>NC_090394.1:59003355-60203355 GCF_036365525.1 Heterodontus francisci
TGGTTGGTCAGTTTTTTAAAAAAGATCACATGTCAGTTTCACAGCTGTTGACATCGGGAACAGCGCTTTCCCAACTTCAGGCAGATTTGGGGTTCTAACTTTTTTTTCAAATGGCTGCCGAATACCCAAATCTGCCAAAGTAGTGAAATGGTTGTTCCAGCTCCCAGCAGCTGTGAAACTGAATTATGATGTTTTTTTAAAGCCGTTCTGACAAAGGGAAATTTCTCATCTCCAGTCAGAGACTCCTGGTGAGGATGAGGAATGGCTCAGGTACAGTTTACACTCGTGGGCCGGACGGAAATCTTTGGTGGGCTGGATCCTGGCCCGCGGGCCGCATGTTGGACAACTCTGTGTTAAAAGTATATAGAACCTAGCAGTACTAGTCTCATTATTACAAAAATAACAGCATTGGAGAAAAGATTTTAAAAGGATGATACCAGAACTGATAGGACACATCTATCAGGAAAGAATGAACCGGCAGGGGCTTGTTTCTCTGAAAGAGAAGACTGAGAGATGACCTAATAAAAGTTTTAATATTGTGAAGAGATTCAACAGGGTAGAAGTAGAGAAGATGTTTCCACTTCTGAGGGAGTCCAAAACTAGGGACCATGAATATAAGATAGTCACTAATAAATCCAATAAGGAATTCAGGAGAGACTTCTTTACTCGGAGAGTGGTAAGAATATAGAATGACCTACCACGTGGACTGGTTGAGGCAAGTAGCATAGATGCATTTAAATGGCAGGTAGTAAGTGTGACGGAGAAAAGAGTAGAAAGACATGTTGATAGGACAGGGTGAAGTAAGGTGGGAAGAAGCTCATGGGGAGGGTAAACACTCGCATAAACCTGTTCAGGCTGAATGGCCTGTTTCTGTGCTATAATAGTTGATATAAGGGAAGCATGATATAGCTGGTATATTATTGAATAATGGGTTTCTTTACTTACCAAAGTAGGTGTTGGCAGAAACAAAGAAACTATATAGTTAAATTGTGTCCCAGTGAGGGTCCAGCTCTCAGGTACTGAATAGGCAGACTCTGTAGTGATCCTCAGAAGATTAGACCCTTCTAACTGGGCCTCCGAAAGCAAGGGTTCTGGGACAGACACATCAATATCCAAAACAGCCTACAAAACACAAGCATTTGCATGGCACAGATAATACAAAGTTATACTGCCAATCATACTTGATTTAATTTTACATATTTAACAAATTAATATTAATAAACAGTTCAATAGGCTCTCATAATCTGGTTTCCAAGCAAGATGGTAGTGGTTTTGCTTATTGCTCACAAGTGGGACAGGTTTTTTTCCATGAGTCTCTCCAACCTCTTATGTTCCCCCCCCCCCTCCCCCCACTCAGGTATTCGCCAACCAAGAAAGGCAGGCAATCTGCTATTGCCTGATAACACTATGAGGTGTATGGAAATGGCATAGGATGGCACGCCCTCAGATTTTTTTCTCCTTTCCTCTGGGCAATTACTTCTCTCTCCCTGCAGAAGGTCTCAACCTCTTACCTATGGCTAACACAAGCTGTTATATTTCAGAAAGCCAGTGGTGAGAAGGATATAACTGGAGCCAATGTTTATACACTATTTACACAGTTACAGATTACAAGCAGCAACTCCTAACCCAACCACCATAGCTGCAGTCTGCATTTATTTATTAGGGGATCAAGTGAATCTTCAGTTAATGCCCACCATCTGCTACAATTAAACACAATTAATATACAATTAACACAAAGAAATTTGAGAGAATCCCGGGGAGCACTGACATTCTACAACTTTGTGATGCAGGATGTTAATAATTCATTGGCACACTGAAGCACCATTTGGATGTGTTTTGTTTATTCAAAACATTGTTGCTAAGTAGAGCAACTCAAAATTTCATATCGTACCCATTAAATAAATGTATTGTTATGTTGGGCAAAGAAAGGAAATAGCACCATTAAAGCTAACTACAAGCAAGCCTTCTGTTCACAAAGCAGCACTGACAGTGACAGCAACGATATATGCAGCCTGACCAAATCAAAAATATCTTCCCACCTCATACTGTAGTGGTTATGCTATTGAAGTAATAGCCTAGAGGCCTGGACAAATAATCCAGAGAATGTCAATTTAAATCCCACCGTGAGAGCTTGAGTATTCAATTTCAGTTTTTATAAAGCTGGTACCAGTAACGAGTGACTACGAAGCTGTTGGATTGTTATACAAACCCAACAGGTTCACTAATGTCCTTACATAAAGAAACCTGCCTTTCTTAAATGATCTGGATTATATGTGACTCCAGTCCCACACCAACATGGTTCACTCTGAAGTGGTCTACCATGCTACTTATTTAAACAAGGGCAACTGGGGAATGGGTGATTTGTCGGTCTTACCAGCGACATCCACACTCCAGGAATGAGTAAGCAAAAAAAGACTTTGGGGTAGATCTGGTCTTGTGCAATAGTACAAAACGAGTGATAATGAGTTGGCAGGCTATTTTACAGATATGTGAAATGGACTGCTGACTCACTATCACCTATTTTACATTATTGCATAAAGTCAAGATCTATCCCATTGTGTGAAGGCAAGAGTTTGAGTGAGGGAAAACTGAAAATAAATTACAAAGTGAATAATGTTTGGCAACAGTTCCTCAGCACAAGGATAAGGGAATTCACCTCACAATCTAGGAAGCACAGGTTTGACATCTCCAACTTACTTACAGCTGATAGTCACAACCAATTACTTTTGTTAGTTTTTGACCTGGTCATAAGGGAAATTACTAAGCATCTTAATTGTATTTCAATTGTGTTTAATTATATGCAGTTGGAGGGCATTAATTAGGGCCTTACTTGAGCACATATAAAGAGACACTTACTGAAAGTGTGTGGGGGGTTGAGTCAGGAGGTATATGCTTGTAATAGTTTACTCTGTGAATAACTATAAGACTGAGTAAAGATTGGTTTCAGTATCATCCTTCACCAACTGGCCTTCTGGACTAGAACACAGCAGAAAAGATTGAAAATCAGCAACACTTCTCGGCTGCATCTGACATGTTGCAAGTTCAATCCAGGTTGCAATTGACATTCACAGACAAACTTGACATTTTAACAATGGGTAGAAAGAAGAATGATAAATAATATTAATGCTATAACAAACATAGGTCTATGCACATGATTACCTTTGTTTCTTCTGATAACGTTTGCTCCAAAGGAGCACCTCCTAAAAGGTGTAGTGTTATGGTCTTTGTAAATGTACGTTCTCCTAAGGATAAGAGAATTTTTAACATTAGCTCTGTGTGCCTCATGTAATAGGTTTCATTGAAAAGATAAGTGATGTCACGTACATTTCTGCTGATAGCACACACCTTCAACCAGAGGCAACAGGTCCACTGTGGCTTGGCCCAGTACAACAGTCTTCTCTTCTTTTTTTTTCTTCTCTTTGGGTAAAACCTCAATTACTGTCACTGTCGTTTCATAGAAAGGAAGAAACATTTCAAAATAAGACATTAACAATTCTCTAGGCACACTTCCAAAATAGAAGAGCTAAAAGATAAAAGTTCTGATATGGCAAAAGTAACTTTAATCTCTAACACCCCTTTCTTGGTTTGGTGCCAATCTTTGGCTTCTTACGTTTCTGTGAAGCACCTTGGAACATGTCCTATTTTGTTTAAGCTATATAAATGCAAGCTGTTGCTAAATAATTTACTGCAAAACATTTGATTCAGGAGGTCCACAAGGGAAAATATTGGCCCAGATTTTGTAGCTGCAATGACAGTGAAACTGCCGTGTTCGCTGTCATTACTCTGTAAAATTGACAGCAACGTCTGCGCCTACACATGCGCTGTTAAACATGAAAATCCAGAAGCTGTTGTCAGTGATTCCCCGCTCCTCCACAGGACATGCTGTTGAAGTCCTCGCTGATGGAAATCAATTAGAAATGACTAAATTGACATGAATGTGCACTTTTTATGATATTCTCACTGTAAGAATCCTTGAAAAAGTTATGCTTTGTTGAATGAGGTGTAACTGAGTTTTTAACAGTTATACTAAATCATAATTACTGCTGAATAACCTCTTTGGTCCTGAAAAACTAATTTTATATTTGTGGAATGTCAAATTTCTCAATTCCATGATAAAAATTCCTTAGATTTTGAAAATAATAAAAGTTATTATTTTTCTAAAGTTTATTTATGATAATTCCGCTTTTACCTTAAACCCATGTGTCGGTGCTAATCTTTACTTCGCTTTCTGTAAAATTATAAAAAATGATAAAACTTGCATGTTACTTTCTGGCTTGCTGTCCATGAGAATTCTGTAATGTGATTGTCTGTTTAGCCTGTTTGATGCCAGAGATCCCCTGGAGCTGGTGGCAGAATAAAATTAACGCTGCGGCAGGTGAAATTAAGTTTGCTAGATCTTTGGGAGCAGTTTTCTTCGAGCTCAGCAGCAAACACTGTCGCTTTGCCACCGACTGCAAAATCTGGGCCAATGTCTACACTATAGGGATAAAAATCCACTGTGATTTCAAGCTCTCTACACATTCTCCTAACCCACTAAACTCTGTATAGATTTTTTTATTCATTCACAGAACATGAGCATCACTGGTAAGGGCAGCATTTATTGCCCATCTCTAACTGCCCTTCTCAAACAACTGCAAGCATAGCTGTTTGGTACAACTGAGTGGCTTGCCTGACCATTTCAGAGAGCAGTTAGGAGTGACATACAGGCCACACCAGTTACGACAGCAGATTTCTAGGATATTAGTAAACCAGATGGGTCTTTACAACAATCCAATAGTTTCATGGTCAATGACTATTACAAGTTTTTTTTTAAATCTCCAGATTTGTTTACGTTAACTGAATTTAAATTCCACAACTGCTTTGGAGATATTTGAACTCATATCACTGGGTCATTAGTTTAGGTTTCTGGACTAATAACCCAGTAACGTAACCACTATGCTACTGAACCTGATAGGCTAGAATAGGGACATTGCAGTATAAGTATCAAGCGAACAATTGTACTCACTTGGAATAACTTTACATAACATAGTTTACCAAATAAGGTCCCGAAAAACTTCATTCACAAACAATTGCACTCATAAAATCTTTAACTTCTGACTTGATGCAATAATAATTGGCTATAATTAACTGCAATATTCTGTAAATGAAGTAAACAACTAATCATTGTCATCAAAATATTTCCAAGAACTGTATTATATCTCTCACTATAACACACAGTTTGTTACAGTACAATAATGAAATATAGATGTATAAACCTCCCACGAATCTGTTCAGAGGCAAAAAAAAATTTAAAGCCTATCTTAACATAATGATTGCATTATTCAGTGTAGATTGCCTGAACTTTTCGAGACAATAATGGTAGTAAATGAATGAAATAGAGCAGTGGAACATTTTGCCATAATCCTGTCCCAAAAAATGGGGGGCATCCTTTTTCTCTCGGTGACCTATCAGTCAGCAGTACCACATACTCTGAACCCAACCTACTGCATGCAAATGAAAGAAGGGTGACAATTTTACTTCACTGGGCTTCTCACCCACCCACAACAACAACCTGTATTTATATGGTGTCCTTAACATAATAAAACATTCCAAGTTGCTTCACAGGAGCATTATGAAGCAAAATTTGACACTGAGCCACATAAGGCAATATTAGAGCACATGACCAAAAGCTTGGTTAGCGAGGTAGGTCCCCACCAGTAACTATGCCACAAAGTAGGTGTCAGTATGCGGAACAGAGAAATGTCTCAGAGCTAGTACTGGAGCTCACAGTTGCTGAAGTTCTTGTATCTCTCTTAAACTTTGTTAGCACAGCGATTTATGGACTGATTGCGCTGTATAATAACTGCAAAGTTCTCTAACTATTTAAGTGTGTACCAGAAAAACTGAAATGTTCAGAGGGAAAATGGATTTCCCTTTATGGAACTCCTTTCTTTCTATGTTACAAAGAGAATATGGAAAAGGGTCGAATGGAGGAAATGAGAGTGAAGCATATCCAAAGAATCCAACCCGTAGATGTCCACTCTACAGGATTTACAGATCTCTAGATCCTACCCAGACATCTTAGCTATATCAAAGAGGCAAACAAAGGCTACTGGGGAATTATACTAGCTGTTGACAGGACAATTGCAGCCCACATCCAGAAGGAGAAAAGCATTATCTGTGGCTGTGGAAGTAACCATGCCATAGAAATTTATCATGACAGGATCGTTCCAGGTAATCTTTGGTGACCTATATCACATAATTCAAACAGGAGCATTCCATTGCATAAAGAAGATCACTGATGCTCTCTTCAGGAGGGCATCTTAATTTGTTAATTTCTCCATGGAACCTGCAAAACAAATAGATTGAAAAGTTCAGCTCTGCAGATTAGCTGCATTCCCACAGGTGAAGGATGTACATGAATTGACACATGGCGATGAAAGTCTCCAGTGACTCTCAATTTTATAATTTGGGAAGGCTTTCATCTAGTGAATGTGTAGTTTTGTATGGATACAAATCACCAATGCTGACAATCTGGCTAGCTGTTACAATTCTTTTATTCTTTGCCAATCCCCATACTAGCTTTAATAAGGCAAATCAATATATCAGGGTGCTTGATTGATGTTCAAGGATATCTCCAGCAATCATAGCAGATGACTTCTAAAGGCATCTGCTTTCAGAGGAGACGTGAGATATGATGAGGCCCAGGTGACAACAAATATTGTGATAGAGCACTTGAATATTTAAGCCTCATTTCAGGTGCCTGGACAAATCTGGTGAAGCCACACAATACAGCCCAGCAATAATATCACAAATATTGTAACTTCAAGGTTAAATAATGAGGACAAATTGTAAGACAAGGCTTCCATTCCCTTGATTATAGAAGAATAGAAGATTCAAGACTGATCTAATTGCAATGATTGAAGGATTTGATAAGGTAGACAGAGAGAAAATATTACCTCTGGTGGGAGACTCCAGAGTAAAGGGGCATAGCCTTAAACATAGAGCTAGCTGTTCTGGGGTGATGTAAGAAAGCACTTCTTCACACAAGGTATAGTCGAAATCTGAAACTCTCTCCCCCAAAAAGCTGTTGAAGATGGGTCACTTGAAAATTTTGAAAACTGATATTGATAGATTTTTGTTAGGCAAGGGTATTAAGGATTATTTATTTATAGATACAGCACTGAAACAGGCCCTTTGGCCGACCGAGTCTGTGCCAACCATCAACCACCCATTTTATACTAATCCTACATTAATCCCATATTCCCTACCACATCCCCACAATTCTCCTACCACCTGACCTACACTAGGGGCAATTTACAATGGCCAATTCACCTATCAACCTGCAAGTCTTTGGCTGTGGGAGGAAACTGGAGCACCCAGCGGAAACCCACGCGGTCGCTGGGAGAACTTGCAAACTCCACACAGGCAGTACCCAGAATTGGGCCCGGGTTGCTGGAGCTGTGAGGATGTGGCGTTAGCCACTGCGCCACTGTGCCGCCCAGGAACCAAGGTGGGTAAGATGTAGTTAAGATATGTGCTAATTGAATAGCGGGAAGATGCTCAAGGGGCTGAATTTAAGATCTGCCCCTGGGATAGAGTCTCTCTAGACTGCAGCCCAGTTTGGAGAATCAGACATAGAAGGTAATGCACTTGATTCATGACGCTCCTGATTTACTAGCCATTAAATGCAGTGGGGTAGATTTCAACTTTGTGCAATAGTCTGAATGCGTGATAGCGAATTGGTAGCCCTCTCAATTTTTATTTCTATTAACTGCCCCTTCCCAGAACGGTTTCTAAGCTTACCAGTTTCTGCTTGGCATTTGCTAGGGAGATGATCCATTTATCAATCTCTGCTGCTGCCATTTGGTGGACTATAAGGCGCATCTGCATCTGTTGCTTTCTGCGTTTCCTGACTTCAATTGCTATCCTCCCTTTTCTAGGGATCATTTAGTAAGGGAATGCTTGTGCTTTAGGGGATTTTTGGGCTTTATCTTTTGCTAGTCAGACAAAATTTAAACCAAACAATAGGCTGCAGAAGTCATTTGGGAAGAGTTAGTGAAAATAAACAAGATAAATGCTACTATCCAATGTCTCGATGGTTCAGGGAGACCACTGTAATCTATTGTGTAACAGGAGGTGGAATTCAAATTAAATTAATGACTCACATAATGTAACCCTAACACCACGATCTACAGGCACAATACCATAAGACTGTAGTAAACAATCCCTGTTTTTAATGTATTATTGTCAATCTCCCATGAGAAGTCAAGACTTTTCAGGAGAGGAAAGGGGAAAGGAGAGGGAAAAGAGTGGAGAAAAAGGGGAGAGGCAGGGAAGGAGGAGAGAAGAGCAGTGGGGAGAGTAGAGGAAGAGGAGCACAGAGAGAAGAGGAATCAAGGAAGAGAGGAGGTGTGGCAAGAAAGGAGCAGGAAGTGTGGACAAATGGGGAGGCAGCTTCCTTTTTGTGTCTGAGCAGGATGGAGAGTTTGGACTGTGCCTCCCACTTCCCCTGCCCTGCAGTCAGTTTGTGCCTTGGGGACATGCCACCACCAAATTGAGTCTCATGGGGAGGGGATATGTCAGCAGCCAGTTTGTAGAGGCCTGCTCAGGTCGGGAAAAAAGAACCCGACCCGATCCCAACCGAACCACAGCGGACCCGAGCCCGACCCGGCCCGAGTCCCTCCAATTTTGCACCGAGCCCGACCCGACCTGAACCCAACTCGACCCGACCCGACCATCCCTTCACTTACCTTCCGACTGGGAAGGTCCACGAAGCTGCAGCGCATGCGTGATGACATCATAGTGATGTCACTCGCTCACTGCGCAGACTCAGTTTCGTCCTGGACTCCCAGCTCAGTTAAGTTACTTAATTTCAATACTTACCGGCAGAGCACTTACCCTGTGTGTCCGGCCCGACCCGGCCCAACTCGACCTGGACTCGGCCCAACCCGACCCGAGCCCAAAAGCCATACCCTGAAGATGGGCCTGACCTGACCCGAACTCGACACAAGTCGTCGGGTCCCGTCGGGTTCGGATCAGGTAGCAGGCCTCTAGTCAGAAGTGCATTCTTCTTTATCTAAGCTTTGGCTTGGCTGACTTCACTGTAAATTTTATAACTGCCTCGCTTTCCTTTGTGCTCTGTAATATAAATTGCAGGCCTTGAGCTTTCTCTTTCACTCTGTTTTGTTAATTTGAAGTTTTATCAGAGGCAGCATGCAATAGACAGGGCTAAACGATCCCACAACTAACAGATCACATCTAACCTCTGCAGTCCTGTCACATCCAGTCGTGAATGGTGGTGGACAATTAAATAACAAACTGGAGGAGGAGGCTCCACAAACATCCTCATCCTTAATGATGGGGGTGCCCAATACATCAATGCAAAAGACAAGGCTGAAGCATTTGCATCCGTCTTCAGCCAGAAGTGCCGAGTGGATGATCCATCTCAGCTTCCTCCCGAGGTCCCCTGCATCACAGATGCCAGTCTTCAGCCAATCCAATTCACTCCACATGACATCAAGAAACAGCTGAAGGCACTGGATACTGCAAAAGTTATGGGCCCTGACAACATTCAGTTAATAGTACTGAAGACTTGTGCTCCAGAACTAGCCACGCCCCTAGCCAAGCTGTTCTAGTCCAACCACAACACTGGCATCGACCCAGCAATGTGGAAAATTGCCCAGGTATGTCCTGTGCACAAAAAGTAGGACAAATCTGACGTGGCCAATTACCACCCTATCAATCTACTCCCAATCATCAGCAAAGGGATGGAAGGGGTCGTCGACAGTGCTATCAAGCGGCACGTGCTCAGCAATAATCTGCTCACTGACGCTCAGTTTGGGTTCCGCCAAGGCTACTCAGCTCCTGACCTCATTACAGCCTTGGTCCAAACATGGACAAAAGAGCTGAACTCCAGAGGTGAGGTAGGATCATAGGATCATGGGAAATAGGAGCAGGATCAGGCCATTTGGCCCACTGAGCCTGCTCTGCCATTCAAACAGATCATGGCTGTTCATCTACCTTGTCACTATTTTTCCCCAATCTATCAATTTCTGTCTTGAACATGCTCAATGATTGAGCTTCCACAGCCCTCTCGGGTAGAGAATTCCACAGATTCACCACCCTCTGAGTAAAGAAATTCCTCCTCAACTCAGCCTTAAATGGCTTACTCCTTATTCTGAGACTGTGTCCCCTTGTTCTAGACTCACCAGCCAGAGGAAATAGCTACATCCACCCTGTCACGCCCCGTAAGAATTTTGTAAGTTACAATGAGGTGAGAGTGACTGTCCTTGACATCAAGGCAGCATTTGACTGAGTGTGGCATCAAGGAGCCCTAGCAAAACTGAAGATTTCACTCCTCACCCTCCCCAATGGTTGGAGTCATACCTGGCACAAAGGAAGATGGTTGTGGTTGTTGGAGGTCAATCGTCTCAGTCCCAGGACATTACTGCAGGAGGTCCTCAAGGTAGTGTCTGAGGCCCAACCATCTTCAGCTGCTTCATCAATGATCTTCCCTCCATCGTAAGGTCAAAAGTGGGGATGTTCGCTGATGACTCCACAATGTTCAGCACCATTCGCGACTCCTCAGACACTGAAGCAGCCCGTGTCCAGACACAGCCCAAACCTGGACAACATCCAGCCTTGGGCTGATAAGTGGCAAGTAACATCCACACAACACAACTGCCAGGCAATGACCATCTCCAACAAGACAGAATCTACCCATCTCCCCTTGACGTTCAATGGCATTACCATCGCTGAATCCCCCCACTATCAACATCCTGGGGGTTACTATTGACCAGAAACTGAACTGGACCAGCCACATAAATGCTGTGCTACAACAGCAAGTCAGAGGCTGGGAATTCTGTGGCGAGTAGCTCATCTCCTGACTCCCCAATGCCTGTCCACCATCCACAAGGCACAAGTCAGGAGTGTTATGGAATACTCTTCACTTGCTTGGATGGGTGCAGCTCCAACAACACTCAAGAAGCTTGACACCATCCAGGATACAACAACCCACTTGATTGGCATCCTTCCACCACCTTCAACATTCACTCCCTCCACCACTGACGTACAATGGCAGAGTGTGTACCATCAACAAGATGCACTGCAGCAATTCACCAAGGCTTCCTCGACAGTACCTTCCAAACCCACAACCTCTGCCACCTCGAAGGACAAGGGCAGTAGATGCATGGAACTCCGCCACCTGCAAGTTACCCTCCAAGCCACATACCATCTTGACTGGGAACTGCATCACTGTTCCTTCACTGTCGCTGGGTCAAAATCTTGGAACTCCCTTCCTAACAGCACTGTTGGTGTACCTACACCCCAAGGACTACAGTGGTTCAAGAAGAGAGCTCACCACCACCTTCTCAAGGGTAATTAGGGATGGACAATAAATGCTGGCATAGCCAGCGATGACCACATCCCCCGAACAAATAAAAAAAAAATGCAACGGACTTCAAAAACAACTTTAAACTATTGGGGGGAGGGGGGGCATCTGCTTCTTCATTTTCTCATTCATAGGGCTAAATTTTTAAGGCTATGGCAGCGGGGTTCATAAATGGGACGGCGTATGCGCAAGATGTGCGCCGCTGAGCTGCCACAATATTTAGCACGGCGGCTCATTTACATGGAAGGGGCGGAATGCCCGCTCCCGATGGCGTAGAGGGGAGGGCGCTCTGTCCCCAGCAATGGCGCCATCGTGCAGGCGCTGGTGCCATTTTTAAAGGGCTTCAGGCCCTTCAGTTTAATTTTAATGTTTAAAATGACAGGTGGGAAAAAATTAAAGTTAAAACCTTATTACCAGTTTAAATCCGCTCTCCCACCCCCAAATGGGTAATCAATATCTAAATAGCCCTTTTCAGCCAAAAAAATTAATAATTCGATTCCAACCTTCCCCCCTCAGAGCTTTCTCCACTTTACCCTTCAATCACTTCCCACCATCCCCTCCACCAATCGCGTATGCTTTTGCCATCCGCCCCACCAACCTGAAAATTCCACTCCTCCCCACCAGTGTTATGCCTTGGATCTCTGAATGGAGATCCGAGGTCACGGGACGTCCAGCAACCGGCCAGAATATAAGCGTGGGACGGCCGTCGCGATGATGTAAGTAATTATTCTTTAATTATCATTTATTTAAATACGTTAATTAATTTTTTTCACCAAGTGGTTGGGGGGCTGCCCCGAGGCCTCACCGCCAGCGGTAAAATGGGGTGGAGCCTTCCAGGTGTCGAGGCCTGTGGCAGGCCTCTCCCGGAAGGATTTCCCCCCTCCCCCGGCTACAACCCCCAATGTCGGGGACGCTAGTAAAATTCAGCCTATAGAGTGATAGGGCTGGATTTTACCGCCCTTCCGCCGTCGGGAACCTTGGCTGGAGAGCAATGAAGATCGGTGCGGTGGAGGTCCGCCACCAACCCCAACAGCAACAGGCCCTGTGCCGATCTCAGCGGTGGCAGTGAGGCCTAGCGGCGGCCGCCCCACCGCTCGGCGACGGGGACCCCCCCATTTAAATATGTAAACTAATTTACATACCTGATTTAATGAGGGTCCCGCTGCCTCCTTGACTGCTGTACCAACCTTCATTTGGGCTGTCGACAATGCTGTGCCTTTGAATCCCCGTTCGGGAAACGTGGCGTGACACCTGCGGCGAGGGGAGAGGGGGTTTGTTTCTCTGTGCGGGAGTGGGGTACTGGGGTGACATTGCTGTGGATTGATCGGGCGGGTGATGGGAAGGGGTAAAGGACAAAGGTGCTGGACTTTGGGGGGGGATGGGGAGGTCAAATTCTTAATAAACAAATTCCAGGAGGGAAAAAGGCAGGAATGTTTTGAAATGCCATGACGGGGGTGGGAAAATGAATTTAATGGTAATTTAATTCTTTTATTTGGTCATTGAACTGACCTGGCACTTAAATTTCAAAATCTCCACCAGGGCTGTAAGCCCTTGAAAAATGGCGCCGGTGTCTGCGCATTGACCCAGACGTCGCTGTTTGCGACGGCTCACCCGACCCTCCACGTGATCACAGGGGGCAGGCGCTGTGTCCATGCAAATGTGCCAATGCATTTGAAATCGCAGCGGCTCCGTGATGCAGTGCCCATGTGGGCGGGGCACATTTTTTTACGTCAACCACCTACTTCAGCGGCGGACTCTTAAAATGCAGCCCATAGAGTCATTTACAGCACATTGTGGAGATGCCATTGCTGTCCTTTACAAGGTCACTTTTAGCCAGGCCTGGCCAAGGATTCCTTTTACTTTGCTCCTATTAATGATTTTGTCAATTCTTTTAATTTTAAAACATTCTTCACAATTTTTTTTCATGAACCTTTCCATTTTTTCTTGTTCGGTTCCAAAGGTGGGTTCCCTATTTTTCCTTTAGATGGCCAATCGCATACGTTATGTCTAGTACATTGTGTTCACTGTGCCATCGACAAGTGCTATATCTTTGGAATGTTTGTAACCACTCACTTTTTAAAATATGCTAAATATATGAAAGTTAACATGACTAGCTGACCAAGATGTAGCATTGTGATTGTGTTCACAGCAAAATAAATTCAGCTCTGAATTTATGGGAGACACTGTGTAAACGTTCTCTCACACAGAACAGGACTGTTTCTATTTGACCATGTCTGCAATAATTATAAGTGCCAGTTACAGACTTAGGTATTGCTGTGGCTAAATGTCTGTCATCTGGTCCAATACCATACAACTGTATTTAAGTATTTAATATTCCTGGGTTCAGTTCTGTGGTATAATTATGTTTAACGATTGAGACTTCAGTACCATTAATAGCATTCTAAACCTTTCCCCTCATTTTCCTGAGGGGCAGGAATGGAGCTATAGCTCAGTTCTAGCATAGACCGCTATTAGTCATGTACATGAAAGTCAGGAAAGAACCATATATGTCTACTTGTGATTCAATGCTAAATAAGGCAGAAACTCACAAATTACAGGTTTATGCACCAGGTTGTCCAATCCTTGAATCCCATCGAATGTGCAGTCGAAACTGGCCGTGAAGTTGTACTCTATTTCACTTTCTGTCACCTGCAATTTCCCTGAGTCTCCAAGTTGCAAGTTATTATACTCTGCACGGACATAGGTCACTGGGTTGTCTCCTTTACTCCCTTTCTGCAAGGAGAATAGAACAGAATAGACATGGCCCATATAATTTTCTTTTAAATTGAACCCCTGATCACAAAAGCTCTGAAAGCTATATGGCATTTAAGTGTTAACTGTGAAGCCTTGTGGCAATTGTCATACAAATTAAAATTAATAATAGCTGGTTTTAGCACACTCCTGTACCCTTCCGACCTTTTTACCAATTAATTACTTCTGGATTATTTCTGGAACATTGAGACCAACACGGCTCAAGTGGCTTCCTATGCTAGCACACGTTGAGCCTCCTTATGTCCGCATGGGTAAACATTTTCTTCAAAGAACATCACCAGCTGACAGCTAACGAACCACTCAGAACCTCAATAACCTCCACGTACCCGCCTGAAATCTCGTAGCCCCTACTGGAACACGCTACACACCCTACAAACCGACGACAGCCCAACCTCTCGATGGCACACCTCCTGGTTGACTGCTAACATCACCAATCGCAACCTGGTAACTGACCCGAGTGGTGAAGTCCCAGGTTTCAACCTCTCTCAGAATATGTGGACAACCCTCAACCGCTTGAGGACGGACCAGGGAAGAATTGGCCATTTGCTCCACAAGTGGAACATGAGGACCAGCTCAAATTGTGACTGTGGCCATCCAAGTCATACCATCGCCACATATTGAACTCTTGCCCTGAGAGATCCATTCCTGGTAGCATCACAACCATTCATCCTGCATCAGCTGAAGCCATTGAATGGATTGTTAATATCGACATCGAACAATAACTGCTTCCCCAGCTATATGAATATATATACTCATTAATCTATATCATGTCACCACACTAGACACCATATCACTAGTTAACAAAATAAATGATTGTCAGGGGAGTTAAATAGTGGGTAATGCTGCATGAATGAGGGATCCTAGAATTACATTCAATCATTTCACACACACCGAGTTCCTGCTCTCATCTTTGCCACTGTACAGATGTGACAAGCATACATTTATTCTTGGGGTACTCTAACATATCTTTTACCAGCATTTACATGAGTTCAACATCCCGCTGTTGAAATAAGGGAGCGGTTTTCGCAACATAAGCATGTGTGTCAGCTGTAGCTCAGTTGGTAGCACTCTCACCTCTGAGTCAGAAGGGTGTGGATTCAGGTCCTATCCTGAACATGGGCACAAACGAAATCAAGGCTGCTGTCTTTTGGATGAAACGTTAAACAGAGGCCCTGTCTGCCCTCTAAGGTGCATGTAAAGGATCTTCTGGCACTATTTTGAACCAACATCACAAAAACAGATTATCTGATCATTATCATGCTGCTCTTCATGGGAGCTTGTGTGCAAGTTGGCTACTATGTTTCCTACATTACAGCAATGGCAGTATTTCATTAACTATAATGTACTTTGGAATGTCCTGTGGTTATGAAAGGTGCTATATAAATGCAAGTCTTTTTCGTTTTCTTTATGAAGAATCAGCTCACAAATGCGATCCCCCTTTGTTTAAGCTACAAATGCTCTAAATACATAGGTGCCTTAAAATTTCCAAATTATAAAAGCTGTTTAAAAGATTTGTCTGGGATGAAATACCACGAAGAGTGAAGCTACATACCAAGTTCCTGGCCCTCAGCACTGTGATGTTCACAGGTATTGGACTACGTGTCTTGAATTCGACTTCAGGGTTCTCCATGTGTACACCCACCTATGGGACTTATTTTACAGTTTCATTTACAGTAATGTAGAAACTGTTTTCAGAAAAACAAAAAAAATCACAAATGGCAGATAACAGAACTAAAATGCACAGAATATTTCACAATGAATGTATTTCCAATAAAAAGAACGGACACTATTGCACAATGGGTTAGCATACTGTCCTTCCACCTAGGTTTGGATCAAGTCCAGAACAACTGACGAAATTAGTGTCATCTCTCTCTGAGAGCTCTGAAGCCCGACATGACATTAGTTTAGGCAATTTCGTTCCTAGTGCTCCTGATGAGGAATCTGGCATTAGGTTGATTCAAAGAAACCATAAAGGTTACTTGTGTGGTTCAACAGAAGTCATAAAGATTAGAGGGTATTCTTTTAAAACTGGGTATTAAAGTGCTTGTGGTAGGGTAGAGATAGATTTATTCTACAGACCATGCTTTACCTCATTATTTAATGCTCAGTGCTAATACTGAGTGCTAAAATTCAGAGATATTCTACTCCCTAGCACTAACATTCTTCACATTAATAAACACAAACCAATATGGTCACTACACTTGTCATTCTAGCCTATTTTTGCAGATACTCAGTGACCACTAACAAAGTGTCTTTGTCACAGACTTATGAGCAAATTGTCTTCTTACTCTGTCAGGAAAGGTGCACAAAATGGTGCCTAAACAGGGGAGGAAACAGAGGGTAGTATTCCTTCTAATTTATTTTTCTCTTATTCCTTGCCATAGTCTATCTATGCCATCCACTGTCCTCGGCCCAAACAACAGAATGTAGATTTTCCCAGAGGATGATGAGGATCTGGAACTCAGTGCCTGAAAGTTCTGCCTAAGGCAGAAACCCTCAACTCATTCAAAAGGATATGCACCTCAAGTACTGTGATCTGCAGGGCTACAGACCAAATGCTGAAAGGTGGAATTAGAATGGGTGGATTGTTTTTTGGCCGGCACAGACACGATGGGCCAAGTGGCCTCTTTCTGTGCCTTAAACCTTCTATGGTTCTGGGCTGATAACTGGCAAGTAGCATTCGTGCCACACAAGTGCCAGGCAATGACCATCTCCAACAAGACAGAATCTAACCATCTCCCCTTGACATTCAATGGCATTACCATCGCTGAATCCCCCATTATCAACATCCTAGGGGCTACCATTGACCAGAAACTGAACTGGAATAGCCAAATAAATACCATGGCTACAAGAGCAGGTCAGATGCTAGCAATCCTGTGGCGAGTAACTCATCTCCTGACTCCCCAAAGCCTGCCCACCATCTACAAGGCACAAGTCAGGAGTGTGATGGAATACTCTCCACTTGCCTGGATAGGTGCAGCTCCAACAACACTCAAGAAACTCAACACCATCCAGGACAAAGCAGCTCGCTTGATTGGCAACCCATCCACAAACATTCACTCCCTCCACCACTGACACACAGTGGCAGCAGTATGTACCATCTACAAGATGCACTGCAACAACGCAACAAGGCTCCTTCGACAGAACCTTCCAAACCCGCAACCTCTACCAACTAGAAGGACAAGGGCAGCAAATGCATGGGGACACCACCACCTGCAAGTTACCCTCCAAGTCATACACCATCCTGACTTGGAACTATATCGCCGTTCCTTCACTGTCACTGGGTCAAGATCCTGGAACTCCCTTCCTAACAGCACTGTGGTTGTACCTATCTCACATGGACTGCAGCAGTTCAAGAAGGCAGCTCACCACCAACTTCTCAAGGGCAATTAGGGATGGGCAATAAATGCTGGCCTAGCCAGTAACACCCACATCCCACGAATGAATTAAAAAAACAAAATCCAAAGCCGGCCAGCAGGAAATGTACGAATGGGCCTAGTAGATTTTCCCTTTACTTTCATTTATTTTTAAATAGGAGAAAATCTTCACAAACATGTTGATTGTGTTTTCTGTTCAATGTTTCACTCTTTTTCAATATGATATTTGACCTGGCTCCCATCTGTCTCTCACCGTTCACCTGTAAGTTGGTCAAGATTCTACTGGACTGGCCAGTAATCATTTGTTGATGTCCCTGGGAAAAACACCCTACTAAAAAATTCACTTTATATGAAAGATCAATCTGACCCCACCCCGAAGTTTGTGCAAACCCCTGACACTGAGGCCATCACTCTCCCTCTCCACAGTTCATTTAATGCCCCGTTACCATCCATACCGGGGTTTCTCCACTGCGTCCTCCTCAATCTCACTCTAACACTCTCCCCTCGATCCACACGTCCTCCTCGCCATCTGATCGCCCAGTGTCAACCTTCCACCTCAGCTCCTGTCCCTCTCGCCTGAAAGAACCATTCGGACTTCGCGTGCCGCTGTCGCCATGGCGACGGAACGAGCAGTGCCTTGACGTCATCCTGCGCGGGTCCGCCAAACTGACTCCACTGATACACCGCGAGCAGGAGCGGCGGCGCAGCCAATGAGCGGGATCTGCAGGCGCAGCCAATGGGGCAGTGGCGGGTGCAACCAATGAATGGGCGGGAGCGGCATTGGCAACCAATGAGCGAGAGCGGCGTTATCAGACAATGAATGGGGAATGGCGTCTGCAGACAATGAGTGGGAGCGGCGTCCGCAGTGAGTGAATAGGCAGCAACGGTATCAGTCCCTCGTGATTGTTGGGTGAAAATTGGCTGCTTTGGTTTTTAGGCGTGAGGGTTGCGAAGCGCGAAATTCGTGGCCTGCCGGTTCTGGTTTCGTTGAAGGAGGGCAGCATATAAATTTGATGCTCTTATCGCATTTTCATGATTTTAGCAAGGGATGCAGCGGCTTCCTCGGTGTTGGCAATGGGACCAATCAATGTGGCTCTAATAGTTCATGGGCTGGAGATGTCAATGGCCAGACCAGAATTTATTGCCCATCCCTAATTGCTCTTGAGAAGGTGGTGTTGAGCTTCCTTGAACTGCTGCAGCCCATGTGGCATAGATACACCCACAGTGCTGTTGGGGAGGGAATTCCGGGACCTAGCGACAGTGAAGGAACCTTGATATATTTGCAAGTCAGGATGGTATTTGACTTGGAGGGGCAAATTGCCTTTTTTATAAATATCCTAGACTTGGGTGGAGGCAGCAGTATTACATAGTTGGGAGACGATACAAAACGTGGAAAATAGCTGATAATGAAGTTAGTTATAGGCTTCAGGATGAAATAGACGGAATGGTGAAATGGGCAGAAGCATGTAGATGGAGTTCAATCTGGAGAAGTGTGAAGTAGAACAAATATAGAAATTAGTAAACCATAAATGGCATGATTTTGAAAAGTGTAGATGAACAGAGAAAACTTGGTATTTATAAACAAATCCTAAAATGTGGCAGGGCAAGTTGGAAAGGTTGTTAAAAAAGCATATAAATAAGTAAAGGAATAGAATATGAAAGCAAAGAGATCGTGCTAGAAGTTTATAAATCACTAGTTAAGCCACAGCTGGAGCATTGTGCACAATTCTGGGTACCACACAGGAAAGATATAAAGGCCTGAGAAGGATACAGAGGAGGTCTACTAGAATGTTACCAGGAATGAAGGACTTGTGAGGAGAGGTTGGAAATGGTAGGACTGTTCGTCCTGGAGCAGAGAGGATTAATAGGTTGCGTAATAGAAGTTTCCAAAATCATGAGCGGTTTTGATAGAATAGAGAAAAATTATTTTCTCTGGCAAGTGGATCAATAACTAAAGGTTATAGGTTCAAAATCATTGGCAAATGATCTAGAGGGCAGATGAGAATTTTTTTAATTCAGTTATCAGAATATAGAATGCTCTACCTGAAAAGGTGATGGAAGCTGATTTTTTAAAATAATTTTAAAAGTAAGTTGGACAGACATTTGAGGATGAAAACCTTAGTCAAATAGCAGGATGTGGGAACTAAGCATGATGTGCTTGTGTTTTTGAAACAGCAAAGGGGGTGAATGGCCTCCTTCTGTGCTGTAAGTTTCTATGATTCAAGAATTCAATGTCAAATCAAGTACAGAAAGAAATAAAAATTGGATTGAGAGCCAAAAAAGACAAGTGAAAAGTATTAGCATTTTTAAAATCTCCTAGAACAATTCACAACCAAAAAGAGATTCCATATTTATATAATTACATAGAGTATACAGCACAGAAACAGTCTGTTCAGCCAAACTAGTCTTTGCTGCTCCACTTGAGCTGCCTCCCATCTTTCCCAGTTTAATGCTCTATTCTCTTCTCCCTCATCTGCTTATCTAGCCTCCCTTGAAATAGCATCTATATTATTCACCTCCACCTCTCCCAGTGATAGTTCCACATTCTCACTGCTCTGAATTTCTTAATTGATTTCTTGTTGACTATCTTATATTGATGGCCTCAAGTTTTGCTCTTCCCCACAAGTGGAAACACTCTGTCTATTCCAACAAAACCTCTGTTAAGTCAAATAAAGCTTTTTATTTTCTGGGCAAGAGTGGTTCATTGAAGAAATTAAGAATTAGCATGTTAAAAGAGTATTTATGGTGTTAATTACTAGGCCTAACTTTGTGTTGAGTTTAATGGGTAGTTAACGTGCAAATGCAAGAAGTTGATGAAAATCATGTTAACCACAGGATGCTAACAGTGGAGAGATGTAAATTGGCCAGTAACTTGTCGTAATTTGCAAATGTCTGTTCTTCACTACAAATTGCAGGTCTATTTACAGTAACTGCACATATTCAGATGCCATTACTTATTCAGCAAGGTTTGGCCCTTATATGATCAGAGAATGGTTTCAGCACAGATGGAGGCCATTCAGCCCATCATGTCCATGCATCTCTCTGCAGGAGCAATTTAGCTGGTTCCATTCCCTGGCCCTTTCCCTGTAGTTCTGCTTTTTTTTTCCCCTTCAGGTGCTTATCCAATTACTTTTTGAAAACCACTATTGAATCTGCCTTCATCACCCTTTTGGGCTGTGCGTTCCAGATTGTAACCACTCGCTGCATAAAACAAGTTCTTCCTCATGTCACCTTTGGTTCTTTTGCAAATCATTTTAAATGTGTCTTCTGGTTCTCAACCCTTCTGCCAAGAGGAACAGGTTCTCTGTATCTACTCTGCCTAGACCCCTCATGATTTTGAAAGCCTCTATCAAATCTCTTAATCTTGTCTAAGGAGAACAACCCCAGTTTCTCCAATCGCCACATAAAGTCACTCATCCCTGAAACCATTCTCGTAAATCTTTTCTGTACCCGGTCAACTTGGTAGTACTCAGCTGGTAGCACTTGCCTCAGCCACAAGGTTTTGGGTTCAAGTCCACTCCAGGGCTTGAGCACAAAATCAAGGTTGACACTCCTGTCCTTCAGGTGAGATGTTAAACTCTCAGGAGGTTGTAAAAGATCCCGTGGCATATCTTGAAGAAGAGCAAGGGTGTTATTCCTGGTGTCCTAACCTATATTTATCCCTCAATCAACACCACAAAAAATCAGATTCTTTGGTCATTGTTGTGATGCTGTTTGTGGGAGCTTGCGGTGTTTCCTAAATTACAATGGTGACTACAGTTCAAAAGTACTTAATTGGTTGTAAGGTGCTTTGAAATGTCCAGTAGTCATGAAAAACACTACGTTAAAGCAAGTTTGTCTTTTTTCTCTTTAAAGCCTTTACATCCTTCCTAAAGTGCAGTACCCAGAAATGGACACAATACTCCAGCTGAGGCCGAAGCAGTGTTTTATAAATGTTCATCATAACTTCCATGCTTTTGTCTTCTCTGTCTCCATTTAGAAAACTCAGGATCTCATATGCCTTTTTAACCACTTTTTCAATCTGCCCTGCCACCTTCAACGATTTGTACCCTTTATTTTATATTGTCTCTTTTCATTCTTCCTAGCAAAACCTATCATTTCACATTGCTTTAAATTGCATCCACCCATTCCACCAGCCTGTCCACGTTCTCTTGAAGCCTATCACTATTCTCCTCAGTTCACTATCTCGTTATATTTTCCACTTAACAGTAAACAACGTATATACTTGCGGGAAGTAACCAGTCTATAATCCACAGAAAAACGCGGGCTAATAAATGTTAGTATTGTGCTCAGTCCCAGCATCACCAGATCACCAGTCCAGATATACGACATCTACAGGATCCCCATTATCCACTTTGCTTGTTACATCTTCGAAGAACTCTAGCAAATTAGTCAAACACGATTTACCTTTCATAAAACCATGCTGACTTTTTGACTTTCTAAATTTCCTGTTATTACTTCCTTAATAATGGATTCTAACAATTTCCCAATGTCAGATGTTAAACTAACTAGTCTATAGTTTCCTACTTTCTGCCTCCCTCACTTTTTGAATATTAGCATTTTTCCAATCCACTGGAATCTTCCCCGCATCCAGGGAATTTTGGAATATTATAAGCAATGGATCCACTATCTCCACTGCCACTTCCTTTAAGACTCCAAGATGTAGGCCATCAGGCCCTCGGGACTTATCTGCCTTCAATCCCAATAGTTTGCTCAGTACTTTTATTCCTTGGGCGGCGCAGTGGTTAGCACCGCAGCCTCACAGCTCCAGTGACCCGGGTTCAATTCTGGGTACTGCCTGTGTGGAGTTTGCAAGTTCTCCCTGTGTCTGCGTGGGTTTTCTCCGGGTGCTCCGGTTTCCTCCCACAGCCAAAAGACTTGCAGGTTGGTAGGTAAATTGGCCATTATAAATTGCCCCTAGTAGGTGGCAGGGAAATATAGGGACAGGTGGGGATGTGGTAGGAATATGGGATTAGTGTAGGATTAGTATAAATGGGTGGTTGATGGTCGGCACAGACTCGGTGGGCCGAAGGGCCTGTTTCAGTGCTGTATCTCTAAACTAAACTAAAAAACTAAACTAAACATCACCCTCAGCACAACAAATTATTCCTCAATAATAACAAAAGCAAAATAGTGCAGATGTTGGAAATCTGAAAGAAAAACAGGAAATGCTCAACAGGTCTGGCAGCATCTTTGGAGAGAGAAGTAGAGATAACGTTTCAGGCCAGTGACCCTTCATCAGAACCCTGATTATTCCTCATCCATGTTCTGGGGCTGATGTCTGCTAACAGGGTACAGCCAATGGAATTCGCTGCCATATGACATAGAGGACCTACACTTTCTGTGTAGATGTTTTAAAACGAAAAACCTCAGTAAGCGATATAAATTCTTAACTGAGGGAATCTTAATGCGCAGCGTTTGAAGTTTATAAAATGTTGGGATACGAGTCTTAACCGTCCCGGGGGGGTGAGAGGTCGTGGCGCGCAATGTTTGCTGGGATGATGGCGACCGGGACTGGCAGTGAGTAGTTGGAAGGAAAAAATGTTGTGAAGAAAGGGATCAAGATCAGTATGAGCTTCTAAAATAAAGAGCGAGGCTGGTTGAAGGTCTAAGAGAAGCGCTAGCCGGAGTGGTACGAAAGCATGAAATGTTAGCAGCGCGCAGCGGTTTTGACCGCCTGATTGGGCCCTGTTTTCATTTTGATCACAACGCCCATATGATTCCTGATCATTTTTGCATGTTCAGCCCAACGTTGTATTGATTCTGCACCGATCGTTTGTCTAGCGGTTAAGGAGCATAAACCAACCTGAAATTTTTAATCCTTGAGACGTCGGTGTTGATGACAAGACCGTGTTTATTGCCCACCCCTTGCTTCCCTGTGAAGGTTTTTAGTGGGTCCCCTCCTTGAACCGTTGTAATTTGTTCTGTAGCGGTTTGGTACAACTGAGTGGCTCGCTAGTCAACCACTTTGGTGTACCACATACAGCCAAAATCGGGAAAGGACGTCAGACCTCCTTTCTTGAACGGCATTAGCAAACCTGTTTTTTTGCGACCTGTTTAGTCGTCACTTTTATTGATACCATCTTTTTATTTCCATTATTTAAATGTGAAATCAACGAAAGCAACGTAGAGGGGCATCTGTTGTTCACGGCATTTCTCCTGTAGCTGGCGAAGGGAGAACAGCATGTCAATGGTGGATCTCTGCTCGAAAGCCACACTGTGCCTCAGGGTAGACATGCTCAGCCAGCTTCTGGAGCCTGTTTAAAGCGACTCGAGTGAAGACTTTCCCCACTGTGCTGAGCAGGGAGATTCCATGGTAGTTGTTGCAGTCACCCCGGTCACCCTTGCTCTTATAGAGGGTGATAATATCGGTATCACACATGTCCTGTGGTACTGCTCCCTCGTCCCAGCACAGGCAAAGCAGTTCGTAGAGTGCTGTAAGTATAGCAGGCTTGGCACTCTTGATTATTTCAGGGGTAATACCATCCTTCCCAGGGGCTTTTCCGCTGGCTAGTGAATCAATGGCATCACTGAGTTCCGATTTTGTTGGCTATACGTCCAGTTCACCCATGACTGGTAGAGGCTGGGCTGCGTTGAGGGCGGTCTCAGTGACAACATTTTCCCTGGAGTACAGTTATAGGTAGTGCTCCACCCAGCGGTCCATTTGCTTGCGCTGGTCAGTGGTTGTGTCCCCTGATTTAGATTTGAGGGGGGTGATCTTCTTGATGGTTGGCCCAAAAGCTCTCTTAATGCCATCATACATCCCTCTGATGTTTCCGGTGTCGGAAGCCAGTTGCATATGACTGCATAGGTGTTGCCAATAGTCATTTTCGCAGCGCCTGGCTGTTCTTTGTGCAGCGCCTCTGGCTGCTTTAAGTGCTACGGATGTTAACTCGCTGGGGGCTTGTAGTTCAACAGTGCAATGCGCTTAGCGGCTATGACAGGTTCCGTCTCTTCAAAGTAAGATTGAAACCAGTCTGCATTCTGCTTCACACGTTTGCCATCGGTGGTCATAGCTGAATCATAGGTGGCATCTCTGATGTGGGCCCACTTGGTCTCTGCATCCCCTGTAGGAGTGTTTGAAGGGCTTTTTCAAGTGAATTTAGAAACGTATTTAACACCTGTGGATGTGAAATTCTGCTAGTGTTGATGCGCGGGCGGCCCTTCTGCTTGGAGTGATGCAGCTTCTTTGGTTTGAGTCTAACCTTGCTGCACACCAGGGAGTAGTCAGTGTCGCAGTCTGCACTGTGGAAACTGCGTGTGATTTGAACGCTGTTTAAAGAGGCTCGCCTTGTGACGATGAGGTCCAGCTGGTGCCAACGACGTGAACTTGGGTGCGTCCAAGAAACCTGGTGACAGGGTTTAGTGTGTAAAAACGAGTTGGTGATGCATAGGTTATGATAGGTACACAACTCAAGCAGTCTCTGTCCATTCTCATTCATCCTTCCATAGCGCCCAAGGCAGGAGGGCCATGAGTCCTGGTCGGCCCCAACCCTGGCATTGAAGACCCCAGCAGGAACAGATGTTCGGTATTGGGGATGCTACTAATGATATTATGGAGTTCCTCGTAGAACTGGTCTTTAGCTTCAGGTGGGGAGCAGAGTGTTGGAGCATAGATGCTGAGTAGGTGTACTTCATTGATCTCACTAAAGCCTTTGACCTCGTCAGCAGACGTGGTCTCTTCAGACTACTAGAAAAGATTGGATGTCCACCAAAGCTACTAAATATCATCACCTCATTCCATGACAATATGAAAGACACAATTCAGCATAGCGGCGCCTCATTAGACCCACAGCTACAGCGACCCGGGTTCAATTCCGGATACTGCCTGTGTGGAGTTTGCAAGTTCTCCCTGTGTCTGCGTGGGTTTCCTCCGGGTGCTCCGGTTTCCTCCCACATGCCAAAGACTTGCAGGTTGATAGGTAAATTGGCCATTAGAAATTGCCCCTAGTATAGGTAGGTGGTAGGGGAATATAGGGACAGGTAGGGATGTGGTAGGAATATGGAATTAGTGTAGGATTAGTATAAACGGGTGGTTGATGGTCGGCACAGACTCGGTGGGCTGAAGGGCCTGTTTCAGTGCTGTATCTCTAAACTAGACCCCTTTCCTATCCTGAGTGGCGTGAAACAGGGCTGTGTTCTCGCACCTACACTGTTTGGGATCTTCTCCCTGCTGCTCTCACATGCGTTCAGGTCTTCAGAAGAAGGAATTTTCCTCCACAAAAGATCAGGTGGCAGGTTGTTCAACCTTGCCAGTCTAAGAGCGAAGACCAAAGTACGGAAAGTCCTCATCAAGGAACTCCTCTTTGCTGACATTGCTGCATTAACATCTCACAATGAAGAGTGTCTGCAGAGTCTCATCGACAGGTTTGCGGCTGCCTGCAACGAATTTGGCCGAACCATCAGCCTCAAGAAAACGAACATCATGGGACAGGACGTCAGAAATGCTCCATCCATCAATATCAGCGACCACGTGGTTCAAGAGTTCACCTACCTAGGCTCAACTATCACCAGTAACCTGTCTCTCGATGCAGAAATCAACAAGTGCATGGGAAAGGCTTCCACTGCTATGTCCAGACTGGCCAAGAGAGTGTGGGAAAATGGCGCACTGACACGGAACACAAAAGTCTGAGTGTATCAGGCCTGTGTCCTCAGTACCTTGCTCTACGGCAACGAGGCCTGGACAACGTACGTCAGCCAAGAGCGACGTCTCAATTCATTCCATCTTCGCTGCCTCCGGAGAATCCTTGGCATTAGGTAGCAGGACCGTATCTCCAACACAGAAGTCCTCGTGGTGGCCAACATCCCCAGCATATACACCCTACTGAGCCAGCGGCGCTTGAGATGGCTTGGCCATGTGAGCCGCATGGAAGATGGCAGGATCCCCAAGGACACATTGTACAGTGAGCTCGTCACTGGTATCAGACCCACCGGCCGTCCATGTCTCCGCTTTAAAGACGTCTGCAAACGCGACATGAAGTCCTGTGACATTGATCACAAGTCGTGGGAGTCAGTTGCCAGTAATCGTCAAAAGCTGGCAGGCAACCATAAAGGCGGGGCTACAGTGTGGTGAGTCAAAGAGACTTAGCAGTTGGCAGGAAAAGAGACAGAAGCGCAAGGGGAGAGCCAACTGTGTAACAGCCCCGACAACCAATTTTATCTGCAGCACCGTTGGAAGAGTCTGTCACTCTAGAATTGGCCTTTATAGCCACTCCAGGTGCTGCTTCACAAACCACTGACCCACCTCCAGGCGCTTACCCATTGTCTCTCGAGACAAGGAGGCCAAAGAAGAAGATTAAAATGTGCACTCCGCGTTATTAGTCCATGTATTGAAAATTTGTATTGATTACAAAGCCAGCAAGATGACTAGTATATAACCATTATGCTCCCGTACTGCATCCAAATTATGGGTTGTATTTGAGTTGCTGCAGTCCAACAAGTCCTGCTCTCAATCACATGTATACAGTAACAAGTCCCAGGCTAGATATATTATAAGCAGATGCAAAGTAAAGCTCTCTCCAATTATGATGAAACAGGAAAAAGAGGCTTATGATAAACGTTGGTTTCATTATTCAGCAGAGAAACAAGTTGAGTGCAGAAAGTGGAGCGCATAACTGAAAAAGGAAATGAGGGGCAAAGAGAACGTATGAGAATCGATTAGTGGATAATATAAAATAGAACATGAAAATTTTTTTTATCGACATAAAGAATAAAAGGATAGTTGGGTGGGACCAAAAAGGAGATTTTGTGGAGGCAGAAGATATGGCTGGGATACTGAATTAGTATTTTGCATTTGCCTTCAAGAAGAACTGCCTGTGTCACAGTAAAGGAGGAGGTAGTTGACCAATGAATGGGATAAAAATAGAGGAGATACTTAAAAGGCCAGCAATGCTCAAACTAGAAAAGGTGCCTGGTCTGGTGTCCCCTTTCAACTTTTCTTAAATCGCTGGCCATCCCCAATGCTGATAAATCGGCATCCCTGATGATAATACAGGCATTATGCTGAGTATTATAAAACATTCTACTCACTCTGAGTCGTGTCATTGGATGTTATTTGGTATAAAGTAATGGAGAGTGACATATTTAAGTGAGGAGCACCATTTTATATATTTTTGATTTGTGGGCAGCATTATTGAAGCTCATTTTATTTTTAATTACTGTTGAAAATGTTTTCATGCCAATTATTGCAGTTCAGTAGCAACACTTTTCCATCATTCTGTCCCTACATATGCTGCTATTTCGACTCCTCAGCCACCTTTTTTTAATGCATCTTGTGACAGGAGAGACAACGGAGAGGTTGGGAGGTGCACTTAATACAGAGAGTGGCAGAGAACATGTGCAATTGGCAAACAAAGAATCACATGCAGAGATAACAGTGAAACAATATGTGAGCCCTGTAAAGAGGTGGGGATAGAAGGAGATGAAGAATGGAAGGGGAAGACAGAAAAATAATTTGAGAGTTGAAGACAAGCAGCAACAACCTGTTCTACTCAAGTCTGTGAGCGACATCAAGGAAAATCAATTTGCATTATATTATTAGTGATATTTTGGGCAATATATCTAAAAGTTTAAATAATATTGCTATGATGGTGAATCTGGATGTTGCAGTTAATCATCATTTCTGCAGTATATTTTTCTTGGTAAATATAAATTTGGTCTTGCAACATTCTTAAACTTTCTTTTCAGGGCACCTGCTGTACTGTTGTAGCCACCATTAAACTGGTATATACATTCCCCACCCAGTGGAACTATTATGTTTCTTTACTGTGTTGGTTTGTACTTGCATCTGTACTAGTTAATTTAAGCCTAACTATTCAAGCCATAATTTAAAAATATTAGTATTGTTGCAGTACCAGAATGTGATTAGTAATTTGCTATGAATTTGGGAATGATGCTACCTCAATGTCATCCTGTTTTATCCCTCCTGACAGCTGATAACTTTGGAGTCTCTATCTTTTTCCTTTCAAAGAGCACAAATTGCTGAGTACTGGGCCTACTGAACCATGGTCGATCCGCGAGAAACTATGTTTGGCATCTTCAGTGATGCGGAGTGGAGACCAAAACTGGTAGGTGACGCTACTAACTGCAACTTTTAATGGTGTAAGTTTTGCTTAACTGCTTCACATCACCATCTGATGAAAAACTTTATTTATATGTAAAAGAAATCTATCTTGAATATTCCTTAGGAGATTCAGAAGGCAGCTAAACATGAAATGTTGCAGTCATGGTTGGGAAAAATATTGAATATTTAAACTTGAAAGAGCCAGTTTCAGTGTACCAAAATCAACCATTTAGTGCGCACAAAATCATTTTGAGTTTATATGAAAAGAATGTTGTAGATTTATGCATTGAGATGATCTTGTAGAGGAGAAAAATGAGACGAATCAAACTGGCCTGGAGTGAAATTAGGTCTGGAAAATAAAGTTTAAATGGGGGAGGGCACAAAAATTGTTTTAAGGGCCATCATAGTTATCATCTTCGTTATCTCTTTTTATAACATTAAAATTAGATAATTATACTGACACTTTTTCTTGGGATGTTTATTAGAAGCAGGATGACAGTAGATATTTTGTGTACAAATGAGGAGAGGAGGCAGCCGATTCCCTAATAAATGGGATTGAAAAATCAAAGAATGTACTTAGCCACCATTCTACTCTCCTGGTGTACCGCATCATTAGTAGAAACCTTCCTGCAGGTTGCCGTGCTCAGTAAACAATTTTGAGGATTAGACTCGGTTCTTGGTTCCCTGAGTTTGAATCTGCCCCAGACTGAGATGAAAGACATCTCTGTCTGCCTGTTGAAAGCCTCTTGAATAGAATGGATTTAAGAAGTTTCAGGCCAGCTTGAAATGTGCATGGCCCACTAAATTGGTAAACTCACTCTGAGAAACCAAGAAAATCCTACATCCTACACAATGATGTAATAGTTGATGCTGTACTGAAGTTGCATATGAAGCATACAACTGGAACAGAGAAGGGACATTACTTTTTAATTTAACCTGTGCAATACTTGATCAAGAATTTCTTGGTTCTGAGGACGGTTGCCTGTTCGAATCATTAACATTCCTACTTTAAGCACCAACATTTTTTTTAAAAGCAATTTCAAGGTTCTTGGATGGTAATTTGAAAGTGCTGATAGCTCTGATTTTTTTAAGTATACTGCAGATTATTAATTTGAAGCCTACAATGATTTGTCTGTGTACCCTTGCAGGGTATCGGTTAGCAGGGCAATCAAGCCTTTTGCAGAACATGGGCGCCCACCAGATTGGTTTTCACAAAAAGTAAGAGTTCAATTTTTGCCAGCTTAATGAAGGGAGAAATCTGTTAATAAACATAATGTTTGGTGTTTGGCAAAGTTTATTTAGTTTCTTCTCTTGGGTGTCTCTGTGTTGTGCCTGTGACTTCTGTGTCGATTTGCTAATTCTTTGTGGTGGTTGTGTTTTCTGCCTCTTGATTGGTGAGAAAATCAATTACAAATTAGAAAATAACAAATCGGATTGCAAAAAATAACATCACTTTATATTTAAAAGAAAATAATTTAAACTCCACCAATTCTGCTCCACCCCCATTGTCTCAAGCTGAAACAGACCATCACCTTCTCGAGGGCTATGAGGGATGGGCAATAAATGCTTGCCTTGCCAGTGATGGCCACATCCCATGAACACATTTTAAAAACAGACTTTGCAGTTGGAGTCCTATTTGACCTCAAGTTGAGTTATGATCCCATACACTGTCCATCACAGAGCGCCTATGCCCACCTCTAACATCACCCTCCTTGACCTCTGCCTCAGTCAATCTGCCACTGCGACACTCATCCATGCCTATGATTGGTTTGCTGTGTCTAGATTTTCATGGTGTACATTCAACTTTTCTCAGATCTTGTACTTGTTTACGTTCTTTTTATATAGCATTGTGCATCACAATATTCCGAACTATTGGAGACAACAGAGACTCCCAAGTAAGTGTTTACCCCAAATCTGTATGTACATCAGTAAATAAAATCTTGCTAAAATGTAATGGTCCTTTATTGCAATGACCCCATCAATCTCATCGCAGACGGAAGCGTGGAGAGAAAGGAGAAGTTGTGGAAACTGTGGAGGATGTAATTGTTCGTAAGCTCACTGCTGAGCGAATTGATGAGTTGAAGAAACTTATTAAAGAGTCTCAGGAGAAATACAGGTCAGGACTTCACAAATTAGTCAATTTATTTATATACATAAATTGAATAATTACAACTATCAAAAGGGGGAAAAATAAGTTTTTTTTTTTTGCTTTTACCACCTTTGGTCATGTCATCCTTCACCTTAATCATAGATATTGAGTCTTGTTGCAGAAGTCACCACAGTTATTTTTCTTCTGTCATTAGTAGATTTCTTCTTTTGTCAGTGCTGAAAGAGGTAATCTCCAACTCGGATAATTAGCTGGTCCAAAGCCCACAGGCTTTTAATGGGGGTATTCTTTTCTCTTTTAGAACGTTATCCTTTGATTATATATTCCTTTCCATGTAAAACAGACTTTTACTTTTAACTGTTTTATTTCCCTTTTATTCCCCATTTAAACAGTTGTTTCATGTCCCTTGATTCTTGTTTAATGCTTCTGTTTATTGTTCCTTAATTATTTTTGGATCATCATTCTCATTCCAGGAACTTCTTGTGTTTGCTTCACATTTTCTTGTCTGTATTAACTATCTAAATATAACATCTAGTCCATAAAATGATTATTCACCTGGAATGGCGAAAAACCATAAACACCTTAAGACTTTGTAAAAGGCTTAACATTTTAAATTGTTGAAAGACCTGTTGCAAAATATTTAAAAGCCCTCATGTTTAAACTTCTATTCACTGTTTATGGCATTTTAACCTGTGCAGGTAATTAGCAGATATATATAGTATGGGTCCATTTTGTTCAGGTATTTTAAAGTAATAGTTTCATGCCGTGATTGTGTTAGTTGGATATGTTCATCAGGTTGCCTTCAGCTACTGCTGTTGCAGAAACTCGAGGTCTGTCCATCTTACCGTGCATTGTATTTCACACCTAAAATAAGTTTTCTATGTCTTTGTAAATTGCAATGCTGAAGTATTTTCCAGTTGTTGGGGTTCCTGCCGTTGGGCATTGTAAGCAGTGATAGTTGATAACTAATAGTTATGTAAAGTTAAGTGTCAGTACTAACCACTAATGAGCTTCAAACTTGAAACAAACTTTTAATTCATATTTAAATTTGGATTCCATAGAAAGGTCAAGAGAGAAGCAGAGCTAATCCAAGCTGGACACATAGATAGTAAACTTCAGGAAACTTGGAATGATAATGTTGCGTAAGTATAGAAAGTATGAAATGAAGAGTGAGTATTAGTTTTATTATCTAATAGTTAAACCAAAGTCAGAATGTTTGCATTTTATATGTGAAGATCTCCCACGTGAATTATAGTTGTTTCATAAAACTGAGATCTTCGCTTTTTTCCCTTTTATTATAGAAAGAAGAAACAGGAGGAAGAAGAGGCTGAAATGAAGAGGCGTGCAACAGAAAGTGCTTTTCAGGGTACGAGTTGTTTATGAATACAAATGGTATTCCATGGTTTATTGCACAAGTATCAATTATATGTCAAAGTTGCATCATATCAAAATTTTAAGAATCATGTGTATCTGTGTACATGTTTTTGTAGCATTTTTTATGTCAACTTTTTCCAACATAAATATCCTGTTCATAATAGAAAACACCTATCTAAACTCATCACTTTGTGCAGTCTGGTCACTGGATTCCCAAAATTCTCAAAATGCATTCTGAAATTTTTTTTCATCTGATTTTGTTTTTCCCTCAGTAATTGAAATTTCTAATGTCTAAAATAAGGGTGTAATTCAAATCAAACATGTAAATAGTTATATATTTCTCAGCAGCTTGACTAAATTGTTCCATTGTCTTTTATTGCCTTCATTAATATTTTTTACTTGAAATTTACAAAGATGCTACTAGGCATGCGAGGCTTTAGTTATAAGGAGAGATTTGAGAAACTGCAGTTCTTATTAGAATGAAGAAGGTTGAGGCGAGTTCAACCTCCACTCCAGGATTTGAGCACATAATCTTGGCTAACACTTCAATGCAGTACTGTAGGAGTGGGACTGCATTTTGTCAGAGATACTGACTTTCAGCTGAAACAGTAAACTGAGGCCCGATAAGTCTATTCGGATAGATGTAAAAAAAATCATAGCACTATTCCAGGAAAAACCGGGAGTTCTCCTGATATGTTGGTCAACACTTGCCAAATAGATGGTTAATTTGCTTCCACCCTTTGTCAAAGAGGATGGAAAGTGTCAGGACACAATTGGGAAGAGAAGCTTTGGTGAAAGCAGGTTCTCAAACCAGGATAGGGTGCTTGGTGCAGTTATCGAGGGTGCAAGGATGACGCCAGAGCTACAGGATATAAATGCATTATATCTCTGAAGTTCGCGTTGCAGTACTTGGAATACAATTTTTAGTTTAGTTCAGTTCAGTTCATCTCAAACTGAGCTTTGGGAAGCAATTGAAGCTTCAGCCTTTTCAACTTGGAGAGTCACCCCACCCGATGCATAGATTACAGGATAGACATTAGGAGTGGAACCACAGCCTTTCGCCATCCCAAGGTTATTGAGGATATTTGCCCTGATTCAATTGAGATCAGCTAAGTTAGCACAGAGCAGGGATAAAACCTTGGACTTTACTGGTCTGTACAACTTGGTCACCCATTATAACTACCAGCTGACAGATCTTTGGTTGTAGATGCTTTTGAATGTATATTTCACAGTTGTGGAAATGTAATTCATATTTAAGCTCATTCTGCAGGTCAATCTACTCTTTCTCACCAGTTAAATTGACTTCTAGTTGCTACAGAGGGATCTTAAGGTTGATGTAGGTGTATCATGTAGTCAGGCTGCTGTGCTTACTACTGATGCATGCTGTATAATTATGAAAACCGAAAAATAGGCAAATAATCTAACTACTTTCGTAAGCTTTTTTAAAAAAACAAATGAATTTGCTTGTTTTAAAAAAAATCATCAAAATCTCGTTTGTTGTAGCCCGTCAAGCAGCAAAAAATGCTCCAAAAAGACTGATGAGCCTGCCCATCCGGTCCCCACTGGAGTCGAGCTCTCCTGGAATAGACTATTCCACTGCAGATACACCACAGGCGAGTGAGGAGAGCCAAACTAGTGTATGTATGAGACATCTCTTTGTGATGTTTATTTGTTTTGCCCCTCTGATGCGGCTCAAATGTATTTTGTTTCTTCGGTGAAATCAATTTACATAAAAAGAGAGACTTTAATAGTCCAAAGAGCTGTAGTTAATGAAGCATCAAATCACAATTAAAGAATGATCAAAACCATGTGAGTTCATCAGCTGGTGTTATTGGTGCTTGCTTTTGTCCTTTCACTTACTGGTTCTATTAAGCACCCGATAATGGAATAAGAGATCTTGAGCTGATTTTAAAAAAATCTAAGTCCTCTAATGCTTAAATTGCTGATTATCTATAATATGTTAAAAGTCTGTGTATAACATGCACTTTTAGTAAGTGTCTCACATTCCTACAACACATTCGCTGTTGCATTTTGTTAGTAAATTTCCATCATTGTAAAACTGTATCCTCTGACTCGATATGAACAATGTCATGAGATCTGGTTACTGAATACATCTATACGCATTTTTATATCTAGGACTTCCTTGCTTGTAGTGAGTTGGAGGATGCACTGAAGAATGACAGGAAGAGCATGCTATAAGTTAAATTTTTAATATATTAGCAGATCTCCCATGGCTTTGTTCACATTCATATGAAGGATTTGCTATATTATAGTGCTCTACCTTGTAGGCCACATTGAGGGCTGAATAAGTCAAGTTTTGTTTTTATTATGTCATGGTGAAATTGGTTTGGGGATCCATTAGATTCTGTAAACTATATGAGCATTGTTAAAAAATGTTCATGTGTATATGCTAATTTATTAACTGGGTAACTTTTATAACCAATTTCCCTAAAGCTGTGAATATACAGATAGTATGTAGTAGGTACCTGATATTTAGCAGGATTGAGGGAATGGTCATTGGGTTTGGCAAAACTGGGGCAGGGATCTAGAAGTTGGCATTGATGAGGTAACTATCTTGGAGTCTGGCAGCATTGGGATGGGAATGCTGAATTTTCACAGCAATGGGGGTTGGATTCCTGTGGTTTAGCACCACTGGAGGGCAACCTATGAAGGGAGGAAGTAGAGGTCTGGCAAAAGTGGGAGGGTGAGGGGAAGGGGTTTGAATATGGAATTTGGATAACTGGTCATAGAGTTATACAGCACAGAAACAGGCCATTCAGCCCACTGTGTCCACACTGGCCATTAAGCAGCTATCTATTCTAATCCCATTTTCCAGCACTTGGCTCGTAGCCTTGTATGCTGTGGCGTTTCAAGTGCTCATCTAAATACTTCTTGAATGTTGTGAGGATTCCTGCCTCTACCATCCCTTCAGGCAGTGTCTTCCAGATTCCAACCACCCCCTGGGTGAAAATTTTTCTCTCAAATGGCTTCTAAACCTCCTGCCCCTTCCCTTAAATCTATGCCCCCTGGTTATTGACACCTCCGCTAAGGGAAAAAGTTTCTTCCTATCTACCCTATCTATGCCCCATATAATTTAGTGTACCTCTATCAGGTCTCCCCTCAGCCTTCTCTGCTCTAAGGAAAACAACCCTAGCCTTTTCAGTCTCTCTTCATAACTGAAATGCTCCAGCCCAGGCAACATCCTGGTGAATCTCCTCTGCACCCTCTCCAGTGCAATCACATCTTTCCTATAGTGTGGCGACCAGAACTGTACACAGTACTCCAGCTGTGGCCTAACTAGCGTTTTATACAGCTGGTGGATTGCAGTGGTCTGCCAATTTTAACCTAAACCGCCCAGTAGGAAACAGGCAGGATTGGCCTCCTCTTCCACAATCTCCCAATTTTGCTTTCCATTGTGATTAATTAAATAAAATCAGGTGGACTGTAAAATGGGCAGCAGATCCAGTCCTGTCAGTTTCCCGCCAGGTGAGTTAGAATTACCCCATTGGGTAGATGACATTACATGTTAAAAACCATTAATGGTTTGTCCATTTTCCCTTGATTTTTGAGCTATGTCTCTCGCTTTTATAGTTTGTAGATTGAGAAGCATGGCCTTGTCTAGAAGCTTTAGTAGAGTGAAGAGACTCAAGCTTGGAGTTCTGGGAGAGGTGGGAAAGGAGCTGGGGCTTGGTAACGTATTTGAGGACCTTGAAAGGTTAGCGATATGGCTGTAGTTAGAAAGAATGGTTGGGATGAGAGTGGGTTTTTTTTCAGTGGGGTGATGTCAGCAGTTTCAAAAGAAAGCAGGATGGTGCCTTAGGAAAAGGAGCTCTTGACAACAAGCAGCTAGCTGGGGGTGGGGTGGAGGCCAGGAAGGGTAGTTGGGTGCTCGGGTGTGATGTGTGGGTGTTCGCATTAGGGGAGATAAACAGGCTGACCTCATAATTTCCTAAGACAGCTGAAAACTCAATTATAATTTTAAGTATAAAAGTTTCATCCATATCTGAAAACCAAATATAAGGTGGATCCATCACTGGAACACTTGACAGTTGAAACACAAGTAAAAGAAAATTTCACCCACATGAAATCGCAAATGATCCAGATGTTTAACCAGTGCAAAACAATATACTCACCCCACAATGTTACATACTTGACATAATTCCCTTCTATGAGAAGGTTCAACAAGTGAAGCGTATTAAATTATCTACCGTAGGTTTACTATTCTTTGAATATTGTTGAAACTTGGAATTCAACCTTCTTTCTGTCCTGGTGGATGTACACCTTTCCATTTGAGTGTGTGTGTAAATCCTTGTTTTGTCCACGTGGTATCTCTGTTGCTGCTTACTTGACCTGTACTATGAGAAAAAGGGGTACTAGATGAGCAGAAATTTCCTCCAACTAAGTATTGGGAAGACTGAATTTCTGCTCATCTATCACCAAAACCTCTTGCTTCCACCTCTGTGACTTCATCTGTCTCCGTTCCTGCCTCAGCTCATCCGCTGCTGAAATTCAGTCTTCCCAATACTTAGTTGGAGGAAATTTCTGCTCATCTATCACCAAGACCTCTTGCTTCCACCTCTGTGACTTCATCTGTCTCCGTTCCTGCCTCAGCTCATCCGCTGCTGAAATCCTCATTCATGCCTTAGTTACCTCTCGACTCAGCTATTCCAGTGCTCTCCTGGCTGGCCTCCTGCCTTGTGGTCTCTGTAAATTTGAGGTCATCCAAAGCTCTGGTGCCCATATCCTAACTCGCACCAAGTCCTGTTCACCCATCACTGCCGTGCTTGCTAACCTACAATGGCGCCCGGTTTTAAAATTGTCGTCCTTGTTTTCAAATCCCTGCATGACCTCGCCCCTCCCTACCTCTGTAACCTCCTCCAATTCTGGCCTCTTGAGCACCTCCAATTTTAATTGCTCCACCCACCATTGGAGCCTATCTAAGCCCTAAGCTCATAATTCCCTCCCTTAAACCTCTCTACTTTTCCTTCTTTAAGATGCTTCTTAAAACCTACTTCTTCGACCAAGCATTTTGTCATCTGTCCTAATAGTCATATTTTCTAAGGTGGCTTGGTGTCAAAATTTGTTTGTAAATGCTCCCCTGAAGCACCTTAGGATGTTTTACTATGTTAAAGGCACTATATAAATAAAGTTGTTTTACGCAGTGGAAGCTGGGGGACAATCCCGTATTTGCATGGTTCCTGTGTAGTGGTTAGTATCCCAATGGTCTCAATACTCCCACAAACACATTTAGACCATGACTTATTCATATGTGGAGGATGAAGAACCACTTTCGCTGCACAAGGAAGGTCTAGGTAGGCAATCTGATATTAATGAGGAAACCTCTTCCTTGTATATCCCTCTATACTAGATTTCCCTTTTAATTTGATGACTACTAAACTGTAGACCTGCTCATCCTGTCTGAAAGTATATCTTGTACAGGTATTTGTGTAGGCTTGTTGCTTATTTAGAAAGGTATGTAAGAGTTTGTCTTTTCCTTACAGCTGGTGTCGATGAACATTGGAAGTGCTCCAACTATTCCAGTGATCTCAGCCCCTGAGACTCCTGGACCTGCTGTTACCTCCACTAACCTTGAAACTCCTCTGACTCCAGTTCTGGAGGATTCTCCCCAGAAAAAGTTACTGGGACAGAAGGCCACGCCTCCACCTTCTCCACTGCTATCTGAGCTCCTGAAAAAAGGGAGTCTCCTGCCTACCAGTCCTAGGCTTGTAAGTAACCATGAGTTTTTTTAACGAAACTAGGTGAAGGGCAAAGGCCCGTTGTGCAGGATACCACCAAGATTCAAAAGAGGATTCGATAATCGAGTAGTAAAGGGTTTAAAATCATGTCGATTGTAAAAGTTTGTGGGCGGTAAAGTTTCAAAGTTAATTGTGTGGCAAATATAATCTCACTACTATAACCTACTTGATCTACAGTATCCTTTGATGGGGCATGCCTTATTTTTTGATCCTTTCATTACCAGTGAACAAATACAATTATACACAATGATTATGGCTCACTCTCAAATACTGAAATCATAACATGCTTTCAGTCAGCCTTATAGAAGTGTCTATTCTATGTTTATTATCGTGTATGTGTTACTTAGCACATCAGTGGATGATATGCCTACTACGTCATAATAACAGAGAGTGTCTGTCCTTTTACTCTCTCCCTGTTTTAGGTCAGTGAAGCTGAGCTCCAGGTGAATTCCAGCCATATTGCTAGTCCTAATGTTCACGTTGAAATGGGAACAGGTGTGTCAACTCTGCATGTTCCAGAGCTACAATCCAGTGTACCAGTGTCTCCAGCACCTACAGGTACAATTTTACTCTTATTCATGCCCTATTTACGGTGACAGGTTTGTTATATCTGCTTTGCAGCAACTTTTCATCTAATACTGTTTGCACAAAGGAACAGCAATTTGTGGTTCCGAGTCCTTCTATTTGTGATTGGAATTAATTTAACATTGTTTGATTGACTGATACCCATTGCACGTAGCTTTAGCAAAAAGTGAGGTTTGAGCTGATTTACGGTGGCAGGCAGATCCTTTTATGTAAATTAGTATGAAAGGTGATTGTTTTCCAATATTACCCACTTGTTAGCCTTACTTCAGATAACTAAATGCACTGAGAGAAAAAGAGAAATGATGGAAGTGAGCAGACTTCGAGATTGGAGTATGGAATAAGAACTATTGATCTAAATATGAGGATTTTATAAACTGTGACAATATTTGTTTTCTTTCTCTGTCACTCTCTCTTTCCCTCTCTTCACCCTTCTTTTCCTCCCCCACCCCCCCCCAACCCAATCATTCTCTATAGATAAATGTTACATTTTTTGAAATGTTTTGCTGGCATGACAAAAAATCTCTTAACCAAGGTTTGTTCTTTTTTGGTGTCTGTCTGTCTTTGACACTTGCACTTGTGCTCATATGTTCATCTGCATTATTTCTTTTAGTTCCTGTGATGTGCTGTGTCATTACATTGATGCAGGGTATGGTAGCTTATTGATATGAGTGAGTTCAAATCCCATCATGGCAAGTTGCAAAATTGAATTTAATATGTCTGGTAATTTGTGGGCTAGCACTAGAAAATATGACCATGAGTTGTTAAAAACCCAACTGTTCTTTGATGCCATTTCAGTAAGGGAGATCTGTTACCCCTGCTCAGTCTGACTAATGCATATTTAGTTCGACAAAATGGGCCCAGATTTTCCTGCAACACCAAAATTGGGATTCACACTGCAAGTTTAGCTGTCTTGCGCACTGTTCTTACCGTAGATAACTTCCATATTTCCTTGCATTTTAAAATATGCCACAGGCAGCATGACAGCAAATTGGAAGTGGCTTGTTCTTTTTCCGGCTATTTGACAAATACATAAACAGGGAGACAATGTAAAGACTTGAAACTGGCTTTTATGTGAAGCCAAACTATGGCACTCATGCAAAGTGCTACTTCCACAAGGATGATCTTTTCTCTGGAACTGGTCAGCTTGTTTCTGTTTAGCATATAAACGTAGAAAATTTAAGGCACAGAAGGACCATTGTGTCGATGACAGCCAATAAGTTGTGATTTAGCCTAATGACCTTCGCAGCTCTTAGTCCGTAGCCCTATAGGTTACAGCACTTTAAGTGTATAACCAAGCATTTTTTAAATGTGACTAGGGTTTCCGCCACTACCAACCTTTCACACAGTGAGTTCCAGACCCCCACCACCCTCTAAGTGGAAAATAAACTCTCAACTCCTCTCTAATCCTGCTGCCACCTACTTTAAATCTATACCCCCTGGTTATTGACTTCTCTGCTAAGAGAAATAGATCCTTCCTCTGCACTTTATCCAGATCTCTCATAATTTTGTACAGTTCAATTAAATCACCCCTCAGCTTCCTCTGTTCCAAAGAAAACAACTCCAGCCTGTTCACTCTTTCCTCCAAGCTAAAAATCTCCATTCCTGGCAACGTCCTCGTAAATCTTCTCTGTACTCTCTTTAGTGCGATCACATCCTTCCTGTAATGTCCCCAGTACTCTTCTTCTTTGGCCTCCTTGTCTTGAGAGACAATGGGTAAGCACCTGGAGGTGGTCAGTGGTTTGTGAAGCAGCGCCTGGAATGGCTATAAAGGCCAATTCTAGAGTGACAGACTCTTCCACAGGGGCTGCAGATAAAATTGGTTTTCGGGGCTGTTACACAGTTGGCTCTCCCCTTGCGCTTCTGTCATTTTTCCTGCCAACAGCTAAGTCTCTTCAACTCACCACTCTTTAGCCTCGCATCTCACATCGCATCTCACCCAGTACTCTAGCTATGGCCTAACTAGTGTTTTGTAAAGTTCGAGCATAACCTCCCTGCTCTGATATTCTGTGCCTCACCTAATAAAGGCAAGTATCCCATATGCCTCCTTGACCACCTTATCTACCAGTCTTGCTACCTTCAGGGATCTGTGGACATGCAATCCTAAGTCCCTCTGTTCCTCTACACTAGAGGCCTGCTACCCGACCCAAACCCGACGGGACCCGCCGAAATGTGTCTATCTTACAGGGCTGGCTTTCAGGCTCGGGTCGGGTTGGGCCGAGTCCAGGTCGAGTCGGGTCGGGCCGGACACACACGGTAAGTGCTCTGCCGGTAAGTATTGAAATTTTAAAAACTTACCTGAGCTGGGAGTGCAGGACGAAACTGAGTCTGCTGCAGCTTGGTGGAGCTTCCCAGTGGGAAGGTAAGTAAAGTGATGGTTGGGTCGGGTTCGGGTTATAGAAACATAGAAAATAGGAGCGGGAGTAGCCCATTCGGCCCTTCGAGCCTGCTCTGCCATTCATTATGATCATGGCTGATCATCCAAACTCAGTAGCCTGTTCCCGCTTTCACCCCATACCCTTTGATCCCTTTACACCCAAGAGCTATATCTAACTCTTTCTTGGAAATATACAATGTTTTGGCTTCAGCTGCTTTCTGTGGTAGCGAATTCCATAGGCTCACCACTCTCTGGGTGAAGAAGTTTCGCCTCATCTCAGTCATGAAAGGTTTACCCCGTATCATTAGACTATGACCCCTGGTTCTGGACTCCCCCACCATCGGGAACATCCTTCCTGCATCTACCCTGTCAAGTCCTGTTAGAATTTTATAGGTTTCTATGCAATCCCCCCTCACTCTTCTGAACTCCAGCAAATATAATCCTAACCGACTCAATCTCTCCTCATACGTCAGTCCCACCATCCCAGGAATCAGTCTGGTAAATCTTCGCTGCACTCCTTCTATAGCTAGAACATCCTTCCTCAGGTAAGGAGACCAAAACTGCGCACAATATTTCAGATGTGGCCTCACCAAGGCCCTGTATAATTGCAGCAAGGGTCGGGTGGAATAGTGGCTGGGTCGGGTCAGGTTCGGGGCAAAATCAGAGGGACTCGGGCCTGGTCGGGTTTGGGTCGGTTTCTTTTTCCCGACCTAAAGCAGGCCTCTACTCTACACGTTGCAGTATTCTGCCATTTATTATGTTATTCCCTTGCCTTGTTTGCCCTCCACAAAAGCGTGACCTCACACTTCTCTGGATTGAATTCCATTTGCCACTTTTCTGCCCACCTGACCAATTCATTGATATCTTCCTCCAGTTTATAGCTTTCTTCACTATTAAACACATGGCCAATTTTTATATCATCTGTAAACTTCTTAATCATGCCTCCTACATGCTAGTCTAAATCATTTATATATACCACGAAAAGCAAAGGACCTAATACTGAACCCCATGGAACTGCACTGCAAGCAGCATTCCAGTCATATCAACACCCATCAATCGTTACCCTCTGCTTCCTGCCACTGAGCCACTTTTGGATCAAACTTGCTCTTTGATCCCATGGGCTCTTACTTTTCCGACTGTCTGCCACGTGGGACCTTGTATGGATTGTAGCAAGGTTTTTCGCATCAAACATGCTACCCTCATTGACCCTCCTTGTTAGTCAGACATAAGCTTCCCTTAACAAATCCATGCTGACTGTCCTTGATTAATCCATGCCTTTCTTAATCATTTATTACTGTCCCTCAGAATGTTTCCCAATAATGTGAGCTCTGCCGAGGTTAGGCTGACAAGTCTGAAATTACTTGGTCTATCCCTTCCTTTTTAAACAACAGTACAACATTAGCAGTCCTCCATCACTGAGCCTGTAGCCAGAGAGGATTGGAAAATGTTGGTCAGAGCCTTTGCTATTTCCTCCCTTGCTTCTCTTAGCAGCTTGGGATACATTCCATCAGGCCTGGTGATTTATCCACTTCAAAGATGCTAAGCCCCTAAATATTTCTTCTCTCACTATGTTTATACCATCCAATATTTCACACTCCTCCTCCTTAACTACAATGTCTGCATTGTCCCCTCTTGTGAATACATACACAGAGTATTCATTAAGAACCATGCCCATGTCTTCCGCCTCCACACACGAGGTACATTTTTGGTCTCTAGTGGCCCTACTCTGTCCTTAGCTAAGCTTGGTGGGCTTATAAAACATCTTTGCATTTTCCTTGATCTTACATGCCATTATTTTTTCATGGCCTGATCATTTTAAATACCTTTTAAGTTTCTTTGTCAGCACACAATATATATCTTGAGGGGGACGACTTATGAGTAGCCTCTGTGGTAATTTCTGGGTTGCTGCGCACAAGCACAGCTTAGATGGAACATTGGTCTTTTCCTTGCTTTCCTAATTTCCTTTTTAATTTCGCCCCTGCACTTTCTAGACTTTTCTCACCTTCCAGCAGTATTGAACTCTCAGTATCTGATGCAAATTTCTCTTTTATCGTATCCTACTTTGTATGCTCTTTGATGCATGGCGGAATGAAGGTGCATTAGATTTGGGAGACCCAGCCTTTTTTTCTGGGAACATATTTGTTTGAGCCCCCTCTATCTCCTCCTTGAATATCTCCCACTAATCTAACATTGATTTACCTTCAAGTCACTGTTTCTAGTCCACTATTGCCAAATTCCATCTCTGTTTGTTAAAATTGGTCTTTCCCCAATTTAAAACTTTTGTATTTGGTCTATCTTTGTCCTTTTCCATAACAACGCTAAATCTAACTGAACTATGATCACTGCCAGTAAAATGCTGTCCCGTTGATACCCCTCCTATCTGTCCAGCTTCATTTCCTAAAACTAAATCCAGAACTTCCCCTTCTCTTGTTGGGCTTGCTACTTTAGTTTTTATTCGTTCATGGGATGTGGGCATCGCTGGCTCGGCAAGCATTTATTGCCCATCCCTAATTGCCCTTGAAAAGGTGGTGGTGAGCTGCCTTCTTGAACTGCTATAGTCCATTTGGGGTAGGTACACCCACAGTGCAGTTAGGAAGGGAGTTCCAGGATTTTGACCCAGCAACAGTGAAGGAACGGCGATGTAGTCCCACGTCAGGATGGTGTGTGGCTTGGAGGGGAACTTGCAGGTGGTAGTGTTCTATGCATCTGCAGCCCTTGTCCTTCTAATTGGTAGAGACCGAGTGTTTGGAAGGTGCTGTCTAAGGAACCTTGGAGCGTTGCTGCAGGGCATCTTGTAGATGGTACATATGGCTGCCAAGGTGTGTCGGTAGTGGAGGGAGTGAATGGCACCCCATCCACGACAAGCAAGTGGGCTACTTTCTCCTGGATGGTGTCTAGCTTCTTGAGTGTTGTTGGAGCTGCACCCATCCAGGCAAGTGGAGAGTATTCCATCACACTCCTGACTTGTACCTTGTAGGTGGTGGACATGCTTTGGGGACTCGGGAGGTGAGTTACTCGCCGCAGGATTCCTTACCTCTGACCTGCTGTTGTAGCCATGGTATTTATATGGCTACTCCAGTTCAGTTTCTGGTCAATGGTGACCCTCAGGATGTTGATATTGGGGGATTCAGCAATCGTAATGCCATTAAATGTCATGGGGAGATGATTAGATTCTCTTTTGTTGAAGATGGTCATTGCCTGGTACTTGTGTGGCGCAAATGTTACTTGCCACTTATCAGCCCAAGCTTGGATATTGTCCAGGTCTTCCTGCAATATCTGAGGAGTCGTGAATGGTGCTGAACATTGTGCAATCATCAGCGAGCGTCTCCATTTCTGACCTTGTGATTGAAGGAAGGTCATTCATGAAGCAACTGAAGATGGTTGGGCCTAGGACACTATCCTGAGGAACTCTTAGTGATATCCTGGAGCTAAGATGATTGACCTCCAACAATCTCAACCATCTTCCTTTGCGCTAGGTATGACTCCGACGGGCAGAGAGTTTTCCCCTGATTCCCATTGACCCCAGTTTTGCTCGGGCTCCTTGATGCCATATTCTGTCAAATGCTGCCTTGATGTCAAGGGAAGTCACTCTCACCTCACCTCTTGAGTTCAGCTCTTTTGTCCATGTTTGAACCGAGGCTCTAATGAGGTCAGGAGCAAAATTCTCCTGGAAGTATTTCATGAATTCTGCACCCTCTACCTTTTATGCTGATTATCCGAGTTAATGTTAGAGTAGTTGAAATCCTCTACTATTACTGTACTATCGTTTCTGCACTTCTCAGCAATTTACTTACATATTTGCTCTTCTATCTCCCTCTGACTGGCAGTCTGGCAGTGGTTTGCAAAATTTTTTGATGGCGGAACACTTGCTGGGGCAAAAGACCCCGCAGAACACCTACTAGTCCTATCCCAGCTGATTTCACTTGCCACCACAAAACAACGGAACAGAATTAATAGGAATTTACAGAAACTACATTTTGCTGCTTTTTCACTGCTAAATGTAATAAATTTATGTGCATTGATTTTTTTAATTAAATATCATGAGTAAATTATTCATTCATGTCAGAAACAAAAGTATAGACATTTTCATATTATAAATATTTATACTACAAGAGAACACATTAATTTGAAACCTTCTAATGTGTGTTCTTAAATTGCCACAATCTTCTTCTGAGAAACTTACCTTGTATCTATATTAATCAAACAAAATCCACAGTAACATAAATCTTGCTTATAAAACCACATTGTTTTGTTCGTGCTTATGACAACTTGTGCCATGCACCCAGGAGCCAGTCTTCTTGTATGATGTAATGCACGTAGTGGGGACGAGGGTTCCAAGTTGTTCTCTCGTATGGCCTCAGCCTTGGCATTGCGCATCAGTGACTTACATTTTGGCCAGCCCAAGAACCACTGGTCTATAGTATACTCCCAGCAATGTGATTGCCCCTTTCTTGTTCCTTAATTTAACCCATATGACCTCCATCTGATCCTTCTGGCATATCATCCCTCCTTACAGCTGTGATTATTTCTTTAACCAGTATCGTGAAACCCCCCCCCCCTCCTTTTTTATCTGGCTCTCTCCTGTCTGACATATGTGTAACCAGGAATATTAAGCTGAATTTCCTGCCCTTCAGTAAGCTATGTTTCAGTAATAGCTATGATATACTTCCAGTGTCTGTCTGTACTCTCAGCGTATCTGCCTTATTCACTGGACTACCACTAATCACTGAACAACTCCTTTGTTGTCTATTTTCTAGCCTTCATTTTCTTTGCCCTCCATTCTCGCTTACTAATTTTCTGCTTTCCATTTTCAGTTTTGCTTCCCTCCTTTCTGAATCTGTGCTCAGATTCAGTTCCCCTGCCCAACCCTTCCCAACAGCACTACCAAACTTTCTTCCACGATATTGGTTCCTGTCCTTTTGAGGTGCAGCCCATCCAACTTGTAGGGGTCCCACCTGCCCCAGAACCGATCCCAATGCCCTAGGATTCTGAAGCCCTCCTTCCTGCTCCATCTCTGCAGTCACACACTCATCTGCACAATCCACGTGGCACAGTGAGCAATCCAGAGATTACTACCTTTAAGGTTCTGCTTTTTAATTTCTTTCCTAGCTCCCTAAAATCTGCCTGCAGGACCTCATCCCACTTTCTACCTAATGTCATTGGTACCGATATGAACCATGGCCTCGGACTGTTGACCTTTCTTCCCCACCCCACCAATGCTCTGCAGCCAGTCAGGAACATCTGGCAGGCAACATACCATTCAGGAGTCATGTCTGCAGCCAGAGGGGTGGAGCTATGAAAAATGCCTTCCAACTGTTTTTGGTGAGGGTAATGGTGAATCTGTGCAAAAGTCTCAGAAAAATATGGAACGCCATAAATGATGGTATAAGCCACTTCGTCCATTTTCTCATGCGCGCTGTTCAGGGGACCTGTGATGTAGATGCATTATAGTATTGACGCATGTCCTCAGGAAAATTTGGCTGTGAAATTGTTACAGTCGTGTGTTTTTTCTTAGGCCACTTAAGTGAATGTACTTGACAGAGTATCTGAGTGTCTTACATTCAGGATTGTGCCATACAATCTTCCAACGATGAGGGACAAAAGGTATGCAGAAAGGCTCGAGAAGCTGGGTTTGTTTTCCTTCGAGCAGAGAAAGTTATATGAAGATTTAATAGAGTTGTGCAAAATTATTTTGCTGGTTTAAGTAAAGACAAACTGTTTACACTGGCAGGAAGGCCAGTAACAAGAGAATGCAGATTTAAGACAATTGGCAAAAGAACCAGAGGGGAGATGAAGTCATTTTACTGCAGAATGTTATGAACTAGAATACACTGCCTGAAAGGGTGGTGGAAGCAGATTCAGTAGTAACGTTCAGAAGCGAATTAGACATATACTTGAAAAGGGAAAATTTGCAAGGCAAGGAAAGAACAGGGGAGTGAGACTATTTGTATAGTTCTTTCTAAGAGCTGGCACAGGCACGATGGGCTGAATAGTTTCCTATGCTGAATGATTATATGATTCTTCTATGTAATTATACAATAGTGCACAGTAGGTTATTGTGTCTTCTGCATGTTCTTTTCTGAAGATGGTCTGTAATGCCTTGTGAAAACAAGGCTAGTATAGTAGCTTAACAGTTTGTGTCAAAACCGACTGCAAGTGAATAGATAGCCTAACAGTCAAAGGATATTTCAATTAACTTAATCTCAATTCTCTCATCAACACACCCTGTCCTTTTTGTGGGCTGACTTAATTCTGTTGGGCATACCTCTCTTTCAGATGACTTCGAACCACAGGATTTGACCTGCATTTTTAGCTTCCAACTCCAGGTCACAGGCCTCCATTCCACAGACTTGTTTAAAACCTGACCTCCCCTGTGTCTCACCTCACTGATGCACCCACAGGCTTGTCAGTAAAACTGGCTACCTCTCTTCCTTCTTTGAAGTGTGGGTTTTCATAAAACACCAGGCTTTTGGGCCTGGATTGAGATAGTTGACTCTCACTGACAGTCACAACACTCAGCAGGTCTGGCAGCATCTGTGGAAAGAGAAGCAGAGTTAACGTTTCGGGTCAGTGACCCTTCTTCGGAAGGGTCTTCAATGTTTGCAGCATTTTTCTTTTGATGCCTGTGAAAATTCAGTTTGTTTTCAAACACGGCACTTAAACATAACTCGACGTCAAAATCTTTTCAGTAAGGGAAATTAAAACCAAAAATCTCAATACACGAGAGTGGTTTGCTCTTAATACACTCTGATATGGTCTAGTAAATCATTTAATTGTAAAATGACTGCTACCAAACAATAAGAAATATCAGACGGACCTACTGGCAATAACCTAGCATTGGGCCAAGGCAAAACTCGAGCAATCTTCAAAGTTGTCCTCATTAGCACCCTGACTCATTTACCATAGGGGATGAATAATAATAAAAGCAAAATACTGCAGATGCTGGAAATCTGAAATAAAAACAAGAAATGTCAGAAATACTCAGCAGGTCTGGCAGCATCTGTGGAGAGAGAAGCAGAGTTAACGTTTCAGGTAGTGACCCTTCTTGAGAACTGACAAATATTAGAAATGTAAAAGGTTTTCAACAAGTAAGGCGGGGGTGGGCCAAGAGATAACAAAAGAGAAGGTGTTTATAGGACAAGGTCACAGAGAAGGTCATGTAACAAAGGCAAATGGTATGTTAATGGTGTGATGAAAGACAAAACGTTAGTACAGAGAGGGTGTCAGTTTACAGTAAAATGAACAGCCCTGGCCCCAAGCACAAACATGAAAAAAAACAGTGGGTAGGCACAGTCGAAACAAACTAAACTAAAATAAAGAAAAAATAACTAAAAATAAAAAGGGGGGCCTATCGTGCTCTGAAATTATTGAACTCCATGTTCAGTCCGGCAGGCTGTAGCGTGCCTAATTGGTAAATGAGGTGCTGTTCCTTGAGCTTATGTTGATGTTCGCTGGAACACTGCAGCAATCCCTGGACAGAGATGTGAACATGAGAGCGGTGGGGGGTGAAATTGCCAGCAACTGGAAGCTCAGGGTCATGCTTACAGACTGAGCGGGGGTGTTCTGCAAAGCAGTCACCCAATCTACGTTTGGTCTCCCCGATGTAGAGGAGACCACATTGTGAGCTGTGAATACCGTATACTAAATTGAAAGAAGTACAAGTAAATTGCTGCTTCACCTGAAGGGAGTGTTTGGGGCCTTGGGTAGTGATGGGGGATGAACCCTTGCTCAGTGGTGGGGTGGGGGTGCGGGGGGTGTAGACGGTATGCCAGGAGCAGTGCAAGGCACCAAGCTACAACCCATGTGAGACACCAAAAGCAGTAGGTATAGGTGGTTCCACAAACAACAAATCAGAGCAAAGCTTTGTTGCACTACGCACCAAGTTAATTACTTACAATCGGGCAAATAACGGGAGGATGGAGCTTCATGAACCTCATCGTCCTAAACTATGGTAGTGGCCATGCTGAAGTGTTTGCAAATATCTTTAGTCAAACATGCAACGTAGATGCAGGTGTCCAGCTAACTTGGTTCACTCCATGTGATAATATGATGCAGCCAAGTGCAGAGGACAGAAGAGGCTCTTGCCCCTGACAGCATCCTGGCTTTAATGCTGATAACCTGCGCACCTGAACTAACTGGCCCCCGAGCCAAGCTATCCCAGTGCATCTGGCAATTCCAACAATCTAAAGAATTGTCCAGTTATAGTCTATCCACAAAATACAGGGTAAACCTAACAGCCAGTTACTACTCTATCAACATCATCCCAATCTTCAACCAATGATGGGAAAAAAATCAGTAGTCTGCGCATGAACCTGCTTATTAATAAACTGTTCCGTATAGCTCAGTTAAGGTTCTGCCAGAACTGCTTGGCTTGTGACCCTGTCACAATCTTGATGCAGACATGCAGCTGACTAGCTGCCTTCAGTGACCAGTAGCATTTGACTAAATATGGTAACAAGGAACCCGAGCAAAACTTGTCATTATGAAAACCCTTCAATGACTGGAGTTATACCTGATGCATAGGATGATGATTATGGTTGGCGGGTGAATTGTTGCAGCCCAGGACATCACTCCTGTATTCCTCGAGGCAGCATCCTTGATCCAACCATATTTGGCTCCAAAGTTTTGTCTAACATTCCTGTGAAGCACCTTGGGATGTTTTTGCCATGTTAAAGGTGTTATGTAAGTGCAGGTAGTTGTTGTTGCTTCATCAATGATCTTTCCTCTGTCAAAGCAAAGCTGTTTGCTGAAGATTGTGGTTTTCAGCTCAATTCAAAAATGTTCCAATAATGGAACCGCTCATGGCAACCTGGCAGCATCTAGGCTTGGGCTCCAAAATGGTTGGAAATATCCATGCCATGTAAGTACCAAGTGATGACCCATGTGTAGCCACCTCCTTCTGACCAGCAATGACCTGACCATTTCCAGATTCCCATGATCAACATCCTGAGGGTCACTATTGAGCAGGAGCACAACTGGACCAGACATATCAATACTGTGGCTACAAGCGCAGGGCAGTGACTTAGTGCTCATCTTCTGACTCCTCAATACCTCTCTGACCTACAAGGCCCAAGTCAGGAGTGTGATAGAATGCTTGCTCCTAATCTAGGTGTGTACAGCCACAACAATCCTCAAAAAGCTTGACACCATCCGGGTCAAAGCAGCCTGCTTGACCAGCTCCTACTGCTAAACCCTTTATTCATCCCATTCACCACTAATGAACTTTGGCTACAGTAAGCGCTCTTTACAGGTTACACTGCAGCATTTCTGCAAGCTTACTTCAACATGCCCCAGCTCTGTGAGCTGTACCATGAAGACATGCAAGAGCAGCAAAACCATGAGAACACTATGACCTGCAAGCTCCCCTCCAAGTCTTGCACTGTTCTGATTTTGATATATGGTGCCTATCTTTCGTTGTCGCTCGTAATCTGGCTTGTAATCAACCAATTTATGGTTGTCACTATGTTCTTGAATGTTATCCAATTGAAACAGCTTTTAGTTAACAGGCTTTTCTTATTTTGGAAAGCTGTTCTCTAGCCCCATTTCTCTATTCCCTACCTTCAGGAGGAACTTTGGTGTAGGTGCTCATAGCTTTCTGGTTGGGCAAGCAAGTGTGCACCCAACTCCCAGGAATTCATTACTTGAAAGTGGGTGACAGCACACTGCGAATCTTATAATTGTCGTTTCTTTTCCTAGTCCCTTAATCGTGTAATCATTGTAGATTGCTCCATGTTCCAAGATAGTCAAGAATTTTTTTTTCTGTAATTTTCATGGGCAGAATTATAAATTTGTTCATTTGCATTCTATGTGGTTCCAGTCATCAGTCCAATCTGTTACTTTGTCAGATGCCATAAATGGACACATCTGGTTGCTCTAGTGTGCAGTAGCATAGATAAGGGATATAGCTAATTGCTGTCATTGTGAACAGTTAGGGATAGATCAAGTCACTGTTATTCCATATGATAGTACTGGCAAGAGAATTCTACTGTCATTCTGTTTTGTACCAAAAGTTGAAACATCTGGTTCCTTACATTGTGTACAGTAGTACAGAAAGGGACAGACCTAGTTGGTCTTGTGTACATAGTATAGTTTGGGACAGTCTGGCTGTTATTCTATGCTGTACTGTGTTTTCATTGGATTCTTTACTACATGCTTCTGCATCAAATACATTAGTTCTCTGTGGGTTTAGTTGTCATTTAACTAAATAAAGAACTTGTGTGCTGAAAATGGATGCTGTTGCCTGTCTGCATTAGACCTGTATGTTTCTTTGTGCACTTTGTGTTAGGAGCCCCTACTCTGTCCAGGCTTTTGGAGGCCGGCCTCTCGCACTTCATGCCACCTTTCGTTCCCTTCTCTACTATCAGCAGTGAGGCACCACCTTCAGTTAAACCTTTGCAAAATCTAGTGTGTTCAGCCGCCACCGCAGCAGTGACGCAGAAGAGCAGCAGGACAGGTCTGTCACAAGGCAGTCTAACCTATCGCTGCCAGATCTCAGAAAACATGCAGTAACCTAATGTCCTGTTCCTTTTAAAGATTGTCCCAAACTTCTAGATCTGGATATAGAACAAAAATTCCAGGCAAACTGGTGGGATTTCAAACAGACATTTTAAAAATAATACTCACTGACAAATACCCTTTGGTTCATTAACACCACTTGATACTTTGCTAAGATGAAAAACCAGTGACACCATACATTGTGCTCTGAAATTAATATCTCATAATACAAATATCCAGTCGCGAGTGGAGCATTTATTTAGTTGCTATCCTTTTAACATGCAACTAATATTTATCTACTGTAGTTTTTATGTAAAAGATTTTTGATATCATGTCCAGATAAAACTTCACATCCTCACTTTAAATTTTCACATATGATAAACTTTAAAAAAAACAATTTTGCACAATGAATTATCCCAATTGAAGAGACTCTGAGAAACACTATAAATGAGAAGATTTGTGTTGTGTTATTTTGAAAATTCCGTGTGGTTTGATACAAAGTAGTAGAACAGTGACTGATTTCCAAGCAAGATGGATTTGACTGAGGTGTATTGTTCGAGAAAGAAGCTAAGCAATTTCTGGGAAAGAGGGAAATTGAAGGGAGAGCCATTCCTGGGCAGTGGTCTGTACATTGTTATGGCTAATTATATAGCATTGCATTGCATGAGGAGGAAAAGCTTTATCTAAAAAAACTAAGATTATGGAAAATGGGATAGAATATGTTCTAGAGAGAATAAAATGGACATGATCTTTATTATTCGAGAACATATATGGTAGTGGGCATGTGTAATACAATACTGCGGCCCTAATATCATAAACAATAAAACTGAAACCGTTTTACACAGTTATCCAGTACACAAAACTTACATTCTTTAGCACCTTGCCAAAAGCCTATCTTTCTAGTTCATGTTGGCTTAACGCCATAACATTTCAATTTCAAATGCCTGTATTTTCCTTTCAATCCTGTGCAGTAGGAAAACTGGGTGATTTACAACATTGATATTGGACCAAAATGTAATGGGCTATGCAGAGACTATTACACTGTGATACAGAAGTGTGACACGTTATATAAATATCAAAATATTGCTGTTTTAAGAAAAGTAAATGTCCAGTGCTGCAATGGATTCAGTGCAAGCCTTGGGAGTAAGTTACATGTCAAAGAAAATTGTAGGGAAAAAAAAGCATGCATCTGTGGTTCTCAATTTACATGTGGGGCTAGAGAGCAATCTTGTGATTAACTTTTTGTTCATTGAGACTGGTTGAGTTGATTCATAGTTAGAGCACCAATCTTGCCCGGGTTCAGTTCTGGGTACTGCCTGTGCGGAGTTTGCAAGTTCTCCCTGTGACCGCGTGGGTTTCCGCTGGGTGCTCCGGTTTCCTCCCACAGCCAAAGACTTGCAGGTTGATGGGTAAATTGGCCATTGTAAATTGCCCATAGTGTAGGTAGGTGGTAGGAGAATGGTGAGGATGTTGTGAGGAATATGGGATTAATGTAGGATTAGTATAAATGGGTGATTGTTGGTCGACACAGACTAGGTGGGCCGAGGGCCTGTTTCAGTGCTGTATCTCTAAATAAATAAATAAAAATAAACTTTGTGCCTCTGAGTCCTATAAATTTCTGTTCTTTGAGCAGGAGGCACTTGGCTAGACATGTAGTGACCTAAAGGGAGGCAAGCAGTGCGATTGCCAACAAAGAATTTTACCATATTGGTTCTGTGTGGATTTTCAAATGGGGCATTTTCCTTTCTTTTGGTAATGATGGAAAATCTCAAATTCCTTGAAAACATAATTTGTGGCCAGGAGTGCAGTATGATTGGTCCCATGTCTCGGTGGAAGAGCTAGTAAATCATTCAGTTCCTGTAATATGAGGCTTTTTTCTTTGTGTTGGGAGTCTAGTACAGAAGCACTGAATTTTAAAAAAAGCAAGGAAATGAATGTTGAATTTATGCAAGACATTAGTTAGACCATAGTTAAAGTATTGCTTGCAGATCTGGTACCTCATTATAGGAAAAATATTAGTCATGAAAGGGGTATGTAGAAAATCCAGTAGAATCATAGCAGGAATGGGTAGGTATAGGACTGAAGAAAGGCTCAATTAGCCTATTTCACTGAAGCAGAGAAGACCTAATGGATGTTTTGGGAGAGTGAATAGTGAAAGATTGTTGCCACTGGTTGGCATATCAATAACAATGGGATAAGATCTTAGGATTATCACTAAAAGGAGGAAGTCAGAATCTCTCATGGCACCCGCACACTGGGAGTCAAACAAGTGGTAGTATTCAGGTGAAGTGGGATATGAAGACTACAGATAATGTGACCCACGTGAAGACCTAAGTTTTTTTTTTAGTAAGATCGAGAGGTAGGTGTATCTATGTTTTCAAATATTGTGTAATCATGCATGCAGTTCCTGTCAGATTTTTCTATTTCTGTGTTCTTGCATTTTTGGAGAAGCAGGTTAGAACTGATAGTGGGCCAATATATCCTAAGTGAATAAAAGCAGCAAATATCTTTTAGTAGTTATAACTTTTAAAAAGTTAATGGTAGCACACTTTCATGCAAGCAATTTGGAGCTGAGGTGAAGAATCTAGCACTTCATAGTGTTGCCTGGCGGCCAGACAAACCTAAAATAGTTCAAATATTCTAGCATCCCAGGCTGTCATATTAATGGGATGACCGCTATTAAAATGTGGACACAATTAGCATTGAAAACCCTTATTAACATAGGTCTTCTGAATGGGAAATTACAAGATAAACCAATTTTCATAATATATAGTGTTATGACCACGTGGTGTGACGTGGATGATTCCCACTGTTCAACTACCCACCTGACTGCAGCAAGTATATTTGTATTAGAGTTTAGCCCCTTTGTTTTATTTTTCAGATCACCAGATGACAGGTTTTCTTGTAGGTTTTTTTTTAGAGATACAGCACTGAAACAGGCCTTTCGGCCCACTAAGTCTGTGCCGACCAACAACCACCCATTTATACTAAACCTACATACTAATCCCATATTCACTACCACCTGCCTATACTAGGGGCAATTTACCTATCACCTGCAAGTCTTTGGCTGTGGGAGGAAACCGGAGCACCCGGCGAAAGTCCACGCGGTCACAGGGAGAACTTGAAAACTCCGCACAGGCAGTACCCAGAATTGAACCCGGGTCCCTGGAGCTGTGAGACTGTGGTGCTAACCACTGCGCCACTGTGCCGCCCACAGAAAGTCGATTGTTTATTGATCAATACACCTTATCCCAAAATTGTTGCAATCGCATCCACTCACGCGCACAAGTAAGAAGAGAGATAGAGAAGGGAAAAAGGAAGGTGGTTTTCAGTAGTTGGAAAGGTTATGATAAATCTGTTGAATTCTTTTGAGAATCAATTTCTAGGTGGAAGCAGGCCTGAGATGATTGTAGATTTCTCTCTTGATTGAAGGTTCTGTTGAAAATGATGGGTTATTTCTAGCTCTCACTGCTGTATGATGTAGATGTCAGACTTTTTCAGCAGGCCATGTGCTTTCTGGCTTGCTGGAATGCCATCTGTTACAGGTTGCTTCTCTCCTGGGTGGCTCTCTCCCTCTCTTTCTCTCTCTCTTTCTTTTTCTCTCTCTCTTTTTCTCTCTCTCTCTCGCTCTCTGACCTCTTTTAGCTTTGAAGATTGTCCTTTTGCATATTCAAACTGTCTGACAAAGACAAAGGCTGATACCCTTTTTCTTTGGTGGCCATTTTGGAACATTGTACACTTTTTAAAATAAAGGTTCATTTTTTAAAGACAAAGTCAGTTTTTCATAACTCTTCAGAGTTAGTCCATGATTGTTGTATGATCGAAATTCCAGTGTGTGAGACAATAGATAACAGGGGGTTATTAAAACAAGTGACTATTGAGGCAGAGACCACATTGTTTAAAAGGGAGTTGAATAAGTATTTGCAAAGAGAAAAGTGTTACGGGGAAAGGGCAGGGAAATTGGAAATAGAATAGTTAGCTCCAGCTGAGGAGCTGGAACCAACATAGGTGAAATGGTTGAATAGCCTCATTCGGTGCTGTATTTTCTGGGAATAAACAGCTGAAATCTCAACCATTTGACTTTAATGATTGCTGGTAACAGATATACTGGAGAAATTGTAATAGGGAATATTTCCGAGTGGCCTGTTGCATGCTCTTACAGTGCTGATCAACTCAGTGATTGTAAGCTCTGAAGTTAAATGTTTTAACATAAGGAATGGAATTCCAGGCAATACTGTTAGGGAAAGGCTTTCATGGGCAGTAGCTAGTTTCAGAGTGACATTGGTGAAGTCCTGAGAACAGGTTACATGCCATCTTGGCTGTACATGGTAGGTGGTTCAGGAAAACCGAGAAGGAATAGAGATCAAGATTAAAGAATGGCCCATAAAAGCTTTTAATGAGAGGCTCAATGGTAAACGTTGTAAATTTCACAATTATACAAATGACCTCCCTATAACCATGGAGCATAAAATTATGTATGAAAGGGCATCATATGTACTGGACTTTGCAATGCTGTATCTGCACTGCTGAGTTTGAAAGGGCTGTAACTTGAATTCCCGCACGCCAAAAGAAACTTCTGTCAATACAGTAAAAGTGAACTATCCCTAGCAAAATGTTGTAATAACTAAAATTCTATTATGATTACAGTTCTTACAGTCCACATTTCAATTGTATAAAATAGTACTTATATATGCGTCCGAAGATCCCTCTTTTTATTTAAATAGGTACAATGATCTGGGATTTTAATACCTTGGGAATTTCTTAATAGACTTTTGCTTTTTGGGACAATCTTTAACTGCATTAGAGAGCATGTGGACTAAATGCAAGATCACCATCAGCAATTAGTTATGTTTAAGGTTAATTGTATTTCAATAGTAGTTGCCTTTGTTGATCTTAATGACTTTGTGTTACTGTTTAAAAAAAAAATAAAAAAACACATACTGAGACACAGTGGCACTTCCTGTTGCATCTTCAATGTGATGTGCCGCAGAGGATAATTTCTGCAGTTTCCAAAACAGTTTCCTAATCTCCGTTGTTCTCCACAAGAGGACTGCTGATTGAATACCAAGCATCTCCCCATAGGAAAGGGGAAGAATTGGAAAGAGAGCTGCCCTGGACTGTTCAGGTGACAATGGCAGAGACCTGGGAGCAGGTCTTCAGAATGTTCTCTTATCTGGAGATGTGAACTGTGCAGGACATCAAAAGGAGTCCAATAAAATAACTTGGAGAAAAATGATCTCCAGACTTTTCTTTGGCTTACATTATTTCAGTACAGTTTTACAATGAATAACACTGAGCATCTGTTTATTTTCTAGCTTTTAATTTTTTTGGGAGACATGTAAAGAACTTTTGCATGTGCCTTAATTCATATGTAATGGGGAATTTTACATGAGGTAAATACTATTAATTCTTTATTACCTTCTAAATCACCTGGGAAGATCTTAGATCAGATGTGTACACTTTCGATGTTGCAAGTAAATTGCAAACCAGTATTATTCCAGACAGAACAGTGGACCAGTGTAGCTGGGTGGTTTGCCTGCAACATCTGGTACAGGTACCAGGGATTCTTCTGAATAGATTTTTAGATCAACCTTCATAGGCAAATGGCTAGCCCAAGGGGAAAGGAGGAATCACTGGGACATTGCATCTCAAATGTTTGGTGTTGTACAAGAGTTATGCTGATTGTGCAGTCCTTTCCCACCTTACTTTCTATGTAGGACTTTTTTTCTCCGAGCATATCTCACTCATTTTCTCCAGTAATCTGCACCATTTTTTCTGCTAATATACCAAGAAAATTATCTCTTTGTAGTTTTCACATTAATTAATTGTTTATGATCCCATTCATAACTTTGAAATTCAAACCCTGCCATATTTGAATAAAAACAAAATACTGCGGATGCTGGAAATCTGAAATAAAAACAGAAAGTGTTGGAAATTCGTCAGAAAGGTCACAGACCTGAAATGTTAACTCTGCTTCTCTCGCTACAGATGCTGCCTGACTTGCTGAGTATTTTCAGCAATTTCTGTTTTTATTACCAGAGATATTTGAGCTTGTTTACTCACTGTTCAAAGTTCCATTGCATTTTACCAGAGTTTCCAAACTGTCATGTTTCCAATTCATTTCAGTACTCAAAAAATTTTAAACATAGGAACATACTAACTATATCATTAAATCATATTATAAAATGTCTATTGTACAGGATAGTTAGAATTTCAGAAGATATATTCATTTTTAGAGAATCATTGATTTTTCTGATGTTTGTTCTGCAGTTGAAGAAGCCACCATTTGTGTTCAGGTAGAGAGCTGTGTGGAGCAGCCATCACTGTCAGTATCCAGAGATTTGGCCAGCTTCTCTGTGTTAATTGAATCTGGAGAAAGCAAGTGTCTGCCTGCTGGCACTCTACAGATTGCAAGACCGAGAGAGAACAATGCAGATCAACACCGGCCAAAGCAGCTTGAAGATATTGTAGATACTGGAGTATCTGATTATACCGATGTACTGCACTTGGGGAACCCTGCAGACATCTTAGCAATCATTGAAGAGAAGGTAGACCGTTTTTGCTCTCTCACACAATATTTTTATTCCCTTTTAGGCTCTTCCTCATTCCATATGCCATTACTTTAGAGGATAGATAGATGCTCTGCTTGTGTTGCACTTGAATTGACTGCTGCAGATTTGTCCAAGCATTGAATTGACTCATCATCCAAGATCATGAATGGGAGTCTGCCTTCTACCGAAATATGGTACAGCAAGGTTGCCTGTTTTTCAAAATCAAATATCAGCTGTCGTCTGCTTCCGGAATTGCAAATTCATTTGTATTAAATTATGTGCACTTCTCAACTGTGGAGTATTTGGGAAAGCAATGGAAAGACAGCAGTTGGTTCCTGGAATCTTCAGGATTTAATAAAACCATGTGGCTGATAGGTCATCTTTTATTATTTTATAGGTGGAAGAAACACCAGAACTGTTGGATCTTCCCACTGATGTTGGAGAGCAGCTAGCTGCCACTGAGGGAAATGCTGCCTCCCTGTTTCGGGCAGAGGAAATGATAAAGGAGGAAGCTGAAGAAGTCCAGCAGCAGACTCTTAAATCAGAGCATCGATCCAGTGATGAAACTCAAATATTGGCTGGATTGGGAACTGAGGAAAAACTGATTATCAAAGCAATTAAACAGGAGTTACCAGAGAAGGTAAATGAAGAGCAAGAACAGGAAAAAGAATCAAATCCAGGACATGCACAACAGATGGGGTGTGCTGGAAACGCAACAAATTCTCCAGACAGTGGACTGAAAACTGAGGTAAGAACGGTGGATAAAATTGAACACAAATTACAAGATTTAACGGCATGGTTTTAATAATTGGTTTGTAAAATGAATGAAGTATTGGAGCCACACCCAGGGTAAGATTGCATTTGCAGTAGTGGCTGCTTTGCTGGATATTTTAAAAGAAAAATGGTTGCCACTTTAGTATTAAGGGAAATTCAAATGATGCGAAACAATGTTGCCCTGTTACGATCTCTAATCTGAAATACTGAATACTAATGTTGTCCAGAAAGGTGAACTGAGGTAGTTTTGAACAGATTCCTCAAGATTCACTTTTTAAAAAAAAAAAAATGTTTTTTGCACCTACCTGCTTTCTCTCTCGTTCTTTTTTTTCTTTTTTTTTCTCTCGCGCTCTCTCTTTCAACATCTATTCAGTGTGACAGATGTATTTGCTCTCTGAGTGTGAACAACACTGGCAAATCTGCATCTTTGTTGTCCTGAATCCAACACCAATGAAAGAACAGTACTATATGTCCAAGTCAAATAATGACCTGGATTTTACGGTCAGCAGCAAAGCAAGGGCACTTGCTGCAGACTTTGAAGAAAGCCTCGCTGAGAAATCTAGCAATCTCTGCAACAAGAACTTTAGACCCCTCGCTGTGCAGTAAATTGGAGCCTTCTTTAATGGAGATTCCTAACATAGAGTTGCAGTGCTGTATTCAATCTCTCCAAGCAGCCAGTCACATTAAAGAATTCCAACAGACAGCCAACCAGGAAATGAAAGGATTTTAAATCCTATCACTTTTTAAAAATTTGACATAGTACAGCAAAATAAAGATTGGAACATAGACATGGAGTGAACGTAGAAGCTGAAATATCATGAAAAAAGCTTTTAAAAAATTAGTTTAAAAAATCTAGTAATTTATCTTAATAGTGGTATGTTACAACACTCCACAAATAAATTATTTTTTCAGGGCTGGATCTATTCAATAATTATTCTCAATGCTGGTTTAAAAAAAAAACCCAGTTACACCTGACTCAACAAGATTTTACTTTTTATGGGGTTTCTAACAGTGATGTGAGAGTAGTAAAGGGGAATTTCTTGCCAGATCAGTTGATTTCAATGATTGCTGGCTTATGGGTAGTGGTGGTGGTGGGAGCTACAGCGCAGTCTATAGCAGAGCAGTGAGTGACAGATGGTAACTACAGGATTTCCGCATTAATCTGCACTTGTGCTAAATCCAGAAGTTGCAGTCAGTTTCGAAATGGTTATGGTGGTAAACACTAACAGTTCATCATCAAAGCCCCTGCAAAATCGGGCCAATGTATGACTTGGAAGTGATGGTATTCCCATAATCTTGCTGCTCTTGGTGGCCATGCTAGAGCTCATGGGGCTGTTGGAATAAGCTTGATGAATTGATGGAGTACATACTACAGCTACAATGCTTCGGTGGTGAAGTGGGTGAATACTGAATCAAGTGGTCGGGCAAAATAGAGTCATAGAGAGATACAGCACTGAAACAGGCCCTTCGGCCCACCGAGTCTGCGCCGACCATCAACCACCCATTTATACTAATCCTACATTGGAAGATGGCAGGATCCCCAAAGACACATTGTACAGCGAGCTCGCCACTGGTATCAGACCCACCGGCCGTCCATGTCTCCGTTATAAAGACGTCTGCAAACGCGACATGAAATCGTGTGACATTGATCACAAGTCGTGGGAGTCAGTTGCCAGCATTCGCCAGAGCTGGCGGGCAGCCATAAAGACAGGGCTAAATTGTGGCGAGTCGAAGAGACTTAGTAGTTGGCAGGAAAAAAGACAGAGGCGCAAGGGGAGAGCCAACTGTGCAACAGCCCCAACAAACAAATTTCTCTGCAGCACCTGTGGAAGAGCCTGTCACTCCAGAATTGGCCTTTATAGCCACTCCAGGCGCTGCTTCACAAACCACTGACCACCTCCAGGCGCGTATCCATTGTCTCTCGAGATAAGGAGGCCCAAAGAAAAACATTAATCCCATTTTTCCCTCTCACATCCCCACCTTCCCTCAATTCTCCTACCACCTCCCTACACTAGGGGCAATTTTTTACAATGGCCAATTTACCTATCAACCCACAAGTCTTTGGCAATACTCTGTCCTGGATAGTGTTGAGCTCCTTGCATATTGTTGCCATGGCACTTATCCAGGTGAATGGTGCGTATTCTATCACACTCCTGACTTGAGCATTGACAATGCTGAAGAGACTTTGAGGGTTTAGGGAGTGAGCCACTCATCACAGAGTGCCCTGCTCTTGTAGCCGCAGTGTTGCTGTGGTTGGACCAGTTAAGCTTCTCATTAGAAGTGAACTGCATGATACTGATTGGGGGAGGAAATTGGCGATGGCAGTACCTGATGATAGTATGGGGGAGGTGGCTGATATTTTCTTGTTTGAAATAATTATGACTCACCACTTATGTGGCATGAATGTTATCTGTCAGTTGTCAGCTCAAGTCTGGATGTTTTCTCGGTCCTACTGTATGCTAGCATTAGGTTGCTTCATTATTGGAGGAGTGGCCAATGGAGTAGAATCGTCAGCAAACAGCCTAAGCTTGCCCTAATGTTAATGATAAAGCAGCCAAAGACGGTTGGGCCAGGGACACTTCTTAAAAACTTTAGCAGCGATGTCAAGTGGCTGCAATGACTGGCCTCTAGGAGCCAAACCATCTTACTTTGTGACAGGAATGGCTTAAACAGTGGCTGTTATTTCCTTGATTCCTGTTGGTCTCCATTTTCCTAAACCTCCTTGATACCACACTTGATCAAATGCTGCCATGATGTTGAAGGCAGCTTTTCTCACCTGTTCTCTGGCATTTGCCATTTATGGGTGAATTTAACTCTAGAATGTGCAAATCAATTTTGGTAAGAAAATATCTTGCACAATATTTTGGTTTAGTTGCTGATTAATTTTCATTTGTAACATGGTCGTTTAAGTAGTGATATCTTGCAATTTGTTTTCCTACCTGCTAACTTTATTGAGGAGAGGCTTCCAGCTTGCCTGGAAGTGGGAGGAGGAATAAATCCAGTTATTATCCAAAGCAACAAGTTGAAAATATTATGTTACTTTGAAAAATGTATCGTGCCTGGGACCATTTTAATGGAAAACCTGTCCACAATGAAGACATCAGGGAAGAAAACTGTCACTGCTCCTGTATGAAAAGAAAGGAATGGATGCATTTTTTTTTTTACAAAGTGACTCCTGACAACGCAGCGGCCTGCCAAAGTCATCAGAGCGCTCCAAGCTGCTCACATGTGCTAACGGTCTCCTGCTCTCAGTGGATGTTGCGCATGCGCAGCCTACATCTTGCCAGGATTAATTGGTGCATGCGTGGGAAAATGTCATCAGCTATTCATTGCCCGCTTCTCCCCACTCAGCTACTGTCTACCGCCCCACTGGCCGCTCTTTGTGACCCCTCCCTGCCATTGGGCACTCGCTCCAGGCCTCGATGCTTTCTCCTCCTCCCCACCGGCTGCTTCCCCCTCTCAGCTGCTTGCTCCAGACCTCGCCACTGCTCTTCCCCCCCCCCCCCCCCCCACCCCTGCAGCTTCACTCGGCCAATTGTTCCCCGTTCCTTGCTTCACGCCCTCTCCCGCCACCCCACTCGGCCGAGGGGAAGTGGGGGAGCAGTGGCAAGGTCTGGAGCAAACTGCTGAGGGAGGGAGGGGAACGGCGAGGCTGTAGCAAATGTGAATGTGTGGATTGGGAGAATGGGAGATTGGAATGGCAGAGGTGGGTGCAGAAATTCAGAGTTATTTCCTCCATAAACTTCAAAGTGTAAATGTTGACTTTTCCGTCCCATAGAAAGTTGCTTTACATTCTAAATTTCAATGGCAGTATCGTACCAGAGATTTTTGGTCCTTGTCAAAAAAAAATCAGAAACAGTTGAGCAGGAGACATCCAAGAAATGATACAAATGAAGCAATGGCAGAAGGGAGCGGGGGACTCTTGGGGTTGGGATGGAGGTGACGATGGCAACCTTTGAGGGGATTTTTAGTTTGAAGTTGTTTTTCTGTGACAAATTGAATAGCGCCATCTTTAATCCTGGGAGCTGCCTGAACATCGCAGACAGTGATGTTTCAGTGGAAGAGGCTGTATTTGTGCATGTGCTAGTACTGCGCCACCTAGTGGTTGTGTTGTCAGCAAACGCAGCCTTTTTTATTTAAGGAACTCTGGTCAGTTTCTTCTCTAACAAAATTACTAAATTTTGTTATCTTAATATAGATAAAAGAACATTTAAGGATCCCAGTACCATTTCTGTATCAAAATCTGAAATGTTATATTGCAAATTTTGTTCTGATTGCTCTGAGAATGCTGCACATTAAGTAATGTTTTGTACATTTCTCATCCTATTGTATAATCTTTCACCATAAAAAAAGTTCTCTTAAACCTTTTAGTAGGCTATCAATGAAAACTAGTAGTTTTGAGGAAGAGAAAGTGCCAGAGATGTGGCTGAGCTTGCCTTTAGAAACACATACTGAGAAGAAGGTCCCCTGCTCTCATTGGTCCTTTTTAATTGTTTTGTTACTGTCCTTTGCAGATACTTGGGGTGGAACATTCTTTGCCTAGGAGCATTATGCGAAGTAAAAGCACATCTGAAGAGGCAGCACATCCCTTGCCCTGGAGCACTGCACGCAGCAAAAGTACCTCTGAGGAAATTGGACAACTGTCTCCAAGGAGCACAACCCAAAACAGAAGTAGCTCTGGTGAAGTGGGACACTCTGAAACTGTAGGTCAGTGGAATGGGAAGTGAGCAGGACTCGTTTGTAATAGAAGATGTCTAGTGAAACATCAACACGATTTAGCACATTCAAATTTCTTCTCCAGTTTTCAAGATACTGACTTAATAAATTATGGAATTTTCTTTTCCTTTTCCCCATTTTTTTCCTTCTATTTCCCCCCCCACCACACATACAAATCTCCTGAGTCCTTGATTTATCGTTAGTGTATGATTCCAGCATGCCTGACTTCCTCTAGTACTTTTTTCAAGTGAATCTTCTTTATATGCACCTAGATAGAGTCTATTCAACCACAAGACAGATAAGTCACCTGGTTTGGATGGCTTGCATCTCAGGTTGTTAAAGGAAATGGGGATGGAGATAGTGGAAGGGCTTGCCATAATCTTCCAACATTCCCTGGATACAGGGGAGGTGCCAGAGGATTGGAGAGTGACAAATGTGACAGCTTTATTCATGAAAGGGTGTAAGAACAGTCCTAGCAACAACAGGCCAAATAATTTAACATTAGTGGTGGATAAGGTTTTAGAAACAATTATCAGGAAAATATCAAAGGATACCTAAAGAGGTTTGAGTTGATTAAGGATAGCCAGCATGGATTTGGAAAGGGCAGATCATGCGTTACTAATTCATTGCATTTTTTGATGAAATAACAGAAAAGGTTGATGAAGGGAATGCGGTGGATGTTGTTTATATGGATTCTAAGAAAGCTGGTTAAAAAAATTGAGGCTCATGTAATAGGAGGGTTAGTGTCGTTTTGGATAAAAAACATTGGCTTAAGGACAGAAAATAGAGAGTCATGGTAAATTGTTGCTTTTTAGACTGGAGGATGGTAGACAGTGGTTTTCCCCAAGGGTCAGTGGTGGGACCGCTACTTTTTTTTGTTATATATAAATGACTTGGATCTTGGAATACAGAGTAGAATCTCAAAATTTGCCACGACACCAAACTTGGAGGTGTGGCAAACAGTGAGGATGATATGAATCGCCTACAACAGGACATAGATAGACTAGCAGAATGGGCAGAGAAGTGGAAGATGGAATTTAATACAGAGAGAGGCAATAAATACTTAATGGCACAGTTCTAAAGAGTGTACAGGAACAGAGGGACCGAGGGTTGCATGTGCAGCGATCTTTGAAGGTAGCAGGACATATTGAGAGAGTGGTTAGTAAAGTATATGGGACCTTGGGCATCATAAATAGCGGCATTGAGTAGGGAGGTTATGCTGAATCTTTTTAAAGCTCTAGTTAGGCCCCAACTAGAGTATTGCGTCCAATCCTGGTCACCACACTTTAGGAAGGATGTGAGGGTCCTTGAAAGGGTGCAGAGGAGATTTACCAGAATAGTTCCAGGGATGGAGGATTTTAGATAGGTTGGAAAAGCTGGGCTTGTTCTCCTTAGAACAAAGGAGATTGAATAGAAGTGTATAAGATTATGACAGGCTTAGATAGGTTAGACAAGGAAAAACTGCTCCTATTAACAAATTGTACTCTGACTACGGGACACAGATTGGAATGTTTTGGGCAAAAGATGCAGGGGGAATATGTGGAAACACTTTTTTATGCAGCAAGTGGTAATGACCTGGAACTTGCTGCCCACAAGGGTGGTGGGGGCGGAGACGATGAATGACTTCAAAAGGAAGTTGCAGGACCACCTGAGAGAAATAAACTTGCAGGGCTATGGGGATTGAGCCGGGGAGTGGGACTGACTGCATAGCTCTGGGAGAGCCGGCATGGACTTGATGGGCTGAATGGCCTCCTTCAGTGACGTAAATGACTCTGACTCTACAAGAACATCACAGCTAACTTTGAATCTGTCCTCAACCAACATGGACACAGTTCAAGCAGGGATCACTGGATAATGATTAGGAGTAGGAACCTTTGCTGATTCTTCCTGATGTAGCACTGAATCTGAATAGACCAGGGCTCAATCTTGGCAGAAAATGCTGGAAATACTCCGGTCAAGCAGCATCTGTGGAGGGAGAAACAGGGTTAATGTTTCAGTTGATGACCTTTGTCAGAACTGGTATATGTTAGAGACGTAACAGATTTTAAGCAAGTACTGAGGGAGGGAAAGTTGGCTGGGGGGCAGGAGGGAATGTCTGTGATAGGGTGGAAAGCAGGAAAGATTAAATGAAGAAAGGGATGATCGTGCATGGCAAAAGAAGGTGGTGAGACAAATAAAGAAACTAAAGATGGGATTAAAACAGAAAATGTTGGAAGCACTCAGCAGGTCTGGCAGCTTTGGAGAGAGGAAAACTGAATTAATGTTTCAGGTCAATAACCCTTCAAAACAAAGGACAGATCTTGAGATGTAAATAGGAATTGCAGAATCATCATCAACAGCTGCCATTTGAAAAAAAAATGCAGGCAGAGGTTATGATCTGAAATTATTGAACTCAATGTTGTCAATCTTAGAATTGCCTGATCCGTGTGTTTCTAGTCCTCAGCTTAGCCATTTTTTTTCTTTGTGGTCTCTTGTGTCACTCATTCACCATTCAAGAAAATAGGTTGGTGACTCTGCCTCTGACTTTATTTTAATCATGGGCCTTCTTTCCTGTGTGGAAAGGTATCTAGCCTTTTTTTAAACTCGTTCATGGGATGTCAGCATACCTGACAAAACCAGCATTTATTGCCCATCTCTGATTGTCTTTGAAAAGGTGGTGACTCAATACTACTGCCTGACCGTGATGGTGCAATTAAAAATAGACCATGTGGATATCTTCAGATGCAAGTGTTCTCCATTTCTGTGTCATTGTCATTGTATGTTGGAAAACAAACCGCGTTCTACCAAAGAACTACTCAAGTAATTTGCAAAATTTACCAGAGCAGATATATTTTGTGTTTATTTCAAACTGTTTTTATAAGTTTTTGCTGGAAGCTTTTTAAAGAGTAGTTGTCATGCTTTTTTTTTACTGACTCAACTGGTGATAACCTTTGTAAGTTTATATACGCAATATATGAATAATAATTCATCAATAACATTAAAATTAATACCAGGCTTTTTTGTTTTCAACTTTCAGAAGCCACAAAGGAAGAGACTGGAGTAGTTGTAAAGGGCCAAATCAAGGTACTGTACATCTGAGATTGTATAAGGCTACTGTAATTGAGGCTGTGGATGAGTAATGAGCTTGTCTGTTTTATAAGGTTTGTACCTGCTATGATACTGAGTCTGTCTTTATCAAATGATCTTACACCGTTGTTAAATTTGAATACCATTTCCTTGATATTTGAACTACATTCTTTTTGTTCTGCTGGCATAATGTACCACCCACTTTCACAGATGGACAAGATTATTGTTTTAGTTTATTTTGAAAGTTTAATAACATCTTATAATAATACAGTTTTAAAAAAAGTTAAACTGATAGTTGAAAAAGAGACAGTATGACTTTTAATAAAGCATGAATACCCAACGCTTTGTATTGTAAAAATACCTACCTAGATGTAAAGAGAGGACAATTTGGTTATAATGTGGATAATTTCTCTTTAAACATGAAAAACCATTGTAGTGATGCAGGGTGTTGGGTCATGAATTTTTATTAATTCATTCAAGAGATGTGGGTGCCACTGACAATGGCACATCTCTAATTGCCTTTGAGAAGGTGATGGCCACCTTGACAGTTGAGTGGCTTGCCAGACTCTTTCAGACGACAGTTAAGAGTCATCCACATGCTGTGAGTCTGGAATCACGTATAGACTCAACTGGGTAATGTCCCTAAAGACATTAGTGAATCAGATGGGTTTTTATGTCAATCCAGTAGTTACACGGTCACCATTACTGATGCTAGCTTTTTGTTACATATTTAATGATCAGAATTTGAATTCCCCAGCTGTAGTGGTGAGATTTGAACTTGTGTCTCTAGATCATTAGTTCGGGCCTCTGTTACTAGTCCTGTAACATAACCACTATGTTACTATTCCCATAAAAGTACTGCATTATGGATGAAACCATGTGAGTTCACCCTTGGGAATTCCTGATGTTATTTATCAGCCCCAGGAAGAATGATGAGCAAAAATTAATCACACCAATGACAGAAAATAGCAGGGCGATCAGTCAACTGTTTAGCTCTTGTGTACTTCATAGTGGCACCATCAACAGAGACCTAGTTACAAGTTGTTTTGTTCACCATCATTCACAGCAAGAGTCAGTCATAGTTTTTCAGGTCTGGTTAAGTAGCCAATTTTAATCTACCCTGATAGCAGGACACAGAACATAAGAAATAGGAGCTGGAGTAGGTCATTTGGCCCCTATAAGCCTGCTCCACCATTCAACAAGATCACGACTGATTTTTTGCCTCAACTCCACCATTGCACACTATCCTATTATCCCTTAATTCCCTTAGTCTGTTGACCTCTGTCTTGAATCCCCTTAGTGGCATCAGGTTCAAAATATGTACTGTAGTTCCGAAATTACTGTTGGTAATATCAGTGTTGGAGGGATTAACAGAGTCATACAACACTTCTATTTTTTAAGGAGCATTAACCCATTTAAAACAATGTACAGAGGATTGTCGTACAAACGCATTACCTGTTCTGCTAACATCAGTAACAATTTCCAGATTTGTCTGTGTCCTGAAATCAAAGTTGCAAATAGCACTTAAAATCTAGAGTTTGGTGGGTGGGGGTGGTGGTGAAGTGGTGATGGGGAAATATATGTGGCATGCACTTAGACAATGTGTTGCAATAATAATGAGTATTGTGTTAACAGACAAGTCATCACACTGACAAGCTGTATAATGATGGCTGTGATGTGGTTTACAGCTGCAAGAGGTGCTTGTTCCCAAAGAGGAGGATGGAGCTAGTGAAGCTGCCAGTATGGATGAGGCCAGGGAAGAGGAACCAAATGAGGTCTATATGTCAGAAACTGACAACGAGCCACCTGTCAGTGAAAGTGATGATGGATTCAGTGTCCATAATGCTCATTTGCAGTCTTCAGTCCTTGCGGATTCAATACCCAGCAGCCCTGCTTCCTCTCAATTGTAAGTTTGCACCTGTTTTGTTTCAACCCTTAGTAGAGGGAGTTATATATTAATGCAGCTTGCTTAAAATGATCACTTAAGTATTTGCTTAGCCCTGCACCATAGAATTTTGGAAACAACCCGTCCCTATGTACTTCATCCAGTATACTCTTAATCAATTTTTAATCGATGCCCAAGCATAGTACAGGTTTTATTTGATGGCACAAATCACCTTGTAAAAATCCTAAATAAAAACAAGAAATGCTGGAAATACTCAGGAGGAGGTCTTGTAGCATCTGTGGAGAGAGAAGCAGAGTTAACGTTTCAGGTCAGTGACCCTTCATTCATCAGAACTTCTGAAGAAGGGTCACTGACCTGAAACGTTAACTCTGCTTCTCTCTCCACAGATGCTGCTTGACCTGCTGAGTATTTCCAGCATTTCTTGTTTTTATTTCAGATTTCCAGCATCTGCAGTATTTTGCTTTTATATTATTGTTAAAATCCTAATTGTTTCCCAATTCATCATCTGTTTTTGTAGAAACAACTAGCTTTCATCCATTTTTACACTTTGCTAGGATTCGTTAAGAAATTACAATTTCACTGGGGGAAAAATAACTTAATACAGCTGCACATACAGGTATTGTAGGAAAAAAACAAATGTTTTGGTTGGAAAAAGTGTCACATTGCTTACAGTATTAGCAACATTTTTAAATGAGGTTTACAGTGGAATTGAAAGAAACTAAATCATCTTTATTTTAGCATCTTGGTCACATTTAATAATCGCACTGCTTTGGAAAAATAACTGGTACAGATAAAAAGAAAAAGAAATAATTTTGAATCGAACAAATATTATGCTTCTGTGAAAGTACAGATAGATTGTGCAGTACTTTGATAGCTGCCAGTGTATTGATGCATTACTGCAAGCTAGTTTTTGTCGAATTTAGTTTCCCTTATCATTTTCTGTAGTTCAGTTTGTAGTGAAGATCAGGAAGCCATTCAAGCTCAGAAAATCTGGAAGAAGGCGATTATGCTGGTATGGAGAGCAGCTGCCAATCACAGGTTAGTGTCATTTTGCAATAACTTGTCTTTTTAGAGGGAGGAGGCTAGTGCATTTGCTGACTCTTAGCAACAATAATAGTGTAATTAAAATCTTTTAATGAAGAAGGCTAATGACCACAAAACAAGCAGTTACATGGCATCTTTAATGGAGCAAATGGTATTAATTTGGTAATTTACCCTTAAGGATGACTGGTATGGATGGTGGAAGCTGTGCACCAGTGTATTAGTGGGTGACCTTCTGATTTTGGGACTAAGGCATATAGGAATATAGGAGCAGGAATAGGCCATTCAGCCCATCAAGCCTGCTCCATCATTCAATACGGTCATGGCTGATCATCCACTTCAGTGCCTTTTTCCCACACTATCCCCATATCCCTGCATGTCATTGTTTTTGGAAATCTGTCAGTCTCTGCGTTAAGCATACTCAATGACTGCGCTTCCACAGCCCTCTGGGGTAGAGAATTCCAAAGATTCACAACCCTCTGAGTAAAGAAATTTCTCCTCATCTCAGTCCTAAGTGCCTTCCCCCTTATTTTGAAATTGCGTCCCCTAGTTCTAGACTCCCCAACCATCTTGCCTACTCCGTCTATCCCTTTAAGTATTTTGTAGGTTTCAGTGAGATCACTTCATTCTTCGAAACTTGAGAGAATACAGGCCCAGTTTCCCCAATCTCTCTTCATAGGAGTAAACTGAGTAACAAGAGCCACACTACAGTGTGAGTCCTGGAGTTTGCAAGAAATGGTGGGATTTGATTTACTGGTGGATTCCTGTGGCCTTTTCCGCAGCAAAAGGAGGGGTGGGATTCGGGTTTTGCCACATTAATTTGTAAGTTTCAAAGCGATCTCTCCAAACATTGAGTTCAGTATTTTGTAATTGGTTCCTGGATATATGTATATATGTGTGTGTCTTATTTTCCCCCTCTTTTCCCATGCTCTCTGTCTCACAACTGTCAATTTAATTTTTTTATATAACTACCAACAACATGGAAGTTTCTGATCAGATTTTCTGATTGGCTGAGAAACGTTTAAATTCAATTCATTTGCTTTCTATTTTAAAGAAAGGAAAATAGCTCAAATTAGGTTCAGGCAGAACACAACATCTCTTCTCTCATTCTCACGCCCACTTTGATACACTTTCGAAAGTGAAAACAGGTTTCAATAAAGGTGTTGGTTAAAAACCAGCTCAAATTTATTGTTTGGTTTATATTCAAATTATTTTAAATGCACAACTGAAATACTGTTCGTGATTTCCATTCAAATACTGTTTTACACAGATGCGAAATTTGACTTTTCCATTTTAAAAAAAGAGAATAATATAACGATAGTTTAAACAGAAAGGTTGTAGCGGATGTGTAGCATGAGCATTATTATGTTTGAAGTAGGGCTCTATCATTTCTCTCACTAGCACACTTGCAGTGAAATGCTTATATAAGCTTACTTGCAAAAAGCCTTTAAAATTTTCCCTCTATCATTCTTCAGTAATTTTTTTTATTCATTCATGGGATGTGGGTCGCGTTGGCTAAGCCAGCATTTATTGCCCATCCCTAATTACCCTTGAAAAGGTGGCGGTGAGCTGTCTTCTTGAACCACTGCAGTCCATGTGAGGTGGGCACACCCACAGTGCTGTTAGGAAGGGAGTTCCAGGATCTTGACCCAGCGACAGTGAAGGAACAGCGATATAGTTCCAAGTCAGGATGGTGTGTGACTTGGAGGGTAACTTGCAGGTGGTGGTGTTCCCATGCATTTGCTGCCCTTGTCCTTCCAGTTAGTGAAGGTCACGGTTTGGAAGGTGCTGTCTAAGGAGCCTTGGTGCGTTGCTGCAGTGCATCTTGTAGATGGTACACACTGCTGTCACTGTGCATCGGTGGTGGAGGGAGTGAATGTTTGTGGATGGGGTGCCAGTCAAGTGGGCTGCTTTGTCCTGGATGGTGTCGAGCTTCTTGAGGGTTGTTGGAGCTGCACTCATCCAGGCAAGTGGAGAGTATTCCATCACACTCCTGACTTGTGCCTTTATAGATGGTGGATAGGCTTTGGGGAGTCAGGAGGTGAGTTACTCACCGCAGGATTCCTAGCCACTGACCTGCTCTTGTAGTCACAGTGTTTATATGGCTACTCCAGTTCAGTTTCTGGTCAATGGTAGCCCCTAGGATGTTGATAGTGGGGGATTCAGCGCTGGTAATTCCATTGAATGTCGAGGGGAGATGGCTAGATTCTCTCTTGTTGGAGCTGGTCATTGCCTGGCGCTTGTGTGGTGCGAACGTTACTTGCCACTTATCAGCCCAAACGTACATATTGTCCAAGTCTTGCTGCATTTCTACACGGACTGCTTCAGTATGTGAGGAGTCATGAATGGTGCTGAACATTGTGCAATCATCGAACATCCTCATTTATGACCTTCTGATTGAAGGAAGGTTATTGATGAAGCAGTGAAGATGGTTGGGCCTAGGACACTACCCTGAGGAACTCCTGCAGTGATGTCCTGGAACTGAGATGATTGACCTCCAACAACCACAACCATCTTCCTTTGCGCTTGGCATGACTCCAAGCAGTGGAGAGTTTTCCCCCGATTCCCATTGACCTCAGTTTTGCTAGGGCTCCTTGATGCCATACTCGGTCAAATGCTGCCTTGATGTCAAGGGCAGTCACTCTCACCACACTTCTTGAATTCAGCTCTTTTGTCCATGTTTGAACCAAGGCTGTAATGAGGTCAGGAACTGAGTGGCCCTGGCGGAACCCAAACTGAGCATCACTGAGCAGGTTATTGCTAAGCAAGTGCCACTTGATAGCACTGTCGTTGACACCTTCCATGACTTTACTGATGATTGAGAGTAGACTGATGGGGCAGTAATTGGCCAGGTTGGACTTGTCCTGCTGTACAGGACATACCTGGGCAATTTTCCACATTGTCGAATAGATGCCAATTTGTAGCTGTACTGGAACAGCTTGGCTAGGGGCATGGCAGGTTCTGGAGCACAGGTCTTCAGTACTATTGCCGGAATATTGTCAGGGCCCATAGCCTTTGCAGTATCCAGTGCCTTCAGTTGTTTCTTGATATCACGCGGAGTGTATGGAATTGGCTGAAGTTTGGCATCTCTGATGCTGGGGACTTCAGGAGGAGGCCAAGATGGATCATCAACTCGGCGCTTCTGGCTGCAGATTGTTGCAAATGCTTCTGCCTTATATTTTTCACTAATGTGCTGGGCTCCCCCGTCATTGAGGATGGGGATATTTGTGGAGCCACCCCCTCCAGTTAGTTGTTTAATTGTCCACCACCATCAACGGCTGGATGTGGCAGGACTGCAGAGCTCAGATCTGATCCGTTGGTTATGGGATCGCTTAGCTCTGTCTATCGCATGCTGCTTACGCAGTTTGGCATGCAAATAGTCCTATGTTGTAGCTTCGCCAGGTTGACACCTCATTTTGAGGTATGCCTGGTGCTGCTCCTGGCATGCCCTCCTGCACTCTTCATTGAACCAAGGTTGGTCTCCTGGCTTGATGATAACTGTAGAGTGGGGAATATGCCGGGCCATGAGGTCACAGATTGTGTTTTGAATACAATTCTGCTGCTGTCCCACAGTGCCTCATAGATCCCAGTTTTGCATTGCTAGATCTGTTCAAAATCTATCTCATTTAACACGGTGGTAATGCCACACAACACGATGGAGGGTATCCTCAATGTGAAAGCGGGACTTCGTCTCCACAAGGACTGCGTCACTCCTACCAGTACTGTCATGGACAGATGCATCTGCGACAGGCAGATTGGTGAGGACAAGGTCAAGTATGTTTTTGCCTCTTGTTGGTTTCCTCACCACCTGCTGCATACCCAGTCTAGCAGCCATGTCCTTTAGGACTCGGCCAGCTCGGTCAGTAGTGGTGCTACCGAGTCACTGTTGGTGATGGACATTGAAATCCCCCACCCAGAGTACATTCTGCGCCTTTGCCACCCTCGGTGCTTCGTCCAAGTGATGATCAACATGGAGGAGTACTGATTCATCAGCTGAGGGAGGGCAGTAGGTGGTAATCAACAGAAGGTTTCCTTGCCCATGTTTAACCTGATGCCATGGGGTCCGGAGTTGATGTTGAGTACTCCCAGGGCAACTCCCTCCCGACTGTATACTACTGTGCTGGGTCTGTCCTGCCAATGGGACAGGACATACACGGGACTGGTGATGGCAGTGTCTGGGACATTATAAAGTATGATTCCGTGAGTATGACTATATCAGGCTGTTGCTTGACTAGTCTGTGGAACAGCTCTCCCAACTTTGGCACAAGCCCCCAGATGTTAGTAAGGAGGTCTTTGCAGGGTTGACAGGGCTGGGTTTGCCATTGTCGTTTCCGGTGCCTAGGTCGATGCCAAATGGTCCGTCCGGTTTTGTTCTGTTTTATTGACTTCGTAGCAGTTAGATACAACTGACTGGCCTGCTAGGCCATGTAAGAGTCAACCACATTGCTGTGGGTCTGGAGTCACATGTAGGCTAGACCAGGTAAGGACAGCAGATTTCCTTCCTTAAAGGACATTAGTGAACCAGATGGGTTTTTACAACAATCGACAGTGGTTTCATGGCCATCATTAGACTAGCTTTTAATTCCAGATTTGCTAATTGAATTCAAATTCCACCTTCTGCAGCGGTGGGATTCGAACCCATGGCCCCAGAGAAGTACTCTGGGTTATTAGTCCAGTGACAATACCACTACGCCACTGTCTCAACTTTAAGATATTGTTAGAGAAGTATTAGATAATTTGGACTAACTGAAGCCGAGGTTTTTGGGAAATGCTAAAACCATCAAGTAAAAATGTTAATCAAGATTTAAAAATAAACAAAGACAGTTCATTTGGGTAAATTTAATCATGTTATTGTGAAATAAGTAATTATTTGTTTAAATCCTTATTTTGGACGTTAGAAATGTTAGTTGCTGAGTAAAATGATGGATAACTTTAAAAAGCATTTTAAGTAGTTTAATTGATTCACTCTTTTTCTTTTGGGTTTTTCTGACTGGTGAGGATTGATTATTTCAATAAGTCCTTAGTTGTTTCTTACTGGCTGGTTTTCTAGCTGCTTGCCTTGTTTTTTGCTTTTAAGTTCCCCATCTCTCTTCTGATTTGCTGCTATTTCACTTTGAACCACTTGACAAAGGATCACATTGAAAGTGTAAGAACAGGAATTAGGGGCTGGATTTTCAGCCTCTCAATGCCATGGTTGGTGGCGGGGAGGCCCGTAAAATGTTAGCGGGAGCGGCTCACCTCGACCCGCAACACTGTGAAGGCCCCGCCAGATATTGGTGGGGGCAAGGCCTCGGTGCGTCCTCCCAGCCACTTGGTGGGAGGGCCTTCATTAATATATGAAAATGAGGATTATTAACATTCAAATTAACTTGCCTCCAACTCTGTTGGAGTTCTGAGGCGCGACACTGGTGGGGAGAGGGAGAGCAATAAAATTATCAGGGTGGGTGTGGAGCGGGGATAACACTTTTTATTGGTTGCAGGGTTGGTGGGAAAGGGTGGAGGGTCAAAGGGAACAAATTTCAGGGGTGGGGGGTGCAGTTTGGGGCGGCACAGTGGCGCAGTGGTTAGCACTGCAGCCTCACAGCTCCAGCAACCCGGGTTCAATTCTGGGTACTGCCTGTGTGGAGTTTGCAAGTTCTCCTTGTGTCTGCGTGGGTTTTCTCCGGGTGCTCCGGTTTCCTCCCACAGCCAAAAGACTTGCAAGTTGGTAGGTAAATAGGCCATTATAAATTGCCCCTAGTATAGGTAGGTGGTAGGGAAATATAGGGACAGGTGGGGATGTGATAGGAATGTGGGATTAGTGTAGGATTAGTATAAATGGGTGGTTGATGGTCGGCACAGACTCGGTGGGCCGAAGGGCCTGTTTCAGTGCTGTATCTCTAAACTAAACTAAACTAAATAAAAGGTTTTTCTGGGGTGAGAGGGCAGTTTATATATAGATTACCCATTGGGGCGGGAGTGGGAGACAGGATTTAAAGTTGAATTTAAATTTTATTTTTATTTCCTGGAGACCGGGACCTTTAAAAAAATTTAAATGTCATTGAAGGGTGAAGCGCGGCGCGCTGATAAACCTCAGCCCTAGGTGTGGCAGGAGGAAAGTGTACAATAGATCTCGATGCAAGACTTAATGATTGATTATGACTACATTTTCTAAATGATTTCATTTGACAAGAGATTGGACTCTGATTTGCTCTTGCTAGTTTTCAGGTGTACAATTGCTGTTAGTTTTTTCTCTTGTCGTTTATAATTGTAATGTAAGTTGTTCAGTTACTGTAAATTACAATTTTGAACTGCCTATGTTTTTGGTGGTTGATTTTGTTTTGGTTATGCCTGTAAACACACTTAATAGATGAATGCTGAGTACAGAACAATGTTAATGCTTTCCAACATTTACTGTCTCTGTTGGTAAAATGTATTCTTCCTTTTACAGATATGCTAATGTATTCCTTCAACCAGTGACAGATGATATTGCCCCAGGATATCATAGCATTGTACACAGGTCAGCTTTTTGGACAAGCAATACAAATTCTTAATAGTTCTGCATGTTTTCTTGAGGGAATTTTGCCAGCAGGACACCCTTTAAAATGCATAGAATTGTTCCGTTTAGTACAGTCTTCAAATTGTCCAAGTTGTTTTGTGTAATATTTATGTTCAGGATTTATATTAATGGTGGCAGAGGAGTCGGTTTGAAAGGGTTAAGAAGCCTGATTTAAACCTTAATTGGCGCACAAAGATTTCTACAATGCAAAAATACTCGAATTTCCCTAAGTTATTTGTGGTATGTTTACTGATGATAAAACTGCTCTTTATTGCTCTAGCTCTTTTTAGCTATTGGCTTGATGATGATCAATACTCATCTTAATGAAGAGTATACACAAAGTAAAGCGTATTTATAACTATTGATTTGTAAAAGGGATTCTGATGGCAGTGTTATCAACCAAAAGGTTAGATTGTAATGAAAAATCTCTGTAAAATTGTTGTAACACAAATGTATTTTGTCTAAAATTATTTCAGTCTTGTAACCATGTTTGTTATTTTTCACTGCAAGATTCCATGAAGAGTAATGGTTTGGTCATTGCTACTAATTTATTTGAAAAAATATAGCCCAGACATTTAACCTGCACAGGGCACAGTAATGTGTTATGGGGGTAGATGGGAATGTCGAATTCGAAACACAAACAGATCAGCCATGATCTTATTGAATGGCGGAGCAGGCTCGAAGGGCCGAATGGCCTACTTCTGCTTCTAATTCGTATGTTCGTATGACCACGTTTATGAGCCTGGACCCCTCAAATACTGTTGAGTATGTGATTTTAAAAATAATATCACATGTTACTGAAACATCCATTGCACTGATGACCTTAGTTTATGAGGGTACATGAAATGGTGAATGGTCCAGAGGTTTTGAAATATTCTTGAATTTATTTTTAGTTGTGCATCAGTATGCCCATGAATAGTAAAGTTATAAAACCAAGGAGCACCTCAGTAGATCATGTAGAATTGACCGTGCCATGTTTTATTTGCTGTTCAAATCTCCCCTTTCTTGACAATTGGGCAGCGGTGCATCAGGATGAGCTGAGTATAGAGTGCAAAGCTTTTGATAATCAAGAACCATGAGAATATAACATCAAGATGCATTGTAATAAGCGATGTCTACAGGAGCTACAGAATTACAGGGAAAATAATCTGCATTTTCTAATGGAATATTGTGATAAGAATTATTAGAAAATTCAATGTTATGTACAGTAAATTTTTAGTTTGATCGTCATGCCAAAAAAATGACTATTAAATACATCAGGAAATTATACATGGGAGAGTTGTAATGGTAGGAGAGAAGGGTGCTTGGACTGACTACTGTTTCATGTCATATTTTCAGACCAATGGATTTATCTACAATAAAGAAAAATATTGAGACTGGTTTAATTCGCACAACAGCAGAGTTTCAGCGGGACATAATGCTGATGTTCCAGAATGCAGTGATGTATAATAGCTCTGACCATGATGTGTACCACATGGCTTTAGAAATGCAGCGAGATGTCTTAGAACAAATTCAGGTAGAGCACCACAACTTTTAATAATTTCATAAATACGTAAATTGTCATAATATGTAATTTCATTCCGATAATGTCTGGATTAACCCATCCATATAAAAAAAAATCCTTTTTTTGTGGTAAATATGTCATTATAAACAGTGGGGACATCATGTGGACTTTCTTTGAGGTTACTTTGGAACCTCAATTTGGTCCAAATCTTAACTCTCTCATTTGTAAACTGTGTACCTTAAATTTCTATGATAGTAATTTCATAGTTCATCCTCTTTACAATCGGGATCAGAACTGAACACCATTATTTAAGTGTGGTCTCAGATTTAACCCTGTTTACAATCTGGAGGGCATGTAATCTTGTGACCTAGCTATACCAATAGTGTCCAATAACTTAGACACTAGCCAGGTGTGTCTAACTGGAAATCCAGGTGGGGATAATTACATTTCTGATTAGTAAAGAAAAAATGAATAATAGGCACCATTGTTAGGTATGTGATCTTGATACCCATATTCTCACAGCTTGTGTATGTGTACTTCAACCTTTTTTGTGTTTGTTGGTTGTTAGTAAAATGAAAAGCAGAGTGAGCGAACATCTTGATTGCTTGAATTCCTTCGTTACTGAATGGTGATAAATATTAATGTAAATATGTGCATGGGAACTACATTTACCTAGATATTGTAAATGCGCAAAGCATTTTACACTAAAATTAGTGCATGTGACTAAAATGATATTGCCATAGTCACACATTTATTTATTTTTTATTTATTTAGAGATACAGCACTGAAACAGGCCCTTCGGCCCACCGAGTCTGTGCCGACCAACAACCACCCAGTTATACTAATCCTACATTAATCCCATATTCCCGACCACCTCCCCACCATTCTCCTACCATCTACCTAAACTAGGGGCAATTTACAATGGCCAATTTACCTAACAACCTGCAAGTCTTTGGCTGTGGGAGGAAACCGGAGCACCCGACGTAAATCCACGCGGTCACAGAGAGAACTTGCAAACTCTGCACAGGCAGTACCCAGAACTGAACCCAGGTCGCTGGAGCTGTGAGGCTGCGGTGCTAACCACTGCGTCACTGTGCTGCCCGCCCACATGTGGCTATTTAGCAATTTCTGTTGGACAGCACTGAGCTACACACCTCAGCATTCTATTTGCTGCTTTACTTGCTTCACTGCAGTGAAAGCAATAAGTCAAAAATTACTCCAAGGTCCCTTTGAGACTCCCTCTGCCAATTTAATCTGATCCAGTTTAACCAGTGATGCACATTTTGACCACAATGACAAACTTAACATCTTTATCAGTGTTGAAATGTATTTGTTTAACCAATTTCATAGCCTATCTAAAACCTCTAATAGCCAATTCTCTCTCTCTTTAACTATTTAGATGGAAAATCTACACTTTTGGTAACATTTCCAAATAATCCCTTATTATCTGATTGTAATTTAGGTCGGGAGGGGGTGCAGGTGTACAGGGTTGTGAAGAGCCTCGATAGAGTGGATGGGAAGGGCCTATTTCCTTTGCAGAGGGGTCAGTGACTAGTAGGCATAGATTTAAAGTGATTGGTTGAAGGATTAGAGGGGAGATGAGGAAAACGTTTTTTTCACCCAGAGGATGGTAGGTATCTGGAACTCACTGCCTGAAAGGATAGCAAAGGCAGAAACCCTCAACTCATTTAAAAGGGGTCTGGATATGCACCTGAAGTCCCATAACCTTCAGCATTACGGACCAAGTGCTGGAAAATGGAATTAGGCTGTGCAGTTCATTTTTCGGGAAGCACAGACACTATGGGCAGAGTGGTCTCCTTCTGTGCAGTACATGATTCTATGTTTTCTAAATATCTGAAGAGGAGGAATATGCAGGGATGTGGGGAGAGGGCGAGGGAGTGGCAGCATGTGAATTGCTCCTTAGGGCTAGCACAGATACAGGTCGAATGGCCTTCTGTGCTGCAACGATTCTATGACTCTAGGAAGTCCAAAAATCCCTTGCCCTCCTTTAGTTGGGGAAAATAGCCTTAAATGATGACTGAAGTATGGCATATGCTCCAAGAATCTGTTGTGATATTGCTCCTGTTTAGACTTAGGACTATCTTTTTATCTTCCTCTATTTTTTCCCCCCCCAATCTTTTAGCAATTCCTAGCCACGCAGTTAATAATGCAAACATCAGAGTCTGGAATCAGTGCTAAGAGCCTGCGTGGACGTGAGTCAACACGAAAACAGGATGCTGCAGAAAAGGTCAGTGCATGTCTGTAGCACAAGTATTTTATGGAGAGGCAGAACCATGAATTCTGTTAGCTTGGGGTGTTAAACAATAAAATCTGTAAAAATTAGCTGTTAAATGGCAGACATTGCAATACATTCATTTAGATTTGGCCTTTAAGAAATCCCAAAGTCTATCACAAGCTATAGACTAATCAGCTTATAAAGGTAACCCTGGTTTGAAATTAAAGCTTGCGTTTATTCTTCCCTGTATCTCTGGGGGAGCCATCAACCATAACTTACTGTTCCAGGGAACTATTCTACAGTTATCCAACACTGTTTTGGCATTCCCTAACTTGGCATTCCCTATCGAAAAGTTCCCAGCCTTTAGTCTGTTTTTAAGTTACACCATGACAGCTAGGATTACATTGGGTGTGACAGTTGGTCTTGCCATCACTGAGCTAAGAGTTGCGGGGTGGGGTGGAAAATGGGCCAGTTTTCCACCCGCCTTCAGATGATTATGCTGAAAGTAAACTTGTAGATGTGAGATTAGGATAGCGTCAGGTTAAGGTCTGATGAACCCGCTGTGAAAATGCTAGCACTCCTTGCCCAGGCTGATGCGTCAAGTTTTGGGCAAGGTACCATTTATGAAATCACAACAAAATTAGAGCAGAGTATGAAAGTGATGGTGAGACAAACTAGCAGAATATTTTGGGGAGGGTGGTAACATATATTGGACAAAAAAGATCAAAGAATAATTGAAATGAAAGTAAAAACTGGAAAAGCATTTGGATGTTGCGAAATACGAATAATTAACATTGTCAATTAAATGTTTAGATTTTTGCAGGGGATCAGAGTAAGAGATGCTGCCAAATATAAAAAATTTTTATCAGCCAAAACTGAAAAGATTTTAAAAGAAGCCAGTTCCTTTCAGAGATCCTTTACATTTCTATACCACACCGGCACCCATAATTTTAAAAAAAATTACACTGCTGCCATTTTAAACTCCAACCACAGTAAAACACAAGCATTGAACATTGGTTTAGCCATGCTTCAATTTTGAGTGATCTCCTTCAGGGACTGATGTTGAGAGAGTAGTTGATTTTGGCACATGATCTGTCATTGTAGTTACATTATCACTGGGTTTCAATCCCAAACATAATTACTGAAAATATGGTCACTTGACATGAAATGTTCTTGCTGTTGCTTGCTGACTCTTTAGAGAAGCACTGTAGTCCTCAAAGTGACAGCAAAGGTCGAAGAATACAAAACTATTGGCCTTTGGGAGATAACCTCGTGGAGCCACCTTTGGCTTCTCATGTCACGGTGAAGACGATAGCTTGCTCAGGTATTCACTGAAATGACTGTTATTGAAGTTCTGGTAAGTGATTGCATTCATACAAGATGCTGCCTACTTTTCTGTCATTGTTCAAATAGTTGCAGTATTTAAATTCTGCCACCTGAGCCATTGTGGTGGCCTTGAATATGTAATACAATGTGTTCAGCTTTTGACTTTGAGCACAATAAAACACTAACATATTTAAACCCTTGGAGCAGGGTTGTATAAATCTTGTCCCAAGCATAATGAATGTTTGTCTAATACAAGCTGTTTCCATTTTTATAGTACCAGATATCTGATGTAGTCGAAGGCTTCTATGAAAACATAATAACAATTACACTTGTAGTTTTGATTTGCAGGTATAGGTATCCTCATTACTGCTGGCCATCTGTGTACAGTAATCCTAAAACTATAATGTCAATAGGTAAAGTCTGCAATCCTAGCCCAGAGATACAATCATAGATAGAAATGTTGTTGTACCATCAGTTAATATAATACAATAAAAATAATCCCCTTTTAGTCACAGATATAAAAGTGGTTTAACTCCCACTTGACACAATTTATAGATGTGCTTGGAATCCCTTATCCTTTGTTAGTGATGTACTAATAGCCTGGACTTTATGATTGGAGTTGTAACCCATTGGTAAACTATTCAAATAAATGGGTTACTGCCAGCATTAAAATACCGTTGAATGGAAATCCAGGTTGATGTTTTTAAAGGGAGTGTAGCTGGTTTGCTTTTGTGTTTGCTCAGGTTGAATCTGATTGGGTTTTTTTGTTTGTCCTTTAACAGGACAGTGTCCCCATGGGCTCTCCTGCCTTCCTTCTCTCTCTCTTTGTAAGTATTCATTGCAGAATGTAGATAATAACTTACTGTAGGCGATATCAGAGTCTGGAAGTGAATGTTCTGCCCTGAATGTTAACCCAGATTATTATGCTCAGTCTGCGGTAAATAATGTTATTCATAGCTGGTCAAAATTTTAACTGTTTTCTGTGAAAGCTTGTTTTGATGAGATTGTCCCAGTTTATTTCATTAGGTTCAATAATATCTGATAATTCACCGTTTCGTAAATGCCATATTAAAATGTGGTATTGTCTATTGATCAGCTACAATGTGACTGTTGTTCAGTCAGTACCAGTCCATAGCTGGTTGTGTCCAATGAGCTGATGATCAGTTAGGTACTGTCTGGAGGAAGATCTTTCAGTTTAGCTATGAAGTCAAACAACACCAAGAGAAACTTCAACCAAAACAGCATTTTTTTCTATATATGGAAAAAAATAGGGAATAGACGTTCGTAATGCTGTGTGCCAAGATTTTCAAGAAGCCAGAGAAATGTAAACCAATGGAAGAAAGCTTCTAGATCTAGTGAAGGACAGTTTAAGGCATTTACATGTTCCACTGCTAGAACTGCCTTGATGTAAATGCTCAGGACCCAGCGATTAGGAGCAGCGCATGCAGTCTGACTTCACTCTGATAGGGCTGTACGACAGAACAGGTAGGTGATGCTTCCCACACTGTAGGATGCTGTTCATTGAATTCTGAACAGCCTTACTGCAGGTTCCAGTTTTCACTTGAGGGAACTGGCAGGATTTATTGATATTTATGAATAATTCAGATAGTTTTTTTAAATCACATGCTGCTGTTTTGTGGGAAAGCCTGGCTTGCTACATTATCATCCAATTAATGCAATTCCTTTACTTACCTGTGGTGATTTCCGGGTAGGATGGCATCACTTTAACAACTTTGTTTTTTTTTGCTGTGCTGTATCTCATTCTGTAGAATTTTACAAAATGTTAAGAACGTAACATTTTTGGAAAGCTATCTTTGGAGCACAGGTTTGTCTTGCATGTTGCCATCTTATTCAGAGTTCCCTACAGAAAGAAGCAATGGCAAATCGCTGAAAAAATCCATATTACAAGTTGGTTATTTCCACAACACAACACTGCATAATTCAGATTTTGTTTCTCTGTTATGACTATTGTGCTTTTCCCTATCGACTAGGAAATGCTAGCCTTATACAGAAACTGCATTGTGTTCTCTTGGTAACTCAAGCTACTTTAGGGCATTTGTCAGCGGGTGGGTTAATGAAAGATTTTGATGAAATATAAGAGCGGCAACATTATATACTGCTAAAGCGACAATGGTACCAGTATTGAAAGTCTCAAACAAACAGAGGTGAAAATTATTATCTAGGGCTGGATTTTAAAGGCTCTCCGACGCTGGGAACGGTGACAGGGGGAAATGAAGATAGCAACGGAGGAGGCCCGCACCCGATGCCAGTAGGCCTCGTACCGATCTCGGCGGTGAGGCCTTGTGGTGGCTGCCTGTCACTCGGCAACAGGACCACGATTTCCATATTTAAATTAATTTACCTACCTGAATTAATGAAGGTCCCGTTGCCGCCTCATTCACCGCACCGATCTTCATTCGGGTGGCTGGCACTGCCATGCCTTCGAACCTCCGTTCAGGGAAACGAGGTGCGACTCCTGTCAGGAGGGGGGCGGAGGAGCTTTTCTCAATGCAGGAGGTGGGGAGTGGGGTCAAACTCCTCTGGTTGGGGGGTGATGGGAAAGGGTAAAGGACAAAAGGTCTGAACTTTGGGTGGGGATAAGGTTATTTAATGATGGTAGGTATTCTGGGAGGGGGTTTGGGGGGAAGGGCAGAAATGAAGTTTAGTGGCATTGCAGGGGTGGGAGAAGGCATGGGAAGACTTTTCAATTCCTTTTTTAAAAAATGTACAATAACCGGCCCTTTAAAAATTTAATGTGTCATTTGGGGCTCTACGCCCTTTGAAAATGGCGCCGGATACTGGTAAATTCTCGCCCGTCCACTCCATAGTATCAGGGGGTGGGGGGGGGGGGGGGGCCGCCGCCCCAGCCATGCTAATGAGCCGCCGCATTTGGAATTGCGGCGGCTCGACGATGTGGGCCCCTTACATGCGGGCCACCTTTTTTTCTGCCCACCGCCTATTTCGGCAGCGGGCTTTTAAAATGTAGCCCACAGTCTCTGCTAGCTAATGAGCAAACACAACCAGTTTCTCTTGGCCCCATAGCTTAAAATCCTAGATCAATGTTTGTCTGAGGTCTCGCCCAGCAAACAGTGGTGATATTAGTGATGGGTAGTAATGCCTCTGTTCCTCCATTTCTTCAAGTCCCCTACTAAATAGGCCGTAGATGATGATCTTCAGCTCGTCCTCTATTTTTGAGTTGCATTTATATAGGACTAATTAGCTATCAGCTTTTAATTGCCATATAAACTAGTGATTTACTCTTAGCAATTATGAATAGGTATTCTTGAGTGATTTCTTTTACTTGTATTGTGGGTAGTCCTATGTTTTTAAGATCGATCAGCTTAGCTAGTCATTGTAAGTAAGTACTGAATAGCTTATTTACTTTTCTGTCAAATAAAATCCCTTAATGCTACAGTAACTACCATGTCATATACTGTAAGGTTTTGCATCACAATCTCCAGTTCCCTGCATCATGCCACCTTCCATTGCCTAGTGATTACAAAAGCTATTTTTGCTATCAATATTTTAAAAGGAAATACCAGAAACAATAAGCACATAGACGTTAGCTGAAGGCTTGAAATCTGATGATTCCACTGAACCTAATTGGTGTACGCAGTTAAAGCATAGCATTTAAAATTGTGGAAGGTCAAGTTAAAACAATGCTCCAAATGAACAGTTAAAGAAAAGGCATATTTCCATGGTGATGAGCCTCATTCTTTTTGAATAATGGATTCCAGCATTTTCCCAATAATAGATTTTAGGCTAACTGGCCTATAGTTTCCTGCTTTCTGTCTCCCTCCTTTCTTTAATAGGCGCATTACATTTTTAGTATTCCAATCCACTGGGACCTTTCCAAAATCTAGAGAATTTTGGAACATTACAACCAATGCATCCACTATCTCTGCAGCCACGTCTTTTAAGACCCTAGGATTTAGGCTATTAGGTCCAGGGGACTTGTCCGCCTTTAATCCCATGAGTTTGCCTCGTACATTCTCTCCAGTAGTAATTGTTTTAAGTTCCTCCCTCCCTTTTGCCCCCTGATTTTCTACTATTATTGGATGCTTTTAATGTCTTCGACCGTGAAGACAAATACAAAATATTTGTTCCAATTCTCTGTCATTTCCTTGTTTCCCGTTATTAATTCCCAGCCTCAGTCTCCAAGGGACCAGTATTTACTTTGGCTACTCAAGGGAGTAAAAGGTTATGAGGGGCAGGCAGGAAAGTAGATTTAAGGCCACAGTCAGATCAGCCATGATCTTATTGAATGGCGAAGCAGGTTGGGCGGCCAACTGGCCTACTCTTGCTCTTATTTCTTAAGTTCTTATGTCCTCTCTCTTTATCTACTTGTAGAAGCACTTACTGTTTTTATATTTCTTGCCAGTTCACTCTCATCTGTTTGCTCCCTTTGTTTTCAGTCATTCTTTGCTGGTTTCTAACATTTTCCCAGTCTTCTGGCCTGCCACTAGTCTTCGCAACATTGTGTGCCTTTTCTTTCAATTTGATACCAACCTTAACTTCCTTAGTTAGCCAGGGATGGTTCATCCTTCTTGCGGAGTCTTTCAATGGAATATATCTTTGAGGATCATGAAATATCTCCTTAAACGTCTGCCATGGCTTATCTGCCGTCTTATCTTTTAATCTGTTTTCCCTATTCGCCAACTCTATCTTCATACCTTAGTATTTGCCTTTATTTAAGTTTAAGACACTAGTTTCAGACCCAGGTTCCTCATCCTGAAACTGAATGTGAAATTTGATCATGTTATGATTACTCTCCTCTAGAGGGTCCTTTGCTATGCGATCATTCATTAATTCTGTCTCATTACAAATTGCCAGATGTAAAATAGCCTGGTTGTTTCCACAACATATTGTTCTAAGAAACTGCCCCAAATACATTCTCTGATCGTGTCCTCAAGGCTACCTATGCCAATTTGATTTGTACAATCTATATGAAGAGTAAAGTTGCTTATAATTATTGCAGTACCTTTCTTACAAGCCCCTGTTATTTCTTGATTTATACTCTCCTACAGTGAAACTACTGGTAGGAGACCTATAGACTACTCTCACCAGTAACTTCTTTCCCTTGCTATTTTCATATCTCTGCCCAAACTGATTCTCCATCTTGATCTTCCGAGCCAAGATCATTTCTCACTACTGTACAAATCTCATTCTTTATTAACAGAGCTACCCCACCTCCTTTTCCTTTCCTCCTATCCTTCTGAAATATCAAATACCCTTGAATATTTAGTTCCCTGCCTTGATCACCTTGTAACCACATCTCTGTAATGGCTATCAGATCTTACCCATTTATTTCTATTTGTGCCATCAATTCATCTATCTATTGAGCACCAACTGAACCAACCTAAACTGTGTTTTTAAATCTACAAAATTCCATATAACTTTCATTAAAATCACAATATAGATACGGGTGAGAAGGCCATTTAATCCATCTTACCTCTTGCATCCAGGGCACATTCCTTTGCATAGTTGTGCTAAATAACTTTCTAGTTGAGGGGGAAGAGCAGTTCATAGCCTAACATCAAAGCAATAATTCTGTCACTGCATAAAGATTAAGTATAGTATGTGCTAAAGTATAACACAATGTCACAGAATTTTTTGATTTTTTTATACTTTACAAAGCTTTAGCTTACATTCATTAATTACTTCTATATTACACTTATTTCAATTTCCATAGTTACTATTGTAATGTGGTAGAGTTTGAGAGCAGATTCATTAATAATCAGGATCTTCATGGGGGTCATAATTTAAGATATAGGACTAACTGCAAACGCGACATGAAATCCCGTGATATTGATCACAAGTCGTGGGAGTCAGTTGCCAGCGTTCGCCAGAGCTGGCGGGCAGCCATAAAGACGGGGCTAAAATGTGGCGAGTCGAAGACACTTAGTAGTTGGCAGGAAAAAAGACAGAGGCACAAGGGGAGAGCCAACTGTGCAACAGCCCCGACAAACAAATTTCTCTGCAGCACCTGTGGAAGAGCCTGTCACTCTAGAATTAGCCTTTATAGCCACTCCAGGCGCTGCTTCACAAACCACTGACCACCTCCAGGCGCGTATCCATTGTCTCTCGAGATAAGGAGGCCAAAGAAAAATAGGACTAACTTGAATTTTTTTGAACCAACACATCCTCTACCTATGGCTTAGTGAGTTTATCCTGTGAAGGTCACAGGTTCCATCTCAATTCTTCTGAATTTGCTGATTTCGGCAAGGCGCAGCAATAGTGCTGATATAATTGGCTTCAGTGCCCCTCGGGTTAGGAAGGAAAAATGTCCTAGGTTCAATTCAGGTAAGTTTTATTTTACCCTGCGACACCTGTAGCTGCTGGTTGAGTATTGGTTCAGGGTGTGACGATCCCTGCTTAGAATAGGCTACTGACATTCCCCGTGATTCACAAGTAAATAATAGCCACTTGGATGAGCCCTCAGAAAGCAGCTTTATTCCTGCCAGGAGTAAATGGGGGTAAAAATTTGTTCATGTAGCACCGCTTCAAGCAGCATTACGTATTTGACTTCCCACCGGCAGACTGTGCCATGGGCCACTACCTGCACAATATTCCTTGTTGATATCATTGAAGAAAGCTGCATGGACCTCGCAAGTAACTCCCATGGTGCTGTCTGCCCCTGGAGAATTGACAAAAGTCTGCGTAATGCCTCTTGAAACGGTGCTACGTGAACAAATTTTTCTCCCAGTGTGCTCGAGGGAAAATATATTTCAGGTACTCTGCTCAGATGAGATGCTTTGTGTTCAGATTTTTAGGAGAGTAGATCTAATTAAAATGATTATAGAACAACATCTGTCAAGGGACTTTTGGAAGGGAGTTTAAATATATTTGAGCAGGGGAAGGCGGAATTAAAACAAAATGTTGTATTTAAATTTAATTTTATTTCCCTCTTGGAATTTCAATACGTGTTTGTTAAAGTTAGCTCACTGCTGTATTGCACTGAGTCAGGCAGCCAGGAAGAAAGGATTGGGTAGTTAATTTAAGTCTGCAGTTTTATATGATCATTTGCCCATTATTTTAGTGGAGGTGTTAACACTTTCAAAATAAGCTACAGAAGCCAATAAAACTAGAGGGATTTGAATCAAACATGTGTTCATCTTATATGTTACAAGATGATTTCAGAATAAAGTGATTATACTGTAGGCCCCCCAATAGTCAGAGGGAATTGGAGGAGCATATATGTAGGGAAATCACAGATAGGTGTAGGAATTATAGGGTTGTAATAGTAGGTGATTTTAACTTCCCTAATATTGACTGGGACTGCCTTAATGCTAAGGGATCAAATGGGGAAGAATTTGTTAAGTGTGTCCAGGATAGTTTTCTGAAGCAGTATGTGGATGGCCCTACTAGAGAAGGGGCTACACTCGACCTCATCTTAGGAAATGAGGCTGGGCAGGTGGTTGATGTGTCAGTGGTGGAGCACTTTGGAACCAGTGACCATAACTGTATTAGCTTCAAGATAGTTATGGAAAAGGATAGGTCCTCAGGTTGAAGTCCTAAATTGGGGGAAGGCTAATTTCGATGGCATCAGACAGGAACTCTCAAAAGTTGAATGGGAGAGGCTGTTTACAGGTAAAGGGACGTCTGGCAAGTGGGAGGCTTTTAAAAGTGAGATAGGAAGAGTTCAGGGCCGGCATGTTCCTGTTAGATGGAAGGGCAAGGCTGGCAAGTTTAGGGAACCTTGGTTAATGAGGGATATTGAGGGTTTGGTCAGGACAAACAAGGAGGCATATGTCAGGTATAGGCAGCTGGGATCAAGCGAGTCCCTCGAGGAGTATAGGGGATGTAGGACTACACTTAAGGAAATTAGAGGGCGAAAAGGGGCCATGAGATTTCCCTGGCAGATAAGATAAAGGAGAATCCTAAAAGATTCTATAAGTATATTAAGAGTAAAAGGGTATCTAGAGAGCGAGTAGGTCCCCTTATGGATCAGTGTGATAATCTATGTGTGGAGCCACGGGAAATGGGTGAGGTCTTAAATGAATACTTCTTGTCTGTATTTACTGTGGAGAAGGTCATGGAAGCTAGTGAGTTCAAGGGAGGGAACAGCGATATCCTGAAGCATATCAACATTACAAAGGAGGTGGTGTTGGATGTTTTGAAGCGCATTAAGGTGGATAAATCCCCAGGGCCTGACTAGGTGTATCCTAGGATGCTATGGGAAGCAAGGGAGGAGATTGCTGGGGCCCTGGCAGAGATTTTTGTATCATCGTTAGCCACGGGTGAGGTACCGGAAGACTGGAGGAGAGCTAATGTTGTGCCTTTATTTAAGAAGGGCAGCAGGGATAAGCCAGGGAACTACAGGCCGATGAACCTTACATCAGTGGTGGGGAAGTTATTGGAAGGGATTCTGAGAGACAGGATTTATATGCATTTGGAAAGGCATGGTCTGATTAGGGATAGTCAGCATGGCTTTGTGCGTGGGAAATCTTGTCTCACGAATTTGATTGAGTTTTTCGAGGAGCTGACCAAGAGGATTGACTGGGGCAGAGCGATGGATGTTGTCTACATGGACTTTAGCCAGGCCTTTGACAAAGTCCCGCATGGTAGGCTGGTCCAGAAGGTTCGAACACATGGGATCCAGGGTGAGCTAGCCAATTGGATACAAAATTGGCTTGGTGATAGGAGGCAGAGGGTGGTAGTGGAGGGTTGTTTTTCAGATTGGAGGCCGGTGACCAGTGATGTGCCGCAGGGATCGGTGTTGGGGCCCTCTGTTGTTTGTCATATATATTAATGACTTGGATGTGAATGTAGGGGACATGATTAGTAAGTTTGCAGATGACGCCAAAATTGGTGGTACAGTGGACAGTGAAGAAGGTTGTCTAAGGTTACAACAGTTTATAGATAAACTGGGAAAGTGGGCAAGGGATTGGCAAATGGAATTTAATGCAGACAAGTGCAAAGTAATGCATTTTGGGAAGTTAAACCAGGGCAGGACATATACAGTGAATGGCAGAGCCCTGGGGAGTGTTGTTGAGCAGAGAGACCTTGGGGGTGCAAATACATAGTTCCCTGAAAGTGACAACACAGGTAGACAGGGTGGTGAAGAAGGTGTATGGCATGCTTGCCTTCATCGGCCGAGGCATTGAGTACAAGAGTTGGGACGTCATGTTACAGTTGTACATAACGTTGCTTAGGTGGCATTTGGAGTACTGTGTGAAGTTCTGGTCACCACACTACAGGAAAGATGCGATTAAGCTAGAGAGGGTGCAGAAAAGATTCACAAGGATGTTGCCTGGTTTGGAGGGCTTAAGTTATAAAGAGAGATTGGATAGGCTGCGTCTGTTTTCCCTGGAGCGAAGGAGGCTGAGAGGGGACATGATAGAGGTATATAAAATTATGAGAGGCATAGATCGGGTAGATAGCCAGAGTCTGTTTCCCATGGTCGGAGTGACTAAAACTAGAGGGCATAGATTTAAGTTGAGAGGGAGGAGGTTTAAAGGGGATCAAAGGGGTAAATGTTTCACACAAAGAATAGTGGGTATCTGGAATGAGCTGCCTGAGGAGGTGGTGAGGCAGGAACAGTAGCAATGTTTAAGAGGCATCTGGACAGGTACTTGAATAAGCAAGGCATAGAGGAATTAATGCAGGCAGGTGGGATTAGTATAGATGGGCATTATGGTAGGCATGGACGCGGTGGGCCAAAGGGCCCGTTTCTGTGCTGTATGACTCTGAAATAAATTAACCTCATACGTGAAGGTGGTTTTAAATCATCAGATGCTCATGATAGAAGCCAGCTACATTGTTTAGGGAATACTTGGGACTTTGAGGAAATCTGTCCTTAAGTATTAGTGAGAATTTCAATTTTACAGCCACTCTCACAAGATAAAGGTGTCAGTCCTTTGAAAGATCTTTAAATCAATTTCAATGCTCTCTACCCCATAATGACATCTGACTGTTCAAAAGCTTCTCACTCACTAATTCAAATATTGCTTTCCTAATAGTTCATAAAAATGGCAAATAGAATTAGATTCAGTAGCCCCATTTTATGATTAACCTCCAGCTGTCTTAAAATCCAAGTATGAGTCATATTGTTATGTATTGTCTTGTGTTTCAAAATACAGGGACCTGGCTTAAACAGTGTGACTTATATTCCTAGATTTTTCCAGCCATTCTCCAGAATGTTCCACATTTTCCGAATGTATTTGTGACTGTATTTCAATCCCACACAATAAACCCATCTTTACAATTAATGACCCGTGCTTATCTGCAGAATAAATGTTTCAATGAAGCGGGCGATCAAATTTAGTTATTACTAATATGAGTATTATGTACAATCACATAGTTCCCTTTTTCTAGATTTTTAACTGTCAGTGATTAAATGTCAAATAAAAACTTTGGGTTCCAACATAATTTTTATTAAGTGCATAGAACACAACTCTTACATTTAGTTCCTAAAACTAATTCATTTTTATCATTTCGTCTACACAGAAGTTTCAGTGGGTATTTTCCTCTTACCAGGTTGCAGCAGTTAACTACTTTGGAGAGGTTTTTTGTCATCAGCTGATGATGTCACAATGCTGGCTGAAATACATGGAAATCTAGGAGTTTTGTGTGTTATGAATTTACTTTTATTTCAGCGATTGCATGTTGGTAATTTAACACACAAACTTCTACTTTATACAATCACTGGTTTAAAAACATGCTTTTTTTTTAAATTTAAATGAAATTTATTTTTAAAAGCTGTCCTGTGTTGACATTTCTAGTTTCCCCATGTATTTCAGCCAGCAACAGCAAGCGCTGTGACATCAGCTGATGACAAAATACTGTTAACGATCTCCGCAAAGCAGTTAATTGCTGCTACCAGGTAAGTGGAATGCATTCAGTTTGAATTTTTTTTTCAAATGAAGATGGAATGTATTGGTGCTAGGCATTAGAAACTACAGGAATGTTTTGCATTTTAAGAATGTTGCTCCCTTATGTGATGTCAGATCTTCAACCACCGTCCCTCAATATTTTTTGTGTATCCTGCTCAACCTGTTAAATACCCTGTAACTATCAGGATTGTCTGCCTTGTATTAATATATTTAAATATGGTCTTCATTTCCATTGTTCTTCACAAAACTATTACCCAATTACTGCATGAAGTTTTGTTCTACAAATATATTTTTGTCTTCATTTATAAATGCAGCATACCTTTTTAGTTCTGTGCACTATGTATTGCAAAAAAAGCTTGATGGAAACTTTTTGGACCAATTAAGTTTTTGTTTGACAATTTTTCTTTTACCAATGCATGTGCAGTCTGCCTCATAAAATGGGGTGTTCTGAAATGAACAAAAACTTCTGTGGCTATAAATGCTTAATGATTCCCCAATAGGCAGTAAAAGAGAGTAATTGTTTTTTCCATTAGGATGGTGGTACAAGAGGACGTCGCTGTGCCATTGAAGCAGATATGAAAATGAAAAAATAACCATCTCCGATAGGATCATGTGAAATGTTCAACACTGTGTGTAAAGACCATTGAAGCTATACTGTCTTCATCAGCATTGATGAGAATTAATTTTATTGTACAGCCTTGTTTCTAGTGTACAGTTTTTGTTCTGAGAACAATGTATGTGCTTAATAAAATTACTTTGACAACCTGAATCGCTTCAGAGAATTTACATTACAATAAATTTCAGTTAATGTCCATGAAAGCTAGGACAATTATCACTTAACAGCTTAACTAGCACTAGTAGGTATGCTGGTCTTGAAGAATTCAGTATTTCTGTTTGTGTACAATGTATGGCATCATCTTTGAGTGTGCAATGCTTACGCATTTTATGTTTCATATATGTTTTTGGTTACCAGAGCAGTTTTTCAAATATAAGGTTTTTTGGTGAATTGCCTCCTCAGTGATCTTTTCTTTAGGTAAGTATCTGTCAGTTTTATATAATATGTATGAACATATGAAACTTTGAACTGGTCTGAACATACCTCAGCCCTGTCTTGCGACTTGGGACAATCTTAAGGTAACTTAAATAAATAGTTAATTTCATGAGAGCACAGATGAGATGCAACAGCACCTGTTTTGATAAAGTAACAGCCTTTTCTCTTCTAAGTTTGCAAGTAAAGGGACAATTACAGAATACTTGATTAATTTTTCAAAAGGTTGCCACAAAGTAGCTCAAATATGAATTCACATAGAGACCAAGTGGTGTAGCCTATTTAGCACAGTTAGATTAAGCTGGGTCCTCTCTGGTATAAAGATCCAACTTAAACTGAGAAGCTGTGGTGCACAATACTAAGTTGCATATAATACTGTTTAAATTTGATAATCTGAGGGGGGTGGTTGGTGTTTCAAATTGGCGCAGCAGTAAATACATTTCTGAAATTGGGATCAAGGCACATTGTTCAAGAACAGTTAAGGGATCTTCATTCTGCTGTCATTAGCTAATGTGAGTGTTTTTGATGACACCAGGTGCCAAAAGTGGCTAAGTGTTTATATATTGAACATCTATGTCACTCACCTTGAACACAAAATCATACCACCTTCCCCCACCACCCCTCACGTAATGTTATTTTCACTGCATTGTAGACTTGCTTCACCTTGTCTATCATACAGATTCCAGTAGAAGGAAATTTAAATAAAAGTAAAGGGGGAAATGTTTTGCAAATACAAACACTTTTTTTTGTCTTTTTCAACGTGAGTGCAGGAATTAGAAGTTAAATCCATTGGATATCATTTTATCAGCATCCTGCAGCTTTATCTAAAATCTTGAACTGTTATTAAATATTTTTAAGTGTAGCACAGCAACTACAATTCTTATAACTGACATGCTTATTGTCAGATGCGACAGCTGGTGATTTAACATAATAGATAATGTAAATAAATGCAACATATTTTGTATTCCCTGCTATACCCTTTTGTTATATTGCTTTTCATGTATTGTTTATATAGGTTACATCCTGAAGCTTGACTTGAGAATAACACTTCTCCTCCTCCCTATATCCTGTTGAAAAGTTTGTGCTTACTGAATGTTAGTGCCAGCCATGGTTGGTAACACACTCATCTCTGAAACAGGAGGTTGTGGTTTCAAGTGCCACTCCAGCGACTTGAGCACATAATCCTGGATGACGCTCCAGTCCAGTACTGATGGAGTGCTACACTGTTGGTGTGTGCCATTTTTTGGATGAGACGTTAAGCCAACTCCCTGTGTGTTCCTTCAGGTGGACGTAAAAGATGATATGGCACTATTTTGAAGAAGAGCAGAGGATTTCTGCCTGGTCCCCTGTCCAATATCTGTCATTGACCAACATCACTTAAACAGATAATTTGGTCATTATCACAAAGGGAGCTTGCTTTGTGCAAGTTGGCTGTTGCGTTTCCTACATTACAACAGTGGCTAAATTATAAATGTATTTCATTGGCTGTAAGTCACTTTGGGAAATCCTGAGTTTGTAAAAGCTATAAATGCAATCTCTCTCTCTCTCCCTTCCCCTCCCTCTCTATCCCTCCCTCTCCCCCTTTTTTTCTCTCTCTCTCCTTCCCCCCCCCCCCCCCCCTCGCTCTTTCCCCCCCCCCCATTCAACTTTATATTCGTCAGAATATTTAGATGAGGCTCTAACTTTCCATACCAGTACAGTGCACACTAAACACTGCTTATAGCCTCATTGATTTGGAGTTCAAGATTTTGGACACATTTGGGTTCCAATATCAGAGAGAACGATCTTGAGTAATGCCACAAATCAGAGTACTCTTATCACTCCCAGTACTGGTGATTAAGTGACTAATCTTGATGACAAGTCAGGGCAAACCATTGGAAAATCTTAAATTCTTGAACTGTCATCCTTGTCTTCCTGGATACATTGTAGCTGCTGGATTCCCATTAAAATGGGTGTTAAGTTCTGAGGTATTTCACAGTGTTGCTGTTCCTTCTTGGCTTCTACTGGTTTCTTCCATGCCATAACAATTGCACAGAGTAATTCTTCTATGGCTGCCAATGAACTCCCTGCATATAGGAGTCTTGCACTATTTTCTTCTCCTTCAATTTTGTAGACAGGTCTTATAGCTGATGAATGTTATTCTGAAATTTGTGGATTATATCAATCTACATGTCTCAGCTGGATCCCCAATGCACTTGATGCCAATGGTTCCCCCTTCCTGTCTCTAGGCATACTTAAAAAAAGCAAGAGGTCATACTACTTGACAAAGCTGATTTTGATTTCCCTGCTGATGAGTATTGAGGTCAGTTTGTCACCTCAGTTAAGGGGTTGGATGAAATGGTTGCAGAACTGGATATTTCGGGTCCTTTGTTATCAGAACCTGACCACACTCCTTTGACTAATTCAGCACCAAGATTACTAAGGCATAAGATGGTTTGATTGCACCTACCCCATGAAGGAATGTTTGATATTTCATAATGATCTGTGTTGTACCACTTTTCATGTTATAGTAACTATTTTAATGTAGCAGTTTCCTTGTTCCATAAAAGAATTCAACTTCTCATTTTAAAACAAAGGAATTATCAAATGTAATTTTAAATTGAATTCAATGATGAAACATGGTTACTTCTCTTACAATTAATTTTTCAGGATTCTGCTTGGAATAGGCACTGTAAAACTTCAAACATTGGCATTTCCTAGGTTCTTGGTTCCTAATGCATTCATTGCACAAAAGAGGGCCCAGACAAATGACAATTCACCACCCAAAATAGTTCAATTTTATAGAGTTAACTTATTGTACTCTGCAGAAAGTATTTTCTTCTCTTGTATCAAATATAGCTGTGTTCCAAATACAGGCCAACAATGGGAAATTGCTCATACTAAGCAAATTTCTGTTCTTCCTCAAAAGAAATTCATACTTTTGGATTTATGGGACAGGAAGGTACACTCTTGAGGATCCCCAATGTGATGATTTTATATAAATTTACTGTTGGTCAGTTTTGGCCATCTGTGGCACAAATAAAGTTCCAAGTTTGAAGAATATACTTTTCTATAGAGTAACATCAGCAAAGATAGTCTCTAAGATTAGTTAAGTTGACTCACTTGTGTTCCTGCACGGGACCTGGCATTCCACAACTGAATTGTATACTGAATTGGAAGAAATATTAAATTACTTAAGATTTGATGTGAATACCTTAAGATATCCCTTGGACTAGCCTCATTACCATTCCCTCCTTTTGTTCCCTATTCTGATGGAAAATGGAACATAGATTCTGTTAAGTGAAAGTTTGAATAATGTATTCATACTATGTAGACTACACCAAGAACATGAAATGGTCAAGAATGTTATGAATATTTTTTCACTTTCAAGCAATAAAACACTTATCAAGGATAGCTTAATGGCTTTTTAAGTGCACTCATAATCTAGCAAGGAGTGAATTAGAAAATCTCAAGTATCCGTTCACTTGCATGGTAGCTGCTTTGTGAGACCTTCATAAAGGTTGCTCTTAAATATTTGTAAAACTTAAGGGGCTATGCTCATGTTTACTAAACATTTATTGTCAAGATTTAGTGACAAAAAGATCTGTAATTTGCAAAAGAAACTTGAGGCAGAAAACTGCATCATATGCACTCAACTTTTTGCCTTGTTAACAAATGAAAAGCAAAGTAGATTATCTATCTCAGTTGTTTTTTCCTCATTCTTTGGATAATGTTAGCCATTAATTATCAAATCCTACCCAAATGTATATACCAAATCATACTTCCTCTACTTAATGTTGTGGGAGCCAGTGCTTCCATGATTTTAAGTAATTACCATGTCCTTTCAAAGTTTTGAAAGTGATTTGAATTATGTTAAATGGCCCTAACTGGGTGGAAGAGTGGAGGGAGTGGTCCAATAACTTAGTTATAAACAATGTGAGAAAGAGAAAGCCTTTTATGAATATGTAACAATATTTCAAAAAAACTTAATTTTCCTTTAATGGTAGATATTTTAACTACATGTAAAAGTTAACCAAAAAAATCAACAAAAAAGCCATTAGAGTAAGTGAACTGTTCAAAGTATGTAACCTATCCTTGTCTCGAATTTAGCTAAATATTAGCTAAGTATGTTACATACTTTCTTGGATGCTTTCTAAAATATAAACTTACTTTAGTTTAGTTTGATAGAAATGAATCATGCACCATATTACACAGCAATTGGCAGTGTAATCTGAACTGTAAACATAGTAAAATGTTTTTTTTGATGTACACATCATCCTTTTCTGGAACCTAAGCACAGAGAAAGTCTGCCGGTTGAAAATAATTTGGGCAATCTTGGCCAGATTCCTAGTGGATGTATTCCACAGCACAAAACTATATATAATTTGGCAGTCAGTCATTCAGAAGCCACAGGAGTAGCTAGTGGGGGAAATGTCATAGTGATGTGGTAGGGAGTAAGGTGTGCTAAGACATTCAGTTTGAGAAGAAGGAGCCCTACTCTGCAGCTGACTCTATTCCTTATCTGGGAAAGCGCGATGTTGACACTAGAAGCATGAATTGGGAAGGTTTCGATTGCTTATCACCACAAACCCTTGTATTAAGGTGTGAAAACATTCAACAATGAAAATTGACCTAAGAGAAACTTGCAGATTGTTATTCAGAGATCAGAAGTGAATATAATGGTTTCTTTGCAGAAAACTATTTTAGGTTTTCATTTTCAGTTCAATTAAATTCATTTCTCAGGTATTCATGAAAGTAAAATTGATTATTACTGTGGATTTCAGTCCCTTTTAATTTACTGCATTTAGCACATACTTTATTTCATAGGCTGTGGAGGTGGAGGCTGAAATTGCTAGTGATGAGGAACAAGAAAATGAAATACACAAAGAAATTCTGCAACAGACCCTGCAAATGGAATCTAAATGCAAGGAAAAAAAAGAATTGGATGGACCAATAGTTGAGGCCAGAAGGAATAATGACATTAAAAATGTCCTGCCAGAAAAAACTGAGGCAAAGGAAGTGCATCTGGAACAGGCAAATTCAGGACAGGAGGAGGCTGAACACACAAGGCATTGTGAAAATGCAGAGCATTCCAAAGAACAGGTGGAAGCAAGGAAAAAGAATTCAGAGAAAAAATATTTAAATCTAACTAAGGTACGATATGAATGTTGAAAAATGATGACATATTTGTATTTGAAAGGAATAAGTCACTTGATTTTTCTCTGGTACTTTGTGTGCTTATTTACGACTAATATGTTATTGCGATAAAATGGGCGGCGCAGTGGTTAGCACCGCAGCCTCACAGCTCCAGGGACTCGGGTTCGATTCTGGGTACTGCCTGTGTGGAGTTTGCAAGTTCTCCCTGTGTCTGCGTGGGTTTTCGCCGGGTGCTCCGGTTTCCTCCCACAGCCAAAAGACTTGCAGGTTGATAGGTAAATTGGCCGTTGTAAATTGCCCCTAGTGTAGGGAGGTGATAGGGAATATGGGATTACTGTAGGGTTAGTATAAACTATCCTGAGTGGTGTGAAACAGGGCTGTGTTCTCGCACCCACACTTTTTGGGATTTTCTTCTCCCTGCTGCTTTCACATGTGTTCAAATCCTCTGAAGAAGGAATTTTCCTCCACACAAGATCAAGGGGCAGGTTGTTCAACCTTACCCGTCTAAGAGCGAAGTCCAAAGTACGGAAAGTCCTCATCAGAGAACTCCTCTTTGCTGACGATGCTGCTTTAACATCTCACACTGAAGAGTGCCTGCAGAGTCTCATCGACAGGTTTGCGGCTGCCTGCAATGAATTTGGCCTAACCATCAGCCTCAAGAAAACGAACATCATGGGGCAGGACGTCAGAAATGCTCCATCCATCAATATTGGCGACCACGCTCTGGAAGTGGTTCAAGAGTTCACCTACCTAGGCTCAACTATCACCAGTAACCTGTCTCTAGATGCAGAAATCAACAAGCGCATGGGTAAGGCTTCCACTGCTATGTCCAGACTGGCCAAGAGAGTGTGGGAAAATGGTGCACTGACACGGAACACAAAAGTCCGAGTGTATCAGGCCTGTGTCCTCAGTACCTTGCTCTACGGCAGCGAGGCCTGGACAACGTATGCCAGCCAAGAGCGACGTCTCAATTCATTCCATCTTCGCTGCCTTCGGAGAATACTTGGCATCAGGTGGCAGGACTATATCTCCAACACAGAAGTCCTTGAAGCGGCCAACACCCCCAGCTTATACACACTACTGAGTCAGCGGCGCTTGAGATGGCTTGGCCACGTGAGCCGCATGGAAGATGGCAGGATCCCCAAAGACACATTGTACAGCGAGCTCGCCACTGGTATCAGACCCACCGGCCGTCCATGTCTCCGCTATAAAGACGTCTGCAAACGCGACATGAAATCGTGTGACATTGATCACAAGTCTTGGGAGTCAGTTGCCAGCATTCGCCAGAGCTGGCGGGCAGCCATAAAGACGGGGCTAAATTGTGGCGAGTCGAAGAGACTTAGTAGTTGACAGGAAAAAAGACAAAGGCGCAAGGGGAGAGCCAACTGTGCAACAGCCCCGACAAACAAATTTCTCTGCAGCACCTGTGGAAGAGCCTGTCACTCCAGAATTGGCCTTTATAGCCACTCCAGGCGCTGCTTCACAAACCACTGACCACCTCCAGGCGCGTATCCATTGTCTCTCGAGATAAGGAGGCCCAAAAGAAAAAGAAAGAAGAGTATAAATGGGTGGTTGTTGGTCGGCACAGACTCGGTGGGCTGAAGAGCCTGTTTCAGTGCTGTGTCTCTAAATAAAATAAATAAATAAAATGATAGTGCCTGTGAGGGATAAATGTAGATCTTTTCCATAAATTAGATTACACATTCTTTGTTGCACCAACGGATTTGCCTCAAAATGAAGGTTTATCACCTACAATTCCATTTTTTTTTTGCTCTTGGGAAGTGGTGATGAGACACCTTCTTGAACCGCAACAGTTCATGTGGTTTATGTACACCTGCAGTGTTGTTCAGGAGGGAATTCTGGGATTTTGACCCAATGACAGTGAAGGAACAACGGTTTGTTTCCAAGTCAGAATGGTGTGTGACTTGGAGGGGAACTTAATAGAATCATAGAAATTTACAGCACAGAAGAAAGCCATTCAGCCCGAGTCCACGCCGGCCAACAAGTAGCCATCCAGCCTAAGCCCATGTCAGGGTCATCGAATAATCATTAACAAACCTTGGCTATGGATCCAACCATTACCAGGATACTTGCTACTTCATCAGTTATCAACATCCTGGGGGTTACCATGTACCAGAAACTGAACTGGAGTAGCCATATAAATACCGTGGCGACAAGAGCAGGTCAGAGCCTAGGAATCCTGAGGTGAGTAACTCACCTGACTCCCCAAAGCCTGTCCACCATCTACAAAGCACAAGTCAGGAGTGTGATGGAATACTCTCCACTTGCCTGAATGGATGCAGCTCCAACAACACTCAAGAAGCTCAACACCATCCAGGACAAAGCAACCCACTTGATCAGCACCCCATCTACAAACATTCACTCCCTCCACCACCGTGCACAGTGGCAGCAGTGTGTATCATAAACAAGATGCACTGCAGCAATGCACCAAGGCTCCTTAGCACCTTCCAAACCTGCCACCTCTACCACCTAGAAGGACAAGAGCAGTAGATGCATGGGAACACCATCACTGCAAGTTCCACTCCAAGCCACACACCATCTTGGAACTATATCGCCATTCATTCACTATCACTGGGTCAAAATTCTGGAACTCCCTTCCTAACAGCACTGTGGTTGTACCTATCCCACGTGGACTGCAGCGGTTCAAGGAGGTGGCTCACCACTACCTTCTCAAGGGCAATTAAGGATGGGCAATAAATCCAGCGATGCCCACATCCCACAAACAAATAAAAAAAAAAGTGCCTGATATTCAGTACTGGCATAGTGTATTTTGATTGAGTTAGAATTTGTGTTAGTAAAATTGAGAAAGTGTGATGCTGGTGAATGGGGAGGAGGGGAGAGAAGAATTGGAGATGGAAATTCTGGGCAGATGGGCACTTTCAGCAATCAAAAAATCAACTAGGCAGGTTCATTTTTAAAATATCTGATGTGAGCTTATGAAAACTGATAAATTATGCTGTGGTTACCGTTGCAACAAAGGGTTCAACGATAACTTCCCATGATTCAAGCTCGAGTAGTATATTCAACAATAAGTTTTAATATATATTGACTCTGCAGTATTCTCACACAACTTGACAAGTAAGTAATGCAACCTGATTCTCGGAGTGAACATTTCCAGTACTCCAGGCTCCCTGCTTGGTTGTGGACTTCCTACCATCCTGAGATTTCTGACTTTCTCAGTGGGGATAACTCTATCTTTACTACATTAAGCAGTTTGACAACAGTTATTTACTGCTCTAACTCTCTGCATTTAGGGAAGTGGAATATGTCCCAAGGAGCAGAAAAGTGTGCAGTCCATATCAAGCAAACAAAACCGTACCTGAATGGATTTCTCAGTATATTGGCTTTAAAGACACCCTTAAGCATGGTGCTTGGTTTCTGCACATGTCAGACATCTGCCTGATAAAAATTAAATTAAAATGTAATCATTTAGTTTAGAGACACAGCACTGAAACAGGCCCTTCGGCCCACCGAGTCTGTGCCGACCATCAACCACCCATTTATACTAATCCTACACTAATTCCATATTCCTACCACATCCCCACCTGTCCTTATATTTCCCTACCACCTACCTACACTAGGGGCAATTTATAATGGCCAATTTACCTACCAACCTGCAAGTCTTTTGGCTTGTGGGAGGAAACCGGAGAAAACCCACGCAGACACAGGGAGAACTTGCAAACTCCACACAGGCAGTACCCAGAATTGAACCCGGGTCGCTGGAGCTGTGAGGCTGCAGTGCTAACCACTGCACCACTGTGCATTTCAGTTACTTATTTAAAAATTTGTGCTATATTTGCATACGCGATCAAAACAATTTATGTGTAGCAAACGCTGTTTTAGTTAATGATGCCATGGCATTCCATTTGTTGTTTCTCTAGTGCTTGAATAGTGGCTGCAATTATCTTGCACTTTATACAAGGACTGAGCCACTTGCAGAAGCAGAGCATGACATTATGGGGAATGAACAAATAGGTGAGTGACTGCTGTAAGTCTCATACAATATTTTTCTTTCTACAATGCATATTTTTAAAATAATAGAAATTAATCTAATCCATCATCTTTATTTGTGTCCTTGACCTTCATACCCTTTTCTACTCTTAGCAGAGCTTGCTCAATAGCAGTATTACTATCAGCCTTCCTAAACCTCTCATTTGAGAATGAGACAGTCTACTGAATATATAGATTTTCTTTTAATTCAGTAATCATTGATTATCTAAATGTCATGATTAATATTGATGCTTTGGGATTTCCCTTTACCACAGTCCAAATATCTAGCCTCCCATGCCACAAGCTGCCTTTATCAGAACCTCTCACCCACACTGCAGTACTGTGATTTGAAGCATAAATATGTACCTTTATGCACGCTGAGATATGAACATGTCCTTCAATGCATATGAAATGTTGATATAATTACTATGTTAATTGAAAACTGCAACTGTTTCTTAAGCAATTAAGCAATATGTCACTCTCACTGCTGTGTTTTGGTATCTGCAAAAGCAACTGACAGCAATTGGCGCCAACATAAGTGCCAATATAAATGTTGTACAGTCTTTGGTTGAGAATGGGATAAAAAGTTATAGAGATAGGTAGAAACTCAAATCATGAAATACTCTTCAATTTTCTGTGTCATTGTAACTAGAGGTGGTTATCTGGTGGGCTGTCAGCCAAAGTTGAATTGCGATGATATGGGGATCGATAGAAGTTCTGAAGTATCACTCTGCTACTTTGGTGCTTTAGAACTTTACTTCGAGACTAAATGGACAAGAGCAGAGTTCACAATGTTCTAAGCTGTACATAATATGTGAAAGGAACTTGAATGGTTATTGTTCATTGCATGCTTTTTTGTATTTAATTTAAAGTCAATTTAAAAGAAGCACTATGGGCATCTGAGACATATGGTGATTTTTCAAACTGTCCTTTGTCTAAGACCTAAGTTAGCTGTAAAGATTCCAAGTGAAGTATATTTGAGAAATCGCATTCCAGTTTCTAATGGCCGGAATTTTGCGCCACCCCAGCGAGCCGGATGGTGGTGGGGGGTGTGGATGGCGTAAAATGTAGCAGGAGGCCTCCCGACCCGCTCCCACCCCCGCCCCACTTTACATACAGTGTGCGGGGTGACAAACGGGCCGGCCACCCCAAGCCAATTAAGGCCCTTAAGTGGCCAATTAACGGCCACTTAAGGGCCTTCTCCCACCTCCACGCAGATTTTACGCGTGGTAAGCGGGCATCCTGGAGCAGGGAAAGACCGCCCAGTAAAAGCTGGCGGCCTCTCAGCACCCTGTGGATGGGCCCTGACAATCGGGCACATGGTGCCAGATTTGAGGGCTGCCCCCGCTTCCCCAACCACCCCCACTAACCAAGATGTCCCCCCCCTTCCCCCCCCCCCCCCCCCCCCCCCAAACGACCACCCTTGCCTCGCCGGGGCCCGACCGATTACCCCCGGCAAGGCAACCAAAACTCACCTTGGATCCCAGCTCCCAGGCATCCTCTTTGGTCGGCTGGGCTGCAGTTCCAGCAGTGGTCACAGCTCCCGGTGGTGCTGCCGGCCCGCTGATTGGCCGGCAGCTCAATGAGGTGGGGCTTCTTCCCTCAAGCGAGTGGAAGTCCCGCCTCGGAACAGTTAATGCCTGGGGACCCGTAAAATGCGGGATGGATCCCCAGGCGAGGCGGAAGCGGGTTCGGCACCGACTTTTACATCGGTGGCCAGCTCCCGTCCGCCCAATGTAAAATTCAGCCCAATGAGTCTGGCTCACACAGTACAAAAAAATGCTCAGAATTTGACACTGGTACAAAACCAGTAGTCCCGGTCTATGCAGCAATAGGCATGCCTGGTGCGAAAAGAAAATACCATAGTACTGAAGGAATGCTTATGTGCCATGGAGTTAAGTCACAGCTGAGTTGATGGAACTTTATTCTGCGTCAAAATATTATACGTGATATTGATTGCCCAAAGTGGGCAAGTATTCTATTTCTAACACTGATATCCATCACCCTTAAGGGACACAAACCCTGCCCTTTGCTGTTGTTCTGATGAACAAAACTTGAGGATTTGATTTTTGCAACAAATATTGGAATACCAGAGTTATAAAAACACTGACTAGATCAAGGTTTATAATTTTTAAAGCCTTTTTTCTTTCCGGGGGAAAGAGGAGACCCTTTTCTCTTGAAAACACTGATTATTTCTGAGGCATGCTTGTGCAGGATACCTCAGTTAAATGGCCTTCCTTATGTGTGAGACTAGACAGTGAGTGCAGCAGGCTGTTCAGTGATGGATGGCATCAGCAAGCCTTGTCCTCTTCTCCTGTGATATTTAAATATGAGATTTTCCAGCATAAGTCAATGTATCAGGAGTCATCAGGAGTAGGAACTCTCGCTGATTTTCCCCCCCCTCCCTAACCCATAGGTGCCGAGCCAATTATACTGTTCTTTCTGTACTCAGTATAAACTGGGAATTGAACCTGAGCTTAATGCAATCAGTTGTCAGGGGAGCAGGGTGATTTTTAAAAATGTACTTGGACCAGAATATATTCAATTTAAGGGTGTTAACAAAGTTAGTTAAATTCATTATTATGTTCATATTTCAGAACTGTCTAGAGTAGAATACAACACAATGAAAGAAAGTCTACTGGAGGTATGATCGCAACTTAAATTTTAGAAAAAAGGACGTTGAGAAGTTTATCACTGATGCAAGAAGTCCTGGTTTAATATTTGCTGTGACTTTTTGACTTGAGTTTCAGGAGGATACTACTAGCGAAGAAGAGTTTTGTGCTGTTGACCTTTCAGAATTTGGCATAGAGCTGTCTGTCTCTGAGAGTGATGTTAGCTTCAGTTCCCAGCAATTCTTAGTTTTGGATGAGTCAGCAGCTAGCAGTCACACATCTTCCCAGCTGTAAGTGACCAAAAAATAGGTATTAGAAATGTGGTACTAAGTCTTATAGAATCAATCATGTCCTGCTTAACTGTAAAACACGCGTGAAATATCAATAAGAAATGTTATACAAGGGTTTCTGATTCTTCATGGTACTACTTGAAAATTTGTAAAACAACCTCATAAATTAATCTGCACAGAACTGACTAGACATCACCACGCCTTAAATGAAAAAAGCAATGATGATATGCTTGGAGCGCTCGCATGTAGGAGAAATATTGGGATACTTAGCTCTATACTTTTTGTATGCCCTCAAACATGAACATTCTGAAAAGAGTATCTTGCAATAATACCTGAAATAGTGGACTGATGCACTTAAATTCATCTACCAGCTCCCAAATAAAACAGTGTCTCAGAGCATTTACCAAGGCATTGAAATAGATACTAAGCAGGAGAAGGGATGACATTTTTGGTGGATGGAGGGGGGAGGTAGTAAGAGAAGAGAGACATAAGGCACAATCAAAGAGATAGGTTTACATGAGGCTTTTGAAAACAGAAAGGAAGGTAGCAAGGTGATTGAAGGAGAGAGGTCCAAAGGACAGGGTTTTTGACAGAGGAGAGAAAGCAGAGATAAGCAATAATTTGGAGTCAGAAGAGTAGAAGATGTAAGTAGGAACTTATATCTGGAGGAAATTGTTAGGTATGTTGCAGCAGAACATGGCGGTCACTTGAAGACAGGAATGGGGATTTTAAAAAATGACGGAGAAAAGCTCAGCTCTTAAGGGTACAGGAGGTGAGTGGGTACAGTACTGGACTTCCAACCCAAAGATTATAAATTCAAATTGCACAATGACCTATTGTGAAATTGAACTTAACCAGTTCTATCATTTGTATGCTGGCAACAGAAAAAAATTACACCGATCACTGCACTGGTGTTGTAAAAACACAACTGATTCACAAATGACCTTCGGTATGAGACAGATCACCACTAGCCAAGCTGGCCTACATATGTCTTTTGTCACACACTACATGATTAATTTAGTACCCTCCAGGCAATGAGGGATGGGCAATAAATAATGCCTTAACAGTGTGCCCCACATCTCAAGAACAAATAAAAGAAAATTACTGATTTTGTGACCCATGATAAAGAAAGTTATATTAATGCATAATGACTCAAATCCCCTTCTCTATTAAAGAATTGTTCTTGCTGGTGCTGGATGCAAGGTTGATATTCCAGATGACCAAAATAATTGAGAGAAGAGGAATATTATGAACATAGGAAATAGGAGCAGGTGTAGGCCATTCAGCCTGTTGAGCCTGCTCCGCCATTCAAACAGATCATGTCTGATCATCTATCTCTATGCCATTTTTCCCCACTATCCCCATATGCCTTGATGTCATTAGTATCCAGAAATTTATCGATTTCTGTCTTGAACATGCTCAATGTTGAGCTTCCACTGCCCTCAGGAGTAGAGAATTCCAAAGATCCACCACCTTCTGAATAAAGAAATTCCTCCCCATCTCAGTATTAATAGATGAGGGCCATTTTGAAAGTTTGGAACAGTGAGCAGAAAGAAATATGAGAAGAAAACTAATTACAATTCCAACTTATTGACCAGGAATATTGTTGGTGGGAGGTGGCTAGTACCTGCATGTACAACCATAAAAAGAATGCAAATAGTTAGTACTCAATTCTTTTGATATTGAAACAAAAGCAAAAGATGTTGGAAACACTCAGGAGGTCTGGCAGAACTTGTAGAGAGAATGAACAAATTGATGTTTCAGCTATGGACTCTTTTTATTGGAACTCAGCAATTTCTGTTTGTTTCAGATTTCCAGCTTCTGCAGTTTTTTGGGTTTTTTCTGATATTGTACATGTATTCATTGTATCTACTGAAACATACAATTGAAATACATGCCCTGCATTATCTTGTTTTTTAAGTTCTTAATATTATGAAGAAAAGCAAAAAGATGGTAGAGTGATGGCACATTGAATGGGATATGTTTTCATTTTTGTGACTCACTGTATTGCTGACTTGATGACTCAGCTATGAGGGATGCAGAGTGCAGGCCAGGCTTTTCCTATGAGGAGAATTGAATTTCATAGATAAATACATTAATATGCTGCTCTCATGCACCTCTTCATGCTTAACTCGAGTAGAGATCTGCTTACCTGTCATCTTAGCTGCAGTTGGTGCAAATCATGGGAAGATGAATGAAAATGAAAGAAAATAACTTGGGGTAATGTCCACATAAAGGACATTGCAGCTTTGGTTTGGATCTGTGATTTTCAAGGTAGCAACTTTGCAATCTCAGATTGGGTCCCTGGTTGGGAAGGTGGAGGGATGGAAAGGTCAAGACAAAGCAAGTCAAAAGATATTGACAGGAGGGAGCACACATGAAAAAGTTGACGGTGAGGAAATTCAGATTGGCAAGGTCTGCACAAAAATTTACAGCAGCTTTGGCAGATCCATGGGATATGAAGCACTTAAGGGAGAAAATCTGTTGAAATGGATGAAACATCTCCGATAAGACATAATGCCAGGTATGCCCATTTACATTGTATTGAATGTTTTTCCAGTATAGTTACCATTCTAGTCTGTTCATCAGATCTACAAGTACCGACCAGGATCAGATTTCAGCTCAGAGGAATTGGAAAAGGACAGTGCTGCTCATGTGGAAGGAGATAGCCAGCCACAGGTCAGAATCAGATACAAAACGGAAAAATAATACATCAGAGTATGTTACACCTTAACCTCATAAGAATATGATCATTGGGATGTAGATTTTTTTCATCACCCTGATGGTAGACATGAAACATTACATGAAAAAGGACTTTAGAATAATATAGTAATGGTGTTATAATAAACTTCCAATAAGATTTTGAGAGTAATAGAAGAAACACTGCAATTGAGAAGTTTTCAATGAATGTGGACACATTTGATTTAAAATAGAATGTCGTTCAGGAAGACATTTTAAAATTATTGCAAAATAATAGTAACAGGGCAATTGGCCAAATTACATTATAAATTAGAAACTTTCTACAGGGACATGAGATGATAAATTTTGAGATTTCCCATCCAGCCTATACTGTGCTGGTCAGGCATGCCGCTCATAGGATCGGGCTTGGAGGTCTGAGCAGCCAATTCACAGCACAGTGTTTCACAATACAAAACTTTTAAGTTCTGTTCTCCATTGTGAGCCTCATTATGCCTGTTAATCCCTCAATGTTTATATCACCTTGCTTCAAACCACTTCATGATCACCCTCTGCCCTTGCAAAAAAATTATTTCCCATTTCCCTTGCCAATACCTTCTCCAACTCCCAACTTCATCTCCTCTAGCCTTCCACTCGCCTTGATACATCTACAGTATGTAGATGCTCAATAACTCTGTCTCTCTACCTTCAATGCTTTTATCGCTTCCAAATCCCTTACAAATTGCTATCACTGCCAAACCCTTCAGTGGAGGACTTCAGATTAGAGAGGTCAACAACAACAATAACAGCTTGTATTTATATAGTACCTTTAATATAATAAGACATCCCAAGGCATTTCATGGGAGCGTTATAAAGCAAAATTTGACACCGAGCCACATAAGGCGATATTAGGGCAGATGGCCAAAAGCATGGTCAAAGAGGTAGGTTTTAAGGAGGAAAGGGAGGAAGAGAGATTTATATAATTGCTTGTTCCTCACACCGCTTGGGCGGCACAGTGGCGCAGTGGTTAGCACCGCAGCCTCACAGCTCCAGCGACCCGGGTTCAATTCTGGGTACTGCCTGTGTGGAGTTTGCAAGTTCTCCCTGTGTCTGCGTGGGTTTCCTCCGGGTGCTCCGGTTTCCTCCCACATGCCAAAAGACTTGCAGGTTGATAGGTTAATTGGCCATTATAAATTGCCCCTAGTATAGGTAGGTGGTAGGGAAATATAGGGACAGGTGGGGATGTGGTAGGAATATGGAATTAGTGTAGGATTAGTATAAATGGGTGGTTGATGGTTGGCACAGACTCGGTGGGCCGAAGGGCCTGTTTCAGTGCTGTATCTCTAAACTAAAAAAAACTAAAAAACTACAGTGAAAAACATGCATGATTTTTGAGTGTTGTACTGCTCTGGTCCACTTCCAGGCCTACAATGACAGATGAGGGACCACTTTATAAAATGCTAGTTCCCCTAACAGCAGAGGAGATCTCCCAGTGTCCTGGCAAACATTTATCCTTCAACTACAAGTAAAAACAGATGATCTGGTCATTTATTTCACTGCTGTTTGTTGGAATTTAGGAACTCGAGCCATTCAGCCCCTTGAGCCTGTTCCACTATTCAGTTAGATGGTGTCTGATCTGCACCTCAACTCCATTTAGCTACCTTTAATCCATAATACCTCTACCTTAAAAAATGGCTATTTCAATCTTGAAAATTTCAACTGACCCTGCATCCACAGCCCTTTGGGGGAGAGAATTCAACATTTTCACGTCCTTTGTTTGAAAGTGCTTCCTGGTTTCACTGCTGAATGGTCTCGCGGTAATTTTAAGATTGTGACCCTTGTTCTGGATTCCCCCACAAAAGAAAATAGCATCTCTGTGTCTGTTCTATTGGATGATTTTATAAATGGATCACTCCTCAATCTTTTAATCTCAAGGGACTACAAGCCATGTTTATGTAACCTGTCCTCATAATTCAGCTCTATCAGCCCTGGTATTATTCTGGTGAATATGTACTGTATCCTCTCAAAGGCCAATATATCCTTTCTGAGATGTGGTGCTCAAAATTGTACTCCTGATGGAGTCTGACCAAGGCTCTGTAAAACTGAAGCATAACTTTTTCCCCTTCGTATTCCAACCCCTTTGAGATAAAAGCCAACATTCTGTTAGTCTCTTTGATCTCTTTTGTATCTAATGAGAGGGAGGAACTGAAGGAAATTAGAATCAGTTTTTTTTTTAAAGTGCTAGGGAAATTAATGGGGTTAAAGGCTGACAAATCCCCAGGGCCTGATAATCTACATCCCAGAGTACGAAAGGAAGTAGCCTTGGAAAGCATAAATGAGATTGGGCAAAGTCAGCAGGGGTTTATGAAAGGGAAATCATGCTTAACAAATCTACTGGAGTTTGTTGAGGATGTTACCAGTAGAATAGATGAGGGAAAACCAGTGGATGTGGTGTATTTGGATTTTCAGAAAGCTTTTGATAAGGTCCCACTTAAGAGGTTAGTGCGCAAAATTAAAGCACATGGGATTTGGGGGTAATATACTGGCATGGATTGAGAATTGGTTGACAGACAGGAAACAGAGAGTAGGAATAAACGGGTCTTTTTCCGGGTGGCAGGCAGTGACTAGTGGGGTACCACAGGGATCTGTGTTTGAGCCCCAGCTATTCACTATATATTATTGACTTGGGTGAGGGAACTAAATGCAACATTTCCAAGTTTGCAGACGACACAAAGCTGGGGGGGAAAGTGAGCTGTGAGGAGGATGCAAAGAGGCTCCAATGTGATTTGGACAAATTGGGTGAGTGGGCAAATGCATTGCAGATGCAGTATAACGTGGATAAATGTGAGGTTATCCATTTTGGTTGTAAAAACAGAAAGGCAGATTATTATCTGAATGGTGATAGATTGGGAAAGGGGGAGGTGCATTGTGACCTGGGTGTCCTTGTACACTAGTTGCTGAAAGCAAGCATTCAGGTGCAGCAAGCAATTAGGAAGGCGAATGGTATGTTGGCCTTCATTGCAAGAGGATTTGAGTACAGGAGTAAGGATGTCTTACTGCAGTTGTACGGGGCCTTGGTGAGACCACATAATGGAGTATTGTATGCAGTTTTGGTCTCCTTATCCGAGGAGGGATGTTCTTGCCATGGAGGGAGTGCAAAGAAGATTTACTAGGCTGATTCCTGGGATGGCATGATTGACGTATGAAGAGAGATTGCGTCAAATAGGCCTATATTCATTCGAGTTTAGAAGAATCAGTGGGGATCTCATAGAAACTTATAAAATTGTAACAGGGCTAGACAGGCTAGATGCAGGGATGATGTTCCCAATGGCTGGGAATTCCAGAACCAGGGGTCACAGTCTCAGGGTATAGGGTATGCTATTTAGAACCAAAATGAGGAGAAATTTCTTCACACAGAGGGTGGTGAACCTGTGGAATTCTGTACTGCAGAAGACAGTGGAGGCCAAGTCATTAAATATATTCAAGAAGGAGATCGATATATTAATGCCAAATGGATCAAGGGATATGGAGAATAAGCGGGAACAGGGTACTGAATTAGATGATCAACCATGAGCTTTTTTGAATGGCGGAGCAGGCCCGAAGGGCCGATTGGCCTACTCTTGTTCCTATTTTCTATGTTTCCTGTCCACTAGTTTCTGGTGATTTGTGTACCTGCATACCCACATTCCTTTGGTCTGCGACAGTTTCGAGTTTCTTGTGATTGAGAAAATATTCTGATGGTCTTTTTTGGATCACCTTACACTTCCCTTCATTGAACTCCATTTGTCACAGTTTTGACCACTCACTTTATTCGTGTTCTTTTGTAACTTACTGCTCTCATCTCATCTCATCTCTCAACTTACCATGCCTCCGAACTTAATGTCATTTACAAACTCGGAAATACAACTCTTTATTCCTTCATCCGATTAATTGATATAAATGGGGAAAAGCTGATAGTCCAGTACAGAACCCTGGAGGAAACCACTAGTCACACTTTGTCAATCAGCGTACATTCGTTTTATTTCTACTCTTTGGATTCCTAACTTACTCAGACCTGACTTGCCCTTCACAAATCTTTGCCGACTCTCTGATTAGCTTGTACTTGTTCAAGTGCTTGTTCGCTTTGACCCTGACAAAAGATTCCAGGAACATCCCCACAAAATCACATTAAAGTTGGTTTCTCACTCCCTCCTGTTTTAAGCAATGGAATGACATTTGCAATTTTCCAATCAAATGCACAATTCCCCAATGTAGAGAAGTTTGGAAAATTCTGACTAATGTACCTGCAATTTCCCCACTTGTTCCTTTTAATACTTTTAGGTACTGGAGATTAGTCTATCTTGAGTCCCATTATTTTCTCCATTAGCTTTTATTTTACTTAAATTCACTAAGTTCCTCACTATGGCTTATTTTTAGGTTCCCATCTACCACTCATGTTTACCTTCCTCCACTCTGAAAACAGATACAAAGTATTCATATTTCCTTACTATCCATTATTGTGTCCCTTACAACTGTTTTTAATGAGCCCACATTCATGCATATCACTCTTTCTCTTAATATCTTTATAGAAGCTTTTACTATTACCTTTGCTATCTCATGCCAATTTTTGTTCATACTTCCTTTTTGCACCTCCTATTACTTTTTTTTGTATTCCTTTGTTTTTTTTTATAGCTCTCCCAGTATTCAGATTTCCACTTTTTTGGCATTCGTGTAAGCCTTTTCTTTTTGCTTGATACTCCATTAAGTTGTTTAACTGCACATTTGGAGCCTTTGCCTTTTAAGGGTATGTAGTAGTTTTGTATTGTAGCAAATACTTACTTGAATTTTTCCTATTGTAGGTTCACCCATTAACAGCTCAGGCAAGTTTAATGTCAATTAATTTTGCATCCCTTTGAAGTTTTCCGTACTTAAATTTAAAATCTTGGTTAGTGATTCTTGCTTCTCACTGTCAACCTGATATCAAATTGAGTCATATTGTGGTCACTATTGACAAGATATTCCCTTAACAGATTGTTAACTCTCTGGTTCGTTACTCATCATTAAATCTAGTATGGTCTTAATGCTTGTCAGTTCTAAAACGTATTGCTCCAAAACAATGTCTCAAATGCATTCCAGAAACTCATTGCCTTCACTGTTTGAGCTATCCTGCTTCTCCCATTATAACCATATTGTTTCTGCTAGATGCTTCCCTGATCTCTCTATTTATGCATCTCCTCACTACATCACTACTGTTAGGAGGTCTGTAGACAAAGTCATGTATGCTTTACAGTTTCTTAATTCTACCCATACCGTTTCTGTTGCCTGTTCAGTGGTACTGATGCCCTTCTTTCTACTGCTGTAATTGTGCCTTTTATCAATATTGCTGCTGCTCCTGCTTCCCAGTTTCCCTGTCCTTTCTGAAGATCCAACAGCTTAGGATATTAGGCTCCCAATCATACCCAGCTTGTAGCCAGGTCTATACAATGGCTATTACGTCATATGCTTCAAACTGAATTGTGCTTTAACTCATGTTTACTATTTATGCTATGTACATCCATATACATAATTCTTAATTGGGTAATTGTCCCTACTCATCCATATTCCCTGATGATGTATTTCTCATACTTATTTACTGATCACACTTCTGGTTGCTGATGCTCCATACATTGCTGTACAGGCAATTTAATATTTTTATTTTTCATTACTACTTCATTTTTAACAGATATTTTATTATTGCTACCAATGTTTCTGTTCCTGCATTATATCCTTCCCACCTTTTGCACTTTGGCATTTGCTTTTATCCCCTCTTTCCCCTTTTTTGTTATCCTTTTGAGAAGAACTTTATGGGTCCTGCAAGAGCAGCTTTGGTGGCGTGTGGGGTGATTTAATTAGATGTGAGTTGTTTTTTCGGGATTTCCAACGCCATTTTTTTTTCGCAATTAAGTCAGCGGCATGTTTCGGTGGTCCGGGGTTTGCCCCGCAAGGTGGGGGATTGCAGCTTTGCATGGATTTCCATGCCATGAATACTCATTATCCTACACTTAGTTCAAATTAAGTCCTACCTGCCAGATTAAGTTAGCAGCGAACAGCATTCCCGTACCACCCAGTTAACGTTAGATTAAACAAGCATACACCAGTCGGCTTTCTGCAGTTGTGTCTGAGGTCAATGGTTTCAAGTCTTGAACTCATTGGCACAAGGAAGGCCAACATTGGAATGGACGGTTGGCTCCAGGCTTTGCACCAGCAAGGGCAAATCTTCTCAGGCGATGGCGGGGAAGGCATGGAGGGGTGGAGGGATCATGGAGGACCAGGGGAGGGTACTAGGGCAGGACACAGGGCAGGGCGATCAGATGTATGGAAGAGCAGGTGAGGGTAGCTGGTGAGGACAGGGTTGGGTATCAAGTGGGTGCAGGAGCAAAGAAGGGAGGAGGGCAGCGTTCAGGGTGTTTAGTGGTTGTTATTGATGCTGAAGCTGGCTGTGGGCAGTTGCAGCGGGTGGTGGGTTGATGTGTGCTTGACAGTAAATAGTTAGTCATGAGGGGCCTAAAGGGAGGGATGAGTGCTGTCAACGTCGGGGTCCTGTGGGGGGAAAAATCAGCGTACTAATTGGCAGAGGCAACAGTCGCAAGCAAAAGAAAAATGATGAAGGGGAGGTGGTGCTTGGGTGCAAACTGAAAATTAAGGTAAACCAAGAACAAATTATGCTTCTGAAAGCTGCTGATGCTTGTGGCTTGCAGCTCAAAATGATATATTGGCGTGTGGCTCAAGGTACTTCAGAGTGACGGCGGGTTCCATCAATGAAAGTCCATCCCCGCCACATGATTGCATGTGTTCCCCGTGCCCATCGCTGCACCTTTAATTTGCATGTAAAATGTGCACAAAACAGGGCAAAGAGCAGAAGTATCTCCAACCTTCGACTCTGGCGTCAGAAACGCCGTGGATCTCATAAAATTCCGGCCTGTAGGTTCTTATCTTTTTCATCCAAACCCTCTCACCTCTTTTTATTTTAAAATTCCTTCTTGGACCTTGCTATTTGCAAATTGGCTGCTGTGTTTCCTACATTACAATAGTGCCTGCACTTTTTTTAAAAAAATGTATTTAATTGATTGTAAAGTGCCATGGGAGGTCCAGAGTTCTGAAAAGGCACTATATAAATGCAAGTTGTTTTTTATTTTTCAAAGAGCATACATTGAAAGATTCTGTTTGTGTGGTTTTGTGGTTACCTGTTTAGAACAGAGTGAGAATGGGGACAAGCTATAAGGGAATGATGGTGAGTGAGTGGGAGGGAAAGGGTCTGCTTCCTCATTTCCTCCATGCTGTAATATGCCAGGATGTCTAGGGCTACTTTCTCCGAGGGAGTCAAACAGGAGCCTTGTAACTAGGAGCACATATTGAAAACTCAGCACTTTTATCTTAATAGCCAGAAAATCATGCACAGCTTTCAGCTGAATTTCTGGCATGGTTCAGGTAACTGAGACTTGCCTCCACCCAAAGCGTGAGTTTGGAAAATTGCCTTTTTAGAGAGAAAGAGAGACAGAGTCAGAGAAGAATGAGAGACATACAAAAAAAGAGGAGGCTGAGACATATACAAGGGAGAGAGTGAGTAAACTGTAGATCAAGTGTATTACCTATTATGAGTTTCTTGGTTAAACATTCCTACTCTTATAAAGCAGTATATTTTCTGACTTACATGAGGAATCTACTAGTAATGTAAGATCTTGAATGGACTTCTTTGCTTGTTGCTCCTAACTTAAAGGAGATGAAAACCAGTATTTTTGTGCCATTGTATTTACTGTGCTGATCATCTCTGGAATTGCAGATTTGCTAGTCTGTTTCTGAACCCAGTAACAGAAGAACGAGTTCCTGGATATCACAACCGAGTGCACAGGTAAGATTGTCAGGAATTCAGGTAAGGCACCTGAGTACACAACTAAACTCTAGGTTAAGAAAATAAAAAGTACAGAATGGAAAAGCTTTTCTTAGTTCAACAACCAAGCTTATTTGACAAACCCAGCTTATTACGGTTTCTACGTTCATTTATTTAGTCACCATGGGAAAATTTTAACCTCAATAGCCAAAGAAAGTCAGTCAATATACCTTTCTAGTTTTGTAGCTCCATAACTTGAGCTGGCCTTTTGCTTTCCATGAGTAGGATTTGCATAGCCCAACAGCACAGAACAATGTATTCCAAAAGATTTGAGCATCCTTGTCTGCATTTAACATTAATTTTCCAAACCAGATATTTCTGGATGAGGAAAAAAAATGTAGTCCAATAAGACTATTGCTTCCACAGACAGTCCATAATAGGGTAGATTATGCACTATATTCCACCTATTTAATCTCCAGAGGGAAAAATTCTTCACAAATACTGCCCGATCCCCAATAATAAACAAACAATTCACTAGTAATAAAAATAGAAAATGCTAGAAAGACTCAACAGGTCTAGCAGCATCTGTGGGGGGTTGAGAAAGAGAGTTAACATTTCAGGTGGATGACCCTTCATCAGAACTACCAGATGCTGCCAGATCTGAGTATTTCCAGCATTTTCTGTTTTTGTTTGCGATTTCTAGCATCTGCAGTATTTTGCTTTTGAAACAAATTTCCAGAATGTCTCAGGTTGATGACCATTAATCAGAACTGGAAGGGTCATCGACCTGAAATGTGAACTCTGTTTCACCCTCCACATATGTTGCCTGACCTGCTGAATATTTACAGCATTTTCTGTTTTTATTTCACATTTCCAGCATCTGCAGTAATTTTGCTGTTATTCTTCAGAATGTCTGTCCATCTTTCAATCTCTATCATTCAGATCTGGACAACCTCCTTCCATAAATGGCAATTCTCTGAAATATTTGATCATGTTAATCTTTATTTATCCCCATAACCTTAAATCCCATTCTGAAACAGTTGTTTTACCAAACTAGATATTCAAGCAGTTGTTTTTTAAGTTGTTTATTTTTACCTATTTCAAAGATTCTCAAACAGGGAGAGGGTGCGGGTTGAACAAAATGAAACATACAGAGAATCATAGTCATTTATGGCAAAGAACGAGGCCATTTGGTCCATCGAGCCCATACCAGCTCTCCGTGGAGCCTTGCTGTCAGTCCTACTCCCCAGCTCGATCCCAGTAGCCCTGCAAGTCTATTTCTCTCAAGTGGCCGTCCAACTTCCTCTTGAAGTCAGTGATTGTCCCCGCTTCCACCACCCTTGTGGGCAACGAGTTCCAGGTCATTACCAATCGCTGCATAAAAAAAGCAAAGTAATTATCGACAATGCAGCTGACACCTGACGTCATCAGACTGCGCCAATCTGCGCACATGCACAGATTGGTTCCTACTCTCTGCGCATGCGCTGCGTTCCACATTGTCGGAACTGGTTGGCGCATGCGCAGATTACGTCATTGAGTAACGTGTGCTGAGAGCAGGGATGGGGGAAGCGGGGAGAGTGCGGCCGAAGACCTTGGTGGTGGCGGTGGGTGCGCTCTCCTCCTCCCCCCAGCCCACCCACTCGCTCTCTGGCCCTCCCGCCCACTTGCTCTCTGCCCCCGTTTGCCCTCTCCCCCCATCCCGCCCGCTCGCTCTCTTCCCCGCCGGCCCGCCCACTTGCTCTCCACGCCCCCCCACTCGCTCTCTCCCCTCCCCGCCCGCTCAGTCCCCCCTGGCCCCTGGCCCACCCGCCCGCTCGCTTGCTCTCTCTCTCTCTCTCCCTCCCTCCTGCCATTGTGTGCTGCCATATGTTTAGGTTGCCTTTGTGTGGTTATTTAAGCAGCGCTATCTTTAGTCCTGGCAACTGTTGACATCATAGACTGTGATGTTTTAGTGGTACTGGCTGCATTTGCGCATGTGCCACTGCAGCGCCACCTAGTGGTAGTTTTGTCAGCAAATGCAGCCTAAAAAAAGTGCTTCCTAATATTCCCCCTACATTTTTTGCCCAAAACTCTCAATCTGTATCCCCTAATCCTTGTACCACTTGTTACTCTGAACAGCTTTTCCTTGTCTAACTTACCTATGCCTGGCCTAATCTTGTACACTTCTTTTAAATTTCCCCTCAATTTCCTTTGTTCTAAAGAGAACAAACCCAGCTTTTCCAGCCTAACCTTGTAACTAAAATTCTCCATCCCTGGAACCGTTCCGGTAAATTTCTGCACCTTCTCAAGGACCCTTGCATCCTTCCTGAAGTGTGGTGACCAGAACTGGAAACAATACTCCAGTTGGGGCCTAACCAGAGCTTTATAAAGGTTCAGCATAACTTCCTTGCTTTTGTACTCAATGTCTCTATTTATGAAGCCCAGGATCCTATAAGCTTTACCAACCATTCCCTCCAAGTCCTGCCCCCTCAAAGATCGCTGCACATGCACCCCAGGGTCCCTCTGTTCCTGCACACTCTTTAGAACGGTGCCATTAAGTATATATTGCCTCTCCCCATTCCTTCTGCCAAAATGCATCACCTCACATTTGTTAATATTAAATTCCATCTGCCACCTCTCTGTGCATTCTGCCACCTCTCTGTGCATTCTGCTAGCCTATCTATATCCTGTGGTAGATGGTTCATAACATCCTCACTGTTTGCTGCACCTCCAAGTTTGATGTCGTCAGCAAATTTTCAGATTCTTCTCTGTATTCCAAGATCCAGGTCATTTATATCTATCAAAAAAGCAGTGGTCCCAGCACGGACCCTTGGGGAACACCACTGTCTACCATCGTCCAGTCTGAAAAGCAACCATTTACTACGACTTGCTGTTTTCTGTCCTTAAGCCAATTTTTTATCCAGTTGGACACTGACCGTCCTATTCCGTGGCCTCAATTTTTTAACCAGCCTTTTATGTGGTACCTTGTCAAATTCTTCCTCCAAATCCATCTAGACAACATCCACCCCATTCCCTTCATCAACCTTCTATGTTACTTCATCAAAAAATTCAATTAATTAGTCAAGCATGACCTGCCTTTTACAAATCCATGCTGGCTATCCTTAATTAACATGAATCTCTCTGAATGTCTGTTGATATTTTCCATGATTGTAGTTTCTAAAACCTAACCCACCACTGATGTTAAACTAACTGGCTTGGAGTTGCTAGGACTGTCGTTACGCCCTTTCTTAAATAAGGGTGTCACATTTGCCACTTTCCAACCCACTTGGCACCTCCCCCATATCCAGGGAAGATTGGAAGATTATTGCAAGCCCTTCCGCTATTCTCCATCTCCACTTCCTTTAGCAACCTGGGATGCAAGCCATCTGGATCGGGTGACTTATCTATCCTAAGCATAGCCAACCTTTTTAGTACCTCCTCCTCAATTTTTATCCTCTCCATTGCCTCTACTCTCTCTGCTTCTGATATTTTGTCAGCCTTCATTTCCTTAGTGAACACTGATACAAAGTACTCATTAAGAACATTAGCCTTGCCCTGCATCTCTAAGCATATATTACCCTCTGTGTTCCTAATAGGCCCCACTCCTCTTACTACTCGATTACTATTTATATGCTGGAGAAGATCTTTGGGTTCTCTCTTATGTTGACTGCCATTTTATTTTCATATTCTGTCTTTGCCAGTCTTACTTTCCTCTTCATCTCTCCTCTCAACTCATTGTACATGGCCTGGTTTACACCTGGCATGCATCATGCATGCTATTTTTTGTTTCATCATCATCTCTATTTCCCTTGTCAACCAAGGAGCCCTGTTCTTGGTTTCCCCTACCTTTCACCCTATTCAACAACTGAGTTATTGTGATATATGAACTTTTAAAAGAGTAGATATCATATGACTTACAGAAAGCCTGGAGTATCGGTGTGACATATTTTCAAGAAGAAACTGGCTTCAAATGTGCAACTTACAGCAGGAGTATGCAAGGGTTAGTTTTCATGAGCCACGTAGTATGTTCTAACGCTTGCGTACTCCTGCTGTAAATTGCACACTTGAAGCCAGTTTCTTCTTGAAAATATGTCACATCTATACTACTGTTAGGGAGTCAAAATATTTTGTACTAGAGTACAGGATAAGAGTACATAGGAAAAGGAATAGGCTATTTAGCCCTTCCAGCCTAATGCATGTACTAAGTATATATTGTAGAAAATAAACTTCCTTATAGTCAGCTTTTTTGATGTTGATGATTAGAGTATTGGTCAAGGAACATCATTCCCTGGTGAGACCTCACAAGATATTAGGTTGTGATTTAAGATTGCATTAACACGGGGTTAATTTTGCCATTCACCATATAATGGAAAACAGTTTGCTTTGCTAAAATTTAGATAGTACAACATGCTTCTATTTCTTATTCAAGATCTACATTGTCATATGAACCCCTCAACTGTATTCAAAAGCAAAAATGCTAGAAATCAGTACCTGTGGAGAGAACATATAAGTTAACATTTTAGTGTAGCCATTCATCAGAACTTGGATTCTGTTGTTTTTAATATACAGTATTGTAAACCAGCCTTAGACGTACCCACCTTTGCTGTAAACCAGCAAATGCGCTCTCAACGCCACCTTTATAGTATGTGTCATTAACACAGTGTGGGCTGGGAGGCAAGCAAGAGCAAACCTGCACATTGATCTGGGTGCTGTTTCCTGAATTCAAAGGATACTCTTGGTCAGCAGAGGAGCTTCAGTTGTACAGTTTCAACCAGGGGTATCATTTGAATAAACAATGTCTAGCACACAAGTCACCAACAAAGTTAACTTTAAATAAAATGTGGAACAAATTCGAAAATGTTATAGCAGTTTGCAGTAGTTATTTACCTTTCTGTTGAGTGGTTTCTTGAAACTTTTCCACATACCAGCATTCATCAGTTAATATTCTAGTTTGAGAATGAGAAATTTTCTGTGCACCATCACAAAATTGTGCTTTCCATCAAGAATTGTTCTATTTAAGACATCACCTGTGTTCTTCAATTGTGTATCTTGCAGCCAATTATTATGCATTTGTTTATTACAGACCAATGGATTTGTCAAACATAAAGAGAAACATCAGAAAAGGGCTGATTCGCACAACAGCAGAATTCCAGCGGGATATTATGTTGATGTTCCAGAATGCAGTGATGTACAACAGCTCCGATCATGACGTTTATCACAAAACTGTGGAAATGCAGCGAGATGTCTTGGAACAGATCCAGGTATGATACTTTGGTCCTTCTCCATAAACTACCCTTTATCTAGGTTTTATTACTTTTAGAGTAAAATTCAAGTAAAGCATTGAAATGTAATATGATTGGACAACTTGGAAGAACAACTTTGCCCAGTTGATTATTTTGTGTAGGTTGTAAAAAATTAACAGTGGACAGACTTACAGCATATTTGACTGATAGATACCACATTACAATGATTGTTTTATGATGTGAAAGATGCAGTACTTGTGATTACCAGGAGTTCATTTTATTTAACGACCTTGTGTGAAGTTTTGGTCTATTTAAAGTGACAGATTTTCGTCCAGGAAGTAGAATATTTTCCACTTAAGGTACAGAATATTAGCATCAAGCATGTCCAGGTCAGATATATACAATATTAGATAGTACTTTAGATGCACAGTAAAGCGCGCTCTATTTTGCTGTACAATGTACCTGAATTAGAAGAACATCCCTAACTGTAACATTTATTCATTTTACTCTGTAGTTTCTTTAAGTGAGATGACCAGTTTAGGGCAGTAGGATGATAACCATACATCTACTTTCTTCACTTGTAGAGTAGAACCACAGTCATAGATCCTTCTCAACTGGAAAAACAAGAAAACATGTCCATGTTGCTCATCTTTAGCATGTTTACTCCACCTGGATCCCTCTCTTGAGAATTGCCAGCATGACATCAGCCATCTCAATTTCCCTGCTCCCCTCACTCACTCTAACATTGCTGCCTCTGAACTTGCTCCACTTCGTCTCTGAGATCCAACTCTAACATTGTCATCAATCTGCTGAAAAGGGTGAAATAAATAAAAATAAAAGGAATGGTAGCAACATGGATATGAAATTGGCTGAGTGACAGGAAACAAAGAGTAGTGGTTAATGGGTGTTTTTCGGGCTGGAGGAAGGTTTGTAGTGGAGTTCCCCAAGGATTAGTTTTGGGACCTTTGCTTTTCCTGATGTATATTAATGACCTGGACCTTGGTGTACAGGGCACAATTTCAAAGATTTCAGATGATATGAAACTTGGAAGCATTGTGAACTGTGAAGAGAATAGTGTAGAACTTCAAAAGGACATAAACAAGTTGGTGGAATGGGCGGATAGGTGGAAGATGAAGTTCAATGCAGAGAAATGTGAAGTAATTCATTTTGGTAGGAAGAACATGGAGAGACAATATAAAGGGTACAGTTCTAAAGTGGGTGCAGGAGCAGAGAGACCTAGGTGTATATGTGCATAAGTCATAAGGTGGCAGGGCAGATTGAGAGAGCGGTTAATAAAGCATATAGTATCCTGGGCTTTATTAATTGGGGCATAGAGTACAAGAGCAAGGAAGTTATGTTGAACTTGTATAAGACACTAGTTCAGTCTCAGCTGGAGTATTGCATCCAGATCTGGGCACTGCACTTGAGAAAAGACGTGAGGGCATTGGAGAGAGTACAGAAAAGGTTCCTGAGAATGGTTCCAGGGATGAGGATTTTCAGTTATGAAGGTAGATTGGAGAGGTTAGACCTGTTTTCCTTGGAGAAGAGAAAGCTGAGGGGTTATTTAATAGAGGTATTCAAAATCTTGAGGGGTCTGGACAGAGTAGATAGAAACAGTTCCCACTCATGAAAGGATCAAGAACGAGAGGGCACAGATTTCAAGTATTTGTTAAGAGAAGCAAAAATGACATGAGGAAAAACTTTCTCACGCAGCGAGTGGTTAAGGTGTGGTGGAGGCAGGTTCAATTGAAACATTTAGAAGGGAATTAGACAGTTATATGAAAAGGAAAAATGTGCAGGGTTACTTTTTTTATTTTTAGAGATACAGCACCGAAACAGGCCCTTCGGCCCACCGAGTCTGTGCCGACCAACAACCACCCATTTATACTAACCCTACAGTAATCCTATATTCCCTATCACCTACCTATACTAGGGGCAATTTACAACTTCCAATTTACCTATCACCTGCAAGTCTTTTGATGTGGGAGGAAACAGGAGCACCCGGCGAAAACCCACACAGACACAGGGAGAACTTGCAAACTCCGCAGTACCCAGAATCGAACCAGGGTCCCTGGAGCTGTGAGGCTGCGGTGCTAACCACTGCGCCGTCCTTACGGGGCGAAGGCAGGGGAATGGAACTGAGGGAATTACTCTGTCAGAGAGCCAGTGCGGACATGATGGCCTCCTTCTGCACTGTAACGATTCTGTGGGTGGTGCTGTTGTTGTCTGGCAAATTGACCTCTACCTAGCAGAGGCCAAACATCAACTCTCTGACACTTCCTCCGACCTACCCCTGAACCATGACCCCACCACTAAACATCAAGCCATTTTTTCCAGAAATGTGACTGACCTTTTCTCTGGAAATCTTCTCTCCATAGCTTCCAAACAAATAGTCCCCATCCCCAAAAAACCTGCTTTTACCTCCTTCCCAAGATCCACAAACAAGACTTCCCTGGTAGACATATCGTTTCAGCCTATACCTTCCTCACTGATCTGATTTATTTCTATCTCGACTCCATTTTGTTCTCCCCTTGTCCAGTCTCTTCCTACCTCCATCCATGACTCTTCCAATGTTCAAAGTCACTTTTAACAGTTTCTAATTGCCTGACCCTAACCATCTCCTCTTCACCATGGACGCCCAATTTCCCTACACCTCCATTTCCCGCCAGGACACTCGTGGGGCTCTCCGCTTCTTCCTTCAACAGAGGCCCAATCAGTCTCCATCCACCACCACCCTCCTCTTCCTCCTCCCCCTGGCTGAACCTGTTCTCAAATTGTACAACTTCTCCTTCAACTCAACTCACTTTCTCCAAATAAAAAGTGTCGGTATGGGTACCCACATGGATCCTAGCTATGCCTGCCTTTTGTGGGATGTGTGGAACATTTCTTGTTCCAGTCCTACTTGGGCCCCTTCCCTCACCTCTTTTTCCTGTATACTGATGACTGTATCAGTGCCCTCACCCTGAACTGGAAAACTTCACCAACTTTACTTCCAATTTCCATCCTTCTCTCACCTTCACATGGTCCATCTCCGACTTTTCCCTTCCTTTCCTTGACTTCTCTGTCTCCATTTCTGGAAATATTTACTAAAAGTCCACCGACTCCTACAGCTACCTCGACTATACTTTCTCACACTCTGCTTCCTGTAGGGACTCCAATTCATTCTCCCAGCTTCTCCATTTCTGTCGCATCTGTTCTGATGATGCAACCTTCCATACCAGCACTTCTGATGCGTCTTAAATTTTCCTCAACTGAGGATTCCCCACCCACCACCCCACTCCCTGCCCCAACACCCTGCACCCTGGTTAACAGGGGCTTGTCTGTCCCAATTCCCACACTTCTGCTCTCGTCCCTTTCCCTCCTTCCCAGAGCCATAATAGGGTTCCCCTTGTGCTCACCTTCCACCTCACCAGCCTCCATATTCAACGTATTCTGCCATTTCCAGCATGATGCTAGCACTAAACACATCTTCCTCTCCTCTTTCTGCATTCTGACGGGACTGTTACTTCTGTCACACCGTGGCTCACTCCTCAATCACCCCCAACACCCGTTCCCCTTCCTACAGCACCTTTCCATGCAATTGCAGGAGATGCAACGCCTGCCCTTTTACCTCCTCTCTCCTCACCTTCCAAGGCCCCAAACAGTCCTTCTAGGTGAAACAGTGATTTACATGTACTTCTTTCAAATTAGTATACTGTAGTTGCCGCTTACAATGCTGTCTGCTCTACATTGGGGAGACTAAATGGAGATTGAATGAAGCTTTGTGAAACATCTCTGTTCCGTCTGCGAGCGTGACCCCGAGCTTCCGGTTGTCTGACATTTTAATTCTCCACCTTGGTCTCACGCTGACCTCTCTGTCCTTGGCTGACTGCAGTGTTCCAATGAAGCTCAATGTAAGCTCGAGGAACAGCACTTCACCTTTCATTCAGGCATTTTACAGCCTTTGGGACTCAATGTTGAGTTCAACAATTTCAGACCATAATCTCTGCCCCCATTTTGTCTGCATATTTTGGTCTTTTATTTTTCTTTGCTTTTGCTTTCAGATGGCAGCTGTTCATTATTCTTCCATTCACACATCCTCTAGAGACACAGATTGTTTGTTTACTTGTCTCATTACCACTCCCTTTGGTCCTGCACCACCAATTCTTTTGTCATTTAATCTCTCCTGTCTTCCAACCTATCAGTCCTTCCCTTTTGTTCTTTCTCTACTTTCCCCCATTTCACCTGCTCAAAACCTATTACATTACCAACTTTTTGCAGTTCTGATGAAAGGTTATTGACCTGAAACATTTACTCTGTTTCTGTCTCCACAAATGCTGCCTGACCTCCTCAGTATTTCCAGCATTTAAAAAAAAACATGTCCAGTTGTTGGCTTGTCCATAACTACTAACAAAGCCATGCTGATCTACCAACAGGTCGTGTAGCTCAGATGTGATCAGTTGAACAGTCAATTTTCATATCCATGCCGCAGCGTTCCAACTTCTTGTGTTATGACTGAGTGCATTCCAGCTCATAACCTTGCTGAAATGGAGGTATGCAAATTGGAATGAGCTTAAGGATTCAAATTTGTGACCATTTGTTCAGGAATTGAAAGGCCATCTGTTTGAATTAACTGACTCTCTGTTTCTGCTAAACTAATCATTCAAAAATTTTATTTTTACATTTTTTTTTCTACTAATCATGGCAAATGATGATAATGCCTCTAGTGGTGCTCCAATTGTCCAAAATCAAGCACTCCCATGTTGAGTATATTGAGCATTAGGGTGCAGGATGAAATTCTCCAGTATTACATTAACCCCTACTTCAGAATGGTAAGTCTTCCCTCAGTAGTGTTGCATTTCCCACTCACACTCCATTCATGATTATGTTGAACACCGCTTGAAGGAAGCACTGAGGGTGGTAAAGGCACAGAATGTACTCTGGGAGGGGGATTTTAATGTCCATCAAGAGTGGCTCGATAGCACCACTACAGACTGAGCTGGCCGAGTCCTAAAGGATATAGCTGCTAGACTGGGTATGCGGCAGGTGGTGAGGGGAACAATAAGAGAGAAAAACATATTTGACCTTATCTCACCAATCACAGATGCATCTGTCCATGACAGCATTGGTAGGAGTGACTGTCCTTGTGGAGACGAAGTCCTGCCTTCACATTGAGGAAACCCTCCATCGTGTTGTCTGGCACTACTTCAAACAGATCTAGCAATGCAAAACTGGGCATCCATGAGGCGCTGTGGGCCATCAACAGCAGCAGAACTGTACTCAAACACAATCTGTAACCTCATGGCCCAGCATATTCCGCACTTTACCATTACCATCAAGCCAGGAGATCAACCCTGGTTCAGTGAAGAGTGCAGGAGGGCATGCCAGGAGCAGCACCAGGCATACCTCAAAATGAGATGTCAAACGGGTGAAGCTGCAATACAGGACTACTTGCATGCCAAACTGCGTAAGCAGCATGCAATAGACAGAGCTAAGCGATCCCATAACCAACGGATCAGATCTAAACTCTGCAGTCCTGCCACATCCAGCCGTGAATGGTGGTGGACAATTAAACAACTAACTGGAGGAGGTGGCTCCACAAATATCCCCATCCTCAATGATGGGGGAGCCCAGCACATCAGTGCAAAAGATAAGGCTGAAGCATTTGCAACAATCTGCAGCCAGAAGTGCCGAGTTGATGATCCATCTCGGCCTCCTCCTGAAGTCCCCAGCATCACAGATGCCAGACTTCAGTTAATTCGATTCACTCTGCGTGATATCAAGAAACGACTGCAGGCACTGGATACTGCAAAGGCTATGGGCCCTGACAATATTCTGGCAATAGCACTGAAGACCTGTGCTCCTGCTGCGCCCTAGCGAAGCTGTTCCAGTACAGCTACAAACTGGCATCTACCCGGCAACGTGGAAAATTGCCCAGGTATGTCCTTTACACAAAAAGCAGGACAAGTCCAACCTGGTCAATTACCGCCCCATCAGTCTACTCTCCATCATCAGTAAAATCATGGAAGGTGTCATCAACAGTGCTATCAAGCGGCACTTGCTTAGCAATAACCTGTTCAGTGACGCTCCGTTTGGGTTCCGCCAGGGCCACTCAGCTCCTGACCTCATTAGAGCCTTGGTTCAAACATGGACAAAAGAGCTGAACTCAAGAGATGAGGTGAGAGTGACTGCCCTTGACATCAAGGCAGCATTTGACTGTGTATGGCATCAAGGAGCCCTAGCAAAATTGAAGTCAGTGGGAATCGGAGAAAACTCTCCGCTGGTTGGCTTCATACCTAGTGCAAAGGAAGATGTTTGTGGTTGTTGGAGGTCAATCATCTCAGCTCTAGGACATCACTGCAGGAGTTCCTCAAGGTAGTGTCCTCGGCCCAACCATCTTCAGCTGCTTCATCAATGACCTTCCTTCAATCATAAGGTCGGAAGTGGGGATGTTCGCTGATGATTGCACAATGTTCAGCACCATTCGCAACTCCTCAAATACTGAGGCAGTCTGTGTAGAAATGCAGCAAAACCTGGACAATATCCAGGCTTGGGTTGATAAGTGGCAAGTTACATTTGTGCCATACAAGTGCCAGGCAATGACCATCTCCAACAAGAGAGAATCTAACCATCTCCCCTTGACATTCAATGGCATTACCATCGCTGAATCCCCCACTATCAACATCCGCGGGGTTACCATTGACCAGAAACTGAACTGGAGTAGCCATATAAATACCGTGGCTACAAGAGCAGGTCAGAGGCTAGGAATCCTGTGGCGAGCAACTCACCTCCTGACTTCCCAAAGCCTGTCCACCATCTACAAGTCAGGTGTGTGCTGGAATACTCTCCACTTGCCTGGATGGGTGCAGCTCCAACAACACTCAAGAAGCTCGACACCATCCAGGACAAAGCAGCCGCTTGATTGGCACCCCATTCACAAACATTCACTCCCTCCACAACCGACGCACATTGGCAGCAGTGTGTACCATCTACAAGATGCACTGCAGCAACACACCAAGGCTCCTTAGACAGCACCGTTCAAACTCGCGACCTGTACCAACTAGAAGGACAGGGGCGGCAAATGCATAGGAACACCACCACCTGCAAGTTCCCCTCCAAGTCACACACCATCTTGACTTGGAACTATATTGCCGTTCCTTCACTGTCGCTGGGTCAAAATCCTGGAACTCCTTTCCTAACAGCACCGTGGGTGTACCTACCTCACATGGACTGCAGCGGTTCAAGAAGGCAGCTCACCACCACCTTCTCAAGGGCAATTAGGGATGGGCAATAAATGCTGGCCTAGCCAGTGATGCCCACATCCCATGAATGAATTTTAAAAAATTCTCTCTGTGTCAGCCAAGTTAGTGCCATGGCTTCAGGTTGAGACTACCGAACTACCCAGCAGACACTGAGATGGTATTCAAGACTGAGTCCTAGAGGTATAAGGAGAATGTTCTAAGATACTATCTATTACATATTAAAAATGATTAGTGGTTTCAACATTATAGTGGTAGTGCCATTTTTAAATGGCTGCATTTGCTGACAGCACAGTACTGGATGAAGCAGTACTGGCACATGCGCAAATGCAGCCTCATCCACTGAAATGTCACTGTCTGCGACATCAAGGCAACTGCCAGTAATAAAGATAGCGCTGTTCAATTTATCACAAAAAAAACAAATTAAGCCCAAATCCCCTCAATGGCGTCGATCGCCGCCTCCATGCAACCCCCAACAGTATCCCGTTCTCTTCCCTGCTCCCTCCCGCACCCATCTGCTCGCCGCTGCCTTCCCTCAGCTGCTCTCTCCCACCTTGTGCTTCAGCAGCTCATTCCCCACCGCTTCTACGGGCGGCACGGCGGGGATCGATCGGCCAAGGGGAGGGGGAAAGTGGCGAGGCCTACAGCGAGCGGCCAGCATTGTTGTGGGGGGAACGGGTGGGGAATGATGAAGCAGGTTGCAAGTGGGGGTGGGGGAAGAGGGGGAAGCGGCAAGGCCAGCAGCAAGTGCCTGAGGCAGGGAGTGAGTGACTGAGGGAAGCTGGCGGGGACCGAGCGGCTGAGGGAAGGCGGCAGGGTGCAAGTGGCCCTGTTCCAGCATGCAATGACGTTTTAGCGTGCATGCGCGAATTAGTCCTGGCAAGCTGGGTGCTGACATAAACTGTGCATGTGCAGCACCATACTGGCAGGAAGAAACCATTCTGCGCATGTGCTCGACTGGGAATCGAGTGATGACGGCGCTTGGCTGCATTGTCAGGAGTCACTTAGTTTTTAAATAGTGAACAGCGAGGAACAGTGAAGGTGCAAAGAATTGAAGGGGTCCAATAAAAAGATCATTAAAATGCTGTGGTCAGGTATAAAAAAATTAAATCAAGAAGGCTAATGCAATGGTAGCCTTTTTTACCTAGAGGGCTAGAATATGAAGGAGAGGAAGTTTTGCTATAGCTATACAAAGCCCTGGTTAGACCACACCTGGAGTTCTGTGTACAATTCTGAGCACTGCACTGAATATACTGAACATGAGTGTAGTGTGGATTCAACAGAATGTTACCAGGGCTTCAAGGGTTAAATTAGAGGAGAGAATACATAAAACTCTGTGAAAAAGCAGTGAGGCTAGCTCAATTAATAATTTGAAATCTGAGATTGAGAATGATAATTGTTTTGCTAGTCAAAGATATTTAGGTATATGAATCCAAAATAGGTAGATGGAGTTGGGATACAGATCAGCCATGATCTTTTTGAATGGTGGAACATGCTCAAGGGGCTGAGTGACCCACTGCTGTTCCTATATATTGTATCTGTAGGTAGTGCTGTGTGTAGCATTATCCCACATATTACATGGCTGTCAATCAACTGAACTTGCTCCTTTTATGTCAATTGTAACTAAGGTATTTAACATACAGCACAGAGTGGTGCTTTCGTAGTATATTTGCCCAAGAACACAAAACATTTTACTCAAGTGGGTTCATTGTTCTCACCTCAGTGCCCTCTCTTTGACTAAAACTGCACTTAGTCTTGACACCCTGCGTGCAATATCACAGGAGATCAACTAGTACCGTTTAATTCCCTAAAATCTCATTCAGATGAGGAACCTACATCATGTTTCCTCACTAGAACAGAAATAGTTTTAGTTTAGTTTAGAGATACAGCACTGAAACAGGCCCTTCGGCCCACCGAGTCTGTGCCGACCATCAACCACCCATTTATACTAATCCTACACTAATCCCATATTCCTACATCCCCACCTGTCCCTATATTTCCCTACCACCAACCTAAACTAGGGGCAATTGCTAATGGCCAATTTACCTACCAACCTGCAAGTCTTTTGGCTTGTGGGAGGAAACCGGAGCACCCGGAGAAAACCCACGCAGACACAGGGAGAACTTGCAAACTCCACACAGGCAGTACCCAGAATTGAACCCGGGTCGCTGGAGCTATGAGGCTGCAGTGCTAACAACTGTGCAGCCCTGGATGTATGGAATCTTTATCCTGCTTACTTATGCTGTAGCTGGAATGGGGACAGTATGTAAGAAATTTGCATCATTCTTGCCTGATGCACCAGTCTTTTAGAATAGAAGATAAATGTAAATGATATAAATTTATACAGAAATAAAATGTTTCGCTGCTTATTTTACCCTTTTTCCAACATATTGTTCCTCTTTGGCCGTACCTCGATATTAACCTCTCACTGGACAGTTGTTCATGAACTTCTGTGGATATTTCCACAGTGAACCAATTTCTGCAGTGAACCAATTCATTCTCGACGAACAGAAGCCATGATTGTGGTAAATCGGAACTAAATTAATCCATCCTCCTTAAATGGTAGCTGTGTTTTGGTGACAGGAAGCTCAACTGTCAGAAGACAAGTTTGTGAGGAGACAACTAAATGACTCACACCAGTCACTTACATTATTATCTTTGTTCTAGCCCAGTGAAAGTTGAATGGCACAAAGAGGCCTTATAGGAGGGATGACTAATTAAATGAAGCAGAGATGTTGACTTAAGAATCAGGCACAAAACTGACGAGAGTGTACTACTCTTGCCATACATTCCTGTCAGTCCTGTGCCTGATCCCTGGGCGGATCTCAATATCAGCATGTGCTGGGTCGCTATCCCATGACCGTGAAGAACCTCTGTTGATTTTATTGAGTTGCGATAGTAATTTGCCATTTTTACCTGCATAGGATATATTGGAAGCAGTGGAGTTGGGTGACTTTAGCAAGAGCCTCTATGGGTAAAAGCTTGCATCTAACAGAAAAACAAGGTAATTCATTTTGGCTGCAGTTTAGTGTAAAATGATTTTTTTGAATTTGTTTGTCCATTCCTCTCACTCTTGTTACTTCTGCAGGAATTTGCATAGGTTGTTTTTCTGCAGCAGAAGCTTTTTTTTTGGGAGAGGAATTGGAAATTAGTTTTGTTTAAGGGCTTTTTAAAATAAAAAGCGAACTTGCAGTTTTTTAAAAAAAGGCTGCGACATTGAGACAGAGGGACATTAGATTCATTAATGATCCAGCTATCTTTATTATTGTCTACAATGTTTAGGGTATTAAACAATCCATCATATAGGGGTACAGTAGTTCAGTGTTTGTTATTGGACTAAAAATCCAAGAGTTCAGTCCCATTTTAAATTTGAATTCAGTTTAAAGAAAATAAAGCTGGTGTCATTAAAGTGACCCAGCTGATTCACTACTGTCCTTTAGAGAAGATTTATCCTGTGGCCTATACGTGACTTCAGTCCCACACCAACACGGCTGGCTCTTAACTGCTCTCTCAAATTGTGAGGAGGACACAAAGTGTCTGTAAAGAGATATAAATAGGTTAAGTGAGTGATCAAAAATTTGGCAGATGGAGTGTAATGTGGGAAAATGTGAGGTTGTCCACTTTGTAAGGAAGAATAGAAATGCAGAATATTTACATGGCAAGAGACTGCAGAATGCTGCGGTACAGAGGGATCTGGGGTGTCATATATAAATCACAAAAAGCTAGCATGCAGGTACAGCTAGTAATTAGGAAGGCAAATGGAATGTTGGCCTTTATTGCAAGGGGAATGGAGTATAAAAGTAGGGAAGTCTTGCTACAGGTGTACAGGGCATTGGTGAGATCACACATAGTTAGGGATGTACTTGCATTGGAAGCAATTCAGAGAAGGTTCACTGGGCTGATTTCTGGATGAAGGGTTTGTCTTATGAGGAAAGGTTGAGCAGGTTGGGTGTATACTCATTGGAGTTTAGAAGAATAAGCGGTGATCTTATTGGAATATATAAGATTCTGAGGGGGCTTGACAGGGTAAATGTTGAGAGGATGTTCCTCGTGGGGGAATCTAGAACTAAGGAGCACATTTTCAAAATAAGTGATCTCCCTTTTAAGACGGAGATGAGAAGGAATTTCTTCTCTGAGGGTAATTAATCTTCAGAATTCTCTTCCCCAGAGAGCAGTGAAGGCTGGGTCTTTGAATATATTCTGGGCTGAATTGGAAGATTTTTGATCTACAAGACAGTCGAGGGTTATGGGGGGCAGGCAGGAAAGTGGAGTTAAGGCCACAATCAGATCAGCCATGATCTTATTGAATAGTGGAGCAGGCTCGAAGGGCCGAATGGCCTACTCCTCCCATTTCATATGCTCTTAAGTGGCCGAGCAAGTCACTCTGTTGTAACAAATGGCTGATATTGGCTCAGACAAGTGGTTCAAGGCAACTTGGGATGGACAATAAATGCTGATTAACAGTGCCCACATCCTGAGAATGAATGGATAGAGGTTGTCTCTGAAGACCTAATAAAGCAACCATACCTATTATGGGTATAACTCTATTAATTTGAGCTCACCGTGAGGTGTCTGTTGAGAATATACTCTGAAGAGAGGGAAAATTAGTTTGGTTCACAGGCCTACTGGTGAATCACTGAATGGGGAAGAAGTTGGAAGCTCGACCATTTTATATCCTGTGAATAGTGAGAATATAATAGAAGAGAGACTTAGACAGTCAGTCAGGATCTGGAAGCTAAAATGAAGATCAATTTTTTGTATTTAGGATTTGCCTAGAAACAAAGCTAATGCCAAAAAACAAGTCCAGGAAAGAAATGGAGCGAGTAGTTTATTTTCTCATTTTTTAAGGAAGTAAGTGAGATTGAAGGAAACGAGTTTAGCTTTGACTGTTACTTGGTATGTTTACTTGCTGTCTATAAAATAACACAACTTAATGACTCACATCATGACTCATCCAACTGGTATTTCGCAGTCTATCTACTGAAAGTTTGAAGAAGTACACCTGAGGACACAGGCAAAAGGTGCAATATACAGTTCAGATCATAATTCCATTGTTAACGTCTCTGGGTTATGATCTTGTATAACTAGAGTGTGCAGTATAAGCACACTGTTAAATGTAAGATGCTTGCCCCATGTATGGAAGTGACTAGCACCCAAGAGAATATCTAAGGAATATGCAAAATTTGTAACATCTATCAGTGCTTACAAGCTGTGGCATGGTCCATTTCAGGTTTCCTTTTGGGGTACTTTTATTGGACTTCAGTGCCCACTTGCAAACTGTCAAAGGTTTATACTCTGCACATGCCATGGGTGTGATTACATCATTTCTGATATGTGGGGCATAACCTTCATTTGGGGGAAAAAATGATTATTAGACTGAGGATGATAATGTAGCTTTCAGCAGCTTTGATATTTTGTGTACTTATCAAACAATGGGAGTGTAGGCATATAATTTTGATCTGGATCCATGTGCGCTCACTTTAATATTTGATTGCTGCATGTATCTTGTTTATCTCTGTGTTGACAGTACCATTTGCACCTCTAAATTATTGTATCAGTGTTGTAACAGAGTTGTTGAAGAGCTGTAATTCCAGAAACAACCCATTTGTAGCAAAATAATCCCACTATTTTGGATCAAATGTATCTTTAAAAAAAAACTAACATGACTTTTTTTTCTTTGCAGTATCTCTACTGTTGGAGGAGATGATTGAAAATGCATGTTTTTGTCTTCGGTTTCTCATTGCGGCATTAATGCACTGTTTTTGAATTTAGTTATAATAGTTGCAGCTGTAGTAATATGGCATTGTGTTACATTAAATGGTAAATTACATGGGAGAAGGGACAGTAATCACTGTACACAAGTTGTTACAAGTTGCAGAAGAACCGCAGGAATGCAGACTGCTGTTCGTCAATGGAGCATATTCCTCACGACAAAAAGGAAAATGTTAATTTTTTTTCAATTACGGTTTTTGTAGTTACTTCGTTTGGTTCAATTTCCTATAGTTTATTGACTGACCATCTCAGTTGTTTGTAATTCATTATCACATTTGTCAGTAAAGTCTAAAATGATTCCAATTTGCTGCTGAAAACACAAGTTATTTTCACTGTTCTCATTCCCTTTCCTCACCCCATCCTGTAACCTTGTCTTCTCAAAATATTAGGTCTGTTGGAGTAAAAATAATAACTAATCTTGGATCTAATAATAAAGAACCCAGTTGTAACATTTTGTATCCTCATTTTAATACACTGAATCTGTTAGAAACAACTACAAATAAGCTATTTTATGAAAACATTCAGAAACGCACAATAAATGAGACCGTTAAACTCTATCAAACCAAACCTAAATCTTAAGAGTCTACAGTTAAGAGTCCAGATCTGTTTGTACAAAACTTTTCCAAAACTAACTCGAGGCTGCAGCGAACTATTAGAAACTGATATTTGCAAACAAACTTATGGATCTGTTTGCAAATAGCTAATCTTTTAGTTTGAAGAAATTTCTGGGAAATGTATTGGAAAATTGAGTAGGCAAAGTGTAGAAAAAAGAAACACAAAGGTAAAGCACAAGAAAATAGAGCACAAGCACCAGTTGGATGACAGGAGGCTAAATCCCTACATGCTAATTTACCAGTATTACCTGTTCTCTCTTGGAGAGGTATAGAATGCAAGCTGAATGCTTCCCTATAATTGGGAAGAGAGAGTCCTCATCAGGTTTCTCTGCTACTCCTCTCTAGTTGTCAGTTTCATAATAGAATTGGTAGAGAAATGGCCTCAACTCACCAACCTTATTTCAACAGCACATCCCAAAAATTCAACGTCTACCATCAAGAAGAGCAAGGGGAAGGAAGAGATCCATTGATAGATCCTAGGAAACTCCAGAGGTGACTATGCAGAGACCGGATAACAAAGCCTTTGCTGAAGATGCACTGGCTCTGCTGAGACAGATTGGAAAAAAAACAAACAAGGACAGTCCCACAAAAAAGGAGGCAAAGGGTGGCATGATCAACTGGGTTGAATGCCACAAAGCTGGCAAGGAAGGTTCTACACCATAGTCACGCTCGATATAATTGATGACTTTGACGAGGGCATTCTCAAAAAGCTTTGAAGCCAGATTGAAGGGACTTGAACAGGCAAATGGGCATGGAGCTGGGTAGCCGCACCTTGTAGAAGACAAAACATAGGGGCGGTAGTTGGAGAGGATAAACATACTTTTTTTGAAGGGGGGATGATAACATCTTTGTAAAGGGTGGATAGTGCCTAAGATATCAATAAGCATTGTGGCCAGGAAAGGTAGTTGAATTGAGGGTGGAGATGGGTCTACTGGAAGAGATGAGTTGGCTAGTGCTGAGGAGAACAAAGAACAGTACAGCACAGGAACAGGCCATTCGGCCCTCCAAGCCTGCGCCGATCTTGATGCCTGCCTAAACTAAAACCTTCTGCACTTCCGGGGACCGTATCCCTCTATTCCCATCCTATTCATATATTTGTCAAGATGTCTCTTAAATGTCACTATCGTACCTGCTTCCACCACCTCCCCTGGCAGTAAGTTCCAGGCACTCACCACCCTCTGTGTAAAGAACTTGCCTCACACATCCCCTCTAAACTTTACCCCTTGCACCTTAAACCTATGTCCCCTAGTAACTGACTCTTCCACCCTGGGAAAAAGCTTCTGACTATCCACTCTGTCCATGCCGCTCATAACTTTGTAAACCTCTATCATGTCGCCCCTCCACCTCCGTCGTTCCAGTGAAAACAATCTGAGTTTATCCAACCTCTCCTCATAGCTAATGCCCTCCAGACCAGGCAACATCCTGGTAAACCTCTTCTGTACCCTCTCCAAAGCCTCCACGTCCTTCTGTTAGTGTGGGGACCAGAATTGTACACAATATTCTAAGTGTGGCCTAACTAAAGTTCTGTACAACTGCAGCATGACTTGCCAATTTTTATTCTCTATGCCCCGACCGATGAAGGCAAGCATGCCGTATGCCTTCTTGACTGAATGCTGGGTCAGTGAGTGGGTGAGTTGGTCAGAGTGGAAGGAGACAGTTGTGCAGATGGCCTTGATCTCACAGTCAAAGAAATTGGTGATCTCCCCAATCTGGGTGTCTGAATTGTGAATGGAGATGTCAAGAAGAAGGGGTTTGAAAAGGTGGTTTGTAATGGAGAAAACAAATAGTTACTGTTTCTTTCCAGGATGATCCTCAGCAGCAGGAGGTTCTGGTCTTGGAGAGTAAGAAAAGGTAGTAGCAACGAATGACAAGACCACTGGTGCCCAAGTGTGCTAAAGGCTGCAACCTTTAGAATTTAGGGTAAAAAAGTGAGAGCTACAGGAAGAAACATGGGAGATGGTAAGTTAATTGGTAGGGATGAGGGCATCAAATATGAAAGTGAGAGAGCTGTGAAACAAGATAACAAAGGCAGTATTGCTTTGATGAGGTAGGAGGGTGGTATGCCAAAGAAAAGGAAGTGGAGCATCTGGAAGTGAGTTTGTGAAAGAACAGTAGTCGGGGGGAGGGGGGTTTACAAGGAGCAGAAGGTGAGGGTAGTGGGGTTCCAGGTAAACAGGAAGCTAAGTATAGCCTTATCAGAGATCGAGACCTTGACGCCAAAGCAGTGTCAGATGGTAATGTTGAAGGGTGGTCATGGGTGTTTTTGTGAAGGAGGAGGTTGAGTGTGGACAGAATTTGGAGGAGAGGGTTTTTTTTTTTTAAATTAAGGACGATTTGCTCAGCATAGAGGCACAGGGAGAATATCAATGAGGAAGTTATGAGGCTTAAGGGGTAGTAGATGATGGGGAATATTAAGTTCTTTTTTTTTAGAGATACAGCACTGAAACAGGCCCTTCGGCCCACCGAGTCTGTGCCGACCATCAACCACCCTACTAATCCTACACTAATCCCATATTCCTACCACATCCCCACCTGTCCCTACCACCTACCTATACTAGGGGCAATTTATAATCGCCAATTAACCTATCAACCTGCAAGTCTTTGGCATGTGGGAGGAAACCGGAGCACCCGGAGGAAACCCACGCAGACACAGGGAGAACTTGCAAACTCCGCACAGGCAGTACCCAGAATCGAACCCGGGTCCCTGGAGCTGTGAGGCTGCGGTGCTAACCACTGCGCCGCCCATGTGAATAAGAGTGTGGTACTCAAACAAGGAAAAGTTATCAGGGAATGGTGAAGAGGGGACCTAGTGATGAGTATCACACCACCAAATGTTGAGATGCTTATGACTACATCAAATGCTGTAACTGCATAATTGGGGAAAGTGATCCCTTCTGAAATTCTCCTTTCCCTCACAATCCAATTTAAATTTCATGCCGAGACTATATTAATTTACTTTGATCTCTCACTCAAAAGCAGGAGCTGTCAACATTAAAGATATGTAATTTGGAGGAACTTGGAGTTGCAACTGAGTACACACTAACCTTTTACTTCTGGAAGCTTGGTTCAAATCCAGCCCATACTAATGGGATGAAAGCCTTTTATTAGCTGACTGTAAAAGTCTGACATTAAATGAATCTGGGCAGTATAAAAGGCCTGTTTCAGTGCTGTATCTCTAAAAAAAAAACAACTTCTGATAGATATTGGCCAATAGAACAAAGCTATCCAAGTTTGCTGAAATGGCAATCTCATTCAGTTCATAAAATGGCTACTGTGGGAAAATGTCACACCTGTTGCTGTAACCATTTCAGGGTGCTCTGCTTAGGCTGTGGCACATTGTTGGGACCAAATAGAGGTCGCTTTAAGCTGTATGTGCTGCAGTTAACCTGCAAAGGCTTGATAGTGAATTCCAAAGTTGCAAACCCTCCAGAACTGTCCTTGATTCATAAGGAATTAAGGATAGGAAAACATCATTGGACATAAAATATATTTTTTTAAATTCTAAACACTTGCATTTATTATTCATAAAAATATTGGAGCTGGTAGCGGAATGCTGCTCTGTAGGGAGGTGGGAGGTTATGTGATGATTCTTCCTGGAGTAGGGCCCAACCAGACTTGGCACCCTACAGGGAAATGTAACTTAATTCATTTAAATAATTATAATGTAATAGAATTCTGTTCCTAGGCATGAACCTACCTCCCCTTATTGAGCACTTAAAAATAGTTTTACCATTCGTTTTTTTTTTAAAGAGTTACATGCACTTGTCTTCACAATCCTCTAGTTACCAGTGGGGACGAGTGCGCCTCTGCTGTTATCAGGGTTAGTCGGCCCGACTCTGATTCTTTTCGCTTTGTCCGTTTTATCATCTTCAAGGAGGTGATTAAAAATGTAATCTCTCCAATTTTACGATTTCTTCCTACCCCAACTCCCAACTGTCGCTCCCTCACCCGTTGCCATGGCACTCTGTCCCGACCGCCTGGATTGATTGACATACACTGGCCCCGCCCATGTACGGTGAACGTAATTTCCCGGAAGTAGGCGGTTTTCCTCTGATTGACATGCCGGTAGTCCGGGTGGTCCTACCCCTTTTGTCTTGACATGTGGTGATCGGGGGCCTGCTGGTGATTATTGGAAGTCTACTTCTGCTCACAGAGAGGGAAACGGAATGAAATCGCCTAAGGTTAAGAAGGAAAAGTTGGATGGGTGTGAGTATGAGGAGACGGAGAAAACCTACGAGGAATTAGTGGCGAATGTGAATGCGATTGCGCAGCCGTTGGCCTCGAGGAAACTGAGCAAGAAGCTGTACAAATGCGTGAAAAAAGGTAAAGGATTGGTGGGGGGAGGAGCTGAGCAGTTATGGGTGCTGAAGAGTGGGGGAGGGCTTAGGAGTGAGGGGGGCTGAAGAATGCGGGGGTTTTGGGAAGGGCAGAGGAGTCGGGGCTGAGGATAGGGGAGGGCGGAGGAGATGGGGGGCCTGAGGGCGGAGGTTTCGGGGCTGAGGAGTCGGGGGGGGCCTGAGGGTGGAGGAGTCGGGGCTGAGGATGGGGGAGGGCCTGAGGAGGGTGGGGGTGAGCTAAGAATGCGTGGGTTTTGAGGAGTGTTTCTGTCGGGGGGTTACTGAGGAGTGTGGGGTAACTCATTGCAAAGCCTGTATGTCTTTACAATTGAGGACTCATTTGATCGTGGTGCAGTGCTGGTTTGTGCCTGCAGTGCACCGTGTTGAGTTTCTTATTGGAGTCGTGACAGTGCTGAGCAGGTGTCGTGACTCTCTTAGAGGACGATGCACTTTCTGGTGATTCGTTATGATGTACCTTCTGTAACCTGGTGAAACCCAGTTTCAGGGAATGTTCAACTATTTCGACATCGTTTGCCACTATGTTTGAGATGATGCTATGAAGTGGCCCGGTCATTATCCGGAGTCTATGGCCCCTAGTTCTCGACTCTCCAAGTGAAACAGCCTCATGGATGACACCAACAGCAGTTGCATTTATGTAGCACAGTTAATGTAGAGGAGGCATCCCAAGGCACTTTGCATAGCCACAAGGAAAAAAATTAATGACGAGTCAAAGGAGACATGAACTAAAATGACCAAAAACTTGCAGGAGTTGGGAGGATTTATGATGGTAGTTCGAGTTTCGAGGTTTAGCAGCTGAAGCCGCAGCCATCATTGATTTTTTTTTTTATTTCCAAAATATACTTTATTCATAAACATCTGTAAAATTTACATTGCCAGACAGTTTCCAAACAGCACCAAAAAATACAAACATTGCAAGGGAGATCAGTTTCCTTCAATACTGTCATGAGTTTCTTCCCAACCCTTCCGTTTCACAATTGTCATGTCAATTACAGTTTTACATTTACAGCAATTGAGAATATTAACGATACAGTTCGAGGGGTTTCCCATGGATCCAGCCCCTCAGTCCAGCTTGGTGGGGGAACCTTACACTGTGGTCTTTCCCCATTGAGCCTTTGCTGCGGCTGCCCCAAGCTTTAGTGCGTCCCTCAGCACGTAGTCCTGGACCTTGGAATGTGCCAGTCTGCAACATTCGGTGGTGGACAACTCTTTGCGCTGGAAGACCAGCAAGTTTCGGGCAGACCAAAGGGCGTCTTTCACCGAATTGATCGTCCTCCAGCAGCAGTTGATGTTTGTCTCGGTGTGCGTCCCTGGGAACAGCCCGTAGAGCACAGACTCCTGTGTTACAGAGCTGCTTGGGATGAACCTTGACAAAAACCACTGCATCTCTTTCCACACCTGCTTTGCAAAGGCACATTCCAGGAGGAGGTGGGCGACCGTCTCTTCCCCACCACAGCCAACACGGGGGCATTGTGCGGAGGGGGCGAGACTTCGGGTGTGCATGAAGGATCTGACGGGGAGGGCCCTTCTCACCACCAGCCAAGCTACGTCTTGGTGCTTGTTTGAAAGTTCTGGTGATGAGGCATTCCGCCAAATGACTTTGACGGTCTGCTCGGGGAACCATCCGACAGGATCCACCGTTTCCTTTTCCCGTAGGGCCTTGAGGACATTCCGTGCAGACCACCGCCTGATGGACCGGTGGTCAAAGGTGTTTTCCCGCAGAAACTGCTCCACGAAGGATAGGTGGTACGGCACCGCCCAACTGCACAGAGCGTTCCGCGGCAATGTGACCAGGCCCATCCTTCGCAACACCGGGGACAGATAGAACCTCAGCACGTAGTGACACTTGGAGTTTGCGTACTGGGGATCTATACACAGCTTGATGCAGCCGCACACGAAGGTGGTCATCAGGATGAGGGCCACGTTGGGTACATTTTTCCCGCCCTTGTCCAGAGATTTGAACATCGTGTCCCTCCGGACCCGGTCCATTTTAGATCCCCAGACGAAGCGGAAAATGGCATCATTGATGGGCCAAAGGAAGAGGAGATGCATGAGACTGAAATGATAGGAATACAAGTAGGCCATTTAGCCCTTTGAGCTTGTTCCACTTTTCAGTGAGGTCTTGGCTGATCAGTATCATAACTCCATCCACCTGTTCTGGTTGTATATCCTTTTGTACCCTTCTCCAGCAAAACTTATATCAATCTCATTTAAAATTATTAATTGAGCAAGCATTTTTTTATTGAAGAGAGTTCTACACTTTTACCACTCTTTACATGAAGAAGTGATTCCTAACTTCTATCCTGAATGGCCTTCCTCAGATTTTAAGGTTATGTTCTCTTGTCAGAGAAACATAGGGTATACAGGGTATATAGTATATATGGTATACTGGTATACAGAGCTGAAGGAGGTGATAAAGATAGAGAAGGGGATTGGCCTTAAGGGATTTAAACATGCAAATTTTAAAATTGAGGCGTTGGGCGACTGGGAGCCAACTACTTTCAAAACTTAAGGCCCATACCAAACTTGAATTAAGTTGTAAATCTGTTGCTTACAACAAATACTAATGCCTCTGTAATAAGACAGTCAGCGTTCATTGTAAGCAATCCTCTACATTGGAAAAACTAAACGCAGATTGGAGGATTGCTTTGCAGAACACCTCTCTTCACTCCAAAAGCAACCCTCGACTTCCGGTCACCTGTCATTTTAATTCTCCCACCGACCCCAACTCCCAGTACTCTGTTGCAATGAAGCTCAACTTAAGCTTGAGGAATAGCACCTCATTTTTCGATTAGGCACTTGACAGCCTTCCTGACCTCACATTGAGTTCACTAATTTCAGATTATAACCATTGACCCCATATATTCGGACAGCTGCTCTTGGCAATAATCACAGTCATTTACGGCACAGAAGAAGGCCATTCAGCCCATCAAGTCCATGCTGGTTCTCCACAGCTATGCAGTCAGTCCCACTCCCCGGCTCAATCCCCGTAGCCCTGCAAGTTTATTTCTCTGAGGTGACCATCCAACTTCCTCCATTCATCGTCTCCGCCCCCACCACCCTTGTGGGCAGCAAGTTCCAGGTCATTACCACTTGCTGCATAAAAAAGTGTTTCCACATATTCCCCTTGCATCTTTTGCCCAAAACTTTCAATCTGTGTTCCGTAGTCCGAGTACAATTTGTTAATAGGAGCAGTTTTTCCTTGTCTAACCTATCTAAGCCTGTCATAATCTTATACACTTTTATTCAATCTCCTTTGTTCTAAGGAGAACAAGCCCAGCTTTTCCAACCTAACCTTGTAGCTAAAATCCTCCATCTCTGGAACTATTCTGGTAAATCTCCTCTGCACCCTTTCAAGGACCCTCACATCCTTCCTAAAGTGTGGTGACCAGGATTAATGATTCTGCTGTTGCCACTTACAGATCCTCTAGTCCCATCTTTTGCTTCTTTACTTGTCACATTATCCCCTTTTGCCTTGTACCAACATCCCAATTATCGTTTAAATCTCTTTGCTTTCTAACCTATCACAGAGCATCCCTTTTGTTCTTCTGCGGCTCCCCCTTTTCCTGTCTCTGCACTTACTTAAAACCTATTACATCTCTAACCTTTTCCAGTTCTGATGAGAGGTCATTGACCTGAAATGTTAACTTTGTTCTCTCTCTACAGATGTTGCCTGACCTGCTGAGTATTGCCAGCATTTTCTGTTGTTTATACTAGTAATCCCTTCAACTTGGCATTACAGAAACAACTACCATTTGTGGTGCTGGAAGAGGAATCTTTACCTGCTTTTGAGGAACTGTTTGTACAATAAACAGTTATTCCTGAGCACAAGTTGAATAAAAAGCAGCTTCTGATCTTGTTGAGTTAATGATTTGTATGTGCAGCTTTGGTCCAAAGAAAGTAAATGTGGGATAGAGCAGGATTGTTGTACATTGCTTGGAGACTTCAGAACCTTTAACCAGATCTCATTCCATTACTTTCCATCATCTTTTCAGCTGCAAAGGTGAAGCAGATACGCCGAGGAGTGAAGGAAGTTCAGAAATTCATCAACAAGGGGGAGAAAGGGTACGTGTTGGATCCCATTAGTTGCACAAAGGGAGACTAAGTCCGACTGTAGCTTTAAGAAACTTTATTGCAGTACGAAATGGTTACATCAGCAAAGCGAACAACAACAACACCTTGGCTCTCCTCTCCTCTCCCCTCCTGAGCAGGGAAATCAAGCCTTTCTTATAGTTCTTCATACAAATCAGTGACACCCCCTTTATGTTCCCAATTGGTTTACAAACTTTGCAGTTTCTTGGTGTCATGGCCTGATTGGGGTACTGCCTTGTCAATGTCTCACCTCCTTACTCTAACAGTTTCTCATCCCCCTATCTCCTTGGACCGTTAGGCTGATAGCTATACAATAGGCTACTATTAAGCAGTCTGCAGCTGTCCTGTTAGTTTCTGCTTGTTAGTCTGCTTCTACTGATAAATGTCTGTGCAGCACTGAAGTTACTTTATTATTTCTGATAAGCTGTCTCTGCAGCTCTGAGGTTAGTTTGTTGTTAGTACATAATTGATTGATTAGTTCACTTTAAATGTCCCCATTATTCTGTCCCCACAGTCCCCCCTTTGATTCTTCAAATACTTTTAAGAATCATTCCCTTGATCCCACCGAGGTGCCTTTAATGGTCTCTACTTGTCCAGAAACAGCCTTCAACACCCGGAGGGGTCACATTCAATACGTTGCCTGCTTGTGCCACAAGAGGGGCCCGTGGGAGCTCTGTAAAGGCATAAGTTTTGCAGGGGCTTCAGTTACTTGTTTACAACAACACTTAAGTAAAAACGTCATATACAGAATTACAATCATCACTAAAAAGAAGACCAAACCGTGTACCACCGAGGTCCCTATCGAGCCCAACCAACTGGTCGCCCAACTCCATAAGGTGAGGGTTGGGGGTTGTTTTAGCTTTTCCACTTCCTTTCGGATGTGTTCTGCCAGATTAGAGATTTCTTCGGAGCTATCTGGAATATAGGTGCAGCACTCGGGTCCTATCAGGGCACATGTACCCCCCTTTTCTGCTAGGACAAAATCTAAGGCCATTTGGTTCTGGAGTGCTACGGTGCGGATAGCTACCATTTCTGCATTTATTTTAACGAAGGCTTCGGCGGTGTCATTGGCCACTTTTTCTGGGACCGAAGCCATATTGATGCATTCCCTAGCTACCTTAGCTGTCCCATACCACGGGAATATGATCGAGAAAAACCTCTCCGTCTCAGTGATAGCTTGTCTCATCCTTTGCCCCTGAGGCAGCTTAGGCAGGGAGGTCAAATGATGGATATAAGGTGTAACATAGCTTAAGTAACACGATCCTGTCCAGAACTTTGGTAACCAGGGATAGGCTTTATTGCCGCAAATAAAATAAGTACCATTATAGGCAATGGGGTTTTTAGCCGTTTCGGGGTCCAATCGCCAGGCGGTGTCCTGCCCTTTTAGTTCCTTAAGGTCCCGCAGGAGGATAGCTTTAGCACCCGGAGTTACATTGAAATAGTGGGAGCAATTACTTCGTCCCACCTCTTGTCCACCCCTTTGGTCTCTGACCAGGCATATGAATCCCAGTGGTCTTCCCACGCCTGAGGCGTTAGTAAGGACCAAGAACGGGGGCTCTTAGGTCCGATCGTAATGGGGCCGGTACCACCCCATGAAGGCCTTTATGTTCCGAGACCCTTTTATGATTCATTCCGCCATCGACGCATTAAAGGGGATGGGGCGTAAGGGAATGCCCCCCCCTTGAGTGGATGGGCACGTGTGCACAAACCCAGCAGCGGGAGAGGTTAGCTTCTTTGGCATATGTATAGGTCATATAAAGGAAAGAGTAAACATGTAATTCCCTGGACACTCGATTAGTTTGCCCATGTGGACAGGCTTGGTTAGTCAAAAGTGAGCAACTACTTAAAATACATGCAAAGAAGATAATACAAATTCTGAACATAGCAGCAATGAATAATTTGGCGTTCAATCACGGGTCGCTCGTTTTACGTGAGAGGCGTGTAACCAGGCTTTCTTTCCTTCCACCTTAACTGCTGACTGGGTGGTCAGTAGCACTTGGAAAGGTCCCTCCCACTTGGCGCCCAAAGGTTCTTTGTGTATTTTCTTCACGTAGACCCAGACTCCCGGGACGATGTCGTGCCCTCCTTCTGGTGGGTCACCCCAAGCTGCCGATACCTGTGAGGAAGCAGAACTGACAGCATTTATTAGGTTCTGGCAATATTCTAGTAAAGCGTCGCTCATCAAGTGACAATCAGCTTTACGCAGATCAATTGTTCCCGGTAAAGACATGGAACTCCCTGTTATTACTTCAAATGGGCTCAGGCCCGTAGTTCTGTTCGGGGTCGCTCTGATACTACACAGAACTATCGGCAATTCCTGAGGCCATGGTATTCCTTCCTGGTGATACTTGGATAGTCGCTGCTTTAGAGTCTGATTCATTCGTTCCATTTGGCCTGATGACTGGGGATGATGAGGACAGTGTAAATCCCACGTAATGTTCAGTAGTCAACTGACTTACTGACAGACCATGCCTGTGAAATGAGTTCCTTGGTCAGAGTCAATGCTGACCGGTACTCCCCATCTGGGGATGTAATCCTTACACAGGACCTTAGCGGTGTGATTGGCCATGGCTTTTCTAGCTGGGACGGCCTCTACCCATCTAGAAAATTTGTCGACGATGACTAAAATGCCGGTGTATCCCTGGCAAGGTGGAAGAGTGATATAGTCGACTTGTAAGCACTGGAATGGGCCGGCTGGAGCAGGGGCTCTTAGTTGAGGCATCATCGTGGTGAGTCCTGGATTGTTTTTCTGACAGACCACACAGCGGTCAGCCACCAGCTATGCGTGTTTTTTGAACTCTGGACCCCACCAGCTTTCTTGGAACAGTGCTATCATCTGTTGCGGGGCCAGGTGTCCCCAGGAGTGAATTTGTTGGGCTAAAAAGGGCATCAGTGCCTGTGGTGCGACGGGTTTCTCTGTTTCCCTTTGCCTCCAGATGCCGTTGTCACATATCTTAATCCCTGCTTCTATCCAGGTCCATTTTTCATCTTCGGAACATTAACTCTGCATCACTTGTAGGTCTTGTGTCAGATGGGATGCATTCAGTTTACATATTTGCGTCCATGCATCCGGGGGATCACCCTGCGAGGCGGCTTCCTTGGCTGCCTTGTCGGCTAGGGCATTCCCCTTTGCCTCTATGGTGTTGTCTTTCGTATGGGCTTTATATTTCAAGATAGATACCTTTTGTGGCAATTGCATGGCCTCTAGTAAGTCTCGGACCTCTTTCACATTTCGAATAGGTGTACCAGCAGCAGTGAGATATCCTCTTTTGCGCCTCAGCTGACCAAAGTCATGAGCGTCTTCAAAAGCATACCGTGAGTCTGTGTAAATATTAGCTGTCTTCCCCTCTGCTATTCGACACGCTTCCGACAGGGCTCGCAGTTCGGCTTGTTGGGCCGATGTCCCTGAAGGCAGGCATCCCACTTCCACAACTACATGTAGGGTTGTAACTGCCCATCCTGCTTTCCGTGTACCGTTGTCAACAAAGGAGGATCCGTCTGTGAATAGGATTACATTTGGGTTGAGCAATGCTTCCTCTGCCGCTAGGGTTACCTCCTCTGTTTCTTCCATAATCTCCACGCAATCATGTTCTTCTTCCTCCATTTCTTCAGGCCACGGGAGCATAGTCGCTGGATTTATTGGGCTGGCCCGGACGATATGGAGATTGGGAGCCTCTAGGACTGTTGTCCATCTGGCTGCTGTCACTTGGGATACTCGGTTTCGTGGATAGCAAAATGTGGACTGTGTGCAGACACTTAACGGTTAACTTTTAATCTAATACCAGACCTGCAGTAGCCATCACAGCTTGGCATGTAGCTTCCATGGCTCTTAAGCAACTGCCCCATCCTAGGGCGACAGTGTCCAGTCTTTTCGAATAATATCCAATAGGTCTCTGTTTGTCCCCGTGTTCCTGTGTCAGTACAAACAGGGTAAACGGTTTCCCGTTGTCGGGGATTCCCAGGGCTGGCGCTGAGCACAAAGCCCTGTAAGTTTTCGAAAGCCTTTTGTTGTTCTTTGGTTAGGGTAAATGATTCTTTAGAGGCCCACTTTCCCTTCAAGAGATCGGTTAATGGTTGAGCCAGCTGGGTGTAGGAGTCAATCCAGTTTCTGTTGAAGTTACACAAACCCAAAAAGGACCTAAGCTCCTGGATAGTGGTGGGCAGTTTGGCAGCTCGAATGGCGGCGGTCATGTCCTGGGTGAGTTCTCTCTTTCCTTTCGAAATCTTTTGTCCCAGGTACACGACCTCTCCTTCTGCTATCTGTGCTTTGTCGATACTGGCCTTGTGTCCTCTCTGATGAAGGTGGTCCAGCAGGGTACGCAGATCTTGTTCGTGCTGTTCTTCTGTCTCAGAGGCTAACAGGATGTCGTCCACGTACTGGATGACCGTGGAGTGCATGGAAGGTAACTCCCTCAAATGGTTTTGTAGAGCCATATGAAATACCGTAGGGCTGTTGTGGAAACCCTGCGGCAGCCGTGTCCAGGTGTACTGTTGTTGTAAGGTAAAAGCGAACCATAGTTGAACCTCGGGTGCCAGTGGCACCGACCAAAATCCGTTGGCCATATCGATAACAGAGAACCATTCGTGTTCCGGCTTCAGGGCATTAAATACCGTAGAGGGGTCAGCTACCAGAGGGGCCTTTTGATTAATACACTGGTTAGCCTTTCTATAGTCGACAGTAAGCCGCCAGGTCCCGTTTGGTTTCCGTACTGACCACACAAGGCTGTTTGAGGTCCTGTGAGTTTTAACCAGCACGCCTCACTCCTCTAGCTGTCTAATTACGGGTAGGATTCCTGCAATAGACGTTTGACTGATGGGGTATTGCTTAGTACAGGGCGGAGCGGATCCCGTAAACGTTGCCGGTTCCATCTGAAGTAGCCCACAATCGTTCTTATCCTGAGCCCATATTTGGTGCTCCCTCAGCTCCTCCTCCTTCAAACTTCTGATAGACCAAGTTACCTGGCTGCCATCGAAATGCAACGAGGAGTTCAGCTGGGTGAGAACATCCATACCGAGAAGGGCTTGGTCCACCGGGCCTATCCAGACCGGTGTTATCAATTCGTGCGGACCAAGACCAATGCGTATGGGCTGGGTCCTCTTAATTACCAACCCATGGCACCCAGCTCCGTGAGCTGTTTTAATCTTACCGTCCATCGGTAGGGAGTTTCCGTATTGTTGAGGTAGGCACGTTAATTCGGCTCCGGTATCCAATAAGCAGTCTATGTCTTGGTCGCCCACCCTCGCAGTTACATACAATCCATCTCTTCTATTTTCTACTAGCACCAGGAGAGGCGCCAAAAAGGCGAGGGAGGGTTCCTCTAGTTTTTTGTCGCATTGAGTAAGGAGGATATCTCCTTCTGTTGCTGGGGCGTCAACTGTTTGAACTTCTCAAAGAGATCGTTGCCATTAGGGGAGGGACCTGGTTTGGGTGCCGGGTTGCATCCTTGGCTTCCTCTGCCTCGTCCTCTCGCTTTACACGTCTTAGCCCAATGGCCTTCCTTCCCGCAGTAATAACAGGAGCCGGGTCGCCTATCTTGCTCTTTGTCAGGATCTTTCAGTACTGGACCCGTCTGCAGGGCTCGAAGCTTGACTCCCATATCCCTGTCCAACTGAGCGCATCTGTCAATTAACTGAGTATTTTACTCTTACTGCGTCCCAATCTGGTAGGGTGACCTTCAGTATTTTAGATAATTCTGGCTTTAGTCCAGCAACAAAAGCAGTTTTTAAGGGTCCAAAACTGGTGTCATCCAGCTCCTCTGGAGTAGGGTTGTCTATCCCTGAGTATTCCACCCAGGTGGACCTAAACCTCTCTTCATACTCCCGCACTTCCTCCGAGTTCTTCTGCTGACAGGCTGCAATTTTGCCCCAGTCCGTTTTTGCAGGACACAACTCTCGCAACCACTTGTTAATCGCCATCCATCCGGCGTCTAGTAGTTGACCATCTTCACCCAAAGCAGTTTGGACCTCTCTCCTTAGCTTTCGGCTCGCTCGCCTGGGCACCATTACGGTCAGAATCTGTACCCCGTCCCATGGATGGAGATCGAAAATTCCCTTTAATCGCTCCAGCTGCTCCCACGTTTTCAGACCCCCTTTCTTCGGGTCGAGCAATCTTGTGGACCACTTGTCGATTTTCTCAGAGGCAGCCGGGACGCGTGTCCAGTACGTGTTGTGCTCGGCCGTGGTGACCTCGTTACCGTCCACAGTCCTCTTTTCCGTCTTGACCTTAATGCGTTTCTGTTTAAGGGGAGCTAGTCGCGGAAACGGTAACCCATCATCATTGTCACTTTCTTCGCTGGAAGACTGCTCCCGCTAGACCTGCTTCACGCAGTTGCATCTTCCGTTGTTCCTTTTGTAACGACTTCAAACTCGGATACAAGTTAGTCGGAGGTGGTCGGTGGGGTTCGCAGAGCTGTCCCAGTCCGTTCGGTTGGGTCGTCTGCTGGTCTTGTAATTGTTTTTTAAGCTCTTTAATTTCAATCTCTAGCCTTTCCTTTTCAGATTTTTCCGTTTCTAACTGTTCCGATTTACTCTTTTCCTTTTTCAGTTGTTCGCAGACCGCCTTCAGTTGATCCTTTGCGCTAGTTAGGTCGCGATCATATTGGGCTTGTCGCATAATCTCATTACGCTGCCGGATCTGGCCCATTATGGCTAGGGACCATTGGGTCCGTTCTCTATCCTTTAAACGGGTTGTTTTTCCCCAGACTCTATATCTTCCAAGGACCACTGTCCTGTGGAAGTGCCATATTTTTGCCCAATTTCGGTGTACGTTTTAGCCAAATTAAACTTGCTCTATATATTCTTTTAACTGCCGAAGTATTTCATCTTTGGGAACGTCAGGTGGGGCTCATCCCCCTTTGACGGTAGTTGGTAACTGTCAGTTGCCTTCATCTATCATTTTATCAATTCGAGTAGGGAAGTAGGTCTCGAGCCGTTAGACTTTTCCGCCGAGTAGGTATTACGTCAAATACCGCCAAGTTAGACGTCTATAAAGGGGTCTTGAGCCGCAAAAGAAAAGTTCGGGATCGCGTGGCAAGGAACCGAAATTTAGACAACAACCAAGGACTTTTAACGTAAAGAGGAGTCCTTACCTCCGGGGCGCCAATATAGGTCCGATGTCTGTGGCTTCGGTCTTAATCCTCCAGCGATCCTGCCGACTACGCCAAGTTGTTGGATCCCATTAGTTGCACAAAGAGAGACAAAGTCCGACTGTAGCTTTAAGAAACTTTATTGCAGTATGAAATGGTTACACCATCAGCAAAGCGAACAACAACAACACCTTGGCTCTCCTCTCCCCTCCTGAGCAGGGAAATCAAGCCTTTCTTATAGTTCTTCATACAAATCAGTGACATTGAATCTGTCTGTTCTCCAACATAGCACACAAAGCAGTTGGTTTAATCAATATTTAATTGTAATTATTGGGAAGGGTTTATTTTATAAAGAAGCAAGTACAGTGTGTTAGAACCCTAGCATGCTGTCCTACACAGTGGATTTGTGTCCATAATCCTCCATAGGTTCAATTGCCTGTTTGAGCCTTGGTGTTTTGGGAATACAGCAGGTGGCAATCACCCATTTTCCACAAGAAGGGAATGTGTAAGAATTCAATTTATTGATGCTTTTGGCTGGGGAGTTGCATAGGGCTGTATGCGATAAAGGAAAACGGAGTAATTTGGTACTACTCGGTTCACGGATTGAGATGTTTTGTTACATCTTACTATTATGAAGGTGATAAAGCTGTAGTGGTTTGATACAATTGAATGGCTTTCTTGTGGGCAAGTAAGAGTTAACTACATAGCTGTGGATCTGAAGTCACATGTAGGCTAGACTGGGTGAGGATGGCAGTTTTCCTTCCATAAAGGACATTAGTGAACCAGGTGGGTTTTTACAACAATCCAGTAGTGACATGGTCACCATTACTGAGATGAGCTTTTTTATTCCAGATTTATTAATTAATTGAATTTAAATTCCAACTGCTGCCATGGTGGGATTTGAACTGGGGCCTCTGGGTTACTAGTACAATAACATTACCACTAAGTGACAGTTCCAGGTGGTAGTACCGAACACTTGTGCTCCAGAACTAGCCACGCCCCTAGCCAAGCAGTTCCAGTACAGCTACAACTCTGGCATCTACTTGACAATGTGGAAAATTGCCCACGTATGTCCTGTCCACAAAAAACAGGACAAATCCAATCTGGCCAATTGCCTCTCCATCAGTCTACTCTCAATCATTGGCAAAGTGGTGGAAGATGTCATTGACAGTGCTATCAAGCAGCACTTGTTCAGCAATAACCTGCTCACTGATAGTCAATTTGGATTCCACCAGGGGCACTCAGCTCCAGACCACATTACGGCCTTGGTCCAAACATGAACAAAAGAGCTAAATTCCAGAGGTGAGCGTGCCTGCCCTTGACATCAAGGCAGCAATTGACCAAGTGTGGCATCAAGGAGCTCTAGCAAAGATTGAAATCGAGGATCAGGGGGAAAACTCTCATACCTAGCATGGTTCTAGTTGTTGGATGTAAGCCCTAGGACATCACTGCAGGAGCTGCTCAGGGTAGTATCCTAGGCCCAGCCATCTTCAGCTGCTTCACCAATGACCTTCCCACCATCATAAGGTCAGAAATGGGGATGTTCACAATGATTGCACAGTGTTCAGTGCCATTCGCAACTCCTCAGATACTGAAACTGTCCATGCCCACCCGCAGCAGGTTCTGGACAACATTCAGGCTTAGGCTGATGACAAGTAACATTTGGGCCACACAAGTGCCAGGCAATGACCATCTCAAACAAGAGAGAATACAACCATTCCCCCTTGACATTCAGCAGCATTACCATCGCTGAATTTCCCCATCATCAATATCCTGGGGGTTACCATTGACTGGAAACTTAACTGGACCAGCCATATAAGTACTGTAGCTACAAGGTCAGAGGCTAGGAATTCTGCAGTGAGTAACTCACTCCCTGATTCCCCAAAGCTTGTCCACCATCTACAAGGCAGAAGTCAGGAGTGTGATGGAATACTCTCCACTTGCCTGGATGGGTGCGGCTCCAACGACACTCTAGAAGCTCGACACCATCCAGGACAAAGCAGCCCACTTGATTGGCACCCCATCCACCACCTACAACGCTCACTCGCTCCACCATCGCCGCACAGTGGCAGTAGCATGTACCATATACAAGATGCACTGCAACAACTCACCAAGGGTCCTTCAACAGCATGTTCCAAACCTGCAACTTCTACCACCTAGAAGGACAAGGGCAGTAGATGCATGGTAATATCACCACCTGCAAGTTCCCCTCCAAGTCATTCACCATCCTGACTTGGAAAACTATATTGCTGTTCCTTCTCTCTCACTGGGTCAAAAACCTGGAACTCCCTTCCCTAACAGCACTGTTGGTGTACCTACACCACATGGACTGCAGTGGTTCAAGAAGGCAGTTCACCACCACCTTCTCAAGGGCAATTAGAGATGGGCAACAAATGCTGGCCTTGTCAGCAACGCCCACATTCCATGAACTTCAATTTGTAGAACGCTGAATTTACACTGCTGTTGAGCACAAAATTCCTGGTAGTCACCGGGTCAGACTCCCATTTTCTACATTTGACCTGTTTGTTATCTTTAGCCCTGAATTCTCTTACTGTATCCTTTTGTCTTCCATACCATTTCCTCCATCCCCAGCATCTTGTCTTATGCCGCACCTGGATTAAGTACCAATACAAGAATTTTTGAATGTGTCTTCCCTCTACATCTAAAATAATGTTGATTCTTAGCAAACTAAGCAAAATCCTCTTCCATATGTTCCTTTAGTGATATATGTGCACATTTCTTGCTGTTTTCTATGAATCAATTTTATAAAGCAAATAACTCAAATGCACTGATAACTTGATGAATTTGTAGTAAGGATGCCAGCTTGTTAATATAAAGAATATAGCAATGGAGCAGAAAAGTAATGTTGAGAGAACGTGTTCTTTACTCTCTATAGTTTGGTATTGTGCTAATGTTGTGTTTCTTTGGTTGCAGGATAGTCATATTGGCTGGTGACACGCTGCCAATTGACGTTTACAGCCATCTACCAGTCTTGTGTGAAGATAAGAGCCTTCCCTATGCCTATATCCCTTCCAAAATGGTATGGTTTTAGTTGGTTTGTTTTATATTACACAAACAAATCCTGATACTTGTTTCTACAGGATGCCATCGAGAAAAATTCCCAGGTAACTGGCTAATAGGGTTGGAAAACCAATTCCAACCTAGACATATTGAATGAGGCTAATAAAGAAAAAAATGCAAATGCTGAAAATCTGAAACAATAAAATAGATGGGATGAAGCTGCTCGACATTATGACAAATTACTATGGCAGTCTTCTCCCCTCCAATGTACCCAAGTGCATTGGTTAGATAAAGTTTCAGAATCTTATTAAATTAAAAACTAATGAAGGAGAGATTGAATGGACAAAATATTTTTGGAAATCACATTTTTCATTCTGCTGCATCAGTGCATATTGAAGTATTCGATTATCAGGTCAGGTAGATTCCGATTTGCAGTTATGTTTGCACAGAAGTGACTGAATTATAAAGATTATAAATGATGATGTTTGTGTTTTTTGTGAAGGATCTGGGAGCAGCTGCGGGATCCAAAAGGCCAACATGTGTGATAATGATCAAACCTCATGAAGAGTATCAGGAGGCCTACACTGACTGCTTAGATGAGGTGCAGTCATTAAACCTTCCTGTATGAAGGAAGATTTCAACAAGACTACAGTCTTAATCATCTGCAATGGACATTGAATGTGCTGTTGCAATGCGGTGCACTGGATGAATGATACTTGTGAAATGGGTAGTTCCTTTCTGCCAGTGCCAGCTGCAGAATTAGTTATTTTCAATGCTTATGTTTTTTATATATGAAAAATGTGCAGATATTACTAGGTTTGTCCTGGTTTTTTAATTCTTCTGACTTAAACTGCAAATTGTGGCAAAAAAGGTGCCTGTTTTCTTTGCGCTCCTAAGTTTGTTCACTTAGATTAGGATAACATCAATGAAATTTAAAAATCCTTGGACTTATTTTTCAGTTGGATGAATGGTGGGGTTGGGGGGGCGGCGGTTAGTGAAGATGATTGTGCTGCCTGCCTGATGGCATCAACAAGAGCCACAAACCATTTCAGTGATTAGGTCTCACCTAGTAATTTCGGCAAGCTTTCGGTGTTCAACAAGGCTGATCTGTAGCTCAGAGATCTTGGGGTGGCTTGGGGAGCCAAACCAGACGTATTCCCTCAAAGGGGCAACAAGGCTGAGGAGTGGGGACCTCTGAGCAACCTGCAACAGGTGGGAGGATTCATGTTACTCCTGGCCCCCCCCTCCTCAAAGATTTTTGGAGCAATCTTCAGTGGTTCCTTTAAGAATAGAGTTAGGCTGCTCTACATTCAATGCTATTGGAGTTAGACAAACAGCTTGGGACCCTGTTATTGGTATATCAAAAAAGGAGATTTTAAGTGATTCTTTGTTACCTCACAAAAAAATTAAGATCAATGCGTTCACTTTAAAACTACTGCAGTTGTTGCAAAATGTGACATGGCCTTGTGTATGGCAAGAATCATAAATATTTCGAGTTCCACTCGTCAGATTAAATACATGGAAGTTTCCCTTGCACAAGTTAGCACGAGAGCCTCATTTGAGATATTTACCATATCACTGCAGCCATTACATATCCTTTATCTTTTGTACAAAATTTGCAAAAGTCTTTAATAAAATATTTGTTCTCTCTTTAAACTGTGTAAGAAAATGGCCTGTTTAGTCTATTTCATTTGGGGTTATACAACACTTTTCTAAGGAGTAACTTTTATTCAGTTTTTTGTGCTTGGGGATGTGGCACAGTAACAACTTGCATTTATATAGCACGTCTAGCACAAAAACATTTCAAAGTTTTTCACGGGAATAATTTTTTTTAGAAAGAAGCATGCTGAGCCAAAGGATATATTAAGAAAGATTTAAAGCTTAGAGGTGCGGAAATTAGAGGGTCTTGAAGGGGAGAGCAAGAACTCCGACTGGGTGCCAGACAGCTGCAGTTGGGGTGAAGGGATGCACCATAGACTGACGTGGACAAGTCCTAACATTCTGTCACAAGTTGGTATCTACCTGCAAGTAGAAGAATTTTGTTCTGTTTAATGCATTTGAAATGGTGAGTTAGTAAGATGTCATTTTCATGAAGCTAATGGCAGTGAGGCACATATTGGACAACAACCTCTGGGTTTTTGCGGTTAACCACACATCTGCCCTTGCCTGAAGTTGCTGGGATTTGTGTGTAAATAATGGTGAGCCCCATTAATCTCTCCATTATTTTGATGGTAATTTCTGGCCCAATGGCTTTGATCTTGCTGATGTTTAATTGAAGCAAGCTTCAGCTCATCCAGGACTGGATGTCAGACTGACAACACAGGCAGTAGAGAGGTCAAGAGTGGGTGAGGTGGAACTAAATGTGGAACCTGATATGTCTTTGGATGTTCTTGTGAGGGGCAGCATGTAGATGAGAAGTCGGACAGGGCTGAGGAGATATCTTTTGAGGACTCCAGAAATAATGGTGTGGAGATGGGAAGAGAAGCCATTGTAGATCCTCTGGTTACAACTCTCATAGGTAAGACCAGAACTAGGCAAGGGCAGTCTCACTCAGCTGAACAATAGAGGTGAGGCATTGGAGGAGGAGGATGTGGTCAACCAAGTCAAAGGCTGCAGATAGTTGAGAAGGGATAATGCACCATGGTCACAGAGAATGCCATTTGGGACTTTGATTAGGACTATTTGGTGCTGCAGCAGGAGCAGAAACTTGATTGGAGAGGTTCAAACATGAAGTTGCAGGAAAGATGGGCAAGGATTTGGGAGACAACAAATTTAAAGACATTAGAGAGGAATGGGAAGTTGGAGATGGGTGGTAGCAAAGACAGAAAGGTTAAAGATTTTTTTAAGAAGGGTGTGATTGATTTGAAAGGGAGTAGGACAGTACATGAGAGGGAACCGTTTATTACATCAGCTAGTATAATGGGAAGTTGAGTGAGAATGGGGTCAAGGGAGCACGAGATGGGTCTCGGACAAGATGAGCTTGGAGAGGAAATGAGAAATAGTAAAGAAAACTAGAGAAAGATGCAAGGTTAGGGTAGAGAGAAAGGAGGGATGTGGCAGAGGCAGTTGAATGAATGGTCTCGGTGACATGTCCAGGAGCTCCTTGCAGTTGGAAGCAGGGAAGAGAGGAATAAGGAGATGCTTGGTACTAGAGAAAATAATTTGGGTTTATCTTTGCGTACTGGAATGATCCTGCAGTAGTGAGCAGTTTTAGCAGAGGAGAATGAGGTCTGATATTGTTAGGTGTGGTTCTGCCAGATCTGGCGATGAATGGCTGAACCAGTTGTGCACCATAAACACTCTTTGGACTTAAGGAAGCAAAGATATAGGTCATACCAAGGAGAACAATAAGAGAGTAATGGGTTTTACTTGGGGGGGGGGGGGGGGGAAAGGGTATCAAAGGTGAGGGTGTGATTGTGCAGCTCCGTAGCTCCAGAGGTATTGTAGCAAACAAAAAAACTAGACAGTTGGGAGTTGCAAATGTCTTGGGGAGAGTTTTTTGATGGCGAGATGGATACAAAGTGGGGATAGAATGGAAGTGTGTGTGGTGAGAATTCAATGAAGGGAACATTGGAATATAGGAGCAGGAGTAGGTCATTCAGCCCATCAAGTCTGCTCTGCCAATCAATACAATCATGGCTGATCATCCACTTAAATGCCTTTTTCCCACACTAGCCTCATATCCCCTTATGTCATTTGCATTTAGAAATCTGTCAATCTCTGCTTTAAACATACTCAATGACTGACCTTCCATAGCCCTCTGGGGTAGAGAAGTCCAAAGATTCACAATCCTCTGAGTAAAGAAATTTCTCTTCATCTTTGTCCTAAGTGGCTTCCCCCTTATTTTGAAATTGTGTCCCCTGGTTCTAGACTCCCCAACCAGGAGAAGCATCTTACCTGCATCTACCCTGTCTATCCCTTTAAGTATTTTGTAGGTTTCAATGAGATCACCTTTTATTCTTCGAAACTCTAGAGAATAGAGGCCCAGTTTCCCAATCTCTCTTCAGAAGCCAGTCACGCCATCTCCGGGACAAATCTGGTGAACCTTTGTTGCACACCCTCTATGGCAATAATATCCTGCCTAAGGTAAGGGGACCAAAACTGCACACACTACTCCAGGTGCGATCTAACCAAGGTTCTGTACAATTGAAGTACGACTTCACTACTGTACTCAAATCCTCTTGCAATAAAGGCTAACGTACCATTGGCCTTCTTAATTGCTTGCTTTCAATGACTTATTGATAGGGACACCCAAGTCCCTTTGTACATCTACACTTTCTAATCTGTTACCATTTAAGAAATATTCTGCATATCTATTCCTCCTACCAAAGTGGATAACCTCACATTTTTCCACATTATATTCCATCTGCTACATTCTTGTCCAATCACTAAGTCTTTCTTAATCCCCTTGAAGCCGCTTTGCATCTTCCTCACAACACATTCCCACCTAGTTTAGTGTCATCCGCGAACTTGGAAGTACTGCATTTGGTCCCCGCATCCAAATCATTGATGTATATTGTGAACAGTTGGGGCCCTTGCACTGATTCCTGCAGTACCCCACTAGTCACAGTTTGCCAACGCAGGAATGACCTGTTTATTCCTGCTCTCTGTTTTCTGCCTGTTAACCAATCCTTAATCCATGCCAGTATATTACCTTTTATCCCATGTGTTTTAATTTTGCTAACCAACCTCCTGTGGGGGACTTTATCAAAGGCCTTTTGAAAATCCAAGTATACCATGTCCACCGACTCCCCTTTATCAATTCTGTTAGTAACAGTCTCAAAAAACTCCAACAGGTTCGGCAAACGTGATTTCCCATTCATAAATCCATGTTGACTATGCCCAATCAGATCATTATTATCCAAATGTCCATTTATCACATCCTTTAGAATAGGTTCTAGCATTTTCCCAAAGACTGATGTAAAGCTAACATCTGTAATTCTCTGTTTTCTCTCTCCCTCTCTTCTTAAATAGTGGGGTGACATTTGCGACCTTCCAAACCGCAGGAATCGCTCCAGAATCTATAGAATTTTGGAAGATGATCACCAATGCATCATTATCTCCATAGCTACCTCTTTCAACACTCTGGGATGTAGAATATCACGTCCTGGGGACTCATCAACCTTCAGCCCCATTAATTTCTCCAATACAACCTAACTAATACTAATTTCCTTCAATTCCTCATTCCCCCCTCCCCCCCCCCACCCCCCCCAATCCCTTCGATCTCTAATTCTGCGAGATTTCTTGTTTTTTCCTCAGTGAAGACAGACATAAAGTAATCATTTAGTTTCTCTGCCATTTCACTATTCCCCATTATAAATTCTCCTGACTCTCCATGTAATGGACCCACATTTGTCTTAGTCAAACGTTTCCTTTTTAGAAACATAGAAAATAGGAGCAGGAGTATGCCATTTGGGCCTGCTCCGCCATTCAAAAAAGATCATGGCTGATCGTCCAATTCAGTACCCTGTTCCCGCTTTCTCCCCATATCCCCTGATCCCTTTGTCAATAAGAAATATATCTATCTCCTTCTTGAATATATTTAATGACTTGGCCTCCACTGCCTTCTGCGCTCGAGAATTCCACAGGTTCACCACCCTCAGTGAAGAAATTTCTCCTCATCTCAGTTCTAAATGGCATACCCCGTAACCCGAGACTGTGACCCATGGTTCTGGACTCTCCAGCCATCGGGAATATCCTCCCTGCATCTAGCCTGTCTATTCCTGTTAGAATTTTATAGGTTTCTATGAGATTCCCTCTCATTCTTCTAAACTCTAGTAAATATAGGCCTAGTCGACCCAATCTCTCCTCATACATCAATCCTGCCATCCCAGGAATCAACCTAGTAAATCTTCTTTGCACTCCCTCCATGGCAAGAACATCCTTCCTCAAATAAGGAGACAAAAATTGCATACAATACTCTAGATGTGATCTCACCAAGGCCCTGCAGTAAGACATCCTTGCTCCTGTACTCAAATCCTCTTGCAATGAAGGCCAACATACCATTCGCCTTCCTAACTACCTGCTGCACCTGAATGCTTGTTTTCAGCGATTGGTGTACAAGGGCACCCAGGTCTTGTTGCACCTCCCCCTTTCCCAATCTATCACCATTCAGATAATCTGCCTTTCTGTTTTTACAACCAAAGTGGATAACCTCACATTCACATTGGAGCTTCTTTGCATTCTCCTCACAGCTCACATTCCACCTGCCCCCGCAACCCCCATCCCCAACCCGCCAAGCTTTGTGTCATCTGCAAAGTGGAAATGTTACATTTAGTTCCTTCACGCAAGTCATTAATATATATTGTGAATAGCTAGGGCCCAAGCACTGATCTCTGCGGTACCCCACTAGTCACTGCCTGCCACCTCGAAAAAGACCCATTTATTCCTACTCTGTTTCCTGTCTGTCAACCAGTTCTCAATCCATGCCAGTATATTACCCCCAATCCCATGTGTTTTAATTTTGCACACTAACCTCTTATGTGGGACCTTATCAAAAGCCTTCTGAAAATCCAAATACACCACATCCACTGGTTCTCCCTTATCTATTCTACTAGTTACATCCTCAAAAAATTCTAGTAAATTTGTTAAGCATGATTTCCCTTTTGTAAACCCATGCTGACTTTGTCCAATCCCATTTGTGCTTTCCAGGTGTTCTGCTATCACATCCTTTATAATAGACGATAGCATTTACCCTCACTACTGATGTAAGGCTAACTGATCATAATTCCCTGTTTTTTCTCTCCCTCCTTTTTTAAATAGTGGGGTTACTTTTGCTACCCTCCAATCTGTAGGAACTGTTACAGAGTCTATAGAATATCTGAAGATGACCACTAATGCATCCACTATTGCCAGGGCCACTTCCTTTAGTACTCTGGGATGTAGATTATCAGGCCCTGGGGATTTGTCAGCCTTTAACCCCATTAATTTCCCTAGCACTATTTTTTTACTAATACTGATTTCCTTCAGTTCCTCCCTCTCATTAGACCCTTGGTTCCCTAACATTTCTGGGAGGTTAGAGTCATAGAGTTATACAGTACAGAAACAGGCCCTTTGGCCCATCATGTCCATGCAGGCCATCAAGCACCTAACTATTCTAATCCCATTTTCCAGCACTTGGCCCGTAGCCTTGTATGCTATGACGTTTCAAGTGCTCATCTAAATACTTCTTAAATGTTGTGAGGGTTCATGCCTCTACCACCTCTTCAGGCAGTGCGTTCCAGATTCCAACCACCCTCTGGGTGAAAATTTATTTCCTCAAATCCCCTCTAAACCTCCTGCACCTTACCTTAAATCTATGCCCCCTGGTTATTGACCTCTCCGCTAAGGGAAAAAGTTTCTTCCTATCTAACCTATCAATGCCCCTCATAATTTTGTACACCTCAATCATGTCCCCCCTCAGCCTTCTCTGCTCTAAGGAAAACAACCCTAGCCTTTTCAGTCTCTTCGTAGCTGAAATGCTCCAGCCCAGGTTATTTGTGTCCTCCTTTGTGAAGACAGAACCAAAGTCTATGTTTAATTGTTCTGCCATTTCTTTGTTCCCCATTATAATTTCCCCCGTTTCTGACTGTAAGGGACCTACATTTGTATTCACTAATCTTTTTCTCTTCACATATTTATAGAAGCTTTTACAATCAGTTTTTATGTTCCCCACAAGTTTACTCTCATCCTCTATTTTCCCTGTCTTAATCGACCTCTTTGTCCTCCTTTGCTGAATTCTAAACTGCTCCCAATCCTCAGACCTGCTGCTTTTTCTGACAATTTTATACGTCTCATCTTTAGATCTAATACGATCCCTAATTTCTTTCGTAAGACACGGTTGAGCCACCTTTCCGGTTTTATTTTTGCGCCAGACAGGAATGAATAATTGTTGTAATTATTAAGGTGTTCATGCACACCTTCCTTAAATATTATCCATTGCCTATCCACCATCAACCCTTTTATTAAAGTTCCCCAATCTACCATAGCCAACTCGTGCCTCATACCTTTGTAGTTTCCTTTATTTAGATTCAGGACCCTAGTTTCAGATTCAACAACTTCACTCTCCATCTTAATGAAGAATTCTATCATGTTATGGTCGCTCCTCCCCAAGGGACCCCGCACAACAAGATTGTTAATTAATCCTTTCTCATTGCACAATACCCAATCTAGGATAGCCTGTTCTTTAGTTGGTTCCTCAATGTATTGGTCTAAAAAACCATCACGTACACACTCCAGGAAATCCTCCTCCACAGTATTATTGCTAATTTGGTTTGACCAATCTATACGTAGATTAAAATCACTCATGATTACAGTTGTACTCTTATTGTATGCGTCTCTAATTTCCTGTTTAATGCCATCCCTTACATCTCCACTACTGTTTAGGGACCTATAGACAACCCCCACCAACATTTTCTGCCCCTTGGTAATTCTTATCTCCACCCATACAGATTCCACATCATGATTTTCCAAGCCAATATCCTTCCTCACTATTGCATTGATTTCCTCCTCTACTAACAATGCAACCCCACCTCCTTTCCCTTTTTGCCCGTCCTTCCTAAATATTGAATACCCCTGGATGTTCAGTTCCCATCCTTGGTCACCTTGCAGCCATGTCTCCGTAATCGCAACTATATCATAACCTTTTACATCTATTTGCACTGTTAATTCATCTACCTTATTGCAAATGCTCTGCGCATTAAGACAGAATGCCTTTAGATTTTTCTTTTTAACATTGATATTCATATTAGCTTTATTTTGCACTATGACCCCATTTATTTCTCGCCCTTGTTTTCTCTGCCTTCCGCTTTTGCTTTTTACCTTTTTATCTTTTATTTCTATCCTTGTTTCCCCCTCCTCAGTCTCCCTGCTCAGATTCCCATCCCCGTGCCATTCTAGTTTAAACCCTCCCCGACTGCACCAGCAAACACCAGCCCCCCCCCACCCCCCGCCCCGAGGAAATTGGTCCCGGTCCTGCCCAGATGCAACCCGTCCAGCTTGTACTGGTCCCACTTTCCCCAGAACCGGTTCCAATGTCCCAGGAATCTGAATCCCACCCCCCTACACCATTTCTCCAGCCACATATTCATCTGATATATCCTGCTATTTCTGCTCTCGCTAGCACGTGGCACTGGTAGTAATCCTGAGATTACTACCTTTGAGGACCTACTTTTTAATTTACGTCCTAACTCCCTACATTCGTCTTGTAGGATCTCATCCCTTTTTTTTTACCTACGTCATTGGTACCAACATGTACCACGACAACTGGCTGCTCGCCCTCCCCCTTCAGAATGCCCTGCAGCCACTTAGAGACATCTTTGACCCTAGCACCAGGGAGGCAACATACCGTCCTGGAGTCTCTTTTGCGGCCACAGAAGCGCCTGTGTGTTCTCCTTACGATTGAATCCCCTATCACTATAACCCTGCCAATCTTCTTCCTCCCCTCCTGTGCAGCAGAGCCATCCATGGTGCCATGAACTTGGCTCTTGCTGCTTTCCCCTGAGCCATCTCCCCCAGCAATATCCAAAGCGGTATATCTGTTAGAGAGGGGGATGGTCACAGGGGACTCCTGCACTACCTGCCTTCCTCTACTCTGCCTGGTGGTCATCCATTCCCTTCCTGCCTTTGCAGCATTTGCCTGTGGTGTGACTACCTCACTAAACGAGCTATCCACAATGATCTCAGCATCACGGATGCTCCACAGTGAATCCACTCGCAGCTCCAGCTCCATAATGTGGGTAGCCAGTAGCTGCAGATGGATACACTTCCTGCACACATGGTCAACAGGGACACTGGGAGTGTCCCTGATTTCCCACATAGCGCAGTAGGAGCATATCACAGATGTGAGCTCTCCTGCCATGACTTACCTTTAGATTATTTAGTTACTCCCTTTCACTAAAAAATACTAATTACGCTAGGGGCCTTGTTTTACTCCAAACACTACCCACTACAATCTAAAGTCCTTACCTGTACTTTCAACGCTACTGATAAATCCTACTAAAAATCAATACAGTTCACTAGTTAAAATCAACCTTACTCAAAAAAAAGCTACTCACTTGTTCTTTATTGTTCAGCTATTTACACACGCACCCTAACATTGGTGTACTAACTCAGCTATTTAGAGTTATTCCTTAACAGCAGTTACTCACCAACCAATCACCTTTCAGCTTTCCTGTGACGTCACTGCTCACTTTGTTTTCAAACTCAGGCGCGCCCGGACTCGTTTCCGCTGCTTTCCTGGAAGGTAAGTGCTGTAGGCTGCAATCTTTGGGCTCTATTTATCCACTCCTCACTCCGTGTTCTTCCTGCAGGTCCGCTCTTCTCCTGGAAGGTATGTGCCTATAGAAGCTTTTACAGTCCGTTTTTATATTTTTTCCTTGCTTACATTTATATTCTATTCTCCCTTTCTTCATCCTCCTTTGCTGTATTCTAAAATCCTCCCAATCCTCAGGTTTACTACTATTTCTGGCAACTTTATAAGCTTTTTCTTTTAATCTTATACATTCCTTAACTTCCTTTGTTAGCCACGGTTGACTGCCTTTATCTTTGTGGTTTTTGTGCCTTGAAGGAATGTATAGCTGCTGTAAACTATGTAATATTTCTTTAAAAACTATCCATTGCCTATGTGTTTTCCCAATCCACCTCAGTCAATTTGCACCCTCATATATTCATAATTTCCTTTGTTCAAATTTAACACCCTGGCTTCAGATTGAACTGCCTCACTTTCAAACATAAAGTAAAATTCTATCATATTGTGGTCTCTCATCCCGAAAGGTTCTTTTACAACAAGATTATTAGCCCTTTCTCATTACATAATATTAGATATAAAATAGCCTGTTATCTAGTTGGTTCCCCAACATACTGTTCTAGAAAACCATCCTAACACACTCCAGAAATATGCAGATTGAATGCACCCATGATTACTGTATTACCCATGTTACGTGCTTCTCTAATCTCCTTATTAATGCTATGCCCCACACTACCATTACTGTTTGCTGGCCTGTAAACAACTCCTACCAATGTTTGCTGCCCCTTGTTTTTTCTTAGCTCCACCCAAACAGATTCCACATTTTGTTCTTCTGGTCTGAGATCCTCCCTTACTAATGTACTGATCCCGTCCCTTATTATCAGTGCAACACCACCTCATTTTCCTTTTTAACAGTGCTTCTTAAATGTCAAATATCCTTGAATATTCAGTTCCCAGTCTTGGTCACCTGTAGCCACATTTCCATTATGGCAATTAGATCATACCCATTTACCTCTGTTTGGGCCTTTAAATCATCTACCTTGTTGCAAATGCTATGTGCATTCAGGTAGAGTGCCCTTAACCTTGTCTTCTTGACATTCTGCATTCTAAGCCTAGTTGATGCTCACCTTTGTTTTGCCTGTCTTCTAATGTCTTTTGCTACTTTTCTATGTCCTGTTACCAGCTTTACTCCCTTCCAATTTGAACTAGCCCTCAGGTTCCCATCCCCCTGACAAGCTAGTTTAAACCCTCCCCAACAGCACTAGCAATCTCCCTGTGAAGATGTTCATTCCAGTCCTGTTAACGTGTAGCCCATCCATCTTGTACAGGTCTCACCTGCCCTCGAACCGGTCTCAATGCCTCAGAAATCTGATGCCCTCCCTCCTACACCAATTCGCCAGCCATGTGTTCAATCGATCAATCCCACTTATTCCTATGCTCGCTAGCAGGTGGCACTGGGAGTAATCCTAAGATTATTGCTTTGGGGGTCCTGCTTTTTAATTTCCTTCCTAATTCCCTAAAATCTGCTTATAGGACCTCATCCCTCTTCCTACCTATTGATACCAGTGAGGGGTCAAGACCCCACTTCAGTCACTGAGGTCAACCAATTTGAATGTCACAATGGCAAAAATTGACCACAAATAATTACCATAACTTTTAAATTCCCAATCATATTCCCATTTTGTGCCTTATGCAAATGGCATCACAGCATTGGAGTATGTTCTTGTTGGTGTACCCATGTGTCCAGATCTGGACTTCAACACCTGCACCACGCCTGTGTACCCATGCATCCTTCCACCTCAGCTCCTGCAGGGTGTGAAGGGAAATCATAATTCTGAGCTGTTGAGCACTTTCAGGCAGCATGGATGGAGATTGTTGAGCTGGTGCTTGCCTACCATCATGACTAATAATGGCAGATCAGACATGACTACCCATTACTCAAAAGAGGAACTCCCCCACCCTACTCCAAACCAACCCAAAATCCTTCTTTATCATGTTGCCATTATTTTAAAGCGCAAAATATCCCAGCCTTTTACTCATTAGAAATTCGATATGGTTTAAAAGTACTGTGGTTTGCTGAGAATTTGAATAATAATCGTTTAAACATAGTCTGAAACAGTCCTGTGCGTGTCATTGAATGGCCCACGGCTACTTTCTAGGGTGTGGTTGGCAGCGGAACGTGTGCTTGTCGCACAGGCGGGAAGTGTTTAGCTGAGACACCGTGCGCGAGGCAGCACGTGCGGCCGGAGGAAAGGAGCGGGAGAGGAGGCGACGGGTACATCAATCCCAATAAAACACCAGCCAGCTGGTAAATACCGTGCCCGCCGGCGAAGGGCGGCCTTTCAAATATCTCGGGTGTCGGTCCGGGACCCAAACGGTGAGTGTTTGAGTTTCCCCATCGTTGTAGGCGGCAATTAATGAATAAAATAAACACGAGAGTAGGGGCTGTGTGTGTGAGGGGGCGGGGGGCCTAACCGCGAATGGTTTTTTGAATGTTCGCTTGAGTTGGTCTGAGAGTGAGGTGCTGGGATCACGCTCTACAAAATCGCTCCAAGGACGAATTTGGGAGCATTTCGCTTCAGCCCAGGTAGAATTGGTAACTCCTGTGTGTGCGTGTTTTAAATGAATTGGAATAAGTGTAATGCTGCCTGACCTGCTGAGTATTTCCATCATTTTCTGTTAATTTCACTTTTACTCTCTTCTTGGCTCCCGTGTTAGCTGATATTGTTAACTGTTCTCTCTACTCAGGTCTCGCTCCACCTTCAAACCTGGCCTTATCAAACCTCTTTTCAAAAAAAAAATTCTTCACCCCCTCCATCCTTGCAAGCTATCACCCCATCTTCAATCTTCCATTCCATTAATGTGTTGTCACTTCCCAAATCTGTGCCCAACTTTCCCCAAACTCCATGTTTAAAACTCTCCAGTCAGGTTTTTGCCTCTGCCACAATAGCAAAACTGCTCTTATTCCATTCAGGAATGACACATCCTGTGCAACTGTGACAAAGGTAAATTATCCCTCCTTGTCTTTCTCGAGGGGGCTGAACCAATCTATTCACAGCCTTGGTGTCATATTTGACCCCAAGATGAGCTTCTGACCACATATTCATGGCATCAATAAGCGTGCCTTTTTTCACCTCCGTGACATCACCCAACTCCACCACTGCCTCATTTCATCCTTGACCAAGCTACTGGTCACCAGCCCTAATGTCTTTGTGACTCTGTAACAAATTTTGTTTGAAAATGCTCCTGTGAAGCGTCTTGGTACATTTTACTATGTTAAAGGTGCTATATAAATGTCAGTTTTTAAAAACTTTTATACAAATTTTCTGTTCACCCCATTTGAATGCATTTGGTAGACTTGCCGTCCAACACCCTGTCCCCCGCCACTTTCATAATTCTGCCTTGCATGACCCTTTTGCTATCCTATGGAGTGAGTTGGGGAATGTCATTAAGGGCATTCATGTGTCCTCAACACTTTAGAGAGAATTCTACAACCACTGCAGAGTATGGACAAGGTTTTAGAACCCAAAAAAGTGCTGAAGAGAGGGGGGAATATAATCAGACAGTTAGTTAACGGTGAATTTAAAAAAAAAAACTACAAGGGAAAAATAAAAGCAAGATACGCTTATCTTTGGCTTAGCTGCTGCTGATTTTGAATCTATGCCGACTCCTTAATGAGCAATCACACAGTTAATGGAACAAAAAGAGATTGATCCTGATGTTTCCTAAATGACGTTTTCCTTTTTTATTTGAGATTTTAACTTGTCATTAAGTGCAAGAGAGTTGGAAGTATAGATAAAGCCTGAGATTTAATTAAAATGAAAAGTAGCTAAATTAAGCATTAGAAACTCTAATTATTGACTAAGTAGGTTGGGAAATATTCGCTACTATTTGACCTCTTGCTTGGAGAGGGAGCAGGAGTGCCACTAGTTCAAGATCGAGGTGGGATTAAAGGGACAGAGTCTGAAGTGGTGGAATAACCTGCCAAATAAACCAGATGTCAAAGATATACGCAGAGGAAGTAGCCAACCTCCATTCAGATGTCATATCACTTCAAATATTTAAGGACTAATATTTTGTCCCTTCTCATTAGTCTTGACCACAAGCATGGATGCTTTGGAGTTATTGTGCAAAAAAGAGCTCTCCTGTTTTTAAAAAAAAAAAATAGTAATCCCAACTAAGTGTTTTCTATTTCCTTAACATTTTTCTTTTGGAAATGCTTTTTCTAGTTTATAAATCATGTAATCTGCCCAAAAATGGAGAAACATTTTGTATTATTGCTGTTATATTTTGTCATTCCATCTAATTTTGATTTTACAGTTAACGTTTTGTTCTGCGAGGCAAATGTGCACTGGCCTTTATACAAATTTAACAGCTGTAAAAGTCTTTAGAATCTTCATGAAATTACATCTATGCTAATATTTTGTTAGTAATGGTATTCTAGGTAACTAAGTATTTCTAAATCTTTACATTTTTGGGATGGTGGTGTGTGGGGTGAAGGTTTAGAAGGGCCAGGAAGGTTAGGGGAGCTCCCTCTGTAGTAGAATGTACTGGTATTTTTTAGGTTGTTTCTTTTTGCGAGATATAGAAAAATAAAAGATTCTTATATTTTCATGTTTCCTGTTTGAAAGATATACCATTTCTTCCGATTCACCAAGGTGATTCATTAATTGGGTAAATAAAACATAAAGCCCTTTTTAAAAAAAAACTCAATGTACGCATCAAATTTAAGTTCCTTATCCTGGCCAGACTGTTCTCCTTGAAATAGCTGTTTTAAGTGTTAAAGTATTTTTACTAAAGGGAAGTGAGAGCCTGTTTTGTGTAAGTTTTTATTTATCTTTTTATGATTATTGTAGTGTCTAGCATGTCCGATCAAGAGAAGTTGCTGGAGGTTTTAAAGAAGGAGCTGCGGTCTCTGCTGATTTCTGCTAAAAATAGTCTGACTCCTGTCGAGCTAGAAAGAGATTATCGCAGCATGATGGGAAAGCAGCTGCCTCTCTGTGCGTTAGGTTACAGGTCTGTTCTGGAGCTTGTCTCTAATATACCCGATACTATTAAAATTCACACATGTGGAGATGGCAGCATCCTTCTGAAAGGTAAGTATGAATCTTCTGTTTAATACATTAAAAACTGATTCTTAGCAGCAATTGATTTAAATAGTTTTTATGCATTCTCTACCCCCTTAAATTGAGCATCATCTGTGGCTCAAAAGCTAGACTGGGAACTTTCTCCAAGTTCTTTATTAATGTTGCTGTATAGTTGGGTCTCCCATGTTCTGGTCTTGCTGCCTTCTCCATGGAGGTGGTGTGGTCTGTTTGTGACCATTTCCCGAGTTTCCTTTTGAAATTGAAAATTAATTAAAACGAGGAATTGCAAGGGTGCACCCACATTGCATATTACATGCCACAGCAGATTCTTAAGCACTATGCCCTGTATTTCCTTAGCATAGGTTTTCATTTATATGCTTAAAGAAAATGTCAAAAATTGAAGCTTTTAAAATGGTAAAGAAATTGGATACAACCGAGCTAGGTAGGCTAGTTGAAATGGATAGGAAGGTGAGCTATCACGCTTCTACGGTCCACATGTAATGTGTTGGGTTAGATGCTAGGAAGTATTTCTTTTTAGAGTCATCGTCCTGCCAAGATGTAACTTAAAAAGTTGCTACAGTCCATTAAATGGGATCTTAAAGTTCCTGAGTTGAAGGTATTTCCAACTACAGGGAGTGTGTTGCTAATTAATGGTGACTATGTTGAGCATGGGCTGGTATAATCTTCTGGAGTTCGCTTGATTGCCTTCAGAAATTGGAGAGGAATTGCCAAACATTTTTCCTGAATTGGCTACTGATTTTCTCTTACCATTTTAACCCCTCTCAGGTAATAGCATTGTTAAGCTGTTGAGTGAACAGTGTATGTGGTTGCATTATTGTTTGGATGGGTTTTTTTTGTCACCCTTTTAATTTGTATGAAAACTAAGGAACCAAATGCGTAGAATTGGAAAGAACCTGATATTTTTTTATGAAGTAGGCCTGGTAGATTTATTAACAGTGCTCTCACCATTACTTGTTTAACTCGTCACCATTAGATGAAACCACATTTACAGACCGCATTAGACCATAACATGAGATGTGGGAAGATAATGTGTAGTAGTGATGTGATCTTACCAGAAATCATGAGGTATTTTATCTTTGAATCATTTTCATGTTTGCATGGAGGATAAATAAAATAATGCGGGCGTTTAGTTAATCCATTTTTACTTTTTTTTTTCCAGGAGTTGGGAATGAAACAACAAAAGGAATTGAAGAGCTGGTGGCAAAAGCAAAAGTCTCCTCCAAGACCAAACGTAACTTGAGAAAAACTAGATATGAACTTGTGCAGAGGCAGGCATTCCTACCCAGACGTTGTAACATCACCCCGATTCTACCTGCATTAGTGAAATGTGAACTTAGAGAGCTGGTGGCATCCTTTCCTGCTGGTGTCCTGCTCTCTGATTTTGACAGGTCATTTGTGAAAAAGTATGGACGGCCGTTTCAATACACGAGGTATGGTTTTTACTCCTTGCAGGAAGTTCTCAAAGCAACTGGAGATGTCATTGAGATCCAGCAGACACGCCAGGGTTCCCTGCTATTGCTGAGAAACAGAAATAGAGAGAGTCCGCTTAAGCAAGGTAAGTTTTTAGTTGGGACCTGCTTCCTTATGCTTTTTAACAGTTAATTATCTTTTAATTTAAATGTATTTTTTTTAAAACTTTGTTTAAAGCTTACAGATTTTAACAACCAATTTGTTAGTCCACCCCTTCAAATGTTCATGCATTCAGGAGAGTAAATGATAGAGTTCATAGATGTTAGTGCTGCTCTTTAGCTGACCTGCCAAAGCATTAATAAATTGTGGATTGTCTCCAGTGCTACTTGGAAACCAGGCTTTTTCTCTTAGTTCAGCTTGTTGAAATCAAGCATCCTGTCAAAGAATCAAAGTAACCAGCAATTGCTGTGGTAGACACTGGAGGCCAAGTTATAGTACCTGCTGATGATACAAAGGTAGGTGGAAAGGTGAGCTGTGGGGAGGACACGGAGGCTGCAAAGAGATATAGACAGGTTACGTGAGTGGGCAACAAGATGGTAGATGGAGTACAATGTAGGAAAATTTGTAGTTTTTATATATTTTTTTGTATTTAGCAATACAGCACTGAAACAGGCCCTTCGGCCCACCGAGTCTGTGCCGACCATCAACCACCCACTTATACTAATCCCATATCCCTACCAGTCCCTATATTCCCCTACCACCTACCTATACTAGGGGCAATTTACAATGGCCAATTTACCTATCAACCTGCAAGTCTTTGGCTGTGGGAGGAAACCGAAGCACCCGGCGAAAACCCACGCAGACACAGGGAGAACTTGCAAACTCCACACAGGCAGTACCCAGGTCGCTGGAGCTGTGAGGCTGCGGTGCTAACCACTGCGCCGCCCAAGTTATGTACTTTAGTCATAAGAATAGAAAAGCAGAATATTTTTTAAAAGGTGTGCAACTTGTAAGTGTCAGTGTTCAGAGACTTGGGTGTACAAGGAATGCAGAAAATTAATATGCAGGTACAACAAACAATTAGGAAGGCAAATGGCATGTTGGCCTTTTATTGCAAGGTGATTGGAGTACAGGGTTAAGGGAAGTTTTGCTACAATTTTACAGGGTTTTGGTGAGACCACATCTGGAATACTGTGCAATTTTGGTCTCCAGATTTAAGAAAGGATGTACTTGCATTAGAGACAGTGTCGCGAAGTTCACCAGATTGGTCCCTGGAATGAGGGGGTTTTCTTGTGATCGACTAAGTAAATTGGGCCCTTATTGTCTGGAGTTTAGAAGAATAAGAGATTTTCTTACTGAAACATACAAGATTCTAAAGGGGCTGTGTAGAGTAGATACTGAAAGATTATTTCCGTTCAATCTAAAATACAGGGACGCAGTCAGGATAAGGGGCCGATCATTTAGGACTTCACTCAAAGGGTTGTGAATCTTTGGAATTTTCAACTCTAGGGTTGTGGATGCTGCATGGTTGAATGTATTTAAGGTTGGGATAGACAGATATTTGGTCGCTCGGAATCAAGGGGTGTGGAAAGTGGTATCGAATCCTAAGATCAGCCGCGATCGTATTGAATGCAGAGCAGGCTCGATGGGTCATATAGTCTACTCCTATTTCTTGTCAAAGAACAGTACAGCACAGGAACAGGCCATTTGGCCCTCCAAGCCTGTGCCGATCTTGACACCTGCCTAAACTAAAACCTTCTGCATTTCCAGGGACCGTATCCTTCTATTCCCATCCTATTCATGTATTTGTCAAGATGCCTCATAAACATCGCTATCGTACCTGCTTCCACCACCTCCCCCGGCAGCAAGTTCCAGGCACTCGCCACCCTCTGTGTAAAGAGCATGCCTCGCACATCCCCTCTAAACTTTGCCCCTCTCACCTTAAACCTATGTCCCCGAGTAACTGACTCTTCCACCCTGGGAAAAAGCTCCTGACTATCCACTATCCATGCCACTCAACTTTTGTCGTCTTGTGTCCTTGAAGAGAGGATGGAAATCCACACTGATGCATTCTGTCATGAAGCTGCAGATTGGTCTTCGAGATGCTATTGCAAATTTCACCATCTAATTTTATATTGATTTAGGTAAACAGCCAAACCAGTCCATTCTGAACAAACAAGCCCAGACAAAGGTGATAGCGGTGCCACCGAGCCCTATCAAACAAACTTCAGAAAACCAGATTGTGTCACCTATGAGGCCAGACAATTTGACCGATCCTGCTCCAGACCCAGAGTATTTTGACGGAGGTTTGAAAAAGGTCTGATTTTATTTGGTTATCATAAGAATATTGGATAACATTTATATTGTGTGTGTCGAGCTTCACTATGCTGTCCGACAGAGGGAAGCAGTTCTTCATACAGTTGGATATCCGTCCAATTGTAGAACAAAGATAGGGTATTTTTCCTGCAGAGGGAAGTAGTCATAAATGTGTGATCCCAGACTGCCTTTATGAACTTCATTACATCATTACCTTGTTTAATGTGCTTGTTTAATCTTTTTAACCTGGAAACGGGGGGGGGGGGGGGGGGAAATGAGCAAAACAAGATTGACTAAAATAAATGAGTTGTGTAACACAATTTTGTGACGGTAATAGTTTTGTTTTAAAAATCTTAGAGTTGGTCACTCTTGCTCAACCTGATGTGCCTTGGGATGTTTTGCTACATTAAAGGTGCTATATAATTGCAAGTTGCTATTTCTCTCCCTCGCTCCTTTTCCTAATCTTACTTTCTGTTCCATGAAGTGTTTGCACCATGATTTTTCCCTCCATTATAATTGGTTTTCATTTGAATCCATGATCTCAGTTTCTTTGTCGTGATCTCGGTGTCTGTCTTTCACTATCACTTTTTCTGACCATTTGTTTTTCCATTGATCTCTTGTTATCAATCATTTGCCCATCTCTTTTTTTTTTTCAATATCTGTAATACAGCTTTCTTTGTAGTGTTTGGTTTCTCTGATTTGATCTTAGTGGTATTTTCTCTCTTTACTACCTGATGTTTTATGTTGATTCTTATTTGTTGCCTCCTTTGATCTTTAAGGTATATGTCTTGTTTTATCTGTTTCCTGTATCTCAGGTATTGTACTTGTCTGTCTTTGAAATCATGTGTCCCAGTCAGCCACTGATTTTTCTCTATCTTCTGATCACCAATCTCTTCCATTATTGAATCTCTGTTGCCTCAGGATGGGAGACCAAAAAGGTAATAAAAGTAATCAAATGTTCCCGATACTAGCATGTGCAAGGCTGAAGGGCAGAGCATGTGACTGGGAAAAATAGTTGGTGTGGCTCGTGCAGGGCCAAGGGAGAAGTATTGGAGCAGATGGGAAACAGATTGTGGTTGAGATCAGCAGCGACAAGGGTCAGTTAATTGGGGGAGGTGGCACCTGTGGCAGAAAGAGAGGGAGAAGAGGCCGACAGTAGCAACTTGGGTGTAGAAGCAAAAACTGGGAGGAAGCACAAGGTGGCAGAGGAACAGAAAAGTGAGATGGTAGAGCGGGGGGCTGGTGGAAATAAAGACCAGCAGAGGAGGTGGGCTGCGAGAAGAGAGAGGGTATAGAGTCAATGGGGCAGGAGAGCAGGCAGCAGTGAATACAGACGCAGAAGGGCAGGGTGACTGTGAAACTTGAGCTGCAGAGCCAGGCAGAAGGTATCGTGTAGCACAACAGGTGGTAGAGTAGCATAGGAACAGTGGGGGAGATCAAAAGCTTCAGTAGGGTGCTGGATGGGTACAGGGCAGGGCATGAGACAGCAGCAAGAGAATTTGAATTAGCATATAGTGTCTTTCATCCATTGAGAATATCCCAAAGCATTTACAGCCAATTAATTACTTTTGAAATGTAGTCGCTCTTACACATCTTATTGTAAGAAAATAACTAGAATTAAAGATTAAAAGAGATGTATAAAATTAAAATGCAGCTGAAGTGGACAAACCTGGGTGACCTGCACCACATAACAAAATCCGAGCGAAGCTATTTAGCAGTGAAATTAGGAAGTACTTTTTCACACAAAGGAGAGTGGAAATGTGAAACTTTCTCCCACAACCCCATCCGAAAGCTACAGATGCTGGGTTAATTGAAATTTTCAAAACTTGGATGGACAGATCTTGGTTAGGTAAGGTTATCAAAGGACATGGAGCAGAGGTTTCATGGTACAAAGCCAAGTTAAGAAATGGAGGTTCAAATCAGCCCCGATCAAATTGGATGATGGAACAGGCTTAAAGGGCTATTGACCTACTCCTATGGTTAATATTATGAGATGGGAAGTAAATAAGTGTGACAACTGGAAGTGTGCACAGTTGCAAGACAACACAATATGCTGGAAATACTCAACAGGTCAGTTAGCATCCTTGCAGAGTTAATGTTTCAGGCCAATGGCCTTTCATCAGAACTGGCAAAGGTTAGAAATGTAATAGGTTTTGAGTAAGTGATGGGGGTGTTGGAAAGAAGAACACGAGTATGTTACAAATTACCTTAACTATCAGTTAAAACAGATGGGCCTTGTGGTTTCACTGGGCAGTCCACCCAGCATATATGACAACAATTACAGACTCCATTCTTCACAACTCAAGTTCCTCAGGTAGAATTTCAGCTTCTTTCTTCAAGGATTTATCTGCTGTTCTTACAGTAGTCTGCTCTCAATCAAAACTTCACAGATGCAGTCCTCGCCGCAAACACAACACAAGAAATAGGGGCAGAGGTAGACCATATGGCCCATGCTCTGCCATTCAATATGATCATGGCTGATCTGGGGCTTCAGTTCCATTTTCCTGCCCACTCCACATATCCCTTGATTCCCTGTGAAACCAGAAATCTGTCTATCCCAGCCTTAAATGTATTCAATGATGGAACATCCACAACCCTCTGCGGTAGAGAATTCCAAAGATTCGCAACACTTTGAGTGAAGTAACTTCTCATCTCAGTCCTGAATGTTTGACCTCTTATCCTGACACTCTGTCCCCATGTTCTAGATTCCCTGACCAGTGGGAACAATCTCTCAGTTTCTACCCTATCGAGCCCTTTCAAAATCTTCTATGTCTCAATTAGATCGCCTTTCATTCTTCTAAACTCCAGACAATATAGGCCCAATTTACTCAGACTCTCATAGGACAACCCCCTCATCCCAGGGATCAATCCAGTAAATCTTCGGTGTACTGCCTCCAGTGCAAGTATATCCTTCCTTAAATGTGGAGACCAAAACTGCACACAGTCTTCTAAGTGCAGTCTCACCAAAGCCCTGTACAATTTTACTAAGACTTCTTTATTCCTGTACTCCAATCCCCTTGCAATAAAGGCCAACATGCCATTTGCCTTCCTAATAGCCTGCTGCACCTGCATGTTAACTTTGTGTGTTCCTTGTACGAGTACCGCCAAGTCTCCCTGCACATCAATACTTACCAGTTTCACACCTTTTATATAAAATATTCTGCTTTTCTATTTTTACGACAAAAGTGGACAACTTCACACTTCCCTACATTATACTCCATTTTCCATCTTGTTGCCCACCCACTTAACCTGTCCATATCTCTTTGCAGTCTCTATACATTGTTACGACCAGGTGAGAAAGGTGTCAAGGGCTCCCTTTCAGCCTTCACCTGGTCTTACCGTAATGGGGTTTAATTTTAAACACAGTTTTTAGCTCCCCCTTGGTGAATCCTTGTTCACTGCTTTCCAATTATAAGGCAAAAAAACCAGCACAAACAGGTCTTGGTTTTAAAGAAGGAAGGTTGAAATTTATTAAACTTAAACTCTAATTCGGTTAGTGCTTACAGATACATGACACACCCATGCATGCATACACAATACACACATGCAAATAGAGACAGAAAAGAGCCGAAGAAAAATAAAGTGGAAAGGTTTGAGGCAATATCGGAAGAGGTTTTGATACGATTCTTGGAGCTCACTGTAGGGGCCTTGATTGTTGGTAGATCTTGCTTTTCGTTAGGGCCCAGTATTATTCTTAAACCTTGTTTGCTGTAGGAGACTTTTCTCTCTTGGAGTTCATATGTCTTCATTGGATTCAGAGGTTTGTGAGAAAGAGATGGGAGTAGACAGGAGAGATCTTCTGAGTCCAGGAACAAACAGTCTTTCTCCGTTCAAACTGTTGGTACAATTCAGAAAAACCAGGTTGCCCAGCAAGCTAGTCACTTGATCAGCTGGTCTGACCATATCTGTTTGTGGATTCGGCTATCCCAGCAGTCATCCTGAAATTTGAGCTCCCTCACCTTCAATGTCTGGTGCTCAGTCTATTGTGGGTTAAATTGGATAAGGGAAGTAACCTCTCTTGTCCCTATTGGTATGCAAATGCCCTCCATCCAAGTCTGGCAGCCCTTGTAACAGGCCTTCTCTTCTTCCCAGCAGCAATTTGAAATTTAACGTCCATATGGTGAAATTTATATGCCTCATTCTTGGTAGATGGGGGCCCAGCATGACACTATCCTCCCCAAAGCTTACCTTTCCACTGAGCTTTGCATCATCAGCAAACTTAGATACATTATTCTCCATCTCTTCATCCAAGTCATTAATATAGAGTGCAAGTAACTGAGGACGCAGCACCCCACTGCCTGCCAACTTGAAAATGCCCCATTTGTGCCCACTCTCTGCTTCCTGTCGGTTAACCAATCTTCTATCCATGCTAATATATTACCCCCAACACCATGTGCCCTTATCTTGCCTATTGACCTTTTTATGTGGCACCTTATCGAATGCCTTTTCAAAATTCAGGGATACTACATCTACTGGTTCCCCTTTACCCACCTAGTTACATCCTCAAACTAATATTTGTCAAATAGGATCTCACTTTAGTAAAACCATGCTAACTTGTTCTAATCTTACTATGCTTTTCCAAGTGCAATGTTAAGACTTTAATAGTTTCCAGCATCTTCCCAATGTTAGGCTAACTGGCCTAGCTCCCTGTTTTTTTTTTTTTTATCTCTACCTCCTTTCTTGAAAAGTGGCATAACATTTGCAAACTTCCAATCTGACAAGGAATTCTGGAAAATCATAGCCAGCGCATCCCTATCTCTGCAGCTATCTCTTTTAGAACCCTAGGATGTAGGCCATCTGGTCATGGAGACTTGTCAGATTTTAGTCCCTCCAGTTTCTCCAATATTTTTTCTTGACTGATATCAATATCCTTAATTTCCTCACTTCTTTTAGCCCCTCGGTTACTGTCTATTTCTGGTATGGAACTTGTGTCTTCTACTGTGAAGACAGACACTCAATATTTGTTCAATACCTCTGTTATTTCCTCATTCCCCATGATGATTTCTCCTGTCTCTACCTCTAAGGGACCAATGTCTACTTTAGCTACTCTCTTCCTTTTTATTGTAAGAGCTTTGATAAGTACATCTGTTTTTATATTGCTGGCTGATTTACTCTCATTCTGATTTTTCCCTTTTTTATCAACTTTTTGGTGGCCCTTTGCTGGTTCCTAAAACGCTCCCAATCCTCAGACTTGCTACTATTTTTTTGCAACATTGTAAGCTTTTAGTCTAAAGCTCTTAACTTCCTGAGTGAGCCATGGATGGGTTTTTCTGGACGAGTTTTTGTTTTTCTCCAGAACCTCTTCACGATACACCTGATGGCATGGATTTACCATTTTTCCCTTTATCTGAGTCCTTTAGTGACAACCTGTGCACTGTATGACCAGGTCTGGTTAGTTGGCTACTTTTAAGTAACACAGAACTCCTGGATTCAGTCCTCACTTTCTTTTGCTTGCCGGCGCTCCACTCCTGTCTGATCTGGAGAAGATTCTGTCTCCTTTTTATTTGGTTCTAACTAGTATCAGTTTTCCTGGAAATCTGAAGTTATTTTTCCAGCTTTCATTTCTGTTTCAGTTCAAGTTCCGTCTCAGGGTCTTTTTTTTTTAAAAAAAAAGCATTGCAACCATAGATTCCATCACAGTATTTACCTACATTATTCAGAAAAAGATAGTGACATTTTGGGTACATTGGATAATTTGCAAAATTACTTCAATTTCTGTTGCTATCTTGAGAACATAGACTACTGAATTCTGGATTTCAGTTGTCCCTTCAGACCTCCTGATAAGACTTAACATAGTTTCACTAGCGCTTTTTTTTAAAATAGTGACCATGTTAAAGAAACTCTAGTTTATGAAGAGTAAACTACATTGAAACAATTTACCATGGCTGTGTAATCTTAACTAAATAGATGGAGGCAAGTGAATGATTTAATTGCTTTTGCTGACAGTAGGCTGACCAGTAGCCAGCCATAAATGACAAATGGGAAGGTCATGGGCTGCCTGTTATCAATATGCTGATTCATATCTTGGTCTAACTGGGATGAGGCAGGTGAACAGGTTAGAATCTAATAGCAATTTTGTTCACCTCTTTGGTGACTTCACCTCTGTTCTTTAATTGTTTCTTTTGAAGTGATGTGTTGTCAACCTTGTGTTCAAGCTTGTAGAAGACCTGAGGACGGTGCTTGTAGATAAAGGGGTCGGAGGGACCATTGATTCAAAAGTGAAGGAGAAAATCCGGTTTGTAAGTAGAAATTGAACATCGTTGCACTTAACTTTGGGAGAATGGGGACAAGGAGGGATGTATTAATTTGTGTTAAACAACGTGGTGGTCTGCTTGAAATGTATGTATTTTGAAAATAGACATGGGTGGGGGCATTTGATCCTAAAGTTTTAAAGCTACAGAGCAAAACCTTTTTTTTAATGTTTTCCATCTGTACCATCAAAAGTACATCAAACAGCATGAAAACACCATGTGTTCCATCAGGTAGGTTTAAGTAGGGACTCATTCACAGTTACTGTTGAATTTTTAAACAGTATATTAAACATTCAGTAAAATATACAATGCAATATAAAAAAAAAAATTAAGTTTGCAGCTCCAACATGGTTTGAGACTGCTCACTGAATGGATCTGACTGCTGGCTGTGAATTCTTGCTCATCTTGAGGGAAATGGGGAGAGCTTGATTAGAAGTATGCTAGAGCAAGCCTTGTAAAAATAAAACTTTGTTTCCTGGAAATATAATTGTTTCACCAAATAGATTTTCTCTTGTTTTTTTTTTTGCCTCATTTTTTTCTCCCATTTTTAAGATGCCCCCTTTTACCCGAGCAAGATGAGAGTTAAGTCCTCCATTGCATTCTGTGGGGAATAGCATGGTTGAGCAGCTTTTGTAGCTTTGCTGATATTGGCCAGTGAGCAACAGAAAGATGATATTGGGGTCACCATGACCAAACTCTGAATTAAAGCATTAACACTGGATAAATGCAAGGGTGTCTCATTCAAAGCATCTAAGCTTTTGAGAGCCTAATAACTGATACACAAGCATTGGGTAGAAACTTCCCATTGGCTAGGAAAGGAAGCGAACCCAGTTTCAATGATTTATTCAAATACTTGCATTGGAAGAGTGCAAAAAATACACTTTTTCAAAATGTCCTGTATTGGAAAATCTGATCACCGTACTCTCTTTCAAAACGGTCCAAGAACATACCATTTCCACTTAATGAATGTTGGGTTGTATTTAGTGTTGAAATACAACACAAATCACAGATGGTGGTACTGAGCTTATACTGGGTCTTAGTACTTCAGATGGTACTGTAGTATGCGCATATCTGATGGCCATATTCCAGGAAGGTAATGCTAGAAAAGCTACAGCAAAGGACGAAACTTCTGATGCCCAGCATCAAACAGCTGTGTTACAGAGACTACAGAAGCTGAGTTTACTTGCCCTAAAGACAAAATGACTGAGGTATTCAAGATCCTTAAGGGTAGTAACTAGTTGAACCCCGAAAAATTATTTACCATGATAGAGATTCCCAGTGAGGAGGCACGAGATGAAGCTGGAGAGAAGGTGGAGACCGATTAGAAAGCTGTTTCATTGGATGAATGTTTGGAATGTACTGCCCAGGGAAGAGATTGAATTTGATAATTTTGACAGTTGGCCAGTCATTTGGTAAGCAAATTAATGTCGGAATATGGATAATGGACTGGATATTCTAATTTTGAACTCTGGCTGGGTTGAAAAGATTTTTACCTGTCCCCTCTGTCTTATGATTTGCCCTGATTCATTCATCTGTTACTGAATAACATCAGTCAAGAAATAGCTACAAACAAAGCACTCCTAGGAATGATCACATGTTGGATCCACTGAAGGTAGCTGTGAGCAAACCGTTTGCAATTAAAGTTGAATAATTAGGTGTCTGCCTCACACTCCTTCACTGCTGGAAGATACCATGCATTAGATGTGTGTACATGCTCCACGGATGATTGTGAATGGCTTCTGGAAGTGGAAATGATCTGACCAGGGGCAAAATGATTCTCCATGTAGCAACTATGAGCATTTCAGAATGCCAACATGCATAAGCTTCAAATCCAATGGCTATGAACGAGTTTCTTAAAGTAAATTTTACATTTCCACTGTTTTTGCTATTGGTTGTTGCAGTTTAATTCATATATGTTGCACTTCAAGTAATTCAGTAAATGTTTCTGATATAATGAGCCACGCCCCCTTTTGGGGCTAGAAAATTTACCATAGTGGAAGATTTGCAGTAGTTTCTGATGCAGATCAAATGTTTCCTGGTCCGCCTCATGCTTTGCGCCATTGGTATTGGTTTTGAAACCTCCTCACTTCTTTTAGCAGATCTTTTAAGTTGATTTGTATTTGATGCGAAGTTTTGAACACTCTGCCATTCTTAAAAGGAGACCTTTAGCTACAAGGTTAACCGACTTCAGATTAGTTTATTTTATTAGTTTAGCCATGACCTAAGGAATAAAAAGCTTAAAGTATGTTAGTTCAGTCCTGCATGTGGTTTCTGATTGATCTATTCTATCTCAAATTTAGACAGTAGCACAAAGACCTGATGGGTTACTGGCATCCAAACTCCCTACAGAATTCAAGGTAACTCCAGGAGTCATAAATGTGTGAACAAAGCATGAATCTGTGTGCATGTGTGCAAGAGCAAGGGTGATTAGGATGGGTTAGCCTATTCTTTCAGTGAAGCATATTGGAATTTTTTTTACAAGATTAGTTGAAAGGGTTGCTTGTTCATGACTAACATTCTCTGCACTGAAATATACTTGCTAAATTGTGTCAACATTCCAAACATTTTAGTGTCAAAGATGTTTCTAATGAGATCTCTGGAATGTGCATATTTAGCCAAATAGCTGCTTTTTTAGCAACTTCGCATCCTTGACATTTTTGCAGTGAGTTCCAACACTGTTAAGTAGTATATTGAATTGTATTTTAGTTTTCTATGGTATTCAGAGGACTTGCCTCTGCATTTCACAGAATTTTCTCTTCATTCCTTTTCTGTGGAATACAACTGCCTTGTTTATCCTGATGGTTTTGGAATGGAAAGAAATTCTTAGTCAGTCACCAATTTGAACTTGTCTGAGCACCTCACCTGCAGGTGTGAAACAGATGAATTCTTTTTGCTGGGAATATACCAGTGTTTAATATGTGTAGAAAAGTCTCTTGTGTTGGATGAAATTGCGCAAATGACTGTCATTTGTCAAAAGTGATGGCTGGCACAGACACGATGGGCCGAAGGGCCTGTTTCTGTGCTGTATTTATCTGACTCGGCTGCTTTTTACACTTTTCTCTTGTCCTGGCAACCAATTGCTTATCATGTATATCACCAAACTTGATACTGAAATTATGTTAAATAAATCTGTCTTCGCCTTCCTTTCCCATCAGCTGAAGATGTCAAATTCTACTTCATGTGTAGATTGAATGTTGCCTTTTGTTGGGGAGGGGCATGGATAAGGAACACCTATGATACCAAATCTAATATTTCTTGGGGATCTGCAGTGTAGTTTTGGTGTCCTGTTAGATATCTAGTGAGCAAACTACTTCCAAACAAAAACAGATGTCTTAATCTGAAAAATGTGCTTTTCTTGACTTTCAGAATATTTTTGGAATGGAACTTCCCTTAAAGGAGCTGGGCTTCTACAGTGTGACAGAACTTGTTGGTGCCTTAAGTGATACCCTCTATGTGGAACGGGACTCCATAAATCAGGATTGGCTAGTCTTTGACATCCGACACTACAAGTCACTTCAAAGTAAAAGGCTAATCAGTCATCATTTGTTTTCTGCTTAGTTCTAAGATGTTCCGCTTTGGGCAAAAGCAAATCCCACAAATTCTCTCAGGATTCCTGAGGTCACAGTCGTTTTGTTTTAGATTCCTACAATTGTGTTGTGTTTCTTAAATATGTAAATTCAATTTCTTTTTTTAAATTATTCTCTAAATCTCCCTTAGTGTATACCTTTAGAAAATAACCTTGAAGCATTCAGCAATGGTATACTCTTTAGGTGGGTATGAATAGGCTTGTGAAAACATTACAGTGCAACTAGCCATAAGATTTCTTTTCCCTTCTCCCTCCCATGTCTTTGGAAAATGCTTGATGTTTTGTTCAGTACCATCTTACAGTTGCAATGTTGATAAAGGGATTGGTGTCACTCTGCCAGCCATATGACTCCAAAATAGAGTCTAGACAATCTCAATCGTGTTCCTAGTGGGTCTGGGCCTGTGGCGCATAGTGGCACTAAATTAGGAATCTTGCACCAAACCAGCAGATGTGTGGGAAAGAAAAAATTCATGCTGATGAAATATTGGATGCTAATCTTAAATTGAGATTAAAGCATACTATTGAGAATGCATGGAAGTAATGTACCAGACCAGAACAAACCATTGCGATCAGCCTGATGGACCGCATAGTTCTAAAATCACTGCCAAATATCTATCTAATTTTCCTCCTGAATTTATCAACGCTATCCACTGTTATTGCTTCCTTAGAGAGTCTGCTTCATACAGTCACAATTTTCTTTGTAGTTAAATTTAACTGTCTGTTCATCTTCCCTATTTTAAGCATGTGTTTAGTGTGCCTGTAGAATTTGTGATCATCAAGCGTATTATTAGAGTTCCTTTTTTTATAACCCTTGGAAGCTTGGATATGTTGATCACTCCTGAGCTACCTTTTCTAAAGTGTAAACAATCGTAGTGGAGCCACTGCTCAATCTCATATCTATTTCAATGTAATTTAGTTTCACTTTGTTGTATCTTTTAATGCCAGGGTGTACCCACTACAGTATGGTGACGAGACTTGCACATACAACTCCAGGTGGGGCTGAATTATTTTATTTACCATAGAAAATTAGTATTGGAAAAGATTTTTAATTTTCTTCAATACAAATACTTTAGTACCATAAAATCATTTTTTAATGTCCTTTCTAGAGCAAGAGGAATCACAACTCAACAAAATCAATTCATTGCCATCTGCAAACTGGAAAAATGCAGTTATTGCAAACGGGGAGCCTGAAAAGAACTTTAATGTTAAAACAATTAAGATGGAAATGGTAAAGGTTAAAATATTTTTCAATTTAAATTTTCTCAACTATTAATTATTATTCGTTAATCCCTCATGTCCTGTTACCACTCCTGTGCCTGGAATTTCCTGTGGGGTGCAACCTGGAATTTGTACCTGAAATTACACCCATTTCTGTGGCTGTTTTGGCGTTGGCAAGTTATGCTAAAATATCTTGGCAATATTATCAGTATATGCAGAAAAGTGCGCATAAATGGTCTGCGTGATTTGAACCTAATTGGATGATGACCAGTGTGACCTCCAGGCTGGAGGACTGTAAAAGTGGGTGATGGGGAGGTGGGTGGAGACTGGGGAGTGAAAAGTAAATAGCTGTCAACTCCGTGTCAAAGATTTTTATTAACTTTTTTAAATTATTCTGTCGAGAGGCTCCATTGTCTTCAATCTTTGTCTACCTGCAGCTGACTGATTAGAGGAGAAAGCTGCCAGGAAGAGGGAATGGGAGGCATTGAGGAATGCAAAGGTAGCCACAGACTGCTGAGTTGGTGGAACCTGACTAACCGGTTCCAGACCTGAAGAGAGCATCAGAAGGGCATGAGGATTTTGGCATCCAGCAGCAGTAACCTGGAGCTTCTTATGGGTATGGTCTCTGAGCCTGCTGTAATGCTTTGCACCAAATACACACAAGTGGCTGCTGTATTTGGGATGCACAGCAACTTCCTTGGCAGGTTACAATGAGGGAGTAGTCGAGCTTCCACCTTGGTGGAAGCTCTGACCTCTGCTGTTAAGGCTTTTGATAGACTGGAAGGTGCAATGAATCGTGGCGTCCAGTCTCTTATTTAGGCCATTCTGGTCTGACACCGGACCAGTCATCAGGCTGATGAGTGGGGCTGAGGATGAAGTGGAAGGGCAGCTAGTGTGGTCTAAGTGCCAGGCTTGGCAGCACCAGCCAGGCCTCAGGCCTTCCAACAGCAGGCACAGTAGCACCTGTACACGGCAAGCTGCAAGAGGCAGCTTTGAATCTTCTTTATAGGATACCAACTTGTGCAGTCTCTGGTGGTTCACTCTCTAGGCCTCCTATCCCTCCTACTTTATTTATAATAGGCAGGGGTAGAGTGAGGAAAAGTCACATGCATGGGAAAATGGCTGTCTACATTTAACGGGATGTGAATGGCTTCAATGATTCCTAGAGCAGCTGATACGCACCTGCTTCAGGTGACTGGATGTCTGAAAGTCTGGTTGTAATTTGAAGCGAGCCTTTGAGCAAACAATTGTAGAAAACTAGCATACACGATTCTGTAAATTGGGGCAGGGCTATTATGAGCTTGAATGCATTCTGGTGGAGGAATTGATAGATGATGCTATAAGATTGAGATTTGGGCATATTATAAACTATACACGTGTTTGCTTTGCGCCCCAACTTTGTGTTTTCAGGTGCAAGTACACAGGAAATTCCAGGCCCACGAGCATTCATTTTTAGCTTGGAGAGCTAGCAGCTGAACTCTGAACTTAAAAGTCATTTTTAGGCGGTGGTGTCATACACAACTGACAGGCCATTCTTAAAGCTTGTGTAAATTTTACTTAACTTACTGTAAATTGCTTGTTTGCAGTGGGATCTCCTAGTTCAGAATGTTTACAGTTTCTGTCCAACAACATAGGAACCTTAACCTGCAATCTACTATATTCACCCCATTTTCTAGGCTGTGGGACCAAGTTATTTTATAATTTGTGAATAATTGAACTTATTGAACCTGCTTAAAATAATCCAGACAAATTATAATTTCGGAATAATTCCAGTGGTTATAGCATCTGACTACAATAATTTTATGGTTTCTTGTCTTACACTCAACCTGATCTCAGTAGTCTTGGAGGTAATGGACTAGACATACAACCAGTAGATTCGAGTAACAAGTGTAAAGCATTGAACTCTGAATCAGACAGCCTGATAGCTCTAGGGTAGGAGCAAAATACTGTAGATGCTGGGAATACTCAGCAGGTCAGGCAGCATCTGTGGCAAGAGAAGCAGAGTTAAAGTTTCAGGTCTGATGAAAGGTCATAAACCTGAATTGTTAACTCTGCTTCTCTCCACACTTGCTGCCTGACCTGCTGAGTATGCCCAGCACTTTGTTTTTAGCTCGAGGGTAGAGTCCTGGAGTCCTTGCCTAAAGGCCACTGTTTATCAATCTTAATTATCTGGGAAAGGAAAGGAAAATGGACTAGGTTCTCTTGTATCATCCAAGGAATCTTCTGGTTAGACCAAGAAATGAAATTTGTGAAGATGAAGTTGAACTCTTACAGTTGAGGAAGAATATGGGGGTAGAATGAGGAAATTGTATAAAAATGAGTTCTGTAAAAAGGAAGATAATAGGGCCTTATTTTATAGTTTGTTGTCCTAATGTACAGATCAAGAAGACCCAGTGTTCACCAGAAATTGAGATTCCACCGGATGCCATACAGGATGGGAATCTCTACAAGCTACCAGAGCTGGAGGAAAACTCCTTTGTCTGTGTATTTGTAGAAAGTGTGACTTCGCCCAGTCAGTTTTATGTCCGCTTCTATGGGAATTGCACCTCTATGATGCTCGAGGATCTGATGATTGAGATGAGGTACATACTTTTACCAATGACTCATTGGGCTGGAGTTTGCTGCCGGCTTTGGGACCAAATGGGGGGGTCGAGCCCCTATTTGCTGGCAGTGAGCCTGGTTCAGCAATCTTCTGGAGGCAGCCTCCTAATTGGTTGCCTCTACATCGTGGTCCTAATAAGGACGGCAGGTGCACTTGATGCTGCAGGCCCAATCGGAGGGCTACCAGCTCTGGAGCCTCGGCAGCCACACCAGGAGAGGTGGGCTCTACTGAGGCAGGTTGGGGACTGCAAGGGGCTTCAGCATGGAGGCTCCCTTGCTGGGCTGCAAGATAGTGCCGAAATAAGCAAAATCTCAGCCAGCAGGTCCATGGGGATGGAGGGGAAAACCCCTGCACTGGATTGGTTTGGCCACACTTGTGGCCTTTCAAGCTCTCAGCCCCAGCGATTGGAGTTGGAGCCTCTAGCTCTGAGTTGGCAGCTTCTGCGTGCAGTGGGGGGGGCCATTCTTGCGGCAAAATGCTGGTGAGGCTGCAAAGTCGTCCCTAATTAATGCCTTAAGCATCATTGCCCGCCTGCCTCCCTGGAGCGGGCAACAGATTCCGTTCCCAGACCACCCTGAGTGCTGAGTGGCAGGAATGCGTCAGGGAGCACCCCCCCCCCCATTTTCTGGACTTTCCTCCTCCAAGTCCACCATAATGGGCCAGGAAAATTCAGCCCCTTATCGTCCTATTTGTTCATTTGTTTCCTTCCCCAAACAAGTAAAACATTTAAATAAAGAGCATATGTTATAAGATTTAACTTAAAATAGAAACCGAATAACTGTAAATTATCCAGTGAACACCCATTTTGATGAAAAGGCTTGTTCCTGACTTTCTGATACATTTGAACCACAATTAAAATGTAAGTCAACTATCATGCCGAGTAGGGTAAATAGGGACAGTATGATGTAGGGAATAAATTCCCCAATTCAATATTTTTTTTCTATATCAAAACTACTACTACCTATTGTAGTTGCTTTCTGATTGTTCTGTGTGACTTATAATGTTTGTTTCTATTGGGTGACCCAGATTGGGGAACATTGGGCCCAACTCAAGACCAAGATTTTTCTTAGTACTTTATTTCATCTTTTGAGGAAAGTTAATTAAAGGATGAATGGTGATGGACTGAGATGCTTATAGTTCAATAGTACAATTCCATCTTGGTGACCCTTGCTGTCTTATCAAAGCAAGAGTGTGCCGTTCCTGATCTGCAAATACTTATTTTATTGTACACTGCCACTCCATCATGGCAAAGGGCCAGATGGTGGGTAAACCTAATGGAACACTCCTTTGCAATTCATCAATTTTCTAAGCACTTTCTTCCATTATTACCTACAGGGTTGTGTGAGGAATGCTCAACTGTACTCTACCCAAAGCAGAATAGGCTCTGTCCGTTATTTTTTTTTAAAAGCCCTTGGGTGAATAAATTTGTAGATGCATTTATAAATAAAGCCTAGCCATAAGCTGTAGGCAGGACTGCTAGCCAGTTCCAGAGATGGTCATTCTGAACAGACATTGTTGAGCTAAATGTTAATTTTATTTTACTTTTCAGACGATGCTATTCCTATGACGAGGTCTCTGAACGCTATGTGATGCCAGATTCATTTATCCAGCCAGGACAAGTGTGTTGTGTGCGAAACCCTGATGATGTGTGGTGGTACCGTGTAATCATCCATAGGGTGCTAGATGAGAAACAAGTGGAAGTGTACTATGTTGACTTTGGAGATATTTCTTCTGTGGAAAGGTCCAGACTAAGATTCCTCAAGTAAGCACAACTTATTTTATGTTGTACTTCTGTCCTGCTTTGGGTCTGCTTAGCTACAGTTTTTTGAGGTTCCATTCATCTGGGTAATGTGAAAACGCTTGCTTTTCATTAGGAAGAATGTTGCATATGTAATTTCAATTGGATCATCTCATTCCATAGCAATTACTCTTTTTGCTGTTGGCCAGGGAATGAGTTAGATGTTGAATATTCTGAAAGAAGCGATTGCCCCATTTAAACCTACCTAACAGGATATACACCATTGGTAGTAGGAATAGTGGATTGTAAGGAACAATATCAATGAAAAAGCTCAATCCAAAAATTTAATCCCCACTTGAAGGAAGTTTTAGGTCTTAAAGGATGAATGTCATTTTGGTTAAAGTAGGTGTAGTTTTGTTTGAACTTGAGGTCATTGTGTGGCATTCTGTTCTTTCAATATTGGATTCCTTTAGAAGTACACCAGGTTCCCTGAATCTCTTCAGTATTGCTTTTAATAGTCACAAACTTGCTGTTTGTTACTTGTGATGTTTAGAAAATAACTACATGTTTTACTACACAACTACAGGCATATTTCTTTTTAAAATATATATACTATTTTATATAACAGATTCTGCTTGGGTTAATCTGAAACTTTCTAAAAATAAATTTTACAGTAAATGGCAGAACCCTAAGGAGTATTGACAGGCAGAGATCTGGGTGTACAGGTCCACAGGTCACTGAAAGTGGCAACGCAGGTGGATAAGGTAGTCAAGAAGGCATACAGCATGCTTGCCTTCATCGGTCGGGGCATAGAGTATAAAAATTGGCAAGTCGTGCTGCAGCTGGACAGAACTTTAGTTAGACCATACTTAGAATATTGCGTGCAATTCTGGTCGCCACACTACCAGAAGGACATGGAGGCTTTGGAGAAGGTACAGAAGAGGTTTACTAGGATGTTGCCTGGTCTGGAGGGCATTATCTATGAGGAGAGGTTGGATAAACTCAGATTGTTTTCACTGGAACGACGGAGGTGGAGGGGCAACATGATAGAGGTTTACAAAGTTATGAGCGGCATGGACAGAGTGGATAGTTTTAGTTTAGTTTAGAGATACAGCACTGAAACAGGCCCTTCGGCCCACCAAGTCTGTGCTGACCAACCACCCATTTATACTAATCCTACACTAATTCCATGTTCCTACCACATCCCCACCTGTCCCTATATTTCCCTACCACCTACCTATACTAGGGGCAATTTATAATGGCCAATTTACCTATCAACCTGCAAGTCTTTGGCATGTGGGAGGAAACCGGAGCACCCGGAGAAAACCCACGCAGACACAGGGAAAACTTGTAAACTCCACACAGGCAGTACCTGGAATTGAACCCGGGTCGCTGGATAGTCACAAGCCTTTTCCCAGGGTGGAAGAGTCAGTTACTAGGGGGCATAGGTTTAAGGTGCAAGGGGCAAAGTTTAGAGGGGATGTGCGAGGCATGCTCTTTACACAGAGGGTGGTGAGTGCCTGGAACTTGCTGCTGGGGGAGGTGGTGGAAGCAGGTACGATAGCAATGTTTGAGGCATCTTGACATACATAAATAGGATGGGAATAGAGGGATACGGTCCCCAGAAGTGCAGAAGGTTTTAGTTTAGGCAGGCATCAAGATCGGCGCAGGCTTGGAGGGCCAAATGGCCTGTTCCTGTGCTGTACTGTTCTTTGTTCTTTATCCTCTGGGTACAATGGACTGAAAATAACCTTTTCTCAATGAAAATGATATCAGTCATCCTGTGCATCTACTAATTGCCCTTTCAGAACTGACACACAAATATGATATTTAATGATCTGAAATGTTTTCTGAAACTAGATCTTGCCAGCCAAATACCTATAAAGAGTAAAAGAACCCTGCTATCTCCTAATCCTAACATTGTTTCTATGTCTTTCTTAGATGTTGTCATTCAAAGCTTCCCGCCCAAGGAGTTCCATCAACACTTATGTGGCTACAACCATCTAAGGTAGGGCAGAAGACAAATGTGGTTTGAATCAACTTTGTATATGTTTTAAAATTGGAACCCAGTACAATTGCTTTCAATCTAATTGTTTGAAGGAAAGTTTCCCAATTTAAATATTCCTTGTTGACTTGCTATGGTATTCTACATAAGGAATGAAGTCTAAATGGTCAAGTGGGGTTAAAGGGCACATATAATTCAACCAGAACACGTACAGTACTTCAGTCTCCATTCTAAAGTGATTCACTGAGTCTTCATTTTATAGTCGTGGAGAGATACAGCACCAAAAACAGGCCCTTCAGCCCACCAAGTCTGTGCCGACCATCAACCACCCATTTATACTAATCCTACATTAATCCCATTTTTTCCCCCCTCACATCCCCACCTCTCAATTGTCCTACCACCTAGCTACACTCGGCCAATGGCCAATTTACCTATCCACCCGCAAGTCTATGGTAAGTGGGAGGAAACCAGAGCACCCGGAAGAAACCCACGCGGTCACAGGGAGAACTTGCAAACTCCGCACAGGCAGTACCCAGAACTGAACTCTGGTCTCTGGAGCTGTGAGGCTGCGGTGATGGCCACTGTGCCACCCCTTTTTGACTTAGTACTTTGAGTTGGTGTTATTTATCATTCAGTAGCAAAACTTGCAGCTATTCGCAAAGTACAGATGTAAAACTGTGTACAATTGCAATATAAATTTGCATAAGTAGTTTCTATTATAAATGTGGAAGTAGGAATTTATAATGGCAGTGTGAATAGATATTTTTAATATACACATATTTTAGCAGTTCATTTGTGGGAAATACTTTGTCTAACCTGAAGCATATTTTATGGAGAAATCCAATTTATAATTCATTCTCTGATCTTCATGAGCAATAATCAGAAGTGTCAGCAGATGCACTTTTCTAATCGTGTCATGCTATGTAATACACTGTTCTATAACCAGCAACAGCTATGGTACTGTTCGCACAAGAGAAACTCCCCTATAACTGTTTCTTTCCCACTTTAATTCATTGTCTGTATTGTGTGCGCACCCACACATTTTTTTGGCTGGCTTTTTTTTTTTTTGGTTCTTTTTGTCCAACTCCTTTTGCAAGTCTGTCCTCCCTAAGTCTGCTTCCCATTTTTGTACGCCACTTTGTTGCTGTCAGTGATTGCAAGAATCAGGAAGAAAAATTAGAGGTGCTGTGTTGGAATGGAGCAGAATTAGTGGTGGCCAACTCTTGGGAGGGGTCAAGGTGGACACACATTCTGTTGGAGAAAGATTCTGAAGCTCTGGAACTGAATATTTTCACTTTTTACTTGTGACTCACTCAAACAATATAGCCATCGTTCACTAAATATCATCTAAAATCTATGTAATTTCACAACTCTCAAACCCTCCAGTTCTCTTGGCATTTCTTCAGACGAAGATTTTGGGGAAGTTGTAGTCATTGGTTGCAGGCCCGCTGGCGGCTAGTCAGGCCTATCCGTGACTGGCAAATTCTCCCACAATGGGTACAAGTGAAGGTGTAGTCGCTGCTGGGGGCAATTGGATCTATCCTTTTCTTTCATGCTGGTTCTTCGCTCCGTCTCAAAGGTGTCTGTAGCCCTCCTGATGTAGCATCTCCAGGCATCACGATCTATGGCCTGTGCTTCCCACTGGCAATGGTTAATGTGGCACACAGAGAGGGACTTCTTCGGGGAGTCCTTGAAACTTTTGTATGGAGCCCCTCTGTTTCTTTTACCCGTGGTCAGCTCTCCATACAACACTATCTTAGGCAGGTGACTGTCATCCATCCGGGCAACGTGACCTGCCCAATGGAGTTGGCTTTGCAGGAGGATGGCATCGATGCTGGTGGTGTTGGCTGTTTCCAGAACTTCAGTGTTTGTGATGCGGTCCTGCCAGCGGATCTTGAGAATGCTGCGGAGGCAGCGCTGATGCAAGCGCTTTAGAAGGCGTACATGACAGCGGTATAGGACCCATGACTCGGTGCCATTTAGAGTGGTGAGGACTATGGCTTTGTACACTGAGTTTGGTCTGTGTTCTGAGGCTGTGGTTGCTTCATACATGTTTGTAGAGTCTGCTGAATGTACTGTTTGTTTTTGAGAGCCTATTGTCCACTTCCTTGGCTATGGTGGCATCAAACGAGATGACGCTCCCCAAATAAGTAAATTGCTTGATGGCATTCAGCTCGGTTCCCTCTGATGATGCTTGGTGGTCTATATTCTTGGGGTGCAGGCTGATATAGGACTTCAGTTTTCTTTAAACTGATTTTTAGTTCAGAGTTGTGCTGCCTTGGAAAAATATGTTATACGTTGCAGGTCTGACTGACTGACACCGTCATTAGCGAAAAGAAGTTCATGGATGAGTTTTTCTTGTGTCTTTGTGTGAGTCTGGAGACGCCTGAGGTTGAAAAGGCTTCCATCAGACTGGAACATCCTGATCTCGCTGCTGATTCCACTCCAGAAGAATTCTGGGATCACATCAAAGCTGCAGAATTGGATAGTTCCAACGAGGTCATTGGACCCAAAATCAAGAAGAATAGGGACTAGTTTGTTGAAAATGACAAGGCAATTCAAGATCTGCTAAAAATAAAAAAAAGTCATCTCAGCAGGCTCAGCCAGCCAGCCAAGAGAAAAAGACAGCCTACCATCAAGCATGCAGCACCCTTCAATGTAAACTGAGGAACAACCAAAATGATTGGTGGAATGATTCGTGGAAAATAGTCCAACTGTACGCTGATGCATAAGTTTCCATGAAGCACTAAAATCTGTCTATGGACCAGCACATCAAACCCAAAACCTTCTGAGGAGGGCAGGTGGCAAGACCCTACACACTGACAAGGAGTTAGTCCTGGATTGCTGGTCGGAGCACTTTGAAGCTCTCTTCAGTGCCAAGTTCCCAGTGCATGATACTGCCGTCAGTCGATGAGAGCCCACCTCTGGAGGAAACTGTGACTGTCATCAACCAGATAAAGAACAGCAAAGTCCTGGATCTGATGGAATTCCACCTGAAGCATGGTGGCCCTGCCCTATGCACCAAGCTGAGTTTTTCACAGCCTGCTGGGAACAGGGCAGGATTCCACTGGATCTTCGTGATGTTATCACCTTGTGCAAAAACAAAGGAGAAAAATGAGACTCCTCCAACTACTGTGGGATCACCCTCCTTTTTCTATTGCTGGGAAGATCCTCACTAGAATACTTCTACCATTGTGGAAGAAAATCTCCCAGAGAGCTAGTGTGGTTTCAGAGCAAACAGAGGCACCACAGACATGGTGTTTGCACTTAGACAATTCCAAGAAAGGTGTGAGCAAAACAAAGGCTTGTATGTCACTTTCGTAGACCTCCGCAAGGCATTCAACATTGAGCAGAAATGGACTTTGGAAAATCCTTGAGAAACTTGGATGGCCACCTAGGTTCCTGGCCATGGTGAAGCACTTTCATGAAAATCAGTATGGACAAGCCAAGCAAAACAGCAACCTCTCGAGTCCCTTCCGTACCTCCAGTGTCGTGAAGCAGGGATGTGCTGGCCCCGACCCTATTCACCATATTTTTCAGCATGATGCTGCAGCAGGCAGCGGAAGACCTTTTTAAGGAGGGAGTTTACAAACTCTCCAGTTAAGACTTAAAAAATAATGGTAGGATTAGGCAGAGTCAACATGGATTTATGAAAGGGAAATTATGTTTAACAAACCTGTTGTAATTTTTTGAGGAAGTAAATAGTAGAATAGATAAAGGTGAACCAGTGGATGTGGTGTGTTCAGACTTTCAGAAGGCTTTCGATAAGATCCCACATAAGATATTAGCTAGCACGATTGGGGGTAATATACATGGTTTGAGAATTGGTTAATGGGCAGAAAACAGAGACTAGGAATAAATGGGTTATTCTCAGACGGGCAGGCTGTGATTAGTGGAGTACTGCAAGGATCAGTGCTTGGGCCCCAGCTATTCACAATATATTAATTTGGTTGGGAGGGGGGGGAGCCAAATGTAATATTTCCAAGTTTGCTGATGAGACAAATGTAGGTGGGAATGAGAGTTGAGAAGGATGCAAAGAGGCTTCAAGGGGAGTTAGAAAAGCTGCATGAGTGGGCAAGAACATGGCAGAAGGATTATAATGTGGTAAGATGTGAAGTTATCCACTTTGGTAGGAAAAACAGAAATGCAGAGCCTTTCTTAAATGGTGAGAGATTGGAAAGTGTTGATGTCTAAAGGGACCTGGGTGTCCTTGTTCATAAGTCACAAAGCTAACGTGCAGGTGCAACAAGCAATTAGGAAGGCAAATTGTATGTTGGCTATTACTGCAGGAGGATTTGAGTACAGGAGTAAAGAAATCTTGGTGCAGTTGTATAGAACCTTGGTGAGACCGCAGCTGGAGTATTGTGTACGGTTTTGGCCTCCTTACCATAGAGGGAGTGCAGCAAAAGTTCACCAGACTGATTCCTGGGATGGTGGGATTGTCCTGTGGAGAGAGATTGCGAGACTGGGCCTGTATTCTCTCGAGTTTAGAAGAATGAGAGGTGATCTCATTGAAGCATGCAAAATTCTTACAGGGCTTGATGGGGTTGATGCAGGAAATTTGTTTCCCCTGGTTCGGGTGGGTGGGTGGAACCAGAGGACACAGTCTCAAAATAAGAAGTAGGCCGTTTAGGACTGAGATGAGGAAGAATTTCTTTACTCGGGGTGGTGAATCTTTGGAATTCTCTACCCCAGAGGGCTGTGCTCAGTCATTGAGTATGTTCAAGACAGAGATCAATAGATCCCTAGATATTAGATATCAAGGGATATGGGGGTAGTGCGGGAAAATGGCATTGAGGTAGATGATCAGCCATGATCTAGTTGAATGGCGGTACAGGCTCGAGGGGCCAGATGGCTTACTCCTATTTCCTATGTTCTAAGAGTAATCTGTGGTAAAACAATTTTTCTCCTGTTCTTATCCACTATATCGTTCCATCAGTGTGCTCTTTCTCCTGTTGTCATCCTCATTACCAGTCTCTATGCTTTCTTACTGTGCTACTCACTCTATCTCTCACTCCTCTTGCACTTCTGTCTCTTTCCCTCCCTTCTGCCATTTCTGGTTGTATGCACCTCTTTTTCTCTTCTCACCCCTTTCTGCTTTTATCTGTCGCTTGCTACTTCTGCATCTCTTTCCATTCTTGCTTTCTCTAATCTTACTGTTTTTCTTCCCCTTTGCCTCCTGTTCCCTTTCACTCTGCTGCACCTCCCATTGTTTTCTTTCATGTCTTAACAAGCCAAGAAGCAGTCAAGGCAAGCTAGCGACTGTAAAAACTCTTGCTAACAGTTGGGCAGGAAGGAGGGTGGGTAACCTGGAAATCATTCTGCAGGCAGGTGAGCAGATGGAATGGTGTTGGTACTTTAGCAGAGGTGATGATGGACTCAAACGAGGAGAGAGATTTGTTGTTTGGAGAGAAGCCAATCAAGTTGAAATTGTATAGTGCCTTCAGCATAGTAAAACCTCCAAGAGGAACTAAAGCATTTACAGATAAAATTGACAATGAAGCCCATTCCAATAATTCAAGCTCTAAGTACTCCAACAACATCACCAAAAGTTTATTCAATTCATGCTGTGTGGAAAATTGGCTAACATTTCACCATAACAATAGTGACTGCACTTCAAAGAAGTTGTATGTAAATTAATTTAGAACTTGGTATTCTACAAATTAAAATTCCTTCTACATTTCAGGGATGAGAAATTTTCACCAAATGGCGGATTTCCGATTATTGAGGTTTCGAAACCCGTCATTTGGCTTCCCCCTTTCCAACCTTAAAAGACGGGCTTTTTAAAAAAAAAAAAATCACAATTGTCAGTTCACAGTTCTGATTTTTGTTTTAAAAGCTAACCAACCACGAAGCTGCCTGGAGGTCTTTCCTGCTGTCAGCAATTGTCAGTTCTTTTTTTTTTAAGAAGGTCAACCGTCAGTTAAACTGACGGCCGCTGAGAGCGGGAACTGATGCCAGAGCAGCAGGTGCAGGAAAAACAAAACGTTGTCTGTCAGGTTCGGCTGCTGCAGCTTGTCCAATTGGAGCTTGCAGCTGAAATCTGGAGAAGTACATCAGCTGGGTGCTGAGACACAAACAATGGTTGGTCAGCTCAGGAGTAACAGGGTGGGAGGGCAGGACCAGTTGGAGCAGCAAATGGGAGGTCAAGGTCAGTAGGATTATTTGAGGCAAGCGAGGAGCACCGAAGAGGTCGGTCGAGGAGCATCGAGGAATGCGATAATCAAGCAAGTTGATGGACTTGATGGGCATTAGAATGGAAGCTTGTACGGTATTCAACAATGGCTCTCAATTAATTTCAGCTACTTTGTGCACTCGTGAAGAAAAACATGCACCATGGCAAGCGACAGGAAAGATATTGTTGATCGAGATGGCAGGGATGAGAAACTTGGGGAGGAGGTTGACAAGGGATTAAAGAATATGTGGCGCTGGGATTGACTGGAAGCAAACGTTGGTGGTGGGTTACTTGCCGACTTCTTTTGAAAGATTCGGCAACCCAGCAAAGTGTTGTTCCTGTGGTACAGTTCAGAAGTACACTATCGTGTGTGGGGAAAGAACTCGCTCATGAAGCACATTTGAGAACATGAAGCTCCATAAGACCAATTTTCAGCTGTCCGGTAAGGCTCATGAAATGGTAAAAGCAAAATACTGCAGATGCTGGAAATCTGAAATATAAGCGGAAAGTGCTGGAAAGACTCAGCAGGTCAGGCAGCATCTGTGGAGAGCGAAGCAGAGTTAACGTTTCAGATCTGTGACCTTTTCATCAGAATTGAAATATTAACTCTGCTGCTCTCTCCACAGATGCTGCCTGACCTGAGTATTTCCAGCACTTTGTTTTTATTTCATGAAATGGTATTCTGAGTGCAGTGCAATTTTATCCATTACGTATAAAAATTTGTATGAAATTGCCATTATTCAGCTAGTTTGCTTCATTAACAGTGCTATAATAATTCCTTGTCAAAAACAAATTGAAACTTTTTTGTCTTCAACCACTAATTTTCAGACCTATTGGACCCTGACATCTATATTTGATTTGTATTCAAAAATGACAATTTGATTTGTTTTCTGCTGCTTACTCATTCTTTGACTAAACATGAATCAAAACAAATATTTGTAATAAGACAAATTAAGTCTGCATTTCAACCAATCACAAGCTTTTGCCCTACAGACATGATACCCATGAAGTGTGATGTCTCTCCAGATGCAACACTTAGAGATTTAATTTTCCTTTGGCAGGATGAGTGGAGCATTGCTGCTAAAAATCAATTCCTGAGATTCTGTGGGAAACAACCACTGGTGGCCTTGATTTGTGGATATATTAAGGATGTATTGCACTTGTTCCTTTGCGATACCTCTACAGATGAAGATATTTACATTAATGATGTCCTTCAGAAAGCAGGTCATGGTGTGCCCTGTCTTACAAACAACGCCGCTAAGGTACAGTAGGTGCCGTTGTAGCAGGTAGATTGGTAATGCAATTTCTTTTCTTGAACTACTCCATGTGTTCTAAATGGTCCTTTTTTAAAATTCCGCTGACACACATGCCATTCCTTGCCCAAAATGGTGACCAGGGTACCTGTTGAATTTTTGTCCAGTTGGTGCTTTTCAGTCTGATGCTGGGAGATTTCACAAAATAGCATACGATGTGAGAGCTTTCTGGTTTCTGCATGGTACTTTTGTCTCAGCGTGGCTGAAATGGGAAACCAGACAGTTGGGCAAAGCAAACTCACTTGCTACTTAAGGAAAATACATTGGGACGCCAAGCAAGAGGCTTATGTGATGAGTTTAAAATGAGTAAAGAGAAAGCGATAAATTCATTCAAAAATTAGTAAGGAACAAGAGAGTCCTTGTTACTGGTTTTTGGTGTATGTTGGTCCAACTCCAGTGAGCTAAAAAAAATAATTTTTTGATCTTTAGTTATAACTTCTTTCTGGTTTTGGCTATAGGGATTTGAGCTGTTTAACCCAGCTGCCCTGTATTTGAAATCAAAACCAATTTCTGTAAAGGAGGTGCCATCAAAAATTAAGGAGTCTCCAACAACCCCATTTGACAGGAAACCTAAATCCTTCATAGCAGAAGGGAACAACAAAAAATCAGATACCCCAACACATGGAGGCAACAATGAACAGGTGAGCTAATCTTCATTGTATAGCTGTGGAATGTGGTATTTTGGTAATGTTTGTTTTATTTTATGGTTTATAAAAAAAAAAAAAAATTTCCTGTGGTGTTACACAAGGCAAGTCAAGACCACATCCAGTTTTCAGTTTAGAAGGCAATGGGATAACTGGGCCTATTGTAAGGGGAGGAGGGATTGATGGAGATAACATAAGAAATAGGAGCAGGAGGAGGCCATTTGGCCCATGGAACCTGCTCCGCCATTCAATAAGATGATGGCTGATCTGATTGTGGCCTTAACTCCCCACACCTGCCTGTTCCTCATAACCCTTGACTTCATTGTAGATCAAAAATCTGTCTAACTCAGCTTTGGTTATATTCAATGACCCGGCCCCCAGTCTCCACTGCTTTCTGGGTAGAGAATTCCGAACATTAATGACCCTCAGAAGATATTCATCCTCCTCCTTTTGAAACTGTGCCCCCCAGTTCTAGATTTCCTCCATGAGGGGAAACATCCTCTCAGCATCTACCCTGTCAAGCCCCTCAATCTTTTATATTCCAATAAGATCACCTCTCATTCTTCTAAACTCGTGAGTATAGGCTCAAGCTGCTCAACCGTTCCTCATAAGACAGCCCCTTCATTGCAGAAACCCACCTGGTGAACCTTCTCTGAACTGCCTCCAATGCAAATATCCCTCCTCCTAGGTGTGGTCTTACCAATGCCCTATACAGTTGTAGCAAGACTTCCCTAGTTTTATACTCCATCCCCCTTGCAATAAAGGCCAACATTCCATTTGTCTTGCTAATTATTTACTGTACCTGCATGCAAACTTTTTGTGATTTCATGTATTAAGACATCCAGATCCCTTTGTACTGCAAAATTCTGAAGTCTCTTGCCTTTTAAATCTGCTTTTCTATTCCTGCCAAAGTGTACAATCTCATTTTCCCACATTATACTCCATCTGCCAAATTTTTGCCCACTCACTTAAAATGGCAGGAGTGGGTACGGTGAGGGAAGAGTAATCTAAATGCATATGGCACTGGGCTAGGAGACATTTCTTTACAGTGGGTGAATGAGAAGATGGGGTGACAAGAAAAAGAAGAGAGAGATGGGTAATAGTGGATAGGGAAGGATTAGTTGGCACTGCCAGGGCCAAGATCCCTTGGTGTTGGTGGGGCAGACTGCACTGGGTCAGCCCAGTTCCATTTCTGTGGATGGGGAGGGGCGGGGGGAAAGAGAAGAGCAGTTTTCTTCTTGGATGGGTACCTTGCAAAAGGTAAGATGGGGATGGTACTGAGTTGCTTTAGGGTGACACTTGGAAGAGGAATGAGTTGGTTCTATGTCTGGGTTGGGGCAATTTACTCCTGAGTATTGGGGTGAGTTACTGCTCACAGGATTCAAATAGGCCTGAATTTGTTAAAGTTAGTAATGATTGGGGGGCGGCATTAGAGTCCAGCTTCAGCTCAATGTGGGTTGGGAGGGGGATTTTGAATTATACTTATTAGTGGGAGTGCGGGGTCCATTTTTAAGTTACTTGGGGAGGAGCGAGTACTCCCAAAAATTGCTTACTTAAGGGTGAATATATTAAACAATATATATTAAACAAGTAAAAGTATTCCCACAATTTTTCTGGGGAAGCTTCTGATGTATAAAGCTCCATGTTCATACTGTACACTATAGTAAAAGGGCAAAAAGTCCATAGCACCGTAAACCGTTCCTGTTCACAGCTGGGAATGCACTTTTGCAGTGGGACAAAGCAACAAATATGAGAGTAGAAAAGGACACATCAAAGGCTTGAAGGGTGGAAAGAACCATTGGACAGCAGGTCCACTGTTGTTAAGCCTGTGACAGGTGGCACTGTGAACATCCCCAACTTGCCTTGGAGATGGAACTTGAAGGATTCATTGCAAGGAGAGTATAAAAGGTAATTTTTGTACTATGACAGAACATAACTTGAATACTGCTTTCTGCTTTAGTATCACATTTCCCATTCCTGACCAGTAATATCCCAATAAGGAGGGATCAACTGGTGTACAAAATTTGCTTTTCTAACCACGGACGTGAAGTTATGCAATTAGAATAATAAATTATGCCCTCTGAAGGATTATCGGATAGGAATTATTAACGACATATGATGCTTCCTAGTCACGAAACATATGGAGCTAATGCAAAACCTCATCTCTGTAGTGCTTTAAACATATTGAAAAACAATTCATTCCCATCCTAATCACTACACACGAGCTAATTCATCACCCTCGCCATCCTAAATGATGTACATATGGATACAATATATCCATCCTTCCCCTCCAGTTTTAACACTAGTACTATATTCTATAAAGCTGGCCATTCACCTTAGGGTCTTAATTAGTATACATTCAATTGCAATCAATGTAGAATTCTGTACATCGCTAACAACCTGTTGAGAGATATACCAATTTTTTTTTTTTTTTTTACAGGATTTTGAATCACTAACATTTGATTTGCCTTATCTGGAACCATATCCATTTTGCTCTGTTACTTCAGTTGAAGATAATCCTAAATCTTTGAAGATGTCTGTACTGGGAGTATCTGAACAAATTGAAGATAATGAGCTCCCAGCACTTGAGGTGGTGGAGGAGAAAAAGCAAGTATGTGTTATCAGCCATTAGAATTGACCACCAGAAACCTGGTAACCAGTAACAAACCTTTGTACACTATTATAAAAATAACTAATAACGACTATGATTTATGTGCCGTTGGAGTGACTGGTATCAGCTCTATCTGCTACAAGGCACTTTGTATGCCCCCCAGAAATTAAAATCCAGATTCCATACTTGCAGGTGATCTACAATAGCTTTGTAGAGTTGGAAAAATATGTTTAAAAATGGTGATGGAACATTTGTGTCAGTGGAAACAATCTTTCACTATTTACCCAGGGTAAAGTCCCCAGGTTTCATTTGCCCTTTTTTACTGGCTGCGTCTATCTGTCTGTGCTGCTCTCACTGACCATGTTGCGACTGTTTCTGGCTCTGCAGGAAATGCTGAGCCTGAGGCTAACCCTGTCCCTCATTTCCTGCTGACCCCGGACTCCCATTGCCCAAACCCCAATATCCCCAGCCACAAAATTTGTGTCCAAGCAAGCAAAAAAAAAGTTATCTTTTTTAATGAATTGTCACTCAAATTGAAGAGTAAGACATCCAACAATTCCATCACCCATGTGATGTTGAACAAAGTGAGCAATTTTTTTACATTAGCAAACAATCAAAATGTGTGCCATACAACCTGAAACATTCAGCATTAAGAAGTAGATTTATCATTCATTGTATTTGACTATTTCTAAGGTTTAAGGAGAGGTTTGCTTTGGTGTGCACTTCCCACTGTTGAGGTGATGCATTTCTGTGTAATACCAAACATTTCTATACAAACTTGTTAAATTAGTCTAAAACTTTTGATCACTTTTTCAGCAAGTTTACTTGTGTGTTCCTCCTATTTAATGTGTATGTAATTATAGAAGGACCTGTGCTGTGGATCATTGAACAGTGTGGATAATCTCCCAAATTCAGAGGCAAAGTTAAAGTCACAAGATGAATTCTACATCTCAATAATTGATTCTAAACATTCTGTGGAACCATGCAGTGTAGAGATTCCAAGTGTGTACGGCCCGCCTGGTGAGTATAGCAGTGTACTATTGAAATTAGAGTCATCGTTATACAGCACAGAAACAGGCCCTTCGGTCCATTGTGTCCTATTCCCATTTTCCAGCACTTGGCCTGTAGCCTTGTATGCTATGGCATTTCAAGTGCTCATCTAAATACTAAAATGTTGAGGGTTCCTGCCTCTACTACCTCTTCAGGCAGTGTGTTCCAGATTCCAGCCACCCTCTGGGTGAAATTTTTTCCCCTCAAATCCCCTTTAAACCTCCTGCCCCTTACCTTAAATGTATGCCTCCTGGTTATTGACCCCTCTGCTAAGGGAAAAAGTTTATTCTTATCTAATCTATCAATGCCCCTCATAATTTTGTATACGTCAATCAGGTCCCCCCTCAGCCTTCTCTGCTCCAAGGAAAACAACCCCAGCCTTTTCAGTCTCTCTTCATAGCTGAAATGCTCCAGCCCAGGCAACATCCTGGTGAATCTCCTCTGCACCCTCTCCAGTGCAATCACATCCTTCCTATAGTGTGGTGCCCAGAACTGTACACAGTACTCCAGCTGTGGCCTAACTAGAGTTTTATACAGCTCCATCATAACCTCCCTGCTCTTATATTCTGTGCCTCGGCTAATAAAGGCAAGTATCCCATATGCCTTCCTAACCACCATATCTACCTGTGCTGCTGCCTTCAGTGATCTATGGACAAGTACACCAAGATCCCTCTGACCTTCTGCACGTCTTAGGATCCTACCATCCATTGTATATTCCCTTGCCTTGTTAGTCCTCCCAAAATGCATCACCTCAATTCTCAGGATTAAATTCCATTTGCCACAGCTCTGCCCATCTTACCAGCCCATCTACATTATAGCTAAGCTTGAGTATGTCCTTACCTGATAGCTGAAGATATGCAATCTCAGCAATGACCACTAAATAGTCAACAGGAACCTTAACTGATTTTTTCCCTCCTTAACCCAGGGGCCCTAAGGTTTACTGTAGCAGCCTTACTATTTCCTGGGCTGAGATACTTCACTCAGCACACATCAGAGATTAAACCTGCAATCTTTTTATTCTGTCTAACTTGGGTATTCATTGGGTAAAATGCTGAGCCATAAGAGGAATTACAGTTTTAGTGCTCTTTGCAGCTTATCTGGATACATCAGTTGCAATTGGAATTGGAGCGAGGTAAAGCTATCATTTTCTGAACTGTCCAGGGGCCTTTATTTGAGACTAGTATTATACAGGTGTTTACTTCTAGAATCTCAATTTTTTTTTTTAAGCAATGAATGTATGATTTGAAGGAGCTGATTAGAATGATAACTTAGCCCAACAGTGTGAGGAAGAGAACTGAACATTATGATAAAATCACTGTTGGATACTCTGCAATCATGTAATTTGTTTGTGAAGCTGAAAGTAAATTACAATGGGCTTTGTAACTCTCCCAATTTAAATCCCCCATCCCCATCAGTGCTCTGCATGCAAGAATTACATTTTTAAAAAACTAAAACCAAAATGTATAGTAGTCAAAACTACTAAATCTTTGCAAAAGATTGGTTCTGTAGCATTGTATAATATTTGCAAGTGATGTACATAGCTTTGTAGAGTTGGAAAAATATGTTTAAAAATGGTGATAGAAGGTTTGCGTCAGTGGAAACACTGACACTGGTAAGTAGGATTGCTGAGTTATCTGGTCTTAGCTGGATTAGCAATAGGAGTAACAGAGCTTGATTTTATACCATTGAACTACAGAGGGTAAAAGTCAGCCTTGGATCCTATTTCTGTCTGCTGTACAGGGACACATTGAAAAATACACATGCATGTAGATGTGGGATCAGATCAGCCTTGGCTGTGGTGATCACATACAGGCACACATCCTGTAAACACTCACTGTCTCGACTTGCATGTGAGTAACAATCACTTGGGTTAGATACTGTAGAACAGTACTCAAGTATGAGGCCATGATGTTGGGAGAGAAGAGAAAATGAAAGATTGGCAAAACAAAATTCTTTCTGGGGAAAAAAAAAATCATTATTTTAGAAAATGCCAGGATTGTTAAAACTTACTTATGTCCATTTTTCTGCTTAAAATACTGCTACTTGTCCCAAGAGTAGATGGGCTAGGTTTGCATTTAGCTGTGTTATCTGCATATTCTAATAAGTAACAAAACTCCTCTTGTAGGATCTTTTGTCAATGTGCATGACGGCAATATCCCTAACCAGGCTTTAGAGGTAAAAATTAAATCATTATTAAAAAATTGTTGCCTTTTAAATTATTTCAAGTTCTGATCCATCATCTTTTTAAAATATCTAATATATAGGCTATGTTAGAGATGTTTGTAAATATGTAGAGTTACTTTGCTTGTAGTATAGGGGTCAACCCAAATTTTGATTTGCTTTTTTAGGAAGTTGTGCTGGTATACTGTGTAAAACAACTGCACTATTGGCTTATACAGGTACCTCCGTTATCCACATCTTTCATTTATTTGGAAAAATGTTCGGATGTCCTTTGGGAGCTGAAGCTTCCAATTTTTAAAAAAAATGTGTTTGTGCTCGGTCCCTGTGCTGTGCTGGCAAAATCAGTTAACACTAACAGCTAAGTAATTGAGTTGGCTTACAGCTCTTCTCAACCACCCACTGCTCACCTACAGAACCAGAGACAACCGAGAGATCCAGCTACAGGGGTGAATGCGCTTGCCTCCACTGATCCCATCAATGGACTTTGCACTCTTGTCAACACAACAGTTAACTTCAAAATCAAATAGAGGTTGCTGTATATATGTGCTGTAGTGTCACCAGATGAGATGATGTGGTGCAGTGTCAGCAGAAATAATAATAAAACCTGATAGTGAACTGATAGTGAGGCAGAGCATTCAAGATTGTACATTTAATTTGAGACACTGAATTATCCAACAATTGCTATTATCCACTGGTGGTCTTTTCCATTATGGTTGGTATTTCAGACCCCATCTACTAGTGGACAAACAGTACCATGGCAACAAAAATTAGTCTTTTTGTCCAAATAAAAGATAATATCCTTTAAAAGGAACAAAGTACTGGAAATTTGTCTTGTGACCAACTCTTGTACGTAAACTGGAATTTTCCCAAAATTTAGAAAACATTTGGATATGATATTTGCTGTATTTTAATAGCCTTAGCTAATCGGACATTTGTTATTGAATACAGATATTTCAGGTGAAACTTTCAAGTCAGAGAAGGTGCAGCCCTATGTAAAAACAGATACCAAGAAAGGTAAGCTTTAGAAATGTTGGACATGCCTGTTTGTTTAACTGCACTTTCACTTTGGATTAAATGATCCAATCTAATTCTCCTTTGGTATTCTTGGTCGAGTTTCTTCTCATCTGAGAGTGCTTTCCATTCCATTCAGTCCTTAATTAAGCCACTTGACAGGCAGGAAAGTGAGGTGGAGGACATGCTGCTCTTTTAAGTTGTCTTGGCTGAGGCTATGACTGGGAACTTCAGTGGAAATAATAGAACAGACTTGGATTCATGTATAGTCTTATTACATCCTGCAGAAATGTCAAAGCACTCAAGAACCCATATATTATTTTTGAAGTTTAGTTGATCTATAGGCAAGTGCAGTAATAAATGAAATGAATTGCCAGTCTGTTTGGAGTTGAGGAAAGAACATTAGCCAGAATTCCCCATTCTCTGAATAGTGCCACGGAGTATTTTGCCTCCACTTGTCATCCACTGGCTGGAAAACTGAAACAGAAGACATCAGCTTGGTTTAACATCTCATCTGAAAATGAGTGATAACCAGGTGAACCAAGCTGACACAAAATGACTGCACACCCTTTTGCTCTGTAGTATTCCAGTGCATTGGAGCTGCAAATAGTAGAATCGCACAGCATGGGGTGAGCTATTTTAAAATGGCAATTTTGTACATGCAGATCACTGCTCAGTCACACAATATGAAGCTGCAACTTTGAGTAATTCATGCGCCTTAACCAACCGCCAGTCCTCTTCCTCTTTGGCCTCCTTGTCTCGAGAGACCATGGGTAAGCGCCAGGAGGTGGTCAGTGGTTTGTGGAGCAGCGCCTGGTGTGGCTATAAAGGCCAATTCTAGAGTGACCGACTCTTCCACAGGTGCTGCAGAAAAAATTGTTTGTCGGGGCTGTTGCTCAGTTGGCTCTCCCCTTGCGCCTCTGTCTTTTTTCCTGCCAACTGCTAAGTCTCTTTGACTTGCCACACTTTAGCCCCGCCTTTATGGCTGCCCGCCAGCTCTGGCGATTGCTGGCAACTGACTCCCACGACTTGTGATCAATGTCACAGGACTTCATGTCGTGTTTGCAGACGTCTTTAAAGCGGAGACCTGGATGGCCGGTGGGTCTGATACCAGTGGCGAGCTCGCTGTACAGTGTGTCTTTGGGGGTCCTGCCATCTTCCATGTGGCTCACATGGCCAAGCCATCTCAAGCACCGCTGGCTCAGTAGTGTGTATAAGCTGGGGATGTTGGCCGCCTCGAGGACTTCTGTGTTGGAGATACGGTCCTGCCACCTGATGCCAAGTATTCTCCGGAGGCAGCGAAGATGGAATGAATTGAGACGTCGCTCTTGGCTGACATACGTTGTCCAGGCCTTGCTGCTGTAGAGCAAGGTACTGAGGACACAGGCTTGATACACTCTGACTTTAGTGTGCCATTTTTCCCACACTCTCTTGGCCAGTCTGGACATAGCAGTGGAAGCCTTTCCCATGCGCTTGTTGATTTCAGCATCGAGAGACCGGTTACTGGTGATAGTTGAGCCCAAGTAGGTGTACTCCTGAACCACTTCCAGAGCGTGGTCGCCGATATTGTTGGAGCATTTCTGACGTTCTGTCCCATGATCGTTTTCTTGAGGCTTATGGTTAGGCCAAATTCATTGCAGGCAGCCGCAAACCTGTCAGACTCTGCAGACACTCTTCAGTGTGAGATGTTAAAGCAGTATCGTCAACAAAGAGGAGTACCCTGATGAGGACTTTCCGTACTTTGGTCTTTGCTCTTAGGCAGGCAAGGTTGAACAACCTGCCCCATGATCTTGTGTGGAGGAAAATTCCTTCTTAAGACTTGAATGCATGTGAGAGCGCAGGGAGAAGAAAATCCCAAACAGTGTGGGTGCGAGAACACAGCCCTGTTTCACGCCACTCCGGATAGCAAAGGGGTCTGATGAGGTGCCGCTATGCTGAATTGTGCCTTTCATATTGTCATGGAATGAGGTGATGATACTTAGTAGCTTTGGTGGACATCCAATCTTTTCTAGTAGTCTGAAGAGGCCATGTCTGCTGACTAGGTCAAAGGCTTTGGTGAGATCAATGAAAGCAATGTAGAGGGGCATCTGTTTGCAGCACTTCTCCTGTATCTGACGAAGGGAGAACAGCATGTCAATGGTCGATCTCTCTGCACAAAAGCCACACAGTGCCTCAGGGTAGACACGCTCTGCCAGCTTCTGGAGCCTGTTTAAAGCGACTCGAGCAAAGACTTTCCCCACTATGCTGAGCAGGGAGATTCCTCGGTAGTTGTTGCAGTCACCGCGGTCACCTTTGTCCAGCTCATCCATGACTGGCAGAGACTGGGTTGCATTGAGGGCGGTCTCTGACAAAATTTTCCCTGGAGTACTGTTCTAGGTAGTGCTCCACCCAGCGAGCCATTTGCTTGCGTTGGTCAGTGATTGTGTCCCCTGATTTAGATTTGAGGGCCAGTACATGGATGACTACTAAGAAAGACGGTTGACGAGCTCAGTTTGAGACAGATAATCGCTCCCTATGAGGTATTGCTGTAGGACATTTGCATGTAGTATGTAGATTATAGCCAAATGAAGACGCGTTAGCCTTGTCGATGTTGTAGTACAAGGACCTGAAAGGGTTAGTTTTGGGACAGTGGGGAGTAAACCCCTCCCACTGTAGTGCTGATGTAATAGTCACTTAGGTGTTCGACTCGGAAGAAACTAGAAGCAGCATGAGGTGTGCTAGCTAGATAGGCTTGTGGACACTGTAAATAATGTATATAATTGAGTTATTCTTTAGTCCTATAAAGACACAGACTTCTGTAGACAACGTTCGATCTATGCTACAATACACAACAGTTGTCATTGGTGAAATTCTATCTTGTACATCACAATTTACACACTTCGGTACAGATTGGCTGTGGATTATTATTGCTTTAGCTCACGTAAGTCTAAATTTCATTGAGATATCAATCTATATAGATGTAACTTGTATTTCAAATTACTTATTATTTAAATCACTCATTTTTCAAGGTTTCTGCCTATCTCATACAGCTTTAACAGTGACTGTTTTATTAGAAGCTATTTATCTTGTTGATTTTTCACCCATGTAATGAAAGGTTTCATCTTCCCTATTTCATAAAGAAATGCATATAAATGTGCTCTGAACCATTTGACGAGATGTTGCCTGATTTGAAAAAAACTGAAGGATCGTCATGTATGTGAAATAAGGGAAGATGATGTAAGTTTTTAGCTCCGTCTTAAATGGTCAGATGCTAGTGGAGAAGCAATGACAAATATAAGACAAAAAGATGTAAAGTATGTTTATTGGAAGCAAAAATGGACAAAACTGAAGACTGCAATAGTTCAGAGTAACCTGTCAACACTACCACAGAGCAACTACAAATGGAAAATAAATGTGGCTTTAAAAAAAAACATTGTTAAAATACACATACTCCAGGAATGCTGCTAAAACAGTTAAGGTTAGAGTCAGAAAAGATTTTTTATATTTATCTGAGATGAGGGCGTTGCTGCCTTGGCCAGCATTTATTGTCTATCCCTAATTGCCCTTGAGAAGGCGGTGGTGAGCTGCCTTCTTGAACCACTGCAATCCTTGGGATGAAGGTACACCAACAGTGCTGTTAGGAAGGGAGTTCCAGGATTTTGACCCAGCAACAGTGAAGGAATGGTGATATAGTTCTAAGTCAGGATGGTGTGTGGCTTGGAGGGGAGCTTGCAGGTGGTGGTATTCCCATGCATCTGTTACCCTTGTCCTTCTAGGTGGTAGAGGTCACGGTTTGGAAGGTGCTGCCAAAGAAGCCATGGTGAGTTGCTGCAGCATCTTGTAGATCGTATAGACTGCTACCACAGTGCGCTGGTGGTGAATGGGGTGCCAATCAAGCGGGCTGCTTTGTCCTGGAAGGTGTCAAGATTCTTGAGTGTTGTTGGAACTGCACTCACCCAGGCAAGTGGAGAGTATTCCATCACACTCCTGACTCATGTCTTGGAGATGGTGGACAGGCATTGGGGAGTCAGGAGGTGAGTTAATTGCTGCAGGATTCCTAGCCTCTGACCTGCTCATATAGCCACAGTATTTATGTGGCTGGTCCAGTTCAGTTTCTGGTCAATGGTGAGCCCTCTTGGGTGTTGGGGGTTTCAGTGATGGTAATGCCATTGAACATCAAAGGGCAATGGTTAGATTCTAGATTCTTTCTTGGTTGAGTTGGTCATTGCCTGGCACTTGTGTGACACGAATGTTACTTATTACTTATCACTTATCAGTCCAAGCCTGGATGTTGTCCAAGTCTTGCTACCTCTGAGTTGCACAGGTTAAATGGGGAAGAGGTGGTGTAGTGGTATTGTCACTGGACTAGTAACCCAGAGACCCAGGGTATTGCTCAGGGGACATGGGTTCAAATCCCACCATAGCAGAATGTGGAATTTGAATTCAATTAATCTGGAATTATAAAAAAAAAAAATGCTAGTCTAATGATGGTCATGAAACCATTGTCGATTGTTGTAAAAACCCATCTGGCTCACTAATGTCCTTCCTTTAGGGAAGGAAATCTGCTGTCCTTACCTGGTCTGGCCTACATGTGACTCCAGACCCACAGCAATGTGGTTGACTCTTAAATGTCCTCTGAAATGGCCTAGCAAGCCACTACGTACAAAGTCAATAAAGAATGAAACTGGGCGGACCACCTGGCATCGACCTAGGCACAGGAAACAACAACGGCGAACACAGCCCTGTCGACCCTGCAAAGTCCTCCTTACTAACATCTGGGGGCTTGTGCCAAAGTTGGGAGAGCTGTCCCACAGACTAGTCAAGCAACAGCCTGATATAGTCATACTCACGGAATCATACCTTACAATGTCCCAGACACTGCCATCACCAGTCCCGTGTATGTCCTGTCCCATTGGCAGGACAGACCCAGCAAAGGTGGCAGCACAGTGGTATACAGTAGGGAGGGAGTTGCCCTGGGAGTCCTCAACGTCGACTCTGGACCCCATGAAGTCTCATGGCATCAGGTCAAACATGGACAAGGAAACCTCCGACTGATTACCATCTACTGCCCTCCCTCAGCTGATGAAACAGTCCTCCTCCATTTTGAACATCACTTGGAGGAAGCACTGAGGGTGGCAAGGGCACAGAATGTACTCTGGGTGGGGGACTTCAATGTCCATCACCAAGAGTGGCTCAGTAGCACCACTACTGACTGAGCTGGCCAAGTCCTAAAGGACATATCTGCTAGACTGGGTATGCGGCAGGTAGTGAGGGAACCAACGAGGGAAAAACATACTTGACTTCGTCCTCACCATTCTGCCTGCCGCAGATGCATCTGTCCATGACAGTATTAGTAGGAGTGACCACCGCACAGTTGTGGAGACGAAGTCCTGCCTTCACATTGAGGATACATACCTTTGTGTTCTGTGGCACTACAACCATGCTAAATGGGATAGATTTCGAACAGATCGAGCAATGCAAAACTGTGCATCCATGAGGCACTGTGGGCCATCAGCAGCAGAATTGTACTCAACCGCAATCTGTAACCTCATGGCCTGGCATATCCCCCACTCTACCATTACCATCAAGCCAGGAGACCAACCCTGGTTCAATGAAGAGTGCAGGAGGGCATGCCAGGAGCAGCACCAGGCATACCTCAATGAGGTGCCAACCTGGTGAAGCTACAACAGAGGACTATCTGCGTGCCAAACTGCGTAAGCAGCATGCGATAGACCGAGCTAAGCGATCCCATAACCAACGGATCAAATCTAAGCTCTGCAGTCCTGCCACATCCAGCCGTGAATGGTGGTGGACAATTAAACAACTAATTGGAGGAGGTGGCTCCACAAATATCCCCATCCTCAATGATGGGGGAGCCCAGCACATCAGTGCATAAGATAAGGCTGAAGCATTTGCAACAATCTTCAGCCAGAAGTGCTGAGTTGATGATCCATCTCTGCCTCCTCCTGAAGTTGCCAGCATCACAGATGCCAGACTTCAGCCAATTCAATTAACTCCACGTGATATCAAGAAATGACTGAAGGCATTGGATTCTGCAAAGGCTATGGACCCTGACAATATTCTGGCAATAGTACTGAAGACCTGTGCTCCAGAACTAGCTGCGCCCCTAGCCAAGCAGTTCCAGCATAGCTACAACACTGGCATCTACCCGGCAATGTGTTAAATTGCCCAGGTATGTCCTGTGCACAAAAAGCAGGACCAGTCCAACCTGGCCAGTTACCACCCCATCAGCCTACTCTCAATCATCAGTAAAGTGATGGAAGGTGTCATCAACAGTGCCATCAAGCGGCACTTGCTTAGCAATAACCTGCTCAGTGACACTCAGTTTGGGTTCTGCCAGGGCCACTCAGCACCTGACTTCATTAGAGCCTTGGTTCAAACATGGACAAAAGAGCTGAACTCGAGGTACGGTGAGAGTGACTGCCCTTGACATCTAGGCAGCATTTGACCGAGCATGGCATCAAGGTGCCCTAGCAAAACTAAGGTCAATGGGAATCGGGGGGGGAAAACACTCTGCTGGCTGGAGTCATACCTAGCGCAAAGGAAGATGGTTGTGGTTGTTGGAGGTCAATCATCTGAGCTCCAGGACATCACTGCAGGAATTCCTCAGGGTAGTGTCCTAGGCCCAACCATCTTCAGCTGCTTCATCAATGACCTTCCTTCAATCATAAGGTCAGAAGTGGGGATGTTTGCTGATGATTGCACAATGTTCAGCACCATTCGTGACTCCTCAGATGCTGAAGCAGTCCGTGTAGAAATGCAGCAAGACCTGGACAATATCCAGGCTTGGGCTGATAAGTGGCAAGTAACATTTGTGCCACATAAGTGCCAGGCAATGACCATCTCCAACAAGAGACCATCTCCCCTTGACAGTCAATGGCATTACCATCGCTGAATCCCCCACTGTCAACATCCTGGGGGCTACCATTGACCAGAAACTGAACTGGAGTAGCCATATAAATACCATGGCTACAAGAGCAGGTCAGAGGCTAGGAATCCTGAGGCGAGTAACTCCCCTCCTGACTCTCCAAAGCCTGTCCACCATCTACAAGGCACAAGTCAGGAGTGTGATGGAATACTCTCCACTTGCCTGGATGGGTGCAGTTCAAACAACACTCGAAGCTCGACACCATCCAGGACAAAGCAGCCTGCTTGATTGGCACCCCATCTACATTCACTCCCTCCACCACTGACACACAGTGGCAGCAGTGTGTACCATCTACAAGATGCACTGCAGCAACACACCAAGGCTCCTTCGGCAGCACCTTCCAAACCTGCGACCTCTACCAACCAGAAGGACAAGGGCAGCAAATGCATGGGAACACCACCACCTGCAAGTTCCCTCCAAGTCGCACACAAACCTGACCTGGAACTATATCGCCATTCCTTCGCTGTCACTGGGTCAAAATCCTGGAACTCCCTAACAGCACTGTGGGTGTACCTACCCCACATGGACTGCAGCAGTTCAAGAAGGCAGCTCACCACCACCTTCTCAAGGGCAGTTAGAGATGGGCAATAAATGCTGGCCTGGCCAGCGATGCATGCATCCCATGAATGAATGGGGAAAAAAAAAAATAGCAGTTAGGCAGCTTCAGTATCAGATGAGTCGCGAATGGTGCTGAATATTGTGCAATCATCAGTGAACATCTGCACTTCTGACTTTATGATGGATGGAAGGTCATTGAAGCAGCTGAAGGTGGTTGGGCATAGGACACTACGCTGAGGAACTTCTGCGGCGATGTCCTGGAACTGAGATGACCACAACCATCTTTCTTTTGTGCTAGGTTTGACTCCAACCAGTGAAAAGATCTACCCCTGATTTCCATTGGCTCCAGTTTTGCTAGGACTCCTTGATGCCATACTCTGTCAAATGCTGCCTTGATGTCAAGGGCAGTCACTCACCTCACCTCACGGAGTCTAAGACCTGATGCTCAGCATGGCCAGCCAAAACAACAGAAATCAACAAAGCTAACCAACTCTTGAACCATATAGCTAAAACAGTAGAATACAAGTCAGATGGAATGATCAAGCTGTATATACTTCTCTGATAAGGCCATGCTTTGAGTACTAGATCCAGGCATGGTCACTGAGACACAAGTGACACCATTTTGGTGTCAATGACCATGCAAATAGGAACCACGTTAGTCTCCAATCTTGCTGATCTGAGTTATTAAAAAAAAAAGACTGGGGCTAAGTGGTAATTTTATAGAGGTATATATGGTTGTAAACACTAAAAAAAAAAATTTGGAAAATTACTTCAAATTAAATTGGGAAGTCGGGCTAACTGTCATGGGTTCAAACTAGTAAAAGGCAAGTGTAGGATTGATATCGGGAGGATTTTCTTCACCCAAGGGTCAATGGACCCCTGGAAGAGTGGTCCAAGTGAAAAATCCTGGAATCATTTAAGAACCAATTAGATGTTACATTGGAGAAATGTCAGTTACTTTGGATCATTTAAATGAGATAAATGGCTTTCCTCATTACTAATTATTTTGTGATTACTCTGATTTGTACGTTTGTGTATCGTCTCACCCATGAAATAGAAAGTCTATGTTTCAATTGAAGGGCAATGGTTACTACGTCTCAGAAAGCAGTAGCTGATCTGCACATTGCAAATACGGTGGTCATGCTGATTATTTTCATGGAAAGTGAAAACCGCCAGCAATAGACATCGTTTCATAATGCTGATCTGCTACGATTTCCTCTTGAGTTGCACAGGTTAAATGCTGCTGTACAGAGAGAAAAAAAAAAATCTTATCGGATCACAGCACTACTTTTTGTGCACCTCATCAGGTTTTAGAGTGGAATTGGCAAAGGCCTGATATACATCTGCCATCTTGCTGTAAATGATGCATGGTATGTGGAGGCATAAGAAGAGAACGTATATAAATGCCCTAGAGCAACTTGCTCTGAAAAACGATGAATGTCATTGTGACCCTCCGAGTCAGCCTTCATTTTAGGAGAAGGAAGGCTGGCTTTCCAATCTACAGTCCAGTTTCCAATGGACCGTGCTGTAGTCATTGGCAATTTTTTCTTGGGCAACTTAAGTGATTACAAGTTGAAGTAGGTGGTTATAATAAATATGGATGTAACAGTGGAAAAAAAATCTCACGTTTAATCAAACATAGATACAATTTGATATTTTAGTCTGATTTTGGGTTTTCTTTGTTGGTAAATTTCAGACTTGTTTTTTTTTAAAGTGTTAAATTCCCAGGGATGGTGCCTGCACCAATCAAAATGTACCTCATCTATTGGTGGGGGAGGTGAAGAGTGTTATTTTCTCCACCCTCAAAGTTGCTTGTATGTTGAACTGTTCTTCCTGACCAAAGAAAATAGCACAAGATATGGGGAAAGGAGGAAGTGGTTAAAAGTGGAGAAAAAGGAAGTTGCAAAAAAAATTAAAATGACACCAGTGTAAAGGATTTAGAAGAAATACAAACACACGAACAAGTAACCTGGAAAATAAAACATCAAAGCAGGAAGGCCAAGTTAACTGAATCACTCTGGTTTGATAGAAGTCAAAGTTTGGGCAAACCATGCAAATCAACCTACTGTTTAACTGAGCACATCAATTTAGACTAAGCAAGAATTACCCAGCACGGTGGAAATGGTTCCAGCATACTTCTCTATGCTGTTCGCTCGATTTAATATTGGGTATCAATTCATAAAATACTTTTTTTTAATAGTTTCCAGCTACATTTGTGAAACTCTGCAAAAGGAATCCATTCAGGCTACTACAGTATCTTCATTCAACAATGTCCAGAAGGAATCTGCCCTGGTATCATCTGTGTTACCTGCTACATCATCTGGGCAGAGTAAATTTCACGTACCACTGAGCCGTCCATCTACCGTATTGGGCCCCTCTGCACGCATGGCAGGAGCACTTCATCATTTATCATGGCTGTCGATAATGAACAAAAAGCTGTAATCCTCACAATTCCAGATAGGTAAACATTAAAAGAGACTTGCTGCATGGGGTGGGGAAGAGAAATATTGGTGCAAAGTATTGCCAGCCAATGTGTCCCTCAATCTTTTGAAAAAGATTTTATATTCCACCAGTCCCCCAACCAAGGTTATCTACATAGCTTTGATAAAACATAAATGGCATCACCAAAGGGTATTGTAAAGTGTCAGCCAGAAGAGAAAGTTTTAGTTTATGATTAAATCATTCACTGGACAGAAATATGGGTTTGAAAACTCGTTTTAGACTCCAATCAATGGTTTCTGTTTATGTATATTCTTGTGATTTTTTTTTTTTTGCATTCCTTTGCATGAAGTGTTGTGGCAATGGCTGTCAGGCGTATTTCACTGAAGAAAAATCTTGAATTGTGTATCTGTTTTTGAAGCCAGCGATGTAAGGTACATACATATAAGGGTCTGGAATTTTCTGTCAACAGTGAGCTACTGGCACTCCCATTAACCTCAAAGAAAGCAGCCTGCAAAGATCTAGAGATCTCTGGCACAGACTTCCCCTTTCCCAATGAAGGTTTAAATCACATGCCAAGTCAAGTGCATCTTCAGGCAGCCAAAGTTAGTGATGTCAGCATGGTAATTAGCCAACCACATTGAAGTATTCTCACTGACAGTAAGTCAGGAAGCTAAAAGCACTGATTACCTTCACTTTTAAGTTTTCAGAAAGTGAAATAAATGATTGGATTAAGATGGAAGCTAAGATATTTGTAAACAAAATTTTTAATTTAAAAGTGTGGAATTTTCTATCATGATCAAGTTTGACATTGCACAATTTAAAATTAGCTTTTCAGGGCCAGTGAGGATAGCTTATTGTTATGAGCTGAAAACTCTTTTTAAAAAAAAAAAAAAAAAAAATTAGTGTAAATTTTTCAAGGGGCTTTATGGCACGGCCAACAATGGAAGAGTGGAAGTTCGATCCAACACTCAAAGATTGCAGTGTGGAGGTTGGGGGACCTCAACAGCACACCCTCTGGAGAAGCGTAATATCACTGACAGTGACTTTTGGATTTCCACTTCACTGTGCATGCGCAAACTCCTGTAGTTGCTGTTGGTTTCAGTAGAGTAAGGGCAGTGAACTCTTAACCGTTTTCACTGTCATTACACCACAAAATCCAGACCAAGCTAGTGTCATCCCTGGCTTAGTGATAGCACTCTTACTTCTGAGTCAGGTTCTGGGTTCAAATCCCAATTCAGAGACTTGAGTATGTCATCCAGGCTGGCACTTTAGTGCATTACTAGGGCAACACTGCACTGGTGGAAGTGCTGTTTTTCAGATGAGATGTTAAAACCCTGCCCTCTAAAAGATCCCACAACACTGTTCAAACATTCATTCCTCAATTACTGCCTAAAAAGTATTATCTGGTCATTTATTGGCTGCCATGTTTCCTACATTAAAACTGACCACTTCAAAAGCAGAAGAGCTAAGTATTGTCGATGCTGGAAATCTGAAATTGAAACAGAAAATACTGGAAGTACTCAGCAGGTCTGGCAGCATCTGTGGAGAGAGAAATTGTTAATGTTTCAGGTGGGTAACCTTGTTCTGACAAAGGGTGAGGTGGAACTGTAACCAACATTAATATTCTATAAAGGAGAGAAGGGGAAAAACTTGGGAGTTGAGACTTGAAATATACTGGAGTGATCTTCAAAGTTCAGGTGACTTATTTATAAATGGCTGTACTTTGTCAGATTAGCCTTCTAATTTTCAGATATCCTATATTTCACTGGATATTGTTAATCATTCCCAGATAACCCATATTCTTTATTTTAATTGAATGCTTTGAAATTATTTACAACTTCAGGAAATCAGCCCGTTTTAGTTGAGACACTACCTGGCCACCAAGACTTCACTAAAAATGATACCTATTGATGCTTCAAGCCTGCATTATACAATCTGTGGTTTGGAGGGCTTGTTTTCAAAAGATTGAACATCAAACTGACAAAAGCCAAGTTTCAAAATACTAACATTGTCAAAATATTTCTCTCAATTTTGAGATTATTTTTGCCTGTGCCATCAGTTTTCATATTTTACTTGCTGGTACAAAGGAAACATTTGTATAAGATTGATATAATGTTGATCTTTGTTCATATTTTATTTATTTTTTTTGTGAAAGCTGTTTAAGTTGCCATCCAGAAGATCAGCTTCAGGGAATTAAGATTTTGATTTTTTTTTTAAGAAATGTTTTACTGGTGAATGTTTACCTTATTAAAAGAACCAACATGACCATGTGATGAAGCTGATTTAAAATGAGCATTGAAATGGCAATCTTTTATATTTGTGTGCAATGAATGGAAAGCTGCTGATCAGTTCTGTTACTCTTCAAGCTCAGCAAGCTTTCACATCCTGTTCTGTTGATGCCTTCTGTATCCAGTTTACTCTTTTTTTTATATATTAAAAGTTTTTCTTGTTTTTGCTGAAGATGAATCATTTTCCCTTTTCAGGTACCCACTGTCCAGATCAACCACTCCCTCAGGTCAGATCCAGCACAATGAGCTGTACAGTAAAGAACCTTCTACTCCCCAAAACTTAGTAACTGGATTGAAATCACCTAAGTACATTTTGCTATGACCCTTACTCAGCAAAGAGAGACCTTCATTCTGTTATCCTGGCTGAATTGAAATGCAGTGTGCTCACTCTAGTTACCTTTCAAATTGTATTTCACAAAGCAATTTATTTTTAAATGATTTAAGTTGAAAGATATAGGTTTGTTTCTTCTTTCAATGTAATGTAGTCCTTTCCCCTTTCTAATTGGAGGATTTTTTAAAGTTACTACCTTTTTAAGGGTGGAGTGTTATTATAGGCTCCATTTTAAGTAACCAGGATGTTCCTCAGCTAAAGACTTAAGTATGGGGGTACTTTATGATCCCCTTGGTTCGACACAGCTTTTCTTTTCATGTAAGGTGCCTGGGTTTGAATCTTATGTAAACTTACTTTGGTCTTAATCCAGTTCCACTGAGTGTAAGCGCTCAGTTCATAAAATGTTCCGAAACCAGCACTAATTGATCCTGAATCAAGATAATGACTCAGGACAAGATGGTGCATAGGAAATGAAAAATTGACACTGTTGTATTCTTCTAGGGTAGAGGATGATGCATATTGTTGAGGAGAGGGAGCTTTGCACCTCGATCAAACTGATGCACCTGACCTAGGATTTCTTGATGCTAACACTAGCATCACTTATTTAAATGAGTACACTATTTACACACCGACATCATAAAATAGCTCCTCCAAGGTGAAAACTTAATGCATGTTGACTAAATTTGAGGATTACTTTACATTGAAAGTATTCCCCAGCATTTTTTACTTGACATTTTTTGCTTTGAATTATTCGTGGTAAGAGCTACTGATTGAAGATGTCATTGGCCAAGAACATGATATTCCTATATAAATATGGTTCCATTATATGTAAATGAAGAACTTACTTACATTTGTTCTGTAAAATAATTGCTGGCTGACAGTTGGGAAATGTGTGCAAAATCACAGCTGTTTCAAATAAATCTTCAATCTTGCAAGAGCTTTTGCTGTTATCTATATTTTTCCTGTAAAGCTCCCTTTTCTCATCCCTTTTCTCCTCTGCCAAATATTAGCTCCTTGTTAGTGTGCCATTCCACAGATGCCAGTAACATTCTGGTATTCAACCAAGTGGTTTCATTTATATGAGAGCATCATCAGTGAATGCTGGCAGGTGATTCAACTCTCGCAGCCATCATGGTGTCCACTTTCCAGCATGGGTCTGGGAATCTTGTCTCTCCTTCAACCCCACATTTCCAACCAAGGGCTCTGGGACTCCATATAATCTAGGTTAACATTACAGTGCTGTACCAAAGAAGTGCTGCTTTGTCAGATGCAACATTAAACTGAAAACATTTTTACAAAAGATTAGTTCAGTTGTATACTTTTCATTCAAATTATTTGAATTCATTTTAAAATACAAAGTCCCACATTTTATGTTGCTCGAAGTTATTGGACAATACAATTTCTAGTACAAAAATGGCAATTTTCAGGAGCAGACTGCATTTGGGGTGTTGCAATCCTTTTGTTCGTCAGAGTTGGGTGGAAATATTAAACATTTTCTGTTCATTCTGGGGCACATGACTGTTTGCTTAATAGCAAGGTTAATGAGGACATTTGGATATATATTTAAATATTTATATTTATACCTTTTGTGAGTGATCCAAAATGCAGATGTGAAGTTGAATCTAGATTAAGTAGAAAAGACACAAAAATGTAATATAGACCTTAAGCTCCAAAGCAATATTAGTCAGAAAAAAATTATTTCACAAAAATTGATTCCTATTGTAAATTTAAGATAGTTACCAATCAATATAATAGGGAATGCAGGAGAAATGTCTTTACCCAAAGAGGGTGAAAAAGAGTAGGAGAGCCATGCTGATAGGGGATTCAATCGTAAGGGGAACAGACAGGCGTATGTGTGGCTGCAAATGAGACTCTGGGATGGTACGTTGCCTCCCTGATGCTGGGGTCAAGGATGTCTCTGAGCAGCTGCAGGACATTCTGAAGGGAGAGGGTGAACAGTCAGAGGTTGTGGTACACATTGGTACCAACGACATAAGTAGAAAGAGGGATGAGGTCCTGCAACAAGAATTTAGGGAGCTCGGTAGCAGATTAAAAAGCAGGACCTCAAAGGTTGTAATCTCTGGATTACTCCCAGTGCTGTGTGCTAGTGAGTATAGGATCACGAGGATAGAGCAGATGAATGCGTGGCTGAGGAGGTGGTGCAGGAGGCAAGGCTTTAGTTTCCTGGATCACTGGGTCCCTTTCTGGCAAAGGTAGGACATATACAAATTGGACGGGTTGCACCTGAACCGGAATGAGACCAACATCCTTGCTGGGCGGTTTGCTAGTGCTGGTGGGTGATTTAAACTAATTTGGCAGGGGGTTGGGATACAGAGTGAAGTTACAGTAAGGGGTGATGCACAGTCAAATATATTAGAGAAAATGAGTCAGTCTGGAAGGCAGAGCAAATATAGTCCTGTTAAGGCACAAGTGAAAAATGCAATGCTGGATTGCATCTGTTTTAATGCAAGGAGTCTTACTAGTAAGGCAGATGAATTGAGGACATTGATTAGCACATGGCATTATGATATTATTGCTATCAAGATACATGGTTGAAGAAGGGGCAGGACTAGCAGCTCAATATTCCAGGGTATAGAATCTTCAGGCATGACGGAGGGGGTAAAAGAGGAGGTGGCATTGCACTGTTAATCAAGGAGTCAATTACTGCATTAAGGAGGGATGATATCTTAGGTTCCTCAAATGAGGCCACATGGGTAGAACTTAAAAACAAAAAGGGGGCAATCACTTGTCTGGGAGTGTACTACAGGCTGCCAAACAGTCAGGGAGAGATAAAGGAGCAGATATGTAGGCAAATCTCAGAGGTGTAAAAATAATAGGGGATTTCAACTTCCCTAATATCAACTTGGATAGTCTTAGTGCAAAAGGCTTAAAGGGGGCGGAATTCTTAAAGTGTACGGGAGAGCTTTTTGAGCCAGTATGTAGAAAGTCCTACAAGGGGCAGTACTGGACCTAATCCTAGGGAATGAAGTCGGACAAGTGGTAGATGTGCCAGTGGGGGAACATTTTCAGGGATAGTGACCATAACACTAAGATTTAAGGTAGTTATGGAAAAGGACAAAGATGGACTGAAAATAAAGGTACTGAATTGGGGGAAGACTGATTTTAAGATGATAAAACAGGATCTGGCCAAAGTGGACTGGGAGCAACTACTTGTAGGAAAATCAACATCAGATCAATGGGAGTCATTCAAAGAGGAAATAGCGAGGGTTCAGAGCCAACATGTACCGGTTAAGGTGAAGGGTAGGTCTAACAAGTCCAGGAAACCCTGGATGTCAAGGGATATAGAGGATTGGATCAGTTTTTTTTTTTCAAAAAAGGAGGCTTATGGCAGCTTCAGGGTGCTGAAGACAGTGGAGGCACTAGAGGAGTATGGAAAGTGTAGGGGGGTACTAAAAAAGTAATTAGGAGAGCGAAGAGAGGACGTGAAAAAACACTGGCGGGCAAGATAAAGGAAAATCCTAATGTGTTTTATAAGTATATTAAGGGCAAGAGGATAACCAGGGAAAGAGTAGGGACCAAAATGGCAATCTGCGTGGAGCCGGAGGACATGGGTGCGGTTTTAAATGATTACTTTTCATCTGTGTTCACTATGGAGAAGGACAAAGTAGGTGCAGAGATGAGGGAGGGGGATTGTGATGTACTTGAACATATTAGCATTGACGGAGGAAGTATTAGCTGTTCTAGCGGGTTTAAAAATGGATAAATCCCCAGGCCCAGATGAAATGTATCCCAGGCTGTTATGTGAGGCAAGGGAGGAGATTGCAGGGCCTCTGACACAAATTTTTAAATCCTCTCTGGCCACAGGAGAGGTACCAGAGGACTGGAGGACGGTGAATGTGGTACCATTGTTTAAGAAGGTAGTAGGGATAAACCAGGTAATTACAGGCTGGTGAGTTTAACATCAGTGGTAGGGAAAATATTGGAAAAAAGTTCTAAGGTACAGGATTAATCTCCACTTGGAGAGGCAGGGATTAATCAGGGATAATCAGCATAGCTTTGTCGGGGAGATCGTGTCTGACTAACTTGATTGAATTTTTTTGAGGTGGTGAAGAAATGTATAGATGAGGGTAAAGCAGTTGATGTAGTCTACATGGACTTCAGTAAGGCTTTTGATAAGGTCCTGCATGGGAGATTGGCTAAGAAGGTAAGAGCCCATGGGATCCAGGGCAATGTGGCAAATTGGATCCAAAATTGGCTTAGTGGCAGAGGGTAATGGTCGAGGGTTGTTTTTGTGAGTGGAAGCCAGTGGTGTACCGCAGGGATCGGTGCTGGGACCCTTACTGTTTGTAGTGTACATTAATGATTTAGATGTGGATATAGGAGATATGATCAGTAAGTTTTCCAATGAGACAAAACTTGGTGTCGTAAATAATGAGGAGGAAAGCCTTAGATTACAGGATGATATAGGTGGGCTGGTAAGATGGGCGGAGCTGTGGCAAATGGAATTTAAACGTGAGAATTGTGAGGTGATGCATTTTGGGAGGACTAACAAGGCAAGGGAATATGCAATGTATGGTAGGACCCTAAGAAGTACAGAGGGTCAGCGGGATCTTGGTGTACTTGTCCATAGATCACTGAAGGCAGCAGCACAGGTAGATAAGGTGGTTAGGAAGGCATATGGGATGCTTGCTTTTATTAGCAGAGGCACACAATATAAGAGCAGGGAGGTTATGATGGAGCTGTATAAAACGCTAGATAGGCCACAGCTGGAGTACTGTGTACAGTTGTGGGCACCACACTATAGGAAGGATGTGATTGCACTGGAGAGGGTTCAGAGGAGATTCACCAGGATGTTGCCTGGGCTGGAGCATTTCAGCTATGAAGAGAGACTGAAAAGGCTGGGGATGTTTTACCTTCGAGCAGAGAGGCTGAGGGGAGATATGATTGAGGTATACAAAATTATGAGTGGCATTGATAGGTTAGATAGGAAGAAACTTTTTCCCTTAGCGCAGGGGCAAGAACCAGGGGGCATAGATTTAAGGTAAGGTGCAGGATTTGAGGAAAAGTTTTTTTCACCCAGAGGGTGGTTGGAACCTGGAACACACTGCCTGAAGAGGTGGTAGAGACAGGAACCCTCACAACATTTAAGAAGTATTTATATGAGCACTTGAAACGCCATAGCATACAAGGCAACGGGCCAAGTGCTGGAAAATGGGATTAGAATAGGTGCTTGATGGACACGATGGGCCAAAAGGCCTGTTCCTATGCTGTATAACTCCGAGTGGTAAGAATGGGACTTACCACCAAATAAAGAATAGTTGGGGCAAATAATAGATGCAGTTATGGAGAAGCGAGATAAGCACATGAAAGGCTCATGTAAAGTATAAATACCAACATAGACCAGTTGAGCCAAATTGCCTGTTTATGCTAATTGTATGTATTATGTCTCCATGAAGAGAGGAAAGTAATTTCTCACTGTGGAGACATAAGATTTACTTGTTTCATTTTTATTCTGTTTACATCTGCTTTCTGTTCCGTTATAGGAAGAACATTCTGTTAATTGTTCTGGTGTTTTAACATTGTCCCGGTACTTAAATTTTATCCTTATGGACTATGGTAAACCATTGACTTTCATTCTGGACCAGTAATAGTCTTCCAACATTTGAGGTGAGTGGTATATACTTTTGTTAAATATAATGACAGCAAAATCTTTACCTTTCTAAAACATTGAATGTGACTTCTGAGCAATTGTAGGCAATTAGGCAAAGATTAACAATCTTTTTTTAAAAAGATGTTTTAAAAAATCAGCTGTTTAAGAATAAATAATTGGGTTGTAAGTCTTTGTGGGTTACATTCCTGATGGGCGAGGTATCCTAGTGAAAAAATAATCAAATGCCACTCGGTCTCCATGTGGATTTGACGAAACAGTCTTTTCTTGATAGGCATTCAAATACTTTGGCTGCAGCAGGCATCAAACAGTTCTTTCAACACTGGGTCTAACGACAAGTCTGTGTTTGGATTTTAAAATTGGTACATTTCAGTCGAAGCTTTACTGTGAATTCCAGAAAACAGTTAAGAGAGATTCAATCTTGAAGCAAAGACTCCTCAGATTGGAAGTAAAGAAAAAGAAAATTTTCTACCTCCAGCAATATGAATGTTCTCTTCAAAAGGATTTTTTTCTCCTTAGGCAATTAATGCAGCCTGTGGCTCATTGTAGAATTTATGCTGAGAGAATTCTCTTTCGAGGCAAGCACGCTTCACTGGTGTCTCAAAACTGGTTTTAGCTCTTTTTTTTACACAGTTAATTTGTTACAGTACACCATGTGACCCCTCCTGCTGTTGCCTAGGTAACAGGTGCAGCTGTGGCACACTGTGCCTTAGTTTTTAAAGGTACACTCTTTTTAATAAGTCTTAATCAGAGGAGGAAAAAACACCGTTCCGTGACACATTTTACCTCCATAACATCCATTTACACTCTAACCTCAGCACATCTGCTACTGAAGCCCTCAGCTGTGGCTTTTCAACCACAGCCTCAGCTATTCCAATACAAACTTGGCCAGTGTCCCATCCTCCAATCTCCATAAACTTATGCTCATCTAAAACTTTGCTGCCCATATTTTATTCAGGACAAAGTTCTGATCATATATTATTTTCTTCACTGACCTACCTTGATTCCTTTTCCCCAATGATTCAAATGTAAGATTCGCTTTCATGTGTCCATATTCCTCCATGGCCTCACCACTACCCATCTCTCTGTAACCTACTCTGGTACTATAAGACCTCCCCCTACCCAATTCTCACTTCCTCTGAAATCAACTTCTTGTGCATCATCTCTCCATTCTCCTCCCCCTCCCCCTCCCCCTCCCCCTCCCCCTCTCCCTCCCCCTCTCCCTCCCCCTCCCCCTCCCCCTCCCCCTCTCCCTCCCCCTCTCCCTCCCCCTCTCCCTCCCCCTCTCCCTCCCCCTCTCCCTCCCCCTCTCCCTCTCCCTCTCCCTCTCCCTCTCCCTCTCCCTCCCCCTCTCCCTCCCCTCCCCCTCCCCCCTCCCTTTGCCTCTCTATTGACTTCAATTGCCCAGATAACTGGAATTCCCTTCCTAAACACCTCCACCTCTCAGGCCCTCCTTGAAGCCTATCTCTGACCAAGCATTTGGACACCTATCTTAATAGCTGTTGTTTCTGGGTAGATGAATTAAGACTGACCAACCCTCCTTCTTACCATTAACCATTTTGTGAACCCACAACCTTCTGCCTCACCACTGAGGCAGGTACCAGCTGAACAAAATTGACATGGCAAATGTAACATAACTACCAAGAATTATCTGACCTCTAACGAGAACTTCTTCTACAAATGTTGTTCTTTGTATCTCAGTTATTTCTCTTGCTCTTAGTTAATCTCACCTCCAGTTAGGGAGTCAGTGGGATTTTATTTTAAATTTTCCTAAATATCTAATACTATTCATGAAGATAAATTGGGAATTTACCATATGTATCAGGAATAAACCATCTGAACTCTAAAACTGAGTCTGTTCTTAATTTCATATAATTACTATAATACATAAAGGTCTATCGATGCTGGTGTTAAGACTACACATGAGCCGCCTCCCACTTTCTCACCCTGGGAATATCCCTCTGTTCCTTTCTACGTCCTACAATGATGCTATCTATCTTATTCTGACGCAATAAGTAATTCTACAGTGTATTTACGGCGGTGGACTTTGCCCCTGTTCTCCAAGAAAAGCTCTTAGTACAAAAACAAAACACTGAGGATGCTAGAAATCTGCAATAATAGACCTGCTGAGTATTTCTCACATTTTCTGTTTTTATGTCATGGTCCTCATTACTTGTACATTTTGGCAAGGATTATAAAACCAAGTGGGCCGTTCTTTTGTGAAGGACCCATGTTTTAAAAAATAAGTTACCATATTAATTATGGATTGATAGAAAAGGTTGGTTATTATAATGTTGGTACTGACATTATATGGCATGAGAGAGCCCTATATAACTCAGCTATTAAGATGTGCCTGACGCTACTTCCATATCAATGCCTCCTGTTTACTGTGATCCTTTGAAAGTAATTATACAGGATTCGAATTTGCCCAATCAGAATGTTCATTCGGCTGGTTGGGGTGGGGAGGTGGGATTAAATTCCTCCTTACGTGTCAAGTCGATGTTTTGACTGGCTAGCGGTCCGAGTTTATTGACGTGAGCACGGGCGAATCAGAATGCACGATTCACTATGGGCGGAGCTTGCTTTTGGTCGCGGGGCGATGGTGCCCGCCTACTTCGAGGAAAGTAAGAGGCTGTGTGAAGAGGCGGGAAACGATTGATTGATATGTCGATTAGCCAATAAGAGGGGGGACACGGCAGCTTTTTAAATGCCGATTGGTGCGCAGTGTCTCTTAGCGGCACAGCCGTTAGGAAGAGTCGGAGAGCGGAGCGGGCAGACTTCACCATGACTTCGACCAGCACTTTTCAGGGGTTGGAGGACAAGCCCAATTCCAGGTGAGAGGAGGAAGCGGCCGGTGTTAGGGGCTGGGCCAGGCCTGAGTGGGTTAATCACCAAGCCGCTGCTTGAAGCGGGAGCGGCCGAGCCCTGTTAGTTTTAGTTTGGGAATGTTCCTGAGGCCGAGATCCCCTCCCCGGGTTATCACCGGGAGTCGTGCTCCGAAGCCCTGTTCCCATGGTTAACGCCAGGAGTTTCCTGTTCCTCGCCGTCTGAACTCCCTTAAGAAAGTTTCTCCCAAGTTTTCTAACCCATGCGGTAGCTAGCGAGCGAACTTCCTGGTGCCCGCTCGGAGCTTGAGCGCCTTGTGATCTGACACCGATTTGCCCTCCCGCCCCGACACCTTCTCCGGGCTGAAGTTTACCGGGAACGGTACCTTTAGCAACCTGGTGTTGGAGCCCAGTGCTTGCCTTCCTAAATTAAGCACACCTCATCCCCAACCCCATACACTGCTGAGTTTCACTTTTGAGTCAATCTTCCGGCTGTAGAATTGATGCTTCGTCATTTAATACATATTGCTCCTCCCATGAGTTACCCAAGATGTGACTCAAAACTTTGTGAGAAGGTCGCATTGTTGAAGTTCGCTTTATGCCCTCTCTAAAAGCTAACCCATTCCTGCTATCCCCTTTGTATTTGCACGTTCAACTGCCTCACGTGCGATCGTTACCCATTCAGTTCTTTGGCATCTCTGGCATTTGGTAAGCGATTTATTCCTTAAGAAAAACGACTGTCTTTTGAAGGGTGGGGAGAAAGAATGCAAGATCAGGTGCGAATGGGTTTTGTATTTCACTGAATCTAACAAGAACGCATTTCGTCTTATCGCTGTTACCATGCAAGAGTATATGTGGCCTTTGTGCTAAGATACCGTGACACGGTGATTGACTAGGTTCTTTGAATGAACTGATTTGTTTTTCCTCAATTGATACCAATCGTGAAATCGGTTTGGCTTTCTCTGTGCTGACAGTTCATTAACCTGTTGGCAGTTGTGGTTTTACATGTTAGGGGACAAATGGACCAATTGGCATGTTCTAGAATAGTTCCACCTTAACCAGCCACTTTCCAGCAAGGATCTCTCTCTGGAACACAGTGGTATACCTCTTACAGTCTACTAACAGTAGGTCAGATTGGGCAGGTGCCTACCTTTCTTTGAATGCCTTAGTGGGTAAATGCACCATCTTGTACAGGACTTGTCCATCGAGGACAAAGCATGTTCCAATCAGTATTGATCACTTGATTACCCCTTTCCTCTGGACTCGAGATTTTCTGTTAAACTCTTGTTAGTGTATACTCTAGATGTAGAGATAGGTCAGAGGTAACACTTCAGTGCATGTTCACTATATTTGTATCTAATAGCTTGTCTTTTTGGACCTGGGAAGTGTTGGCCTTGGCTCAGTGGTGGCACACTCAACAATAACATGTATTTATACAGCACCTTTGTAATAAAACATCCTAAGTTGCTCCACAAGAGCATCAAAAAGAAAACTTTAGTACTGAGCCACTTGAGATATTGGGGTACATATACAAAAGCTTGGTCAGAGGTATGCTTTAAGAAGCACCTTTTAAAGGAGGGTATAGATTGAGGTAGGAAATTCCAGAGTTTGGGACCCAGGCAGCTGAAGGCATAGCCACCGATGGTGGTGCAGTTAAAATTGGAAATACTCTGAGTCATAGTCACTTACAGCACAGAAGGAGGCCATTTGGCCTATTGAGTCCATGCCAACTCTCCATGGAGCTATGCAGTCAGTCTGACTCCCTGGCTCGATCCCTGTAGCCCTGCAAGCCTCCTTCCCTCAGGTGGCCATCCAGCTTCCTCTTGAAGTCATTGATCATCTCTGCTTCCATGACCCTTGTTGGCAGCAAGTTCCAGGTCATTACCACCTGCTGTGTTTTTTTTTTAAAAAAACAACTTCATCCTCATTCCCCTTGCATCTTTTGCCTAAAACATTCCATCTGTGTCTCCTAGTCCTTGTACCATTTGTTAGTGGGAACAGATCTCTTGAGTCTGATCATAAGTTCAAGCCCAGTACAGGATTTTGGTACATAATAGTCTTGCAGTAAAATGTCAGCTTCTGAGGGTGTGTTATTGAAGCTGCCATTTTTCAGATGCAATGTTAAACTGAGGCCCTGCTTGTTTAGTCAGGTTACTGTAAAAGATCTCCAGGTACAGAGAGCAGGGGTGTTTCTCCAGTGTCTGAAACAACAGTTATATCTCAACCAAACCAGAGTCTCACTATCTGGTCATCCTGAGAATTCCAAATTTATTCTCTTCATAGTGGGGAGGGGTTCAATTAAGCTTATTGCTTAAACTGTATTTTTTGTTGGGAGCTATTTAGTGAACCACTTGTTCATATGTCCTGTTGAGCCAGTTTTTTATTAAATGTGCTAAACTTTTAATTTTAGGTTGTGGTCTTGTTAGCTACTGACCCTGCTGTAATAAATTGCTATTTTACAATAAAGTACTCAAAAGCGGTTTTCTTTTAGAGCAGTGTACGTTGGAGCCCATAGTGACAAGACTGATGAGCCAAATTGTTTTGTGCTTTACATGTAGTTTTGGTAAGCTTAAGGCCTCTTGTAGGTCATCTTTGTGCTTAAAGTGGTTGCTTATGAAGGTCACTGAAGTTCTTCAAACATTCTTCAAAATCTATTACAACTATTATACCAAAAATGCTACATATAAAAACTGATTCATTAGTGTGGTATAATTAGTACACTAAAATGTGACTAAAGTCCTGAATTTTCTTTGCTGTTCTAGTGAAATGCAGTTTTGAAATGGTTTTGCTCCATTATAGGGGTGGAATTCAAGATTGAACCTCAGTCATCTGATAATGACTCAAGTAATCTTGAAGCATTTGGGTTAGTTGGTGTCATCTTTAGCTTAGTCATTTTAATTACCATGTGCATTCTGAAGATGGCCAATTTGTCGCCACACTACTCAGGGTCCGTATAAAATTTTGTTTAATATGTTTGGATCTCTGGCCTAAGAAAGAAATGTATGGGTGTGGGGGAACTCTTTCGTGCAAGTTCTGATTTAAGGGTATACAATTGAATTGCTATAACATGCCACATTTTGGATTTTTTTTCACAAGGGACTTTGGAGTGTTTTTTAAAACTGAATTCGCACTTTTAAAATAAAAAAAAAAGCCACAGATATTCAAGGGAATATTCAGGCCAGTTTGTGAAATGGTGCCACTCAATGAGGGTCTGCTTATCCCAGTCCATTAGACAGAATGACTGAGGACATTGAATGATTCATTAATATGCCTCAGATGACTGCCTGTTCTGCCCCTCTGTGTTGTGCACTCAGAATTAGCAAAAGCAGGGGAAACGTGTTTTGAGTTTGTTTTAAATGAGACTGAACGTCAACCTGGAAGCTAAAAGTCATGAGGTTTTAAACATTTTATAAATGTCTTAAAAGAATGATTATGCAAAACAGTCAATCAAACCACATTTGAGAAGAGATTGAGTAAAATAGAATTTGCTTTGTCTATTCTTTTGTCATCTATGAAATTAAGCAGTTTAACAATTTATACAGCCTCATTTCACAATGTTTCAGTCTGACATCAAAATAATTGAAGCTGTGCATGTACAAAAGACAATATCCATTTCAAGTGCAAGTGGTTCCTTTGTTGAATCTCCAGTTATTTGGTAATATGACTAGATATTGGGCAATGCACCTGAATGAAAGCACTTGTCAGTCTTAGATGATTAACCAGTGCCAGTGCACCCAAGAGAATATCTATAGCAAACCTGTTTTTAATACATATTTTTATATGGTTTGACTTGTGTATTTATCTTGCTACAGATACCTTCTTTAGATTTTTTTTTTTTGGTTATTTGGTTTGATTGTGATAAAATGTTAAATAGAATGGGAGGAGGCACATGTGGAGCATACCCTGGCAATGGACCTGTTGGACTGAATGGTCTGTTTCTGTGCTGTACATAAGTTATAACATCTGTCCCCTTTCTAGTGGAGTTCTGGTGGAACATAATTCCAGGTCTTTACAATTCTCCTGTGAGTCAGCTGCTAGAAGATGCTGACAGTGGCCTGTTTTCTTATTTGGATGTTCGCTTGGCTTCTCGGGTTAAAATTGTGGATTCAAGCTTGAGCATATGTAATGGGCTGACAGTCCAGTGCAGGAATGAATTGAGTGCTGCATTTTTGAAAGGGTTTTCCTTCAACTGAAACATTTTAAAAATCCCATCTGTTCAAGTGGATGTTAAAGATATCACGCAGGGTTCTTATCCTATCCTACCCAACAATCCTACCAAGAAAAAGTAACTGCTTGTGAGACAATACTCTATGGTTGCTTCATCTGCTCAATAGTTGTTCTCCTTGGGTGCCATAAAAATGTTTTAACCCTCCTCATTGCTGAAATTCACAACTAATAATTAAGTGGGCAAGTTCATTATAGAGCCTTTGTGTAAAGAGTGGGATTGCTTAGTGACTCCAACTGATAAGCAGACGCTGGGTTTGTGTCTTGGGTTGCTCTGTTGCAATTTTGTGAGCCTGTTGAGTGAATACTTAAATGATCAGAGGTTTTGTTTATCAAAGCCCAACATTTGTATCCTAAGGCCTGTACTACACAAGAGTTGCTAATGCTGGAATTAATGACAAGGTTTCTCTTCAGGTTAGTTGCAACTCTGTACTTAATGAATAGATAAATAAATTCAGTTTAAAGTGGTCACTGGGTGTATCTAATCTGTGTGGGTAAACTTTATACTAGAATTAAACTTTGTAGAGTAGCCAGTCTCTTTTTTTTTACTATGGACTCTGAACTTCCATTGTTTCAGGTTGAATTCAGTTAATGAAGTCCACTTGTGATTATCACTTTGTAATAAGTAACATTTAACAATTTTGAAATGGGTAGTGAGCAGGAAATAAAAGAGCACTTGCACTACAGGACTGTTCAGGGTTTCCTGAATTTTTTTCCTCCTGCTTGAGCTTGCTTCCTTGATAGACTGGCAGGATATAGCTTGTGTATGCATAAAGGCTAACTTTAATAGTTCCTCATTAAACCCATGATCAAGCCTGTCTGCACTAGATACTAAAGTGTTTCCATTCTAACATAGTTACTCACTGTACTTGGATATATAACACTTGAGCGTTACCCTTTCTGTAGTGTAGTGAGCATCCTGATCACTTAGTGCGCCAAAGGTCCCTGCTTCAAGACCACATGAAAACAGTAAGAGAACTGGCACAACTGAACAATCCCAGTTGAATATCAAAAGCCACATATGGGTCAATTTGTTAAATTTCCCTGCTTATAAAATATCAAACATAACTAGTGCTACCATACCCCCTAAAGGTTTTTTTAAAAAAAAAATCCATTACATAGACTCTAGGCTTTCATTTTATTTTGGAGCACGTTGAAAACTGGAAAGGATCAATGTCCTTGTTAAATGACAATTGCATCATAAAATACTTTCAAATTAACCCTGAAGAATTACCTCTTCAGAATGGTTCTGATGCTAAGTGGTATAACTGAGAAAGTGAACAAAGAACAGTACAGCACAGGAACAGGCCATTCGGCCCTCCAAGCCTGCGCCGATCTTGATGCCTGTCTAAACTAAAACCTTCTGCACCTCCGGGGACCATATCCCTCTATTTATCCTATTCATGTATTTGTCAAGATGCCTCTTAAACATCGTTATCGTACCTGCTTCCACCACCTCCCCCGGCAGCAAGTTCCAGGCACTCACCACCCTCTGTGTAAAGAACTTGCCTCGCACATCCCCTCTAAACTTTGCCCCTCTCACCTTAAACCTATGTCCCCTAGTAACTGACTCTTCCACCCTGGGAAAAAGCTTCTGACTATCCACTCTGTCCATGCCGCTCATAACTTTGTAAACCTCTATCATGTCACCCCTCCACCTCCGTCGTTCCAGTGAAAACAATCCGAGTTTATCCAACCTCTCCTCATAGCTAATGCCCTCCAGACCAGGCAACATCCTGGTAAACCTCTTTTGTACCCTCTCCAAAGCCTCCACGTCCTTCTGGTAGTGTGGCGACCAGAATTGCACACAATATTCGAAGTGTGGCCTAACTAAAGTTCTGTACAACTGCAGCATGACTTGCCAATTTTTATACTCTATGCCCCGACCGATGAAGGCAAGCATGCCATATGCCTTCTTGACTACCTTATCCACCTGCGTTGCCACATTCAGTGACCTGTGGATCTGTACATCCAGATCTCTCTGCCTGTCGATACTCCGAAGGGTTCTGCCATTTACTGGATACTTCCCACCTGCATTAGACCTTCCAAAATGCATTACCTCACATTTGTCCGGATTAAACTCCATCTGCCATTTCTCTGCCCAAGTCTCCAACCGATCTATATCCTGCTGTATCCTCTGACAATCCTCATCACTATCCGCAACGCCTCCAACCTTTGTGTCGTCCGCAAACTTATTAATCAGACCAGCTACATTTTCCTCCAAATCATTTATATATACTACAAACAGCAAAGGTCCCAGCACTGATCCCTGCGGAACACCACTAGTCACATCCCTCCATTCAGAAAAGCACCCTTCCACTGCCAACCTCTGTCTTCTATGAAATCTTGCTCCAGTTTCTCCAACCACCTGTATTCACCTCCATGACAGCATATTTCGATGGCCCAAGCAAGATCAGAAACTTGCCACATTTACAATTACAAGCACAAATGCACATTCCATTACTCAATATATATTTGCTATTAGTTTTTTCAAGATACTGCAGTTCCTTTCTCTTGGCCATACAAGAACAACTAGAATTAAATACCAACTTGTATAGGATGTAAGCTCAACAAAATTGGCAATTTTATTCTGGTCAAAAAGATGACCTTGATGTGGAAAAACAGTCATACTTGTTCCAGTGGGGGGTTGTTCCTGAGACAAAATAAAAGCCTGCTCCTGCCCCACTGAACTGATTTCTTCCTATTGCAACACTTTCCCCCCCCCCCGCCCCCCCCCCCCCCCCACCCCTTGCCCAGTCTCTTCCCACTTGCATCTATCACTTCAACAGCTTCCTCGCCCTAACTGTCTCCCCTTCATTATGGATGTCTAATCTTCCTCCACCTCCATCCCTGACCAGGATGGTCTGAGAGCTCTCTGCTTTCTTGAACAGAGGCCCAACCAGTCTCCATCCTCCACCACTGCCCTCCTTTGCCTGGATGACCTTGCACTCACATTGAACAACTTCTCCTTCAACTCAACTTGCTTCTTCCACATAAAAGGTGTGGCTATGGGTACCTGCTTGTACTAGGTATGCCTGTGTTTTTTGTGGGATATGTGGAACATTCCTTGTTCCAGTCCTAAATGGGTGTTGTAAGGTGGGCCCTGCACTTGCATTTTATATTGACTATTGGTGCAGTTTCCTGTTTTCCCCCTGAACTGGAAAACATCTTCAAACTTGCTTTCAATTTCCACCTTTCTCTTGATTTATGTCTCCATTTCTGGGGGGCAGGCTGTCAACTAATATTTACTATAAGCCCACTGACTCCCACAGCTACCTTTGACTACACTTCCTCACACCCTGCTTCCTGTAAGGATTCCATTCATTTCTCCCAATTTCCCTGTCTGCAACCTTTCATACCAGTGCTTCTGATAATTTTTTCCTCAACCGAGGATTCTTCCCACCCACTGTGGTTGACGGGGCCCTCAATGTCCGTTCCATTTCCTGCACCTCTCCTGTCACCCTATTCCCTTTCCTCCCGGAATTACAATAGGGTTCCCTTGTCCTCCGTCCACCCCACAAGCCTGCTTATTCAACGAATCATCCTCCGCTGTCCCCAAACAATCTTCCTGTCCATCCAGCCATTCCCAGCACCCTGATCCACTGCTCAATCTTCCCCTTCCCATGGTACCATTTCCATGCAAGCACAGGAGATGCAACACCTTCCCCTTTACCTCGTCTCATCACTGTTCAAGGCCTCACAGTCCTTCCAGGTGAAACAGTGACGTGTGTATTGCTTTCAATTTAGTATACTGTTCACTGCTTGCAGTGTGGTCAGCTTTACACTAGAGTGTCCAAACGCAAATTGGATGACCATTTTGTGGAACCCCTCCATTCTGTCCGCAAGCATGACCCCCAAGATACTGGTCGTCTGTTAATTCTGCACCTTGCTCTTTCGCTGAGTCCTCTGTCCTTGCCCTACTGCATTGTTCCAATGAAGCTCAAAGTAAGTGCGGAACAACACCCCATCTTTCAGTTAGGCACTATACAGAGTTCTAGATTCAACATTGAGTTCAAAATTTTCAGACTGGAATCTGCCCCCATTTTATTTCCTTTTTTCTTTTTTGTTGCATGTTTTGGTTTTCCTCTTTTTTTTTTCTGCTTCCAGATGGCAACACACCTGCTCTAGGCAAATCTTTTTGGGTTTTTTGTATCTTGCCCCACTACCACTCCCTTTCGGTCTGCATGATGTAACTTGTGACCGTTATCTAATCTTTTATCTTGCACTCTCTTCCACCCTGTAACAGACCTTTCCCTTTTTGTTCTTTACTCACCCTCCCCTTGCTCAAAACCTATTGCATTTCTAACTTTTCCCCATTTCTGATGATAGGGCATTGACCTGAAATGTTAACTGTCCCTCTCTGCAGATGCTGACAACTATGGAGTATTTCCAGTATTTTCTTTTATTTCATATTTCCAGTATCAGTAGTATTTTGCTCTTTTATTTCATATTTCCAGTATCAGTAGTATTTTGCTCTTTTTAGAATTAAAAACTCTGTTCTCTCCAACATACATACTATGACAAGGTAATATTGACACTAGGTATGTGCTTGCTACTTCAATGTTGAGTTTAAAATTTCCTGTTAAAATGTAGTACGGGGGTAGATGGGAGTGTGGAATTCGAGGACAGAAACAAATCAACCATGATCTTATTGAATGGCAAAGCAGACTCAACGGGCTGAATGGCCTACTTCTGCTCCTAATTTGTATGTTGCAGTAACTGTTGGAACATTATATTGAACTGTAATATCTAAACATCTGTCATCATATACAGTGCTGAAGGACTTTCCACAATATTTGCTGGAGCTTGCTAAGTCTGAGTTTCTCTGGGTTTTCTAGTGATGTGCTCTACTGAGAGGTAGAAAAGATGATATCTGACTAAAATGGAGCACTAATTTGATAATGAATCTCAAATCTCCTAATTAGCAGAGTGCTCCAACCACCTGGTGGTGGTTCCAGTAACATATTTGGTGCCACTGATGTGCCATCCAGCAAACCCCATAAGATGGCGTCCAACATTTTTGGGCCTCCAGAAGAAACTTCATTGCCAAAAAGATCCAATCCTCCAGGTAAGGACGACTTAATGAAACTTAATCTTCAAGCTATGTATTTCATGGATGCCCACTGGTGATATTGGATGTACAGATCCTATGAAGATATGTAGAAGCAGTCTGCAGATATTTACAGGATGGTGCATGGTAAAACTTACTATAGTCTGCAGGTGTCAAGAGTGGCTGAATGGAGAACCAGTGTCAATACTGCTGAGGTCCCGTTGATCTTTAATAATGCAAACATGTTTGGGGGGTGGGGGTGGTGAGAGAGTGCTGATTCACCAGAATTATACTGGGTTGTAAAGGGTTAAATTGAGGACAGCTTTCTTAAGCTTCGCAGGTATCCCCTTGAGTGCGGTCAAAAGCACCCACCAATTTGTAGTAATATATTTAGTCCCAAGTTTTTATAGCAGTATTCTGAGCCCAGCACATCAGTGCGAAAGATAAGGCTGAAGCATTTGCAACAATCTTCAGCCAGAAGTGCCGAGTTGATGATCCATCTCGGCTTCCTCCTGAAGTCCCCAGCATCACAGATGCCAGACTTCAGCCAATTCGATTCACTCCGTGTGATATCAAGAAACGACTGAAGTCACTGGATACTGCAAAAGCTATGGGCCCTGACAATATTCCAGCAATAGTACTGAAGACCTGTACTCCAGAACTTGCCGTGCCCCTAGCCAAGCTGTTCCAGTACAGCTACAACACTGGCATCTACCCGTCAATGTGGAAAATTTCCCAGATATGTCCTGTACATAAAAAGCTGGACAAGTCCGACCCAGTCAATTACTGCCCCATTAGCCTACTCTCAATCATCAGTAAAGTGATGGAAGGTGACATCAACAGTGCCATCAAGCGGCACTTGCTTAGCAATAACGTGCTCAGTGACGCTCCGCTCCTGACCTCGTTAGTCTTGGTTCAAACATGGACAAAAGTGCTGAATTCAAGAGGTGAGGTGAGAGTGACTGCCCGTGACATCAAGGCAGCATTTGACCGAGTATGGCATCAAGGAGCCCTAGCAAAACTGAGATCAATGGGAATCGGGGAAAACCCTCCGCTGGCTGGAGTCATACCTAGCACAAAGGAAGATGGTTGTGGTTGTTGGAGATCAATCATCGGAGCTCCAGGACATCACTGCAGGAATTCCTCAGGGTAGTGTCCTAGGCCCAACCATCTTCAGCTGCTTCATCAATGACCTTCCTTCAATCATAAGGTCAGAAGTGGGGATGTTTGATGATTGCACAATGTTCAGCACCATTCGTGACTCCTCAGATACTGAAGCAGTCCGTGTAGAAATGCAGCAAGACCTGGACAATATCCAGGCTTGGGCTGATAAGTGGCAAGTAACATTCACGCCACACAAGTGTCAGGCAATGACCATCTCCAACAAGAGAGAATCTAACCATCTCCCCTTGACATTCAACGGCATTACCAACATCCTGGGGACTACCATTGACCAGAAACTGAACTGGAGTAGCCATATAAATACCGTGGCTACTAGAGCAGGTCAGAGGCTAGGAATCCTGAGGCGAGTAACTCACCACCTGACTCCCCAAAGCCTGTCCACCATCTACAAAGCACCAGTCAGGAGTGTGATGGAATACTCTCCAGTTGCCTGGATGGGTGCAGCTCCAACAACACTCAAGAAGCTCGACATCATCCAGGACAAAGCAGCCTGCTTGATTGGCACCACATCTACAAACATTCACTCCCTCCACCACCGACGCATAGTCGCATAGTGGCAGCAGTGTGTACCATCTACAAGATGCACTGCAGCAACGCACCAAGGCTCCTTAGACAGCACCTTCCAAACCCACAACCTCTACCAACTAGAAGGACAAGGGCAGCAAATACATGGGTACACCACCACCTGCTAGTTCCCCTCCAAGTCGAACACCATCCTGACTTGGAACTATATCGCCGTTGCTTCACTGTCGCTGGGTCAAAATCCTGGAACTCCCTTCCTAACAGCACTGTGGGTATACCTACCCCAAATGGACTACAGCGGTTCAAGAAGGCAGCTCACCACCACCTTGAGGGCAATTAAGGATGGGCAATAAATGCTGGCCTGGCCAGTGACGCCCACATCCCATGAACGAATAAAAAAAAAATAGACTATTTGGGAGTATTTTAATCACTTGAACACAGACTACTTGCTGCTAGCCACTGAAATTTGCCAAACAACTTTGTGAAATTGAAATGCGTGCTAAAAATATTTGTAACGGCTACTAATCTTTTCGTCACTACTTATCTTTAATTGGCTACACTATTTTAAATTTATTGGCGAATCCTTTTTTAATCGGCCCTCCAGTAGCTTACTGCTATTCATCCTGTTTCCTCTGGTGTGCTCCCTGTGTTGCATCCAATAGAGCTGGAGCTTACCCATGCTATGAAAGTAAAGCTGACTCTCCCTCTCTCAGGCACAATTAGTGCATTGTAGGTGGAAACTTTGCCCCACATGACTGCTGTCCAATTGGTAAATCTACTTGACATGCATCACACTTTAGGAGTTGGGTGGGGTGAGGGAAGAGGAGAGGGGAAATTAGCATCTGGATTTCTTGCAAGAAATTTAGAATAGGATCTTCAGTTTAGATGTAATGGAACTTCTGGGATGTGCCTTGAGAGATCAAACTTGGAAGATGGAAATTGGTATAGGCAAGCATCAGGGGAAATAGGATTTCAAAATGGTAAACTCTTGTATATAGGATTATTTAAATGTTGAAATTTATTGCTAAAAAGGTTGTAAATGGAAATTATCAACTAATGTAAAGTGTAGATATCAATCAAGTGTTGAGTGGAAATTCCCCTCCCCTCTTTCTTTCCCCCTCACACCACCCCCCCCCCCCCCCCCAACCAAACAACACCTAACCCCCCCTCATACTGCTTCTGGGTGAGGGGTGGAGAGGAATCTGATGTTTTGTACCAAAGTGGTTTCAGAAGATTTGCCATGTTTACAAATAAATCACTGAGGGATACAATTTGGTTGTTAACTATACTGAAGAACTGAATTTCTCCCTTTCTAATTTGAGGACTGTAGTAATGTCTGTTTGGTACTAGAATATTTTGAATTTTTGGCCTTTGAACTTGCCAGCCATTTGGCCCATTGTGCCTATATTGGCTCCTTGAAAGGGCTATCCCCATGGCAATATACATTTTTCCCCTTCAAGTATTTCAAGTCCCTTTTGGAAGTTATTACTGAAATTATCCACCACCTTTTCAGGCAAGAATTTTTTACATATAGCAAATTTATGAAACATTAATAAACTCAAAGATTCTTCAATCTTTCTAACTCTCAACCTTTTTAATTAGGTGGAAAAAGCAGTGGTATTTTCAGTGAATCAGAGCCTGCATCATCGCAATCACATGCTGATAAAAAAAGCAGTGACCTCTTTGGGGAGCCAATTCCTCCAGCTGCAGTTCGTGCACATCCAAACAAACCAAAGGTACAGTTCATAAATGCAGTGCTGTGTTCAGAGTTACTGTAAGGACCAATATTAACCTTTTTTATAGGGCTGTCTATTTTAACAATTGCATCATGGTTAGCTCTACCCTTGCATATAAATAAATTCAGGTGTTGGAGGGATTTATGCCACGTTCTTGTAATGTACAGAGGGGGAGAAATAGATCACCTTCATGCATCTTGTTTACAGCATTTAATGGCACAAAAGTTATTTCTGGGGTGTGATGCATCTAGAGCTATGGAGAGAAACACATTGCCAATCCTGTAAACCTTTATAAATTGAAGTTGTGGTGGTTACAGAACTGGGTATATGATCACTTGAAAGGCATCCATGATAGTTTGATGGCATCCCTCCCCATGTCAGGAGATAATGGACTGTGCCCATGGTGTATATCACCTTCTTCTGAATTGAACATAGTCTGCTGTGACTGTAGATGCCAACTGGTGAGTGGTCGTCCATTCTACAGCTGGCACAGATGAATAATGTTGGCCTGAAGTCGACTTTTCTCCTCCCCACCCCCCCCCCCCCCCCCCCCCTTCCATTGGGCTCTTTTCCCATGCCCTTCTTGACTGCTTGTCTCCATGATAACTTCGTTTTGAAACTTCATTACATATTTTAAAGTGTTTGAAATGAGCAGTTGGTACTTTCAGTTTAGAATACACTGTAAATATCTTCAGGATGCCTTGCTTTTTGCAGTAAATATAAAGTAAAGACTGGGGATGATAGAAACCATTACATTTACAAATTAATACCCAGGTCACCAAATGTACAGCCAGTGGGATTGGTAGCTAGTGCTAAATTTGAAGTGATCAAGTCTACTTCTAATGGGGATCCTTTTTTTGTTTTGATGCAGATTAAATTAGTGTCTATGTAAAGTGTATCCAAAGTGCTATTGAGTGCCATTTCTTTACTCTGTGTAACAAATCAAACCATTAGTACAATGTAATCTTGTTGCTGTGTGATAATGAGCTTTTAACTTTTTTAAACAGGATGCAAACTTATTCTCTAGTGAAGCAGATGAAGAATTGAAAGGTGAGGCTTGTATTGGAGCCAGCTAATTACGGGAAACTTAATTGGTGCAGTTGGCATGTGGTATGAATAAAATTGATATCCAAATATAATCTGAGAAATTTGAGCATGAAGTATCCATAATACCTTCACTTTTAAGTAGCAAGATGAAATATTACAAGTTGGATGTAAATGTTAGTTTTTGGAAGCAATTAACATGTTAATCACAACTGGCTAATTTTCTAGCTGCAGAACATGAAAAACAAGAAAGCGAAAAAGATGAAGAAAAGCCAAAGGAGCCCACAGTGGATGATCATGAACCTCATCTAGGGCCACGTCCACGATCCCATAATAAGGTCACCCAACCCCCTGGTGGCAGATCTACATTCTCATTATTCTGAGGGGTTTTGTGTTCTTTGACTCCAGTTTTTTTTCTTCTAAAAGTCTGCCTGGAACAGTGGGTTAACTTGTATACGCTTAACTGAGTTCTGAATAGCATCTAAATATTTAAAGCATTCTGTTTTTGTCTTTTTTTTATTCTTTTGAGGCTCATCTGCATAAAACAGGTCCATTTTATTTTAAAGGTAGCTGTTCATTTCAACAAAGATTTGCTGGCCCAAAGTTTTGCTGAAGTATTCTATAGCTTAAACAATTTTGTACCAATTGATGTGAAATAATTGATAAATGTGGTGTAGAATTTGCATTGTAATATAAAATGGGCATGTCGGTTTGGTCAAGTGCAAGAACGTAGGTAAAGAATGTCAACTGTGTTGAACTTATTTTATGTTTGATTCCTCGTGGCTGCTGCTGTTCATGTCTGACTTCATCAGATGTTTTAAGCTGTCTTTCTCTTAAAAGGCTGACTTTTTTTTCCCTACAGTGTGGACCAGACAGTCCATAATATTTCAATTTAGTCTTGTGTGAATTTTTGTTTTGCACCATGTGGAAAGTGACCTGGGACTAGTGCATGATGGGAAGAGTTTGATAAAAAGTTGTGTCCAATCATCTAGTTGTTGCCTTAGTTACCAAGAATGTAAAGTTATGCAAAATCTGCAAATATATTTCAAGGATTCCTTGGCATGATTGTAACATACACATTATGGATAGTTCAGATTCCTCAGCTCTTTTATTTTGATCTGCTATGAGCTAGTATACAATATGTAACATTTCTAGTTACAACTAGAAATGGTAACGTTTGAACTTTGAACAGAAAGATGATTAGTTTAGAAATATTTTCCTGAAACACATTGGACAAAGGCATCCTTTTTATGTATGCTTGATGAAAAACTTTTATTTTTAAACTGATTTCTGATTCGCTATGTGCATAGGAAATCTTCCCCATTGACTTGCACCAGGGCTCTAGAGAAGATTTAAATCCATTTTTAGCTTTTCTAAGGCAAACTTTAAAACCTACAAGACAATTGCAAATTTTAATTTTGCTGATATCTTGTTGCAAGTATTTATAACTAGACAGACATAGGATAGTAATACAATGACTATCAAATCTATACAAATGGGTTAATATTGCACTGAAAGATTGCTGTACTCAATCCTCTTAAATAAGTATCACTTTTTATATGCAGTTTTAATGGTACAAATTTGTTAAGCATAATTCTATCAAGTGCTCAATTTTGCTCCCAGGGTACATTTATCAGCTGCCATGGAATCCAGCTTCAGCAGCAGGTACTTAACTCTGCATCCTCACTGACATTTTCTTTTCTAATACTTCAGTTAAAGGAATGTGCTGGAAGTCATGAACACAAGTATGTAAATTATTGCCAGTGAGGAAACTCTCTTACCTTTTTTTGCAACCATCTTGTTTGGATGCAGATAACTGGATGGCAATAGCCAAAAATAAAATTTACCTCAATAAAATTTGATATTTTCTAGTCAGTGTGACTGGTATTAATCAAGTATAAATTGGGAATGGCTGGTGCAAACTAAGTTAATTTAAACTTTGTGGAGGTAGGAAAATGTGTTTAATGTTGCACTTAAGGTACATCTTAATCTAAAATGAATGTCATGCTGCTTTCTACTCCAGGATGGAGTCCAGCCCAAGTGTGAATTAACCTTTGTTCCATTACTAAGATGCTGCAGTTAATATCCTGCAAGCATTCAAAAATTAAATGATTTTGTGTATCTGCTGCTAACTCAGTATGCAGGTGAGATTACGACATCTCAATCCATTTAAGAGTTAAAGGCAATGATGCGTTAACCTGCAAGAGGACAAACTTTTTGGAGTCTGTTCTGGCAGTGAAAGAATTTGGTTTTTAATCAAAGATTCTGATAAAGGATTACTGGTGCAATGATCGTGAGAAATTGTAGCTGTGTGTTTAAAAACACAATTACATGAAGTGTTGAAGATTTTCACAGCCTCTTTTGAAGGACATAGAACTGATGTAGAAGTTCTAGTTCAGCTGTAGGGCCATGAGAATAGTAATTGTATGCATTTATGACTAGAAATTAATTCATTTAGTGCAGCTTTAACTGGCACTATGAAAGCCTGTCAACACTTCCTGTGGGTGTAATGCCCTGCTAGCTGCTTTCTGCATAGCATTACTGGAGAAGGGGGACACAGGCACATTCCTTGCAAATAGCAGGAGACTGAATTGACATTTATCCTGAAGTCACACAACCCACTGGCTGTAATGGCATGATTCCAAATTTGGACAACATGCACAGTCAGCCTCTTCATTCATTCTGCAAACAAGTGAGAAGCTGCAAGATTGACCCTGAATCTGTGCTAAATTAAAAAGCCCCTCCACCTGGACAGTGAGGATTTTTTGAGTAACTTTTTGGCTTGGTTACAGTTGGTGGAATGACTGTGGATTTTTTTTTTTTGCCAGCTAAGGAGGAGAGAAGACTACCTGAACCCCACATGGGGGCAGTTTTTGCAGAGCTTTCTGATCTGCAACATAATTAGGAAATGGAACTGAGAGGAGATGGCATCCTGGACTCCATAGGAGTGGACAGACTGCAGGAGCAAAATATAAGGTTCTGCTCTCATTTCATCCACTCTATCACAGCACGGACCCACCATCACACCCATTTCACACTCCCCATCACCGCATCGCCTTGGCCACAGTTCCACAATAAAAGCCACCAGCAAAAACCTTCACAGTGTCTAAATGGCAGACCCAATTAGGTAAACCATTAAGTATTCATCCTTCTGTATTCCTGTGCTGCTGCTTTTCACCAGGGGGAGATAACGTTAAAGGACACCCTTGAGCTGCTCTGGCCTGCAGGGGACTGGGCTGGTTGAGAGGCAATAACTAGGGCACTGACAAAATGGCAGTGGTGAGAGCACAGATGCAGTTATCCTGAGTGAGGAAACTAAGATTCTCCAAAAAGCACATCAGCAATCTGTTTAAGCAGATTACTAGGCTGCTGAGAGTCTGCATGTCATTTTGTGCACTGACATTACAATGGCATCAGCCTGAGTATGCATGGCAGTAACCATGGAGCTCAGCGAGCTGTGGGTGTGATCTTGCAGTATTAGAAATGAGCTGGAGCTGTGGGGAGTAGCAAACGTTGGGAGGGAGAAAAAGAGGTGGCTCTGCGTCTTGGTTCACCTTCAGGGAGCGAAGAGGGGCCAGACCTGCAAGGGAGCAGCTAACAGCTGCAGGAGTGTGTGTGTGCTGCCTGAGTTTGAAAAAAAGAATGTGACATCACAGGAAAGCTGTAAGGTGATTGGGTGAGTAACTGCTGTTGCAGTATTTGTAAATAGGTTAGTATACTGTTAGGGTGCATGTTCATAGCTGGAAATTAGAAAAATTAAGTTAAGTAGCTACCTTAAGACACGCAAACAGAAGGGAAGTAAGAAGCTGGTGAGGCTGCTGTTTATAAGTCGTTGGGTTTATTTCCAGGGTTAAATTAGTACAGTAAATGGTAAGGAGAGGCATTAATTAAATTATGTAAATCATTTGTTTTAAATAACTGTCAGGATGGCAGGGCAGGTGATGTGTTACAGCTTCAGTATGTGGGAACTTGTGGACACTAGTCTGATCCACGGCAACCAAATCGCAGTATGTGTCTGCGTCTCAGAGCTTTGGTTCAGTCGATGAGCTGGAGGCCAAACTACAGCCGCTGCGCTGCATCAGGGAGGGGGAAAGTTACCTGGACGCTTTGTTCCGGAAGGCAGTCACACCCCATAGGATTTTGGTCAGGGCCAGGAGGGTGTGACTGAGTGAGGTAGATAAGAGGATTGAGAAGGCAAAAGTAGAAGAAATTCAACTTAGAATCTCAAATCCATTGAACAATTGTTTCAGCTTGGACAGATGCGCAAACTGGCCATGGCACTGGTACAGGAAGCCATTTAAGTGGGGGTGAGTATATAGGAATGTAGTGGTAGGGGACAAAGACTGTTCTCTGCAGCCAAGTGAGGGTCCAGAAGGCTGTTGCCTGCCCAGTGCTAGGGTTTGGAACATCTGCTCAGGGCTGGAGAGGAACTTGCAGTGGAAGGGGAGGATCCAGTTGTCGTCCATGTGGGTACCAACGACAGGACTAGGAAAAGACTTTCTGCAGAGAAAGTATGATCGGCTAGGGGCTAAATTTAAAAAAAATCAACCTCAAAGGTAATCATCTCTGGATTATTACCTGAGCCATGAGCAAACTGGAGTAGGGTAAATAAGATTAGAGAGTTAAATTGGTTAAGATTGGTGTGGAAGAAATGGGTTTTGATTCATGGGACACTAGCACCTGTACTTGGGAAGGTGGGAGCTGTACTTTTGGGACAGTCTTCACCTGAACTGTGCTGGGACCAGTGTTCTGATGAGTCGTATAACTAGGGCAGTAGAGAGGGCTTTAAACTAAATAGTGGGGGTGAGGGAAGATCTAATAATTTAGAAAGACTGGAGAAGTTGAGAGCAAGGTAGCAATAAGGGAATTGATGATCTGAGTGTGGCAGAGGGAAGCAAAACTGGTAACAGGAAGTAGAAAAGTAGTAAGTGAAATTAGAAGACCGATGAAGCGAAGGCAAGCATCAAATGGGATCAGAATGTGGGATAATCTTTAAAAAGACAAAGTTAAGGGCGCTCGTTGCGAATGCTGCCTGCATTCAGATAAAGGTAGTGGATTTGAAGGCACGAATAGTGATAAATGGGTATGATTTAATTGCCATTAGAGATGTGGTTACTTCCTGACCTAGGAACTGAATATTCAAGGGTATTCGTCATTTAGAAAGGAAAGGCAAAAAAAAAAGGAAGTGGGGTAGCGCTGTTAATAAATCAGTACATTAGTGAGAGGATCTTGCAGCAAAGGATCAAGATGTAGAATCAATTTAGGTGGAGCTAAGAAACAGCAAGGGGCAGCAAACACTGAGAGTTGTTCATACTGTGCCCAACATTACCACTACTGTTATTTCTATAATCAGGAAATTGGAGCATGTAACATGGGTAATAGAGTAATGGGCAATTTCAATTTATGTATAGACTGGGTAATCAGCACTAATGCTGTGGAGGATGAATTCCTGGAATATATACGAGATGGGTTTCTAGAGCAGTATGTTGAAGAACCAATTAGTGATCGGACTATTTTAGATTTAGTATTATGTAATGAGAGGATTGATCAATAACTTTGTTGTAAAGGAGCCTTTCGGAAATAGTGACCATAATATAGCATTTTAAATGAAGTTTGGAAAAGAGATCATTCATTGTGAAACTAGGGTCTTAAATCTAAACAAAGGAAACTACAAAGGTATGAGGGGCAAGTTGGCTATGGTGGATTGGGAAAATACACACATTTGACAGACAAGGCAATGGCTAGTATTTAAAGAAGTATTACATGGTCTGCAACAAATATACATTCCTCTAACATATTAAAAACCCAACAGGAAAGATGAATCAACCTTGGCTAACACAATAAGTTTAAAAATTGCGTTGGATCGAAGGAAGTGGCTTATAAAGTTATCAGAAGCTTGAGGATTGGGAACAATTTGGAATCCAGCAAAGGATGACCAAGAAACTGAAAGGGGAAGAGAATATGAAAAACAAAGGCAGACTGTAAAAGTTTCTCTAGGTATGTGAAAAGGAAAAGAGTAGCAAGGACAAATGTAGGTTCATTACAGGCAGAGACAGGAGAATTTATAATAGAAAATAGGGAAATTAACTAGATTGAAAATTGATAAATCCCCTAGACCAGATGAGCTACATCCCATAGTGTTGACGGAGGTGGCTTTAGAGATGGTGGATGCATTGGTGGTTATCTTTTCAAAATTCTGGAACGGTTCCTGTAGACTGCGAAGTAGCAAACGTAACCCCACTATTTAAGAAAGGAGGGAGAAAGACAATGGGGAACTACAGACCTGTTAGTTTGACTTCAGTAGTATGGAAAATGTTAAAATCTATTTATAAAGAATGTGATAACTGGACATTTTAGAAAATAGGGTGGAGTCAACATGGATTTATGAAAGGGAAATCATGTTTGACAAACCTGTTGGAGTTTTTTTTTTGAGGATGTTACTTGTAGCATAGATAAAGGAGAACCAGTGGATGTGGTATTTGGATTCTCAGAAGGCATTTAAGGTCTCAGAACGTTAGTTAACAACATTAGACCACATGGGATTGGGGGTAATATACTGTTATAGATTGTGAATTGGTTAACGGACAGAAAGCAGTAGGAATAAACCGCTTACACTCAACATAGCAGGCTGTTACTAGTGGGGTACTGCAAGGATCAGTGCTGGGGCCACAGCTGTTCACAATCTATATCAATGATTTAGAAACATAGAAAATAGCAGGAGTAGGCCATTCAGCCCTTCAAGCCTGCTGTGCCAGTCATTTATGATCATGGCTGATCATCCAACTCGGTAACCTATTCCTGCTTTCTCCCCATACCCTTTGATCCCTTTAGACCCAAGAGCTATATCTAACTCCTTAAACATACAATGTGTTGGCCTCAACTGATTTCTGTGGTAGCAAATTCCATAGGCTCGCCACTCTGGGTGAAGAAATTTCTCCTCATGAGTCATGAAAGGTTTACCCTGTATCCTTAGACTATGACCCCTGGTTCTGGACTCCCCCACCATCGGGAACATCCTTCCTGCATCTACCCTGTCAAGTTCTGTTTAAAATTTTATAGGTTTCTGAGACTTCACCCCCCGCCCCCTCTTCTGAACTCCAGCGAATATAATCCTAACCCACTCAATCTCTCCTCATACGTCAGTCCCGTCATCCCAGGAATCAGTCTGGTAAACCTTTGCTGCACTCCCTCTATAGCAAGAGCATCCTTCCTCAGATAAGGAGACCAAAACAGCACACAATATTCCAGGTGTGGCCTCACCAAGGCCCTATATAATTGCAGCAAGACATCCCTGCTCCTGTACTCTAATCTTCTCGTTATGAAGGCCAACATACCATTTGCCTTTTTTACCACCTGTTGCACCTGCATGCTTACCTTCAGCGCCTGGTGTACAAGAACACCCAGGTCTCGCTGCATATTCCCCTCTCTCATTTTACAGCCGTTCAGATAATCTGCCTTCCTGTTTTTGCTACCAAAGTGATAACCTCACATTTATCCACACTGCATCTGCCATGCATTAGTCCACTCACTCAACTTGTCCAAATCACCCTGAAGCCTCTCTGCATCATCCTCACAACTCACCCTCCCACACAGTTTGTCATCTGCAAATTTGGAGATATTCCATTTAGTTCCCTCATCTAAATCATTAATATATATTGTCAATAGCTGGGGTCCTAGCACCGATCCCTGCAGTACCCCACTAGTCACTGCCTGCCATTTGGAAAAAGACCCATTTATCCCTACTATTTCCTGTTCGCTAACCAATTTTCTATCCATCGCAATACACTACCCCCAATCCCATGTGCTTTAATTTTACACGCTAATCTCTTATGTGGGACTTTGTCGAAAGTCCAAATAAACCACATCCACTGGCTCCCCCTCATCAACTCTACCAGTTGCATCCTCGAAGAATTCTAGAAGATTTGTCAAGCATAATTTCCCTTTTGTAAATCCATGCTGACTCTGCTCGATTCTACCACTGTTCTCGAAGTGCTCTGCTATAAAATCTTTGATAATGGACTGCAGAATTTTCCCCACTACTGACATCAGGCTGACTGGTCTATAATTCCCTTCTTTCTCTCTACCTCCCTTTTTAAATAGAGGGGTTACATTAGCTGCCCTCCAATCTGTAGGAACTGTTCCAGAGTCTGTAGAATCTTGGAAGATGACCACCAATGCATCCACTATTTCTAGGGCCACTTCCTTAAGTACTCTGGGATGCATACCATCAGGCCCTGGGGATTTATCGGCCTTCAATCCCATCAATTTCCGCAATACCACTTCTCTACTAATACAGATTTCCTTCAGTTCCTGCCTCTCACTAAGCCCTGTGTTCCCCAACATTTCTGGTATGATATTTGTTGTCTCCTTTGTGACGACAGAACCAAAGCATGCATTTAGTTGGTCAGCCATTTCTTTGTTTCCCATAATAAATTCCCCTGTTTCTGACTGTAGGGGACCTACATTTGTCTTCACCAATCTTTTTCTCTTCACATACCTATAGAAACTTTTACAGTCAGTTTTTATGTTCCTTGCAAGCTTCCTCTTGTACTCTATTTTCCCTTTCTTAATCAATCCCTTGGTCCTCCTTTGCTGAATTCTAAACTGCTCCCAGTGCTCAGGTCTGTTTTTTTTCTGGCAGATTTATGTGCTTCCTTGGATCTAATGCTATCTCTAATTTCCCTTGTAAGCCATGGTTTGGTTACCTTCCCCGTTTTTACTTTTGTGCCAGACTGGGATAAACAATTGTTTATTTAGAGAGCACTGAAACAGGCCCTTTGGCCCACCAAATCTGTGCTGACCATCAACCACCCATTTATACTAACCCTACATTAATCCCATATTCCTACCACATCCCCACCTTCCCTCAATTCTCCTACCACCTACCAATACTAGGGGCAATTTATAATGGCTAATTTATCTATCAACCTGCAAGTCTTTGGCTGTGGGAGGAAACCAGAGCACCCGGCAAAAACCAACGCGGTCACAGGGAGACCTTGCAAACTCGCCACAGGCAGTACCCAGAATTGAACCCCGGTCGCTGGAGCTGTGAGGCTGCGGTGCTAACCACTGTGCCGCCCTACTGTGGTTGCAGTTCATCCTTGCGCTCTTTAAATATTTGCCATTGCCTATCCACAGTCATCCCTTTAGGTAACGTTTCCCAATCCACCATAGCCAACTCGCGCTTCATACCTTCGTAGTTTCCTTTACTAAGATTCAGGACCCTAGTCTCAGAATCAACTACGTCACTCTCCATCTTGATGAAGAATTCTATAATATTATGGTCGCTCATCCCCAAGGGGTCTCATACCACTAGATTGTCAATTATCCCTCTCCCGTTACACAATACCCAGTCTAGGATGGCCTGTTCTCTAGTTGGTTCCTCAATGTTTTGGTCCAGAAAACCATCCCGTATACACTCCATGAATTCCTCCTTGACGGTATTGTGACTAATTTGATTTGCCCAATCAATGCAGATTAAGGTCACCCATAATTACAGATGTTCCTTTTTTGCATGGGTCTCTAATTTCCTGTTTAATGCCATTCTCAACATTGCCACTACAGTTTGGGGGTCTAATATACAACCCCCACTAACGTTTTTTTGCCCCTTAGTGTTTCTCAGCTCTACCCATACAGATTCCACATAGTCAGAGCTAATATCTTTCCGTACTATTATGTTAATTTCCTCTTTAACCAACAATGTAACTCTACTGCCTTTTGCTTTTTGTCTGTCCTTCCTAAATACTGAATACCCCTGCATGTTCATTTCCCATCCCTGGTCACCTTGCAGCCATGTCTCCGTAATCCTGACTAGATCATAGCCGTTTACATCTATTTGCACAATTAATTCATCCAATTTATTGCAAATGCTCTGCCCGTTAAGGTACAAAGCCTTAAGGCTTGTCTTTTTAACATTACTTGTCCCCTTCCCACTATTTTTCACTATGGCCCTGTTTGATTCTGGCCCTTGATTTCTCTGCCTATCACTTTTCTTATTCCCCTTACTGTCTTTTGTTCTTGTCTTTGATCCCTCCTCCTCTGACCCCTTGCAAAGGTTCCCATCCCCTGCCATTTTAGTTTAAACCCTCCCCAACCACTCTAGCAAATACTCCCCCTAGGACATCAGTCCCAGTCCTGCCCAGGTGTAACCTGTTCAGTTTGTACTGGTCCCACCTCCCCCAGAACCGCTCCCAATGTCCCAGGAATCTAAAACCCTCCCCCTCGCACCATCTCTTCAGCCACGTATTCATCCGATATATCCTGCTATTTCTACTCTGACTAGCACATGGCACTGGTAGTAATGATTAGGAATATAGAAAAATAGGAGCAGGAGTAGGCCCATTTGCCCTTTCGTGCCTGCTCCGCTATTCAATACAAGCATGGTTGATCAGTCAAACTCAGTACCCTGTTTCTGCTTTCTCCCTGGATCCCATTAGCCCTAAGAACTATATCTAACTCTTGAATATATTTAATGAGTTGGCCTCACCTGCTTTACATGGTAGAGAATTCCATAGGTTCAACCACTCTCTGGGTGAAAAAGATCTCTCCTTATCTCAGTCCTTAATAGCTTATCCCTTATCCTTAGATTGTGACCCCTGGTCCTGGATTCCCCCACCAACGGGAACATCCTTGCTGCATCTAGGCTGTCCAGTTAGAATTTTGTAGGTTTCTGAGATTCCCCTCTCATTCTTCTAAACTCTAGCCCCATCTCTCTTTTCATACATCAATTCTGCCATCCCAGGAATCCATCTGGTGAACCTTCGCTGCACTTCCTCCATAACAAGAACATCCTTCCTCATGAGACCAAAACTGCACCCAATACTCCAGAGGTGGTCTCACTAAGGCCTTGTATAATTGAAGCATTTTTAGAAGGGATGACCGAGTGCATGTAGATAGGATGGTTGTCTGGCAGGGGACATAGCATCAAAATAAGGGGTAGGCCATGTAAGGATGAGATGAGAAGGAATTTCCGTTCACTGAGGACGCTGAATCTTTGGAATTCTCTACCCTGAGGGCTATGGGAGCTCAATCATTGAACATGTACAAGACAAGAAATCTATAGATATCCATATGTCCCTTGATGTCATTATCTAGATAATGTGGGAAAGTGTCATTTAGATAAATGATTGGCCATGATCTAATTAAGTGGCCGAGCAGGTTTGATGGGCTGATTGGCCTACTCCTGCCCCTATGATGGAGGGTGTGTGTGGGGGGGCGGGGGGAGGTGCAATGTGAATGTTAAGTGAGTCCTGAGGGCCAAGTGTGTGGTGGGCATAAGCTGTAATGAGGTTGCATTTGCACACTTTGACCACCTATGAGGTCATTTGTATTTTTTTCCAGTACTGCTGACCTGTCTTTGGCAGCAGCCGCTAGTGTCCGTGATCCCGCCGGGAACATGCTCCCACTTCATCGTAGCTGGTGTGTGAGGGGTGCCTGCCTATCTGGCAAACTATGTCCCCTGCATCCACCCAGATCCACCCTATCATGCCCACTTAAAAAAAATTTGTATCAGTGAGATTACCTCTCATTCTTCAAAACTCTGGAACATATAGATCCAGTTTCCGCAATGTCTCCTCATAAGACAATCTGTCCCAGACTCCATCGCACTTCGGAGTGCATTCCATTGTGTGCTGTGCAATTTTGCTTCCTGCAATCTTCCCAGTTGATTACCCAGGAGCCTGGACTTCACCAGTGCAGCTTCCCCTCAATGGAGAGTCTGCATGTCAGGGAGGGACCATGTGGTTTGTTCACACATGGTTGGCTTGCCCTGCTTAGTGCAGAGGCCACAGGCAGTTGTTCACAAAGCAAAGCAATCCAGGAGCTATTCAGGCCAACACTACATTCATTCAGATGAGGTGAATATACCAAATTCATGTATCGTCCACATCAATGTGAACAGGTGGGGGCAGGTTCTGAATTGTCACTACAGTACCCCAAAAAACAGGACAGTCCAATTTCTAGGCCATATCTAAATGTGGACTGAATCAGGAAATTAGTGGCTAAGGTGGGTTGGTGAGTGGTCATTTGATACCATTGAAGGACAAAAATGGCTGAGTAGAATCCCCTGCATTAATAGAAAAATAATTGGATCAAGAACAAAGCATGAGAAATTAGAAACAAATACAGCTTTGCTGAGCTAACTGATCCTGCAAAAGTGTAGGTTGGCTAATGTTGTGGTGTTTTGGACATGATTTGTTTTTTGTTTGATACAGAGCAAGTGTGCTGGTGCTGTATAAGTAGACCTATGCTGAAAATCATACTGCCAGTTGTGGATGATCAGAATTGGAAAGCAATTTGATTTAGGAGTATGAGCCATAATTTCATAAATTAATGTAAAGTTCAAGTAAGTTAGGTCATAACCAAATTTCCAACAAGAAAGAAAGGTGAACTGGAAATGAGATTACATCAATTTACACTCAAGAGAAACGACTGTGTGTAAGAGGAATAGTTTCTGCCTTTATGAAACTGCAGGAAGGATCTAAAATGCCAGCCAAAAATGAAAGGAAACTTAGTGTGCAAATAATAAAGTAGCACAGCACTCCATTCATTTTAGAGTCAGATGCTATGTAAAGTGGATGTGGTTGTGCAGAAGGTAGCAGCAAAGAGGATTTTCTAGTCTTTTCTAACTATTGACCGCATGGTCAGCCGCCTTTTGCTTTCTAACTCTTGAACAAGTTGCTCCCCAAATATGTACGTGTCTTTCTCAACTCAGTCTCTAATCCGGTTTCTATTTCTGCCACAGCACTGAAATGACCCTAAAATAAAAGCAAAATACTGCGGATGCTGGAAATCTGACATAAAAACAAGAAATGCTGGAACCACTCAGCAGGTCTGGCAGCATCTGTGAAAAGAGAAGCAGCGTTAACGTTTCGGATCAGTGATCCTTCACTGAAATAACCCAAACCAGTTACAAATGCTATCCACCATAACTGTGCTGCTTAAAGTATTAAGCCATAATGTTATTTATTAAGTCATTCCTGGGATGGATGGGGGGAGGGTGTTGCTGGCTAGGCTGGCATTTATCACCCATCCCTAATTGCTCTAGAGAAGGTGGTGAGCTGCTGCCTTGAACCGCTGCAGTGCTTGGAGTGTGAATGTTTGTAGATGGGGTGCCAATCAAGCGGGCTGCTTTGTCTTGGATGGTGTGGAGCTTCTTGAGTGTTGTTGGAGCTGCACCCATCCAGGCAAGCAGAGAGTATTCCATCACATTCCTGACTTGTGCCTTGTAGATGGTGAACAGAGTTTGGGGAGATAGGCGAGTTATTCGTCACAGGATTCCTAGCCTCTGACCTGCTCTTGTATCCACCGTGTTTATATGGCTATTCCAGTTCAGTTTCTGGTCAATGACAATCCCCAGGATTATGTTAGTGGCAGATTCAGCAATTATAATGTCATTGATTAGATTATCTCTTATTGGAGATGGGCATTGCCTGGCACTTGTGTGATGCAAATGTTACTTGCCACTTATCAGCCCAAGCCTGGATATTGTCCAGGTCTTGCTGCATTTCTACACAGACTTCTTCAGTATCTGAGGAGTTGCGAATGGTGAACATTGTGCAATCATCAGCGAACATCCCCACTTCTATTCTAGGGTTGTATTACATAATTATATAACCATCAAATCTGCAGAAATTTCACGACCTTACATCTTTAAGATGTTAAAGTGCAGATCCTCAAGACGTTCAGAAGTACTGCTTTAACAACTAAACAGAACTTACATTTTCCTGCCACTCCACATGGTAGCAGCCAAATTCAAAGGGGTCAATGTAGAAAAAGCAGCAGGGCCAGACTTAATTTATTCTAGGGTCCTTAAAAAGAATTGTGTGATGTGGTAGTGGTCATTATCAATAGTTAATGGAGAACTAGGATAGTAGCTGATGGTTGGAAAAAGGCCCTTATACTTATGTCATTATTTTGTACTTAAATGGATGTCATTTTAAAAATAGTCAGTGGAAGAAAGATTTTTAGAGTGATTAACCAAAGACAGAGCTAGTCGGAAAACCACATTTGAAGCAACCATATTTAGTACAAACCAGGACCAAAATATACACGTCTCCACCAAATGAGGTTTTATATCATGATAGTTAATCTTACCTTGGGCACGCCAGTGAGGCAGTTTATCTTTCTTCTGTCTGCTGACAGTGTGGCATTTGCTCAGCCTAAATTCTTGTGGTGCAGACCTACCCCTAGCAGCGTTTCCACCAGGAAATGGGTGGAGGGCAGCTGTGTCTTGACAAGGTCAGAAAGCTGGCCTGCTCCAAGGGCGAGAGCAATACTGATAGGAATATTATACTTCTATACCCACAACAGACAGCTCCAAAGATAGGGGCCACTAAAAACAGTCTACCAGTCCTGATCAGGCAAGCATACATTAAAAATGCCTTTCATTAGTAACAACCCATAGACAAGTCTTACAGGCTTGTAAATATAAACACCAACTGTGGGAAAACCGTCATCTATTGGATATAAGGCAAGATGATATGATAGTCAAAGATCTTGCTTTGGATAGTTACCAGTGGAAGAAATGCATTGCCTTATGGCAGAGGGACCACTAACTTTTTGGCAAACAACTGCCAGAAAGCTCCAAGATCCAACAGGCCAGCAGAAATAGTTTGTACTTCTCACGGAGCAACTTCAGATTCAGGCCTAGCTCCACCCCTGTGAGAGAGCTGCAGAACTTGTGGGACGAAGTAAAGGCTGAATGGGTTTCTGTCCTCTATCGCTGTAGAGAATAAGCAGTCTAGCTTCAAAGGTCACATCAAGGTGCAGAGAAAGGCAATAAGGATGATGCCTAGCCTGAGATAATTGGGCTTGGATGAGATGCCTCAAGTGTGTAATCACTGGACAAATGGAAACTTACAGGAGATCTGATGTAGTAAGTATTTATTCAGGGCATAGATACCATGTGAGTAGACAAAAAGGTTACAGTGATGAGGTCAGGCAGAACTTAAGATCACCCATGCAAACTGAAACAGAAAAAAAAAGTTTGATGTGGAAAAGTTTACTTCCCCCACCCCCCAGAGGATGATCAAGAGGAGTAGGTAGTAGAGAAGACTGTTCCCTATCCTTCCAGAATTTAACATCTTGAAATCAGGGTGACCACAGCATATTAAAAGCAAGTTATTTCTGGATAGTGTTTATAGTTGATCAGGCAAAAGATGGCAGAGTTTTTTTTTTGCCAGAAAATTCCTGAATTGCATCAGTTTTTAAAAAAAACATTGAGCTGGGGGTGGGATGGATGGAATGGTTGCTACAGCACAGAGAGCAAAGATAAGTCAAAAGATGGGCATTTGCATATGTGGGGCTGATGTTTAGCCTGGATGCATAAACAGAAATGAAATCTGACCAAGCAGTAACTAAGAAATAAGTTTACTTTCTCACTGCTTATATAAACAACATAACCTCATCATATTCAGCTGGGTTAGCAGGAAACATGATCCCTGGACAAAGATCTATGTGTGAGGGCTGGGATTATATTTCTACACCTATAGTTTGAAGAGCCTTGTGGCTTGGGGGATGGTTTGAAGAGTTGCAGGAGAAGCACTTGAAAAACGGGTGAAGTTGGTCAATGCCAGTAACACGAAAATAGCAAATCGACACAGCCCGCTTTACATGTTCTTTTCTAGTAAAGTAATTGGTGTGAAACAGGTTTCCAATTCACAATTGGCCTGCTTAGCACTAATGCTGTTGACTAATTTCACCACATGTACTTGAGGAGTGGGGTGGGGCAGGAGGAGAAAGAGAGGCCTTACTAATTGGAGTGCTAGAGGCACATAATCTAGATATTCAAACTGGGTTTCCACACCAGGCAAAGTTCACTGCAGATACATTAAATTACTTTAGTAAATAGTCTCAATGGAACTGTTCTGGCTTGAATTAGATTCAGCTTTGACTTTTGCAATTCAGAATATTCAAATGAGAACAGAATTTAACAATTTCAGGTGTGTCCCACAGCTGTTTTGGCATCACTGGTACTAGCAAAATGCCATCTCTAGATTTTGAGAAAATGGCTTATTCCACTACCCATTCTGAAAACATCAACTGTTGTTGTATTCAAAGCAGTAATTTTCAACTAACTATATTTGACAATTAATTCTCTGAACCTTTACAGGCCAATACTATATCTGGAAATTAGAAACTCCCTCACTTAACTCCAACATTGGCAAAATGCAATTTATCAAATAAGAATGACGCTTCGATATTAATTGACATTCTCTAACCTAAAGGTTTTCCTTCCTAAAAAAAAAAATGCATTTGTCAGTCATCTGAATGTTGCCAGTAACTTTGCAGGAAAACTTTCAGACTCGAAATAGAAGCAATGCCACGTAATCAGTATTTGCAGGGGATAGTTAAACCCCTCGTTTCCAACACAAACCAACCCAGCAACTTTAGTATGTCAGTGCCTGCAGGAATGCTAAGCAACAGACAGTCAATAAGCATGATCCAGGAATGAATGAAGGTGCAGACTGAGCGTTCAGAAATCAAAAGGTTTATTTTTCAGTAAACACATAAGGAGTCTCTAATTTCAATTAAAATACCAATTGAAAACTTCATAAAATCATACCTAAAGCAAGACGTGCTGTGCAAACTGGAATGTTCACAAGAAAGCCAGCAAAATAGTGTTTAACTCATGAAATGGAGTACTCATTGTTGCATTGAAAAATATAGGGATATAACCCATGTGCATACAGCTCTATTCCACTGGCTGGCACAGGTCCAGGCCCACTCTTTCTCTTACTTTAGGTGAAGAATCCTTTGTTCCCACACTTTCTATATTTGGTCAGAGGCCATCAAACTCACATCTCGTGATCTACACAATAGCAAAGATTCTTGAGCAATTAATTGGTTGCAAATACTTTTGATGGCCTGAAGACATAAGATGCTATATAAAGGAAAGCTCTTTCACCTGACAGACATAGAAAATTAAAACATTTCCTTTTGCAATCTTACATAATGTAAAGCACTCATCTCAAGATCAGGTTTGGTACAGAGCAGCTGAAAACCAGGGCTTCTCCGCACCATGACCTCTATCCCTCTTACCCATACCACCACATTTCTAGTGCCTTGTGAAAGTTACATATAAATAATAACTGCAAGGGCTGGAGTGAGTGAGAAATGCAGGCCAACAGATTATTGTATCTACTGAAGGCTTGTATGGGGCACCAGGTATTATTAGATTTAACAAAAAGTTCTCCAGTTCAGCTACAAAATGGTTACTGCCTTAATGTGATCGAGAATGTTTGTTTTTGACATAACACAATAGATCACACTGGTAGATTTTCACTCAAGTTTAAAAATAAAAAACACCAGCTATTCTACTACAAAATAGTCCAATTTCTTTCTTTAACCCAAGAGATTAATTATTCTTCCTATTATCTCAGCTAATTCTGTTCTCATCACTGCTGTCCCTTAGCAAAGGGGATGTTTCTGACTGTTCTTGATTTTCCTCTTGCACAGCTTCTGAATGCTTAGTGGTTCTGTTCAATGTGCCACCCTGAGAGCAGAAACATAATAAAATGTCATTAACTCATGGAACGGAGGTAGTGCTGTTAAAAAAAAAGATTAGTCAATTGATCAGAGAGCACAGATAACACATGCTTAATAGAGAGACGTGAGGAGAAAGGGGAACTTCCAAACAAGGACTGCTACAGGTATAATCTAACTGCAATAGAACTGCGAGATCCTTTAATCTGAAACTTGTAAGGGGCTGGGCTCTGGAAGATGGAACTGTGGCTCCTTATATTACTGGGGAAGGGGAGGGAAAATCAGATATCTCAGGGAAAACAGCGAGGGCTCAGGGTAGAGAGACAGGAAAGAAAAGCAGAGTGCTGGTTAGTTACTGCCTTGCATCACTAGTAACCGAGTCATAACAGCACAGAAGGAGGCCATTCGTCCCGGAGGCCACACCAGCTCTCGGTAGAATAATCCAAGCAGTCCCACTCCCCTGCTCTATCCCCGTAGCCCTGCAGGTTTATTTCCCTCAAGTGCCCATCCAGTTTCCATTTGAAATCTATCACCTCTGCTTCCACCACCCTTGTAGGCACACCCTCTCAAGGGCTCCTCACATCCTTCCTAAAGTGTGGTGACCAGAACTGAACGCAATACTCTAGTTATGGCCTAATCAGAGCTTTATGAAGGTTCAGCAGAACCTCCCTGCATTTGTACTCAATGCCTCTAATTATGAAACCCATGATCCCATATGCTTTGCTAACTCCTCTTTCAATATTTCCTGTCACCTTCAAAGATATAACATGAACCCCAGGTTTCTCTGTCCCTGTATACTCTTTAGAACTATGCCAGTTAGTCCATATTGTCTCTCCCTATCCTTTTTGCCAAAATGCATCACCTCACACTTCTCTATATTAAATTTTGTCTGCCCATTCTGCTGGCCTATGTCCTGTTGCAAGTGATTCATATCAGCCTGTTTGCCACACCTCCAAGTTTGGTATCACTACCAAATTTTTAAATTCTACTCTGCATTCCAATATCCAAGTCACAGTGTGGCTTTCGTGCAGAGAGATCGACTATTGACATGCTGTTCTCCCTTCGTCAGATACAGGAGAAATGCCGTGAACAACAGATGCCCCTCTACATTGCTTTCATTGATCTCACCAAAGCCTTTGACCTCGTCAGCAGACGTGGTCTCTTCAGACTACTAGAAAAGATCGGATGTCCACCAAAGCTACTAAGTATCATCACCTCATTCCATGACAATATGAAAGGCACAATTCAACATGGTGGCTCCTCATCAGAGCCCTTTCCTATCCTGAGTGGTGTGAAACAGGGCTGTGTTCTCGCACCCACACTTTTTGGGATTTTCTTCTCCCTGCTGCTTTCACATGCGTTCAAATCCTCTGAAGAAGGAATTTTCCTCCACACAAGATCAGGGGGCAGGTTGTTCAACCTTGCCCGTCTAAGAGCGAAGTCCAAAGTACGGAAAGTCCTCATCAGAGAACTCCTCTTTGCTGACGATGCTGCTTTAACATCTCACACTGAAGAATGCCTGCAGAGTCTCATCGACAGGTTTGCGTCTGCCTGCAATGAATTTGGCCTAACCATCAGCCTCAAGAAAACGAACATCATGGGGCAGGATGTCAGAAATGCTCCATCCATCAATATTGGCGACCACGCTCTGGAAGTGGTTCAAGAGTTCACCTACCTAGGCTCAACTATCACCAGTAACCTGTCTCTAGATGCAGAAATCAACAAGCGCATGGGTAAGGCTTCCACTGCTATGTCCAGACTGGCCAAGAGAGTGTGGGAAAATGGCGCACTGACACGGAACACAAAAGTCCGAGTGTATCAGGCCTGTGTCCTCAGTACCTTGCTCTACGGCAGCGAGGCCTGGACAACGTATGCCAGCCAAGAGCGACGTCTCAATTCATTCCATCTTCGCTGCCTTCGGAGAATACTTGGCATCAGGTGGCAGGACTATATCTCCAACACAGAAGTCCTTGAAGCGGCCAACACCCCCAGCTTATACACACTACTGAGTCAGCGGCGCTTGAGATGGCTTGGCCATGTGAGCCGCATGGAAGATGGCAGGATCCCCAAAGACACATTGTACAGCGAGCTCGCCACTGGTATCAGACCCACCGGCCGTCCATGTCTCCGTTATAAAGACGTCTGCAAACGTGACATGAAATCGTGTGACATTGATCACAAGTCGTGGGAGTCAGTTGCCAGCATTCGCCAGAGCTGGCGGGCAGCCATAAAGACAGGGCTAAATTGTGGCGAGTCGAAGAGACTTAGTAGTTGGCAGGAAAAAAGACAGAGGCGCAAGGGGAGAGCCAACTGTGCAACAGCCCCAACAAACAAATTTCTCTGCAGCACCTGTGGAAGAGCCTGTCACTCCAGAATTGGCCTTTATAGCCACTCCAGGCGCTGCTTCACAAACCACTGACCACCTCCAGGCGCGTATCCATTGTCTCTCGAGATAAGGAGGCCCAAAAGAAAAAATATATATAATATAGCAAAAAAAAAGCAATGGTCCTAGCACTGAACCTTGCGTAACACCACTGTCTACCACTCTCCATTCCGAAAAACAATTTACCGTGACTTGCTGTTTTCTGTCCTTAAGTCAATTCTTTAGCCAAGTTGACACTGACCCTCCTATCCCATGAGCCTCAATTTTGTTAACCAACATTTTACATTGTACTTTGTCAAACACTTTCTTAAAATCCATATAGACAACATCTACTGCATTCCCTTCATCAACCTTCTCCCTGTTACTTCATCAAAAAAAAATTAGTCAAGCACAAATCCGTGCTGGCTCTGCTTTATTAACTCAAACCTCTCCAAGTTGATTTTTTTCCCATGATTGTTTCTGAAACCTCACCCACCACTGATGTTAAACTGATCAGCCTGTAGTTACTAGGAATATCCTTACACCTTTTCTTGAATAAGGGTGTCACATTTGCCACTCTCCAATCCTCTGGCACCTTCCATGTATTCCCAATTACTTCAATCATCTCCACTTCTACCGATATTTTGTCAGCATCCTCTTCCTTAGTAAACACTGATATAAAGTACTCTAAATATTCTAGCCTTGCCCTGCATCTCTAAGCATATAATCACCCTCTTTGTCCAGTTATTAAATACACTCTGTTCTATATACATAATTGTGTTTGGAATTTTGACTGGAATGTGAAGGCAGTGTTATTCATGGGTTGGTCATCACAAACCAGAGTTCGCATGATGCTATGTAAGTAAGTGGCCAGTAGATGTGAATACTTTTCTTTTCGAGGCTTCTCTGCTGGGTTAGAAGGAAAGCCATCATCAAAAAGTTGTACAAACTAGGAAGGTTCCACATTCAATCCACAATGTGCACCACGTTAGTTATCTTATCTGGGTCAGCGATAGCTACTACTGGTCACCCTGTCCCAGATTAGAGAACCAGGGAGGGGGAAAAAAGGATCCTACTCCTGTTCAGCAACCCTTGCCGTAAGTGCTTGTGTGGATAATAGTCTCCCAGCACTCACGGTCAATAATTGCCATTTGGGAAAGTACCAGAGGGCAGTTGTACTCTCTGCAAAGAAGTCAACACCTTCAAGAATAGAAAAGAAAAAAAAAATCAATCTCTAAAACCACACAATTGCATAACACCATTACTGTAGAATAAAATCCCAAAAAGTCTTGTGGATGAGGGGAAAAGAAAAAGGAACAAAATAAAATGAATATCGAGTGAGTTAGGAAAGGTGGCTGAAAGCTTGGCTGAAAAAAAAGAGAAAAAGACCTAAAGGTGTAAAAGAGTGAAAAATAAAATGCTGGGAATTGAAATGCCCATTTCATCCACCCTGTATCAGCATTAAGTACTTCCAGGTCCGGTACAGAACAACCAAGTTAAAACCCCCTCTGCGTTATACTTCAACCTTAAATAATACAACACCAGCCTGACCAGTGTAGCACTTTTTCCATTTACCACAATCATCCTTCTACCTATCTGAATGATGCTGCCAGCCAGCGCTCACAAGGGACTAGACGAAGACTGCTCAACCTTATTTCACATACAATCTTAACAGTCATTGGACAAGAGACTTCCATTCCATCGGTCAGGGATGGGTTTGAACCCAGGTCCCAGAGGTCAAAGGCCAGCATCTAACTGTCTGCACCATCCAGTTCTGAGGACAAATGGGAAAAGTATGTGCAAAAGTCCTCTCCCAGTATATGGAATATTGCCCTCCCCTTGCCACATGACTAACCAAAGCAGCATTTACTGACCAATAATATGCATAAATTGTGAACTTTTCACTCCAGCTAATTCTGTACTTTACTGGCGAGACCCTGACCTGTTGTTTGTCCACTATATTGAGAACGATGGAAGTGATGGTACAACTGATGGTGTTCACCAGCATAAAGATCATCATTTGCTGCCAGCGCCACCCTGGGATCTTCAAGTCACTGCAAGCCAAACATCAGAAGCAATAATCACAAGTTGTTAAGAAAAAAAAAATTCTCCAATCCTGTTTAGTTTCCTTTGGCCAAAAGGGCAGCTAGGAATATATTCTCAGGCCTCAGTTAACTCTAAGCCAAACAGCAGCCAGGGTGATTAGCTTGCTCATGTGCAAGTACTCATCGCCCTTTGATAGCAGCATGGCCATGATCAGATCTCAACATAGGGGATTCAGAAGTATGAAACTCCAACTCCCATAAATCCTGCCCTGTCTCTCCATGACACGCTCCCATACTGGCACTATCTTACACAAGAAAGCAACCCCGTCCTTGGCCAAAGAGACCAAGATGCTCTTCCCACACCTCTATTAACCCAGATATATGCAGTTCAGCCACACAAACTATAGGGTTTCATAACAATAGTTTACAGTTACATTTTCAAGGCCCCCCCCAACAGCATCTCCCACTGATCATTACACGCACCAATAGCTTTACTAGCAAATATTGTCCCCCCATTCAGGTCATTTACTCCAAATATACCTTTAAAAGACACAATTTAAATGTTTCTTGTAGGATTCCCCTAAGGGGTTGGTCAGCTTACCAAGGGAAGCACTCAGCTATACAAACAAGTATAGTCCATGCCCCAGGCTCAACTTGCTGACCTCAGCTGGGGTGACTAGAAGGCATTACAATTAGTTTCAAAGAACCCAGGTTCAGAAGGAGGAGGGTCACAGGGTACCCACTTGTAGTTGCCATTCAGCAACCCACGCAGACGTCTACCCATACGAACTTTATGCTGTCTGTGCAGAGTTTGGCTCCAACGTACATTGCAGATGAACAGTTTCATTGACATCAAGGCACTGGCAAGAAGAATAACACATGGGCGGTGGGCAGGCGGAGGAGGTGGGGAAGCGGGGGGGTTGGGTGAAGGGGGGTGTGAACAGTACCATAGAATGATGCTTCAGTAAGAAGCCAAGAAAGTATTGAGTTTACATTCAGTGGATTAAATAAAGTTGAGCTAGATTTTTCTATGGTGGGATTTAAGTGGACCGAGTTAATTTGAAACAAGTGCCCGTCCCTTCATATTTTTGTCAACTGACTTTACAGATGATGATATGTGAAATGGACACATGGGACTGAATTTTCGTAGGGTGGCGGATGAGGAGGAGGTGAGATCACAGCAGAGAGCCAGTTGTGGATGTGAGTGTTAGTCAGAAAACTGCATAAGAGGGGAAAGGCTCACTAATCGCCTCATTCATTGTGGTCATTGTGTTATCAATACTCCAGGTTTGACTAATGAATGTTGGGGCAGTTGCTGGGGGGTTGGGGAGTGAGAGTGCAGGGGTCATGGGAGCATAGCAGGGAGGTCCTGGTGGCCATGATAATCCAGCTGGAGGCAAGCAAGAGCATTCCTGCAAATGGGGATTAGCTACTCCGAATTGGAGATGAGCAGCAATGAAGAGCAGCCTCAGCGGTAAATGTAGGCCCTTGGCCATGAGGGACACAGGTGATGAGGAACAAGGGGCTGTGAGACAACAAAGGAGATACCCTCACAACAGGGTGTACTGGCAAAGAATAGGTTGCATTTTTAAATATTTTTGGGGCATTCATGTTTTATAATTGTGGAAATGGATTCATTTGGGATTGAAGAAATTCCATAGATGTTTGACTTTATTTTTAAACCAAGTCCCAAAGTCCTTCCAGTGACACTTTTTTTTTTAGAAAAAACACTTACTGGAAGTCACGTCTTCAGCTAGGTATACAGCAAGAGCCTTGGTGACAAGGGGGAGTTATTTACAGAGAAGTGACATGTCAAGATTTATGGTCGTCAAGAGTTGATTTCATTTTGAATTATTGAGTCAGTTGGAGTCAGCCTGCTAAGAGAGAAGACACCAGTTCATCTTTTATCCACCTGTGAGAAACTGCAAGCCTCCAGTATGAGATAGCTGAAACCCGAGGCCACATTTCTCCTGGAAAGCCCGCCAGACTAAGTTTCGACATCGCCCGAAGAGAATTACTCAAAAAAATCCCAGTGACAGCTATCTAATCTTATTTGGGACGCCAGAATAAAGGGACAACTGATATCCTTCCATATCATCCTTTTTTTTTCCTTCAAGAATTAACAAGTATTTGGCCTAAGTATTTTTATGTTGCCTTTTTTGTAAAGAGATCTCTGCAGAGAACTCTTTATTTTTTCTTTAACGCGTGTATGCGTGCGTGCGTTGGGCTAATCTAAAAGCGAACTTTCATATTTCAATCTGTGTTAATGCTTTGCATCTTTACCAAATTAGTCTGATTTTATATTAAATTGATAATTTCATTGTTTATTAAAGAAACCTGGTTGGTGGCTTTTATTCTGAAATATAATTGGTAGTATCAGTAACTGGATAAACATTTAAATATATGTTGTGACCCGTGGAGAAGTGGACCTAAGAAAGACAGTGCACTTCTCCAGCCTCGATCTTAACACCTGCAAACCCGCTTTGAAGGCGACTGCAGGCCTAGCAGGTCCCGTGGGCATGCCTGCCAGTAGCCATAAAAGCCACAGTGGCTCTGAACAAGACCTTTACAACGGAGTCATTCCAAGGATTGGCTGCTGACCTGAGTGGCATTTCTCAAGCAGCTGCCCATCATTGCATAAGACAGTTCAAGGATGTGTTGTTTATGAGGGCTGTATCGTACTGATTTCCAAATGGATAGTGCAATGCAGGCAGGAGGGCAGCAGGATTCCCTCAGGTGCAGAGGGTCATTGATTGCACCCATATGGCCATCAAGGCACCAACTGAGTAGCCAGAGAGATTCCTCAGTAGGAAGGGAATTACACTCCCTGCATATCCAGCTGTGTGCGACCACAACAAGCATTTCATGCAAGTGTGTGAATCATATGCTGGGAGCTGCATCTCTTCATGGCACCCAAGACACTCTGTGAGCTGTTAGGGGACAAGGGACATCCCCTGAAGATATGGCTATGGACATAAATGCAAGATCATGCAACAGAGGCGCTACAATGCCATCTGATCACCAGGACCACCATTGAGAAGGCCACTGGACGTCTGAAGATGCGGTTCCGGTGCCTTGACCAGTCAGGAGGAGGCACCCTCCCTCAAGAGGGTCTAGGATTGTTGTCATCTGCTGTGCTGTCCATAACATGGTCCTCTAGAAAGGTGTGGGTCTTGAAAACAGAGAAGGATGAAGACAAGGATGAGGTAGTGCCCACGCTTTGCAAGGCCTTCCAGAGAACCAGATCAGCGGTCAAGGCATTTATCAGGATGGCAAGGGAACTCAGGCTGTCTTATCCAGAATTGTTTCTCCTGAGGGCGCCTCCTTTATGGAAAGCACTTGGGTCTGATACTCACCTTCATCTAAATAAGACAGTGCATCCACTATGCACACAACACAGAAGTCTTTCATTGCTCCCTACAATGAAAGGCACACAAGTCACATACACATCACCACCAGCCACACATTTACCCCAAGCACAAACTTTTGCGTCACTCCCCCACATCTTCCTTCTTTTGCCTTAATTTCAACAAAGACAGGAAACACACAGGTCTCAGTTCAAACACCATATCCATCGTGTAGAGTTCTCATAACTATACTGAAACATGTCCCCCCAGTGAACCTCAACGTGGAATTAGACCCGGTGCTCTGCACTTGCAACCACTCCTATGGGGTGCTCCCCTGTGGCTGGAGATGAGGTGGAGGCCGCCTGCTCACTTGTGTCCGCTTGTGGCTGAAATATCCACATCTTGGAGGTACCAATGGGTGCACTTCCACAGTGCCTTGCTTTGTAGATGGTTCTGCAGTCAGAAGTGCCAAGATTTTGGATTCGGACGATGGGTCTCATGAGGGGTAGCCCCCTCATCATCTGACTCCCTCAGTCCTTTGATGGAGCACTTGAGTATCTGAGGGAACCATCAGCTGGGTCACACCAGGCATCCATTCCATGCATCCTTGTGCCATTAGCACCACTGACTGGTCAATGCTACAGAATGTTTCATACATTGTGTGCATGTCAGCGTGCTGCTGCTGCATATACTCAGTAATGCTGCATATGGCTCTCCATGAGGTTGGCCACTTTCTCAATGGAGGAGCTCATGCGCTTAAAACCCCAAGACAGGACAGTGCTCATGTGATGAATGGACTCCTCCATTCTGTGCCCATGTCTGTGCACCGCCTCAGGGAACTTCGACATGTGGGTACACATTTCTTGTTGGTCCAGGAATACCCGCCTTACATGTGAATCCTGAGGCTGTGCATCCACCCTGCTGAGCATGGCTGTGTCTGTCCTCCATCCTCCAATGGGGACCACCCACAGTTGTCTTTGCCTCCCTCACCTCCTCCTGCTCACTCGTAAAGTGTTGCTCATCCTCATCCCACCGAGGTGTGTGTATCTGTGCTGGTGGAGGGTACACTTGACCGGTGTGATGGTGCAACCTCACTCGCTTCTTCCTCCTCTGCAGACGACGACAAAGACATCCCCTTGGTCTGCCTTCACTACTTCCAGCTGCAGCAACGCATGATGTTACTGTCTTCAGTGTTGCCTCCTGTACTCCTGCTAATGACGTCAGCATTGCTCATGGCTCTGTAATGTTCCTGGGCACACACGTTTTGACTGTTCAGGAGGACTATGCACCCTGAGGCTGCTTAATTCGTGTGTATGCTTGTGACAGCAGGCCTGTCATCTGGGTGCAGTATTGCACTCACCTTGCCAGCCCGCAGAAGGTCACTGAAGAATTTGCTGCAATGAATTCACATCCTCCTCACCATGCTATGTCCACTGAATTCTTCTTCCACCTCCAGTCATATGAGCTTGGTCTGGCTGGCTGGCCTTCTCCTACCCCTCTCCGGGAATAGAATGGGACACCGCGAATGCCCCCGCCTCCAAATGAACATCAAGGGAGCCATCACTGAATCGAGGGGCCACCCTTGCACAGGTACCTGTACTACTGTTCGGCTGAGTTCTCCTCCTCCTTCCATTCCCACTAACCAGCAACAACAATAATGGCTGCCAGTTTGCCTTTAGAAACATGTCCATCTTGCTGCTCTCCTGCCTACTCCCCACCTCCAACTGGATGACGACTGCACACCCTGGCCACTAATTGGCTTGCTTGTTAAAAATCATATTGGGCCATTAGGCACTGACAGGGCTCTGGATCAGGACCCGGGAATACACTCAACATCGGGGTCCCGACTGCTCTAATCCGGAAAGCCAGTTGATGAAGGATAGTACTGGAACCAATCTTCACTCAGCCCCCAACATTTATTTAGAAAGTGAAACATTACAAGCATACATTTGCTAATTCAACCACACCACAATTTCAATGTGTCTCTTTGTGTGTGCTCAAGTGAAACCCCAATTAATCCCCACCACCTGCATACTATCAAACACAATTAACACAGACCCTAGAATGAAAATTCAGCCCATGCTGTTCAAGTACAAATTGCAGATTTAGCTTAAAGTTTACAAATTTCTTCACAGGTCTCCTCAAACCACATACCATTCCCCAGCTAAGAATGTGCAGTCAACCTAATTCCACATTTTTATAAACAGCTATTACAAATTGTCTAAGTGTGGATAGACAAGACCCAGTCACTGATTTATTTTCCTTTCTGTTAAGGGAGCAAACAGCCTCTGTTCATGATTCTCTTATGGCCATCATAGAGATAGTATAGTCATGATATAAATTGAATAGCAGAACAGGTTAGAGGGGCTGAATGGCCTACTCCTGTGCCTATGATGAGGTATTCGCCATGTGAGAAGCTGCAAGCATAAATATTCAACCAGCCATTGGATGACAGTACAGGGTGTCAACATTCTGCGCTATCATTTCAGATATCCAAGTCTAGTTTAACTGAGCAAATTGTGGATCAAGTCATTTCAGCCAATATAGGACTTGATAAAAGGGGAAATATATATCACTTCACCCTTAGTAATTGTTTTCAATTTATGCTTCATATTGCACAATTGTTATTAGATATATCAAGTGCATTGGGCCTCCATTGATTATAGAGAAGTTTCACTTTCACTGTACAGTACAAGTAATCAACTCCCGTCAGTATGGAGCAGAATCTCAACTTGCACAAGTAGCGGGAGGGATACAGATAACAGAAAACACAGAAATAATAGTTAAAGTGAAAGGTACACATTTCAGATGGCAGGCGACAATACATATTGTACTTTATTGTGGGCAATTTAAAAAAAACTGCTCACCTGGATTGGTTTCCAAGGATCTGCCCAACTATCAAGTTACAAAGGCCAACACCAATCATTTGCACCGAACCTGCAAGCCCCAAAGCTGTTCCAACATTTGCCTGAGGAACTACCAGGAAGATTGATGGCCATAGACTTGCCTGTGGAAATAACAACTTGTTTTTATACAGCCCATTTAATGCGAAACATCCAAGCCACTTCATGAAAGAGCTATCAAAGTTGGTCACCGAGCCACATAAGCAGATATAGGGTAGATGACCAAAGGTTTGGTCTAAAGAGGTAGGTTTTAAGAAGCTTCTTATAAAAGGATAGAGAGGTTTAGGGAGGGAATTCCAGAGATAGGGACTCAGCAGCTGAAGGCACAGCCACCAATGGTGGAGGTCAGAATTGAAAGAAGTTACAGAGATAGGGAGGGGCGAGGCCATGGAGGGAGGGATGGATGGCTTAACTGGAAGTGGGAGCAGGTTAGCGAACACAGGGGTGATGGGTGAGTGAGACTTTATGCCACTTACCTGTGTAAATAATAATCAGGAAATGACACCCGGTATTTCATTACTGTGAGCCAGCATAATAATCCCTTTCTGCCCACACCCTTCAATTTAAACCAAAGTAATATTTAATAACCATGCAAGATGTAATCTGCAGATCATGGGATAATATTCAGCCCATATCAGAATGCTGGGCACTTCAAAATGAAAGAAAATCTGGTTTCTGAATTATTCTTAGTCCCAGCAATTTTCAGTTATTTTAACCTTTTAAGATATGAAAACAAATGATGCTTCCATGCTGTCAACTTGTTATAAATCCCCATGTTTACATTTATAATGGAAACTGCCCATGTAAACTTATTACAATGTAATTGCACATCTCCAGGGTGCTGCCATGACACCACTAGCAAGAGGGTGTCATTGCAGTGTGACATGTTTACATAGGCAGCTTCCATTATAAATGTGGATACAAGAATTTACAACAGAAACATAAAATAAGGAATGTATGGCTTTAAAACAAACACTAAATTACATGTACAAATCTTGCTTCAATTATCACATGAACACTAAATCTGCAACATCATGGGAGATCCACTGATATATATAATTCTTAAATATGAGAAGGAATGAAATTAGATCAAAAATGTTTGCTCCCAATTGTATCATGACAAAAACAATCCAAATTCACACATTAAAAACACAATGAGTATTTCACCAGAGCTTTATAAGAAATTTCTGGACAGCATTTGGATAGATGTTATACAAGAAATTAAAGCAAGTATCACCAACAATATCCCTTTAAAATCGTTACTGGAGGGATCGGAGGCTCCTGGCAGTCATTTTAATCCAACCCTCCGTCTTGGAAAGACCCCTGAAACACCTACTTTGCATTACTAGAATCATTTATTCAGTATGTTAACCAGACAATTGTTTAGCTAGCTTGGTTAGAAGACCAGTGATTAAACTTAGTCATGATAGCTTGAACCACATAACCATTCAGGTAGCTTGAAGAATAATGTTTTCAGCTCTGGAGCATTATATGTTTCTTAAAACTTATTGAATGTCTAAGAAAATACAGGCTGCTCTTTCCCAAGAAGAGATTGGCGAGCAGCCGTGGAGCACAGCCATGAAGATCATAATATGCTCCACAGTGACCCATGTCTGGGACCAGGCATGAGTACATCATGATCAACAGCTTGTCGACAATGGCATGGGAGCTGAACAAAGAAATGTTATAAGTCGCCAACTTGGACTGAAGTAACCTTTGGGCAAATGAACTTTCACCTGCCCTGTCCCACTGTTGGTAGTTTTCTATTGGCCCCTTCTAATGAAGAGATACGGGGAAGCAACCTGTATGGGTTAATGCTTGCTAATCATCATGCATCATTCTCTATTATAAGAATGAGCTCAAACATCATGCTCTTGGGTACAGAAATAGTGCAATTATGACACAGCCTGGAATAACTGCGTGGATGTCAAAATACTACTCCACTGAAACACAACCTGGGTGAGCCTCAGCTTTGTTACTTAGTGTTAGATCGCCACTTGTTGTACTGTAACTAACTCTGTTCTTATCGCAAATAAAGTACTCAGCTACAAAAGCAAAAATACTGCAGATGCTGGAAATACTCAGCAGGTCAGGAGGCATCTGTAGAGAGAGAAACAGAGTTAACCTTTCAGGTCAATGAGCTTTCATCAGCGCCTGTATGTGACCTTTCCCAGAGACCCTTGCTGTTGAACTTCAGGTTATGCCATTTTTGTGGCCTCCATAACACAATGTTATAGTACTTTCTTCTAAAGGAGATAAACAACAGGCAGTTAATGCTCAGCTAGGTTGATCACTCTCTATGTGCTTTCTTCACAACTGTAACATCTTGAGGCCAATACCTTCTACAGCATTAGCACTCGTTGCATAAACTAGCAGAATTTTTTGAAATTGTAACTTTTCTTTTGAAGGGGGTCTGATGGCAAACTCCTTTATTAAAATTGATGCTTTAGGTGGGTGATGGGGATGAAAGAGCAAGTCGGGGGTGGGGGGGGGGGCGGTGGAAATGAAAAGCAGTTTACTTATCAGCAGAGAAAGAAAAATAAAAATCAACACCTTACAGCAGCAAATGAGTAGGTGACTCCCAACCATATTGTAGACACCAATGGTGGTACAAAGGTGAATGCCAGCAGTGCGAAAACTGGGAGCGTCAACACAGCACATGCTGTGGCGAGTATTCCTCTCAGGCCCACATTGTCCTGAAAAAGGTCAAAAGAACATTTAATGGATAAATAAATCAAAGAGAACTTTACAGTAGTTGAGACAAGTGATGGGAGCACCCTGGGTCAGACACATGACAAGGCACGCAAACTAATTCCTTGAAGTTTATTTTCTGTTTGATTCAAGTTATTCTCAGAAAACACATTTTCTATCCTCCCAATTTTTAGTCTTTACAATTGTCCCCATTTTAGGTTTCTACTGACATTTCCTATTTTTTTCTGAAAGCATGTAACCAGCTTTTTAAAAATTCATTCATGGAATGTGGGCGACATTGGCTTGGACAGCATTTATTGCCCATCCCTAGTTGCCCTAGAGAAGGTGGTGATGAGCTGCCTTCTTGAAATGCTGCAGTCCTTGGGGTGTAGGTACATCCACAGTGCTGTTAGGAAGTTAGTTCCAGGATTGCGACCCAGCGACAGTGAAGGAACGGTGATATAGTTCCAAGTGAGGATGGTGTGAGGCTTGGAGGGGAACTTGCAGGTGGTGGTGTTCCCAAGCATCTACTGCCCTCGTCCTTCTAGGTGGTAGTGGTTGCGGGTTTGGAAAATGCAGTCAAAGGAGACTTGGTGTTTTCCTGCAGTGCATCTTTTAGATGGTACACACTGCTGCCACTGTGCATCAGTGGTGGAGTAAGTTAATGTTAGTGGATGGGGTGCCAATCAAGCAGGCTGCTTTGTCCTGGATGGTGTTGAGCTTCTTGAGTGTCGTTGGCGCTGCACCCATCCAGGCAAGTAGAGAGTATTCCATCACACTCCTGACTTGTGCCTTGTAGATGGTGGACAGGCTTTGGGGAGTGAGGAGGGGAGCTACCCGCCGCAGGATTCCGAGCCTCTGACCTGCTCTTGTAGCCACAATATTTATATGGCTACTCCAGTTCAGTTTCTGGTCACTGGTAACCCCCAGGATGTTGATAGTGGGGGATTCCTAGGAGCAGGAGTAGGCCATTCAGCCCATCGAGTCTGCCCTGCCATTCAGTACGATCATGGCTGATCATCCACGTCAATGCCTTTTTCCCACACTATCCTCATATCCCCTTATGTCATTGGTATTTAGAAATCTGTCAATCACTGCTTTACACATACTCAATGACTGAGCTTCCACAGCCCTCTGGGGTAGTGAATTCCAAAGTTTCACAACCCTCCGAGTAAAGAAATTTCTTCTCATCTCTTTCCTAAGTGGCTTCCCCCTTATTTTGAAATTGTGTCCCCTGGTTCTAGACTCCCCAACCAGGGGAAAGATCTTAGTTGCATTTACCGTGTCTATCCCTTTAAGTATTTTGTAGGTTTCAATGAGATCATCTCTTTCTTCGAAACTCTAGGGAATACAGCCCCAGTTTCCCCAATCTCTCTTCATAGGACAGTCCCACCATTCCCGGAACAAGTCTGGTGAATCTTCGTTGCACTCCCTCTATGACAATAATATCCTCCCTAAGGTAAGGGGACCAAAACTGCACACAGTATTCCAGATGCAGTCTAACCAAGGTTCTATACAATTGAAGCAAAACTTTACTACTCCTGTACCCAAATCCTCTTGTGATAAAGATTAACATACCATTAGCCTTCTTAATTGCTTGCTGCACGTTAGCTTTCAGTGACTTATTGACAAGGACACCCAGGTTCCTTTGTACATCTATACTTTCTGATCTCTTACCATTTCAGAAATATTCTGCACATCTATTCTTCCTACCAAAGTGGATAACCTCACATTGTTCCACATTATATTCCATCTGCCACATTCTGGCCCACTCATTAAGTCTTTCTAAATCCCCTTGAAGCTGCTTTGCATCATCCTCACAACACACATTCCCACCTAGTTTTGTGTCATCCGTGAACTTGGAAATAATACATTTCCCCACATCCAAATCATTGATATACATTGTGAACAGTTGGGGCCCAAGTACTGATCCCTGCAGTACCCCACTAGTCACAGCCTGCCAACGCAAGAATGACCTGTTTATTTCTACTCTCTGTTTTCTGCCTGTTAACCAATCCTTAATCAAATGTCAGTATATTACCTCCTATCCCATGTCCTTTAATTTTGCTAACCAACCTCCTGTGGGGGACTTTATCAAAAGCTCTCTGAAAATCCAAGTATACTATGTCCAACTATTCCCCTTTATCAATTCTGTTCATAACATCCTCAAATAACTCCAACAGGTTCGTCAAACATGATCGCCCATTCATAAATCCATGTTGACTATGCCCAATCAGATCATTGTTATCCAAGTGTCCATTTGTCACATCCTTCAGTATAGATTCTAACTTTTTCCCTACGATGGATGTAGGGCTAACAGATCTGTAATTCCCAGTTTTCTCTCTCCCTCCCTTCTTAAATAGTGGGGTGACATTTGCTACCTTCCAATCTGCAGGAACCATTCCAGAATCCACAGAATTTTGGAAGATAATCACCAATGCATCCACTGTCTCCACAGCTACCTCTTTCAACACTCTGGGATGTAGACTATCAGGTCGTGGGGAATTATCAACCTTCAGCCTCATTAATTTCTCCAATACAACCTTCTTACTAATACTAATTTCATTCAATTCCTCATTCTCCCTAATCCCTTGGATCTCCAATTCTGGGAGATTTCTTGTATCTTCCTCAGTGAAGACAGACACAAAGTAATCATTTGGCTTCTCTGCCATTTCTCTATTCCCCATTATAAATTCTCCTGACTCTGCCTGTAATGGACCCACATTTGTTTTAGCCAGCGACTGTAATGCCATTGAATCTTTAGACGGTTTAGAATGGGAGATGGTTAGATTCTCTCTTGTTTGAGATGGTCATTGCCTGGCATGTGTGTCGCGCGAATGTTACTTGCCACTTATCAGCCCAAGCCTGGATATTGTCCAGGTCTTGCTGCATTTCTACACGGACTGCTTCAGTATGTGAGGAGTCGCAAATGTGCTGAACATTGTGCAATCAGCGAACATTCCCATTTCTGACCTTAGGATTGAAGGAAGGTCATTGATGAAGCAGCTGAAGATGGTTGGGCCTAGGACACTACCTGAAGAAACTCCTGCAGCGATGTCCTGGAGCAGAGATGATTGACCTCCAACAACCGCAACCATCTTCCTTTGTGTGAGGTATGACTCCAACCAGCAGAGAGCACCCCACCCCCCCTCCACCGATTCCCACTGACTCCAGTTTTGCTAGGGCTCCAAGACGCCATACTCTGCCAAATGCTGCCTTGATGGCAAGGGCAGTCACTCTCACCGGACCTCTTGAGTTCAGCTCTGTTGTCCACGTTTGAACCAAGGCTGTATGTAATGAGGTCAGGAGCCGAGTGGCCCCAGCAGAACCCAAATTGAGTGTCAGTGAGCAGGTTATTGCTAAGCAAGTGCCGCTTGATAGCACTGTCAACGACACCTTCCATCACTTTACTGATGATTGAGAGCGGACCGACCGGGTGGTAATTGGCCGGGTTGGATTTGTCCTTTTTTTTTTGTGTACAGGACATACCTGGGCAATTTTCCACATTGCTGGGTAGATGCCAGTATTGTAACTGTACTGGAACAGCTTGGCTAGGGAGGAAATAGACTGCTGCAGAGCCAGATCTGGTAATGGATGGCACCAGCAGTGCGCATTAGATACATTCAAGTTTGCTCCCTTTGGACTAGTAAGTGATGATGGGAGCACCTTACCAGGGAGAACAACCAGGATGGGAGACAGTAACGTTTTACTGGGGACAAGGGCAAAAAAGGTGGAGACGACAAGTGTTTGAGCAGTTTTACAGCTGCAGAAGTATCGTGGCTAATGGAAGGCCAAAGACCCAGCAGTTGTCACACTGAAAGTGCCATCTTAAATGACTCAGGGAAAGAGTGTTTTCCATCAGGAGATGCAGAAGGAAATAGAGTAGGGAGGGTATAGGTGGATGCGACTGGTGATGGATATAAGGAAGTGGTTAGAGATGGCCACTTCTGTGATCGAGGCTATGAAAGATGAGGCCACGAATATGGGTAGGAGGCAGAATTTTCTTTTGGGGAGGGGGTGGTGGTGAGAATGCAGATTATTTGGATAACATGACACTCAAGCCATGCAAAATCTAGGTCCAAATGTCCAATAGGAGATGCCCAACAATCCTGATGTTTTTACTGATACAAAATATTCTTTTAGGGTAGTGGGGAGCTCCATCTGCTGGTCAAACCCAGAACTGCCAAAACGCAACCATGAGTTTTATTAATTTATTTACTATTCAATATATTGACTGAAATTAAAGAAATGATTTAATTGTGCAATAGCCAAAGAACAGAAGGTCAAAATTGAACAATGCACTCCAGCATCCACTGACATATTGCGATCATTCTTGCATTTCACAAACCAAATTTATGAATTGGATCAGATACAACATCTGATGCACATGGTACTTCAGGACTTAGTATGATATTAACACTCCATGAGCGTTTCAAGCAGCCTATACTTATTACCGAGCAATGATAAGAGAGATCACTGACAATGCACATTTTCTAAACAATAAATCACAGACTCCAATGGCAGAGCACAATTGCTAAGGTTATACTGAATATCTACTGAGACAGAGTTGAAATAATATGCAGTGAGACGAAGTGGTCAACACTTCATGTCTTTGATATTCCAAGTCCACCATTACCAGGGACAACAGATCACTGCTCTACCCAAGTGTATTTTGATTTGATACATTTCATTTATTCCTAATTGACAATATTGAAGACTTTGTGGTTAAGGTAAATTATTCAAACATCACCACTAGAAACGGTTAATTTTCAAAATTAGATTAACAACCAAAACTGATTCCCTGATTGGAACTATATCAAAAACACATTATACAAGAACTGGGAATATTAAACAGGAGATTGCAACTCTGTTAAATGTAGTTATCAGTTTTGAAAGTCAGTAAGCCTTCACCTGCAATCCCATTGTAAAAATTTAGTGTTGCATGTATAAAACTGTCAGTACAATTTGCAATAAAGATTCTTAAACTTTCCTGTCAAATTATTTATTTGCTGTGTGATACAGAAAATAACCACTATTATATTTTAATATAGGGAAAAGGGACCCCATCATTGATGGAGTGCGATTCAGATCTCTCTCATCATCCTCGGGTATATGAAACTACTCCAAGATTGTGCATTTCGTTCACCTTTTACCAAAGCCACACTTTAGATTAAAGCTCATTCCAAGTTCTATCCAGATCTATTTCCATCTACAATAGGAGATAGCTAAACACCTGCAACCAGGGGATCTCATGAGTCTAGTGAACACAAACTGCTGTGAGGTGGGATAAACCAGACTGTACTCACAATGAGGATTCCAGCTACAGCAAGTAGCACCAGTGAACAGTCGTAGACAGCACCAGTGATATAGGAGGCTTCCTGCTGACTGTACCCAGAATATTTATCCTGAATAAACTTGCTGAAAAAAACAAACAAATGTCCTCATCACATTTAGATCAAAGACGTAAAGCAGAGACAATTTTAGTAAGCTACATTTGGTTTCCATGCTTCATATTTTTAATAAGTAGTCCTGGAGACTGTAACAAATATTTAACTGGAATTTCAAAACAGAAATAGAACAAAATTGGTTTTGTGTCTTGTGTTCCTCAGATTAAAGCTCCACTCTCATACCAACAGCGGAATCATACTGTTGAAATAGTACTTTGAGGGCATCTGCCAGTACCATTTTAACTCAATGCCCCTGTCAAATATTCTGGCAATATCCACAGGCCAGGTTCATAAATGAAGAATGGATACTTGGCCGGTGTGAGAAGGTTGCTGGCACTCACTGAACCATAAGAAAGCAGGACTGACTACCTTCCTCCTGAAACCCTGTGAGCTCCCAAGAGCAGCTGGGAAAATGCAAAAAACATTTTAAAAAGAACACTCCCAAACAAAAAAGCAAACTGTTCATATTCCAGGTTTTCCCATTATAGCGAAACTTATCTACCAAGGGCTGCACTCTTGTACCATTATGGAGCACTATTATTGAGGCAAGGAGAGGGGTGCAAGAAGAATAGAGAAAACTCAATACTTCCACTAAGAGTACAGTACTATCATGTTAGATAATAGAATGAACCTTTCTTACCTGGCATCAGCAACAAAAGGAAAGATTCCATTATAGAAGAACATGATGGTGAGTACTAGCAACCAGTAGCGAAGAGACAAATAGCGAATATCCTGGAATTGCTGAGAAAAAGAGGAACGAAAAAGGTAAGACAACAGGATCATGTAGACGTTGGAGGCTAAAGTCAGTACAGGCTATAAAATCTTATAGATCCCTACTTCCAAAAGATGTACTTCAGAGATCAGGCATTACGCTCCATTCCAGCTGGTTACAACAGATACTTAATTCCAAGATAAATATACGAACATATATACATACGAATTAGGAATAGGCCATTCGGCCCCTCGAGCCTGCTCCACCATTCAATAAGATCATGGCTGATCGGTTTCTGTCTCGAATTCCACCCTCCCATCTACTCCCCGATAACCTTTGATTCCCTTACCTAACAAGAATCTATCTACCTCCGCCTTAAAAATATTCAATGACCCCGCCTCCACCACCATCTGAGGCAGAGAGTTCCAAAGTCGCACAACCGTCTGAGAGAAAAAAATTCTCATCTCTGTCCTAAAGGGTGACCCCTAATTTTAAAACGGCGCCCTCTAGTTCTGGACTCACTCACAAGAGGAAACATCCTTTCCACATCCACCTTGTCAAGACTGTTCAGAATCTTATATACTTCAATCAAGTCTCCCCTCACTCTTCTAAACTCCAGTGAAAACAAGGCCAGTCTGTCCAACCTTTCCACATAAGACAACCCGCTCATTCCAGGTATCAATCTGGGCGGCACAGTGGTGCAGTGGTTAGCACCGCAGCCTCACAGCTCCAGCGACCCGGGTTCAATTCTGGGTACTGCCTGTGTGGAGTTTGCAAGTTCTCCCTGTGTCTGCGTGGGTTTTCGCCGGGTACTCCGGTTTCCTCCCACCACCGAAAAGACTTGCAGGTTGATAGGTGAATTGGCCATTCTAAATTGCCCCTAGTATAGGTAGGTGGTAGGGGAATATAGGGACAGGTGGGGATGTGGTAGGAATATGGGATTAGTGTAGGATTAGTATAAATGGGTGGCTGATGGTCGGCACAGACTCGGTGGGCCGAAGGGCCTGTTTCAGTGCTGTATCTCTAAATAAAATAAATAAACCTCCTCTGAATCGCCTCCAACGCATTTACATCCTTCCTTAAACAAGGAGACCAAAACTGCACGCAGTATTCGAGATATAGTCTCACCAATGCCCTGGATAACTGAAGCATAAAATCCTTACTTTTATTTTCAATTCCTCTTGTAATAAAGGATAGCATTCCATTAGCCTTCTTTTAATACTTGCTGGACCTGCATTCTAACTTTTTGTGACTCATGCACTAGAACACCTAGGTCTCTCCGTACCTCAGAATTCTGCAGTCGTTCCCTGTTTAAGTAATACTCTGGTTTTTTTTATTCTTCCTGCCAAAATGAACAACTTCACATTTTCCCACATTATACTCCATCTGCCAGATTTTTGCCCACTCACTCAACCTTATCTATATTGGTCTGCAACCTCCTTATGTCCTCTTCACAACAGACTTTCCTACCTATCTTTGTGTCATCTGCAAATTTAGCTACCATGTCATCACTCCCCTCATCTAAGTCATTGATATAAATTGTAAAAAGTTGAGGCCCTAGGACAGACCCGTGAAGGACTCTACTTGTCACGTTCTCCCAATCAGAAAAAGGACCCATTTATGCATACTCTCTGTTTTCTGCCAGCCAGCCAATCTTCTATCCATGCCAATATGTTACCCCCTACACTGAAAGCTCCTACTTTGCACAATAACCTTTTATGTGGCACCTTGTCAAATGCCTTCTGGAAATCCAAGTACAATATCCAAAATACAAACATTTTACAAAAGACTGAATTCCCAACATCCTGAAACTACGCACCACTTTCTTGGATTCCTGCTGTAGGACACTGTCCAGTCCGAGTTGTTTTATGCCAACTTTATCCAGGATGCTAACAGTGATGGCTGACAAAAAGCTAAGAACACATAGCAATGTACCTGAGAAAATGAACCACAGGAAAGATTACGTTACAAGCAGAAACTGCACAAGACACGAAGCTCAGATGGTCCCACCAGTAACGGTCAGACCTTTCTGTAGCTGTGTGCCACCTCTTGCATTTATAATCACACCTTTTTAAAAAAGAAAACAGTAAGGTCCCAAAGTCCTTCAGAACCTTAATCAAAAAATGGACACTAAACCAAAGGAGATATTAGCAGGAGGGGCCAAGAGCTTGGTGTAAGAGTTTTAAAAGGAAGGAGAAGGAAGAATTTAGAAAGTGAATGCCAGAGCATAGGATCGAGGCAACTGAAGCCAATGCAGGGAGACAGAAGGTTTATGGGGGTGGGAGGGTATAGGGTGGAGGAGGTAGGTCATGAAGGGATTTAAATTTAGTGAAGAAAGGATTATGCCAAAAGGTAATAACTATCCAGGTACCTATTTTTCTCCTTTCTAAAGTTGAAGGTAGCATTAGAACTAGTGGGTTTCTGGGTGCACTAAGCATTAAGCTTATTGCAGTCAACAACACTGTTAAAATCTTTCGCGTTTTCCTCTGCTACTTACTAACATTTATATAGCATCCTTCACAACCTCAGGATGTTCCAAAGCTCTTTACCGTCAATGAAATACATTTTGAAGCGGTGTCACTGTTATAATGTAGGATAGCAAGGGCCCACAAACATCAATGGCCAGCTCATCTGTTTTAGAGGGTACGGAGGAGATTTACAAGAGAGAATTTTAGCTATGAGGGGAGATTGGATGGGCCGGGTTTATTTTCTTTGGAGCAGAGGAAGCTGGAGGGAGTTTAAATCGGAGATCTATAAAATTATGAGGGGCCTAGATAAAGCTGACAGGAATGACCTATTTCTATTTTCCTTGGTAGAGAGATCAATAACCAGGGATATACATTTAAAGTAATTGGCAGAAGGATTAGGGAGAGTTGAGGGGAAATTTCTTCACCCAGAGGGTGGGGGGGCGGGTCAGGAACTTAACGTCTGAAGGAGGCAGAAACCTTCATCTCATTTTTAAAAAAAACTTAAGATACACACGTGGGCTACAGACCAAGAGCTGGAAAGGCGGATTAGGCTGGATAATTCTTTTGGCCAGCACGGACACAATGGGCTGAATGGCCTCCTTCTGTGCTGTAAATTTTTCTATGTTTCTAACTCCTTGTTCTTCTCGGAATGGTACCATGCTATGGAATTGGCAGCAGCCAGACAACAACCACAGATATCATGCGCAAACTTCATTCAGGATCAGTAAGCAGCTGCATGTTTCAGAAAATCAAATATCAAGGATACTGAGCAGAATCTAACAACATTGGCACATTGCACTGGCACTCTCATGCGAGTAGAGGGTGGGGGAGGTTTGTGCTACTAAATCTCTGTGCAAGGCAGGGAGAGAGAGAAGAGAGCAAGGCAAAACCAGAGGAAAGTGTGATCCTGGGATATTCTTCCACACATCAGTGTAGACAGTTCCGGAAGAGCACTACAAAATCACCAGTACCGGACTGAAGGATTGTTTTTCGGGGGGGGGGGGGGGGGGGGGGGGGAGGTAGGTGGTGTCAATTTTGCAACACTTTGAGCTTTGCTGTAGGTCAGGAAGTCATTAATTTGTCTGTTTCTAAGCATAAGATCTGCACCAATATTCAAACTGGTTACTGCAGAATGACATCCAATGAATCTGCAGAACTGCAAATATGTAACTAATATAAGCATTAGCTCAAGAATATAATCTGGATAAAAGCAATTAATACATCACACTGACTTAGCATCTCTAACCAGTGTCGAGCATTTAGATTGACTCCCATAATAGTAAATAATCAACACGCAATCGATTCAACCTTTCTCACACCCACAAAGACATTTTTTCATTTCCTTGTCCTTAAAAATTTCAAAACTCCTCACCCCTCCCAAAAATAGACTTTTACCTCCCCAAAGCGTCCAGTGAATCCCAAAACTCTTCTCAAAGTATGGGGTTAAGAAGAAGTTGAGGACACTGCCCAGACGGGAGGTGGTCATCGCCAGCCCAAAAGCCAGTGACAGCTCCTTACCTTTGAACCAGAAAGCAATGATTCGGTCCTGAACAACTGGGGGAGAAACAAAAAGCATGAGTGACACAGCTGTTCCAAAAAAAAAAAGTTACAATTCGCAAATGCATAACCCAGTTTAAATCAGAACAAAAACAAAATACTGGGGATGCTGGAAATCTGAAACAAAAACAAAAAATACTGGAAATACTCAGCAGGTCAGGCAGCATCTGTGAAGAGAAAAACCAGAGTTAAGGTTTCAGGTCTGTGACCTTTCATCAGAACTGGTAAAAGTTAAAAATGTAATAGGTTTTGAGCAAATGAAAAGGGGGGGGAAAAAGAACAATAGGGCAGGTTTTTGTATATTCGTTCGTGGGATGTGGGCATCGCTGGCCAGGCCAGCATTTATTGCTCATCCCTAATTGCCCTTGAGAAGGTGGTGGGGAGCTGCCTTCTTGAACCACTGCAGTCCTTGGAGTGTAGGTACACCCCGCAGTGCTGTTAGGAAGGGAGTTCCAGGATTTTGTCCCAGTGACAATGAAGGAACAGTGAAATAATCCCAAGTCAGGATAGTGTGTGGCTTGGAGGGGAACTTGCAGGTGATGGTGTTCCCATGCATCCCTTGTTCTTCTAGATGGTACAGGTCGTGGATTTGGAAGGTGCAGTCGAAGGAACCTTGGTGAGTTGTTGCAGAGCATCTTGTACATACTGCTGCCACTGTACATCGGTGGTGGAGGGAGTGAATGTTGAAGGTGGTGGATGGGGTGCCAATCAAGCAGGGTGCTTTGTCCTGGATGATGTTGAGCTTCTTGAGTGTTGTTGGAACTGCACCCATCCAGGCAAGTGGAGTGTATTCCATCACGCTCCTTACTTTTGCCTTCTAGATGGTGGACAGGCACTGGCAAGACAGGAGATGAGTTACTCGCCGCATAATTTCCAGCCTCTGACCTGCTCTTGTAGCCACAGTATTTATGTGGCTGGTCCAGTGTGTGATAGGGTGGAAGACAGGTCAGATTAAATGACAAAAGGTTTTGTGGTACAAAACCAAGGGGAGAGATACAGTTCCAGGTTCAATTTCTGGTTAGCTCTGCATTACCCAGGTAAAGCTGGGGCTTAACAATTGGTTTCAGGAGCTGCAGACATTGTGGGCAGGAGCAAAGATAATAATTCATCGAAAATTTCCATTCAAGGATTCCTGCTGTCAAAAGTCTGTATGCGTGGGTCAGGAACAGATAGGGCAAGACTCAGATATACTGCCACCATTACCCAACTCCCTAGATACAACAGTGTCCTGATTTTCAATGTCTAAGCTGATACATGAAGAATGATCACTTGAATGAGGTAACAGAGGACTGTCAGCAACTTTGGATACGTACCCCAAAAATCAGTGGTTGGCACAGAAACCATTGCTACTTTGTTGGGAAAAATTTGAGAAATATTTGAGGCAGAGAAAGATACAAAGTGTTGGGGGCAAGAGGGAGGTGGTGAGATTAGTTTTGATTGCTCAAAGGTTATGTTTGTACAACTTAGAAACACAGATACTGAATGGAAAACTACTAACTGGAACCCAGGGCACTAGGGCAGTGGCTTTGGATGCAGTGGCTTATTCCCACACAACTGCCACTGGGGAGCAAGTAGTTAGGCACGTTTTTCATGACATGGGCCATATGGCCTCCTCCTGTGTTGTAATGTGAATAGTTCGGAATCTCCCAAAGCAGGTTCTTTAGTAAGAATCCCAATGCAGACAGAGTAAAACAAAAAGAAACCCGATGGGAGACTAATCCTCAAGCGGTCTGAAAATATGTCAAAAGTGTGCAGTCTAGTGATCTGGAAATCACATCACTAACCTCCAACAGACAAAAAACAAAATCCAGGCAATATATATCATCTGTAAAGAGAAAAGATAGATTAATTTTTTGGGTATAATTTGTCAGAACTAGCACAGTTACAGGCAAAATGCTAATGTCAGTTTTATTTACATAGATGATGACTGACCAGCTGTGCTTTGCCTGTATCATTTTCTTAGGGTGGGAGGTTATTCCAGATTTTCAGCAGTGAGAGGTATTTTCCTTCCTCACCCTGCAGGACAAATATTCAGCCTGCCTGCAGCCAGGAAAAGATAACAGGCAGCTTTACCAGAGACAGTGTTTAAATTGTTTGCTATGCCACCTCATTTGCCCAACAGCATTTCCCACTAACCTCTATTTAAATGTACTAAGCATATCTTATACAGATACAGAAGTCACACTGGCTGCATCAGTATCCTTGGAATTCATACACATCAAGTTTAGTCCTCCCAAAGATTTAGATTTAAACCCATATTCGAGGGATGTCAGTCCCAGATAAGACATTTTCAAATACTTGACTTTGTTAAAAGATCAGGGTTATTCCAATCAGTCAGCAAGTTTCTAGTATGGGCCTCTTAAACTTGGAAAACCCACCCATTAAAACCATGAAGTCTTTCCAATCGCTACTAAACAACACAAAGAAGGGCAGCATATTTTGCGCGCAACTACAAAGGAACTACAAGTCCTGACAAAGGATTAAACTCAAATGTTAGCCCATCTTCTCTCTTTACAGATACGGTGTATTGCCTAGACTTTTAAAATTTTCTCAATTGCCAAGTGCATGAGACAGGCTTAAAAATACAATTACTATATGAACAATGACGTAAAAATAAATATCAATTGTAGTCATGACCCTACTAAATACCACATATTTGTGCACATCTTTTCAAAGTGTAACTTCGCACTTTCACACATACTTTCAGTTATTCTCTCAGGAAGAGAGGATGCAAATTGGCTCAAAAAAGTAATTAACATGTATTGTCCTGGATAGTGAACACTGAACTATTTTGACACATTTAAAAAAGAAATCAGTACTATGCTCCTGCCTATTTATTTCCTAGTCTATACAGTTAGGTTGAAACTGGTACTTACTGATGAGTGATCCATTGCTTGAGCCAAAGAGAAGTCGGCCAATAAGCATCAGCGGCAGTAGGAAACTTGTACCCTTGAAGTGAGATCCTAAAGCAAAAGTAGCTGAGCCTATCACAATAAGGATGGAGAACAAGAAGATCCCAACTACAGGGGGAAATAAACAAAACTGGTTTCACAAGAGAAAAACTCAGAACATTTAAATCATGATTAAAACATAGGACAAGAAAAGCCCATTCAGTCCATTAATGGTCATACGTCTTGTAGACTAACTCTCCAATCTTAGCAATCAACGTCACCCAATACTTTTGCTTTCATCGCCCCATCTGGTTTATCAGTGGGTAAAACGGGCGCTAGCTGGCTGTTTTACATTCATTCAATTTTCTTTTTGATTGAAACCCCTGATATTTTCCTGTTTGTCAGAAAATTTGGTAAAGTTACATTTAGCTACGATAACGAGTTCACTAATTGTAGACTATAAAAGCAGGATCCCAGTCAACGCTTCCCCGCAATGTTTTCTCTGGTAAGCAAATGTTATGATCAGTTTTTACCTTTATTATATTTTGATACGGCTTCCCAAGATAGGCATTAATTTGTCCAGTGGGTAGTCAAATCATACAGGTCAGAAATATCCTCAGTTTGATCCATGATCAATCCTAAATTAGCTTAACTCAACCACAGTGGCACAATTGGTTTTAGTGTATCCAAGTTTTAAGGCAAGGGATTCCTGGCATCTACCTACAACATGTCGCAGATTATCTGAACATTTATGGAGTTTATAGTAGTAGCGTATGACGCTGGAATCATATGACAACCATCTCAATTGATAGGTTCAAAGCAAGTCAGCTGACATTAATTAGAAACTATTTTTCAAGGATCACTTTCAATAATTCTTTTACACTGTGTGCAGAGAACTCACCTGGAATGGTTAGTACTCTGTGGACCATGATTCCTATTTGTAAGTATACAGACATAATGGCCAAGATTTTGCAGCCAGTGGTGAAGTGATGGCTCTTGCCACTAACTTTGAAGAAAGCTGCTCACAAAGATCTAATGATCTCTGTGGCATGGATTTCCCCTTTCCCAATGTTTATTTGAATCTGAGGTCAGTGATGTCATCAAGCATCATTGAAGTATTCTTGCAGATAGCAAAACAGGAAGCTAAAATGCACTGATTATCCTTCACTTTTTAAATATCATTTTACAGAGTGAAATAAATTATTTGGACATCCCCATGGGATCAAGGTAAAAGCTGAAATATCAAACTTTAAAAAAATTAAAAATGCTGAATTGTCATAATGAAGAAATTTGATGTTCCACAAATATTAGATTAGTTTTTCAAGGTCAGGGAGGTTCCTCAGCAGTAATTAAAAACCCAGTTACACATCACTCAACAAGCTGTAACCTTTTCAAGGGTTTTTGAAGCAAGACCAATAGCATAAAAAGGGCAAGTTCTCATCAATTCAGTGATTTCTAATTCATTGCGGTCTGGGGACTTCAATGGTGCACCCTATAAAGAAACACAGTCACTGGCAGCAACTTCTGGATTTTTGTGTCTAACTGCGCATGTGCAGACTCCACAAATTGCATCAGTTTCAGAGGAGTAATGATGGTGAATTCTGATAGTTTTTTTCTTTATTACTGCAAAGTCCAGGCTATAGACTTCCTTGTACTTTATGGTCGATATTAACAAAAGCAACAAGTTAATTTACTTCTGAACATATATAATTTGATTCATCGACTCAATTGATCCAATACTGTACATAAAATGCCAGTGCATTGGTGCAAGGAGTCATATGGACAAACAAGTTCCATTGACAAGTTGTTGCACTTTCGGAACCCAGCTACTCTGGAAAAGAGAAGAGTCCTTTTGTTTGGATGGTCATCGTCCTTAAGAAAATTGCTAGAGATCTTGGCTCTGGCGAACAATGAATCATTGGAATAATACAACCAGCAGTGCACTGTATATTGGTGACAGGTGCCAGCTTGAAAGGAGTCAGCAGCATAGATGTTCAAGCCAAATCATGAGTCATGCCAGTAACAGAGGAGGTTTGGAACTCTAGTTGTAGGAAATTGCAACGATCCTTGAACACCTAGGCTGGTAAAGCACAAGTGGCAAGCACACAGCTCCTCAGACATGTCCACGTAACCGTGACATGGTCTCTACACACAGCTCCATAGGTAAGCATGTGTCTGCTGAGCTCTCTTTCAACACAGGCGTGCTGGCTTCCACTCTCTTCCTCCAGCTCTCAGTAAAACGTCTTTTAACAGTAGATGGTAAAAAGGAACAATAAGAGGCAAAAACAGAAGGGTACATTAAAATGCAATGTAACCGGAGAAATGCAATGCCAGTAAGCCAAAAATGACCAAGACAAAGGTCAGAAAAGATGCACAATTAAGTCAGCCAGCGCAGTTGTACAATGAACAAGTGTTAGATGCGAGAGACCAGCGATGATATTGCACCATTGGCGTGAATGGCAGGACATTCCAAAACATAAAAGTCCCAAATTACAGCCCCCAGATGCTGACCGAGTAGGGAAAACTCTGTCCTGGACTTCCCCCTACTCACTTCATCCATCAGTGCATGGGTAACTGTTTTTAAAAGTCTGATATCATCATCTATTTCCAGGGACTAGGAGAATTCATTGCATATCTGGAACGCTATGTAGAGTGGCAATTCTGATCTGAAATAACTTCTACCAGGCTGAGGTATTCCAGGTTACACTCTGATGCTCATGCTTGTCTTCAGACTTACCGCAATTTCCCACTTTGTCTATGAGGAAACCAGCCAGTATCACCACCACGGCATTGCTATGGGAGAGAAAATAAAATTAAGGAATAAAACACAAAAACCATTTCTAGGAATTTTGTGCTGTTAATACAGGAATGGAACTCATCTTCATCCTCCCCTCCCTTTCTTGGCACCCAGTTGGACTGCTGGGCTATTGAAGATCATTTTCAACCCTTTCATCTTTGTGGCATCCTACAATATATACCTCGGCAGCAGAGAAAAGAAGCTAACTGTTACAATCTCTGCCAATGATGTCCTACAGCCAGCAACTGGGGTATTAAGAGGGGCCAATGCCAAACCCCTGTTAAATTTACTCTGCCTTCAGACTCGGCCACTGTTTTCTACTTAGTCCAACAGGTCAAAGCAAATGGCATGTAATGAGTTTAGTGCTTCTGTGTCTGTAGAACATTGGGTGTCATTCTGATACTCAGGTAATCAGAACCACCTAAAACTAGCATGAGGATTATTAATTGCAACAATGAAAGCTGAGCCTCGGACAGAAGATCACATACAGTATTGATTTTACAAAACATGCTCTTCATCAATCCAGAAATTATGTCTCAGTTGGAAAAGACAATGTGTAACTGAGCTGTTAAAAGCAGAAAGCCCCAGTTCAGCTAATTGAATAGAGGGTGACATTAGGGAAAAGACAATAGAGTCCTTGAGCTAGAGGAAAGGAAAATAAAAAGAAAAACTGTCTGAAGTTCCTGTTCCTAATTACTGACTAATAACTACTGCTGGAAATTGCAAGTGCATGGGAAATGTGCAGGTTAGTGAGGGTGAATTGAAGTCAACGATGATGCCCACATAATAAATGCCCACATGTTTGAACAAACTGTAGACACTCTCCATTTAGGCTCACTTTAAGAATGAGAAAGCTACCATAGGGTGACAAGATACCAGAGGGCAACAAATGCCCATTGAACACTATCTCTTGATAAAGGGATAAGGGAGAAAACAGTAAAGAAGTCTAATAAGAGGTCAGATAGGAAAGGAATGCCAAGTCATTGGGTACAGAGTTAATATTCCAAACGATTTCAGTAATTTCGTACTAATGGATGCTTCAGGGAAGAAGTGTGGGAAAAAAGCGAGTTCAAGGAAGTTGTAGTCACAAGAAATTCGACAAACAAGGTTGATATATTAAGTCCACCAGTTCAGCAGAACAAAACACACCAGATTAGTTTCCATGAGTCTGATAAACTTTTTACTGGCTTGATAAGACCAATGAAGGCTGGACAAATTTACTGTAGTTTTAGAATAGGAGTAGCCAGGAATAGAGTACTTTACAGGTATCCACTACTGCCATGAACTATGGACTTTGTAGCATGATTATGTTTTAAAAACTGTGATTTTTAAAAGATTAAGATAGAGTCAGAAGTCTTGTGACCTCATCAACTCTGCTTAAAGACAAGACAGGACGCTTGGTTACCAGAACAAAGATCCCAGATTAAAACCTTTTTCTTTTGAAAAGCAGAGACTGCGGGGTTAAACCCCTGAAGAACAATGGGTTTCACCCTCCCAGACTCTCAGGTTGTAAACAAGAGTCAGTGATTGTGATGATGTAAATGAATGGCAGCTGCTAACACCTGGAAGAACGGAAAGCCCAGGTGGTTCTGATTCCAGATAAATTCAACAGCTTTTCAGAAGGCAGACAGGCTGCAAGAAGGAAGACCAGTGGCAGCAGCCTCAAGAGCTGGGGGGAGACAGGGGACACACGACCGGGGGGGGGGGGGGAACAAAAGCTGAAGACTTGAACCTGTGCTGAAAGTTGAGGTTTGCAGGGAAGTGAAAGACCAACACGAACACCAGGGATCATCTTATTCAGCAAAATCCAGGTTGAAAATGCTCAGAAGGACATTAAATTTGAGAAAGGTGTGGGAGATCCAACCCATTGCAATTGGGACTTTCAGCTGCAAATATTTTGCTATTAAGGAGAACTGTGTAACATACAAAATGGGTGTGAGGGTTTTCCAAGTGTTTTATTAAATGAGGAAAACACCTTTCTCTGAAATTTGGGGAATCAGCTACTTACAAAGTACTATGCAGTTCATGGGGATTTTTTTTTTTTAAAAAAAGATTAGTTCTAATAAAAGTCTTAGAATTTGTCATCTTGTTGGGTAATTCTTGAAATTGGTCTGGGGATTTCTTATATCGTATTAACACTACATAGAGTCAAGTTCAACCGTAGAGGAAAAGACAGTTTTACAGTGTGTATGTTAGTAGAGACTACTCACGTCCATGCATAGATAACATAGAGAAGGTTGTACTGCTGTGGGGTCATTCCCAGTCCCTCCACACAATCTGTTGACCCATTGGTTACAGTAGAATTGGGGCAAGTGAGATTCTGGAAACATAGAGGCCACAAAACAGTGATGCAGGTATCAGGACAAACCTATGCTCTTATAACCCTAAACATTTCATAGCCTTGCTGCTTAATATCTGGTCTTCAGTCAGAATCTCTAATCATCCACATCAAAAAAAAAATCACTTAATCTCCATTGGGACAGGCTTAATTCACATAGCTTCAACAGTAATTTCCCAGCACCCAACTCAAACAACTGAAATTCTGAAAATCTACGAAATATCCAAAAGATAACCCACATTAAATTTAGAAAGGAGAGGTGAAAAGATATTTCAAAATATGCATATTGTCTACTATATGACAGTGTACTAAAACTTTAAATTACACAATGAAAATCAGTAACATTCCTATAAGAATTCATTGCTGATAAAGGCTAATGGGCCACACCAGAAGGTTATATAGATTGGTTTCTACAACTCGAGTGAGTACAGTTTCAAATAAGATTCAAAGTGACAGCATAATAACTTGGCAACACTAACAGCATGCACTTCATTGTGAATAATCCGAATGTTTTTGTGTCCACTATCCTACACAGTAGGTCAATCTGAACATTTATCACTCTGAATGAAGAAGTTCTTCCTCAAAAGGATTTACATTTATTTTTCACTATTCATAGCCCCTGCTTCTACTTTCTGGCTGAGTTTGAAGAAATAGTTTGGACAATTTTGAACCATCATCCATGGCATCATGCCACTAGAGGATCAGATTCAATCCACTGACTGCGGGGAGAAAAACGCAGGGAAGAAATTGTCCTTGGACGGCTTGTCATGCACCGCAGTTAGCTCAAAAGCAGCATCTCATCTAATGGTGACATTTGATCTGGGAGAGAACAGAGGAGGAATTCATTGCTACATACAGAACAAGTTCAATAGGTAGCCAGGTTTTTATTAATTGGGCACATCTGTGAAATGCTGGCCAAGCATACTGTATATATGCAGAATACTGCAGGAGTACAATAGAGTTGTGTTCTTTAGGCTGGAGGACAGAGTTCAACATTGCCAAGTCATTTCCATAACCTTAGGACTGATTTGGCTACATATTCATCCTCTGGGCAATTCTGTACTCACCCCCTGGAACTGCTGCTGAAGCACACTGGGCATATCAAAGCAGAAGTAGGAGCCAAAAGTCAGTAGACAGTTGAAAATTAGCACCACAAACCTGTAATAGGCTAGAAAGAGGGGGAGGGGGTGGTGGAAAAAAGCAGTATGAACCAAGAGAGAGACAATAAATCGGTGCAATTACAGTAAAATACGGCTAAACAAATCGCATTGCTGCTCCAGCATTGGAGCAATTTTGTCACCATAAAGAGGATTTAAGAAGTGGTTTTATGATATCTTGTGTCAGACATCAAGCTGTAGATGAATCAACATTTACTGCAGTTCAACATTGGCAAAACCAAAGCCATCCTCTTTGGCCCTTGCCACAAACTCTGTGCCATAACCCCAGTCCTGTGCCCCTTTTAAACTCAATCCAACACGGACATTGAGCTGACCTTCAAATCCCACATCCAATCCATCAAGACTGCCTATTTCCACCACTAAAGCATCACCTATCTCCATCCCTAACTGACCCATTGCTGCCAAAAATATATAGCATCTTTAACACAGTAAACGGTCCCAAATTCTTGAAGGTGTTGTCGCCTTCCAAATCTACGCCCATCTTTCCTGGAACTCCATGTTTGAATCCCTCCAATCAGGTTACTGCCCCTGCCACAGTACTCAAACTGCTCATATCAAAAGTCACAAATGACATTCTATGTGACTGTGACAAAGGTAAACTATCCTCTTCGCCCTTCTCGACTGTTTGTAGCCTTTGACACGGTTGACTACAAGGAGCATTACTGAACAAGATTTGACAACAACCTACACAAGGAGATAGGAGGGCAGAAAAGAGGTAGGTTTTAAGGAGTGCCTTAAAAGGAGGAAAGAGGAAGAGAAGCGGAGGTGTAGGGAGAGAATTCCAGAACTTAAGGCTTGGAAGAGAAGGCAGCCAATGGTGGAGCGATTTAAATCAGGGATGCAAAAGAGGCCAGAATTAGAGAAGATTTAGAGAAGGCTGGAGATTACAGAGATGGTGAGGGGGCAGGCCATGGAGGGAATTGAAAACAAGGATAAGAATTTTAAAAATCAAGGCGTTGCTTAACCGGGAGCCAATGTAGGTCAGCAAGCACAGGGGTGATGGGTGAACAGGACTTGGTATGTTAGGACACTGGCAGCAGATTTTTGGATGACCTCAAGTTTACAAAGGGTGGAATGTGGGAGGTTAGCCAGGAGTACATTGGAATAGACACATCGAGAGGTAACAAAGGACTGGATGAGGGTTGCAGCAACAAATGAGCTGAGGCAGGCCCCGTGTCAGGCGATGTTACAGAGGTGAAAATAGGTGATCTGAATGATGGCGTGGATGTGGTCAGAAGCTCTTTTTGAGGTCAAATATGACACCAAGATTGCGAACATCCTAGTTCAGCCTCAGACAGTTGCCAGGGAGAGGGATGGAGTCAGTGGTTAGGGAACAGAGCTTGCAAGAATTTCTGTTGATCCAGTAGTAGATGTCGATCAAACAGTGTGACAATTTATAGAAAGTGTAGGAGTCATGAGAGGTGGTGGTGAGATAGAACTGTGTGTTGTCAATATACATGTAGAAACTGACACTGTGTTTTCAGATGATGTCACCGAGGGGCAGCATATGAGAAATAGGAGAGGGCCAAGGACAGATCCTTGGGGACACCAGAGGTAACGGTGTGGAAGCAAGAGAAGTCATTGCAGGCGACTACCTGGCTATGACTGGATAAATACGAATGGAACCAATCAAGTGTCCTCCAACCTAGCTGGGCAACAGTGCAGCGCCATTGCAGGAGGATGGTGTGGTCAACCAAGTCAAAAGCTGCAGACAGGTCGAGAAGGGCAAGGAGGGATCGTTTACCATGATCACAGTCACATAGGATGTCACTTATGACTTTGATAAGAACTGTTTCAGCACTGTGGCAGGGGCGGAAACCTGATTGGAGGGATTCAAACATGGAGTTCTGGGAAAGAAGGGGACAGATTTGGGAGGCGTCAACACGTTCAAGGACTTGAGAGGAAAGGGAGGTTGGAGATGGGACAGTAGTTTGTAAGGATGGTGGGGTCAAGGGTTGGTTTTTTTTGAGGAGACGGGTTATGACAGCAAGTTAGAGGAGAGGGGGTAGTGTACCCGAGTTGAGAGAACCATTAACGATATCAGATAACATGGGAGCCAGCAAGGAGGTTGGCTGATCAGTAATTTATTCGGAATAGGGTTAGGGGAGCAGCAAGTGGGCCTCATGAGCATATGAGCTTGGAGGTGCCATGAGGGAGACAGGAGAGAATCCAGAGAAAGATGCAAATTCAGGGCAAGAGAGGGAGGTGGCAATGTTAAAGGATATTTGCCCAGGTGTGCTAGGGGAAGCGACAGAGGCAGCTGACCAGAATGTCTTAATCTTAGGTGTCAAAGATGCCCCTAGGGACAAGCAGCTCCTCACACTTGTGGGAGGTGAGGGTGGGAGATCAGGGAAGGGTTCAGTCAGTTTGCAGTAAAAAAACTGGGTGTTATCTTTGTATTCCAGAATGATCTTGGAATAGTAAGCAGTTTTAGCAGACGAGAGCAGGACCCAATGGGGCTTTATTTGATCCAGTAAGACCAGGGGAGGCGGTGGCGTAGTGGTATTGTCACTGGACTAGTACCCTAGAGACCCAGGGTATTGCTCTGGAGACATGGGTTCGAATCCCACCACAGCAGAAGGTGGAATTTGAATTCCAATTAATAAATCTGGAATTAAAAAGCTAGTCTAATGATTGCCATGAAACCATTGTCGATTGTTGTAAAAACCCATCTGGTTCACTAATGTCCTTTAGGGAAGGAATACTGCTGTCCTTACCTGGTCTGGTCTACATGTGACTCCAGACCCACAGCAATGTGGTTGACTTACATGCCCTCTGAAATGGCCTAGCAAGCCACTCAGTTGTATCTAACTGCTACGAAGTCAATAAAAACAGCACTGTGGGTGTACCTACCCACATAGACTGCAGCGGTTCAAGAAGGCAGCTCACCACCACCTTCTCAAAGGCAATTAGGGATGGGCAATAAATGCTGGCCTGGCCAGCGATGCCCACATCCCATGAATGAATTTAAAAAAGGCAGTAAATGGCTACACCAGTTGTCAACCATTATCTGTTCTAGTCTGCATCGCTTGAACTTGAGATCAGAGTTGAGAACGGGTGGGGAAGAAAGAGAGAGCAAACAAAGGCAAGGGAGCAAGCAAGCGAAGGTGAGAGAAAAATGGTTTTATTGGGAAGTAAGGCAAAGGTGGAGGTAAGGGTGTAGTTGTAGCTTCAGAAATGTGGTGAATGGAGACCCTGAGACAGAGACAATAGGAGGAAGTCCAGAGAGAAAGTCAAAGGTCCCATGGTTAAGTTGACATGAATGGAATCAGCATGGAGCACTGACAAATTGTTGTCCAAGTTCGGAGACAGGTGTCATGGGCAGGTGAAGCTCAGAAACTATTTGAATGGGGGAGTATCAGAGAACTCATCGATGGAGGTATTTGCATTGAAATGAAACTGCAGAATCACACAATGAACCAGAATGTAGTTGAAACTGAAAAACCAGTAGAATCAGGAGGCCAGTCAACAGGGAACAGCAGCAGTGGAGGAAGGACTGTAAGCTGATCAAATTTACTTTCAAATTTCAGCAACAGATCAGAGACACAGCAGCTGAAGCTTAATGTAGTCCAAGTGCAGAAGCATAGTCTTGATGTCCAAAGTCATCCAATTATTTTTAAGCCAAATTTGAGAAATGATCCAACACTCACCAAGGAAAGGAGACAGCAGACATGGTTGGGGGGTTTAGAATGCCACTACCCCTATCTTATCCTGCATAAAATTCCACTCACCTACCTTCCCTATTTTACCAACCTCCTTCAGCTCATCAATTTCAAAATCTGCACATTCAAATTCCAACACATCCTCACCTTTCCCTACTGCTGTAACCTTCTCCAGCCCCACATCCCTCCATTCATCCAATTCTGTCTAAACCTCTTTACCTTCAGACACCTTCAAAAACCTGCCTATAACCACTCTTCAATAGCTCCCTCACCACCTAACCTCCCCCTATTCATACTCAGGCTTAGACCTGACTTATCCAAGGGTTAAGCAGTTTGATATATCTGTTACAGTAAAGGCACTATTTTGTTGTTTAGTAGAGGGTTATTGTCATTTGGGACTTTTTGCTTATGTGAGTTCTTTCTGTGGAAAAAATGGTCAATGTTAAGTTGCATTTTACTTTAAGCAAAAGAGGTTAGCTTCCTAAGGCACCAAGACAATCTTATGCAAAGTTGGGGATCAACAGGCAGATAAACTGTATTTACAATGAAAAGTAGGAATTTCTCAGAGGACAAACAAATGACAATTTGTTAGTCATATCTAGTTATACAGAAGGACACTTTGCACCTTCATGTTTGAAGCCTTTCTGGGATTTTATGAGGGCTGAGTGCCACTTTTAAAAATCAAAGTATGGCCACCAAGGGGGAATTGAACAGTAGGTCTGCAAAGCGACTGAACAGTTGCTCTGGGCTTCAGGACAGAATACGCAGAGATTATGCCTTTAAATGGAGTTAGGTGATCAAATGGAGTGGGTTAGAGCTTCTGTGTTCTTTACTTTTCTAATAGTATATATACAGAAGTTGTACAAATTGTGGCAAACAACTTATCAATCTCACTGTTCGGTATATTCGACCCAGTATAACAAAGTAGCTTGCAATTCAAACCAGTATTCAACTCCAGATCACAAGGGATTTTTTTTTTTTGCTGCACTCATTCAACCCAACTGAGCTGTGCTGGCGTTTTCCTTCACACGAACCCTCCCTCCCATTCGAATCACTGCTTCCTACCCTGTCCCCAATAGCTTGAAAACCGACAACAAATCGAAACAGAAAAAGAGAACTCTGTTCAAAGTGCTGCATGCTTCCAAGCTACAAAAATCCCTAACCATCACAAATACACATAAACACCAACCTGCCCTTCCATTCATACCTCTTTCTGCCGGCGAAGTCATGTTGTGAGAGTAACCAGCTTTACTCTCAGTCATTACTTTTTTTTTTTTATTTCCAAAATATACTTTATTCATAAAAATCTGTAAAAATTACATTGCCAAACAGTTTCCAAACAGCACCAAAAAATACAAACATTGCAAGGGAGATCAGTTTCCTTCAATACTGTCATGAGTTTCTTCCCAACCCTTCCGTTTCTCAATTGTCATGTCAATTACAGTTTTACATTTACAGCAATTCAGAATATTAACGATACAGTTCGAGGGGTTTCCCATGGATCCAGCCCCTCAGTCTAGCTTGGTGGGGGAACCTTACACTGTGGTCTTTCCCCATTGAGCCTTTGCTGCGGCTGCCCCAAGCTTTAGTGCGTCCCTCAGCACGTAGTCCTGGACCTTGGAATGTGCCAGTCTGCAACATTCGGTGGTGGACAACTCTTTGCGCTGGAAGACCAGCAAGTTTCGGGCAGACCAAAGGGCGTCTTTCACCGAATTGATAGTCCTCCAGCAGCAGTTGATGTTTGTCTCGGTGTGCGTCCCTGGGAACAACCCGTAGAGCACAGACTCCTGTGTTACAGAGCTGCTTGGGATGAACCTTGACAAAAACCACTGCATCTCTTTCCACACCTGCTTTGCAAAGGCACATTCCAGGAGGAGGTGGGCGACCGTCTCTTCCCCACCACAGCCAACGCGGGGGCACTGTGCGGAGGGGGCGAGACTTCGGGTGTGCATGAAGGATCTGACGGGGAGGGCCCTTCTCACCACCAGCCAAGCTACGTCTTGGTGCTTGTTTGAAAGTTCTGGTGATGAGGCATTCCGCCAAATGACTTTGACGGTCTGCTCGGGGAACCATCCGACAGGATCCACCGTTTCCTTTTCCCGTAGGGCCTTGAGGACATTCCGTGCAGACCACTGCCTGATGGACCGGTGGTCAAAGGTGTTTTTCCGCAGAAACTGCTCCACGAAGGATAGGTGGTACGGCACGTCCCAACTGCACGGAGCGTTCCGCGGCCATGTGACCAGGCCCATCCTTCGCAACACCGGGGACAGATAGAACCTCAGCACGTAGTGACACTTGGAGTTTGCGTACTGGGGATCTACACATAGCTTGATGCAGCCGCACACGAAGGTGGTCATCAGGATGAGGGCCACGTTGGGTACATTTTTCCCGCCCATGTCCAGAGATTTGAACATCGTGTCCCTCCGGACCCGGTCCATTTTAGATCCCCAGACGAAGCGGAAAATGGCTCGGGTGACTGCCACGGCGCAGGAGTGGGGTATGGGCCAGACCTGCGCCACGTAGAGCAACAACGTGAGCGCCTCGCACCTGATGACCAGGTTCTTACCCACAATGGAGAGAGATCGCTGCCCCCACATGCCCAACTTTTGTCGTACCTTGGCTACTCGCTCCTCCCATGTTTTGGTGCACGCCCCGGCCCTTCCGAACCATATCCCCAGCACCTTCAGGTAATCTGACCTGACGGTGAAGGGGACAAAGGATCGGTCAGCCCAGTTCCCAAAGAACATGGCCTCGCTCTTGCCGTGGTTAACTTTGGCTCCCGAGGCCAGTTCGAACTGGTCGCAGATGCTCATCAGTCTGCGCACGGACAGCGGATCCGAGCAGAAGACGGCGACGTCATCCATGTACAGGGAGGTTTTGACCTGAGTGCCTCCGCTGCCTGGGATTGTCACCCCTCTTATGCTCGCATCCTTCCTAATAGACTCAGCAAAGGGTTCAATACAGCAAACAAAGGACTGGGACTAGCGAGGACAAATGGTATGGGAAGCAACAACTAATTTTTAGTAAAAAATGGGTGTAAGAATTGCTTCCATTAATGTGCGTAGCATTAAATCGACTACGCGATGTGTTTCAACCTTGGATTACCTTGCCAAGGTCAAAGCTGACCTACTGTTTCTGCAGGAGTGTGGAATACCACACCTCAGCACCTACAGGCAGTGGTCGCGATGGTGGTCCCACGGGCCATCGATCTGGTCGGGGGGTAATGACTGCCGTTCCTCCGGCCTGGGTATTCTGCTGCGGGGAGGTAACTTCACCATCTCCGAAGTTAAGGAGGTGGTGGGCGGCCGCCTCCTCGTAGCAGACGTGATGTACAACAACGCTCCGCTCCGGTTGATCAACGTGTACGCCCCGGTACAACGCAGCGAGCGGCTGACCGTCTTCCAGCAGCTCCCACTGCTGCTGGCGACGTCCAGGCCGGTCATCCTAGGCGGTGACTTCAACTGCATCATCGATGCGGCTGGACGATCCGGCAGTGACGACAGCAAACTGGACGCTACGTCCAGATTCCTAGTAGAAACAGTTAAGGATGCCAAACTGCACGACGTCTTCAGCAAACCTGCAGACGGAGCGCAGCGCAGATACACATGGTCAAGATCGGACGGGTCTGCCCGTTCCAGGATTGACTTCCTGTTTGTGTCCCGTGCTGTCACGGTCGGATCCACCGACGTCAAGCCGGTGTTCTTCTCCGACCACTGCCTCTTACTGGCCGACTGTCACTTACAGGACGACCAGCGGGTTGGCAGAGGGACGTGGAAGCTCAATGCGACACTGCTGACCCCAGAGAACGTTGAGGAACTAAAAAGGGATTACAATGGTTGGAGGACCGTGAAACCCCTCTTCGAGTCTCCAGTTCACTGGTGGGAAGCGATTAAGGAGAACATCAAGAGGTTCTTCATCCACAAAGGTGTTCAGAAGGCGAGAGAGAGACAGAGGGAACTGTCCCGACTCCAGAAAATTATGCAAAATCTACTCCGGTTGCAGTCAATGGGGGTCGAGGTCAAGGAGGACCTCCAAGAGGTGAAGAGCCAGCAGGCCTCGCTCTTTGCCAAGGAGGCCTCCAAGATCATCTTCCGGTCCAGAGTCCGCTCCATCGAGCAGGATGAGACGTGCTCGCGTTACTTCTTCCAAAAGGTACACAGAGAGAGCTCTGTTATCAGCAGCCTGAAGGAAGAAGATGGCTCGGTAACGTCTTCGCAGTCCGACATACTAAGGATCAGCAAATCCTTTTATGCTGGGCTGTATGACGCGAAGCCCACAGACAGCAGAGCCTCCCAGTCCTTCCTGTCATCTATCACAGAGGTCTTAGATGACAGCAGGAGGGAGGGACTGGACAAGCCGCTAACTCTGGACGAGCTGACAAAGGCCGTCGAGTCTTTCGAGGCGAGTAAAACTCCCGGGAGCGACGGCTTACCGGTCGAGTTGTACTCGGCCCTGTGGGACTGGGTCGGCCCGGACCTGCTGGAAGTATACGAGAGTATGCTCCTGGCCGGTAGCATGTCAGAATCCATGAGAAAAGGCATCATCGCCCTCATTTACAAGCAGAAGGGGGAGAGGGTAGAAATCAGAAATTGGCGGCCCATCTCACTGCTTAATGTTGATTACAAGATTCTGTCCAAAGTCATAGCCAGTCGAGTCAAGTCTGCTCTGGAGCTGGTGATTCACCCCGATCAGACCTGTACTGTACCCGGCAGGAAGATCTCTGATAGCCTCGCGCTACTCAGGGATACGATCGCCTACGTACGGGACAGGAGGGTGGACACCTGCCTCATCAGCCTGGACCAGGAGAAGGCTTTTGACAGGATATCGCACACCTACATGATGGACGTGCTTTCCAAAATGGGGTTTGGGGAGGGAATCTGCAATTGGATCCAACTGCTCTACACAAACATCAGTAGCGCAGTGTCAATCAACGGGTGGGAATCTGAAAGTTTCCCGATCAAATCTGGAGTCAGACAGGGCTGTACTCTCAGTCATTACAGCCAGCTGTCAGCGCATGCGTACTTATGTCACTAACTTGCTACACTCAGGCGCTGACGTGAGCGGATTGTGTTTACATCATTTCATGGTCATGGTCGCCTGTTGATGTGTAACCCATGTCTGATAACTAATGTTACAGGACTTTAGGTAACATCTTTAGCGTTGGTTATAGGGACAGAATAGTCAATGTACGTTACACAATTTCGGCGCAGTAGGCCATCAGTCAGTTTTGAAAAAATGAGTGGCGGCATTATTCAGAGGATTTATTCATGTTATTCGATTGTTTGCAATAATTCCCACAGTTGCTATGATCAGATAATGAGAAAAACAGTGTCAGATTTTTCCGAACTGACTTAAATAATGAAGATTAAGTGTGTAGTGACACTCCAAAACAAAGTCCTTTCTTTTACAATAATTGCTATTTGGATACTAAGGGAATCAATAGTTATGGAGATAGGGCGGGAAAGTGGAGTTCAGGTAGATCAGCCATGATCTTATTGAATGGCAGGCTAAAGGGGCCATGTGGACCAGATGCTGCTCATATTTCTCATGTTCTTACTGAAAATAATAGGTTGTTTTACAGTCGTGATATACACTTAATAATGTACCCTCAAGTGTCCTAAGGCTGTTGTGCTTTTCTTTTTTTTTTAAATGCCCTGTGTGTTGCTGAATGTTACATCTTCTTCTTGTTTTCTGGTTCCTGGATGTTGGAAATAATCACACTTTAAACTTGGAAAGGCTTCAACTTTTCATTTATTTGTTCAGCCACCATGCTGCCTGCTGTAGGACTGGTGAAACTGGTTTTCTATTATGTATCACATGACTCTCCAATGCAGCCATGAATTTGGCCCAACTGGAACACTTACACATAACAACTAGTTCCTAGCTAATTAGTTCCTAGCACTTTACAGATAGTATAACAATATATAACACTGAATAAGAAAGAAAGACTTGGAATTATATAGTGCCTTTCACAATCTCAAGACGTCCCAAAGTGCTTTATTGCTAATGAAATACTTTCCAAAGTGTAGTCACTGTTGTAATGTAAGGAATGATAATTTGTAGCTGCAATTTTTTTCAAGGACAAGTGTATTGTACTATGTCATGCACACTACATTCTCTAAGATGGGGCTCTTCTATTTTTTCCCTTTCCTCCTCCGTTATTCCTTTTTTCACCCTGTTCTGACTCTCCTCTCCCCATCACACACTTCTATCTCCTTTAACTCACCCTTCTGTTGCCCTGTTTTCCTTGTCCCCATTCCTCCACTCCTTTCCCTCTCCTTTTCTTTCCTTCTCTTCTTCGCATTCTACTTTTTCTGATCCACCTCTCCCTATTGTTCTCTCCATTCCTCTCTGATGTCTCTCTTATCTCCCCTTCTCCTCTCCTCTCCTTAAAAGTTCCCATGGCTTTGACCCCTCATGTGCAATGCCATGGAAGATAAACCAATATAAAAATAAGAACAGAATGCATAACTTTCAAATTGTGACCGAATTGCATACATATTCGCACTGTCTGTGTTTTGCATACATCTTTTATTTCTCTCATTATGCCTCCCTTTGTCTACTGATAATATTGTTACGAGGATTTCTTTTGCAATTAAAACTTAGGATTCTGTGTTTTTAAAAACTGAGACAGGTTGGTGTGCTTTATTCTGGGGACAAATAGAGTATCTAATTGGCTGTTTCGCTAAGTGGGAAACATTTATTGATATGTTGTGACCTGTGAATTAACAGTGCACTCCTCCCACCTTGGTCGTAACAATATCATATCAGCCATTTAGGCAGCTCCTGTTCCCCACCCATCCACTTCTTCTCCTGTCCCATCTCACACGTTGGTCAGGCAGTGAACAAGCATGCAAGTTCCAAAAGGTATTCTGTACTCAAAACGGTTAATCTGTGCTGTTTCATTTCAGTGATGTGTGCCAGTGGCAAAACACTTGCTTTGGCTGTGTTTTTTTAAAATTGCAGTTGATTCCCTGTTGGTTAGGAAAAGGTTACTGAGAATGAATGGGTCAGGACTGCCATGTGAATACACAAAGTACTGAAAATAAACATTGAGAATTTCCTCAGAAGTTTTCCCAATCACTGGCCATTACTTTAATGTTAACTTAACTGTATTTGCTGGCAGGATACATTCAGTGCCAGATGGGATTCAACCAAAAGTTCTTAAAGAATTTTAGGGCTAGTAAAATTGTATAACATAAAATTATGCTTGACTCAGCTTTTGTCACAGTGATAGGTACTATATAAATGCAAGCAAGTCTTTCTTTCACTCAAGATCTCTCTATGTTGTATTTGTTACCATATCATCAGTAAAGTGATGGAAGGTGTCATCAACAGTGCCATCAAGCGGCTCTTGCTTAGCAATAACCTGCTCAGTGACGCTCAGTTTGGGTTCTGCCAGGGCCGCTCAGCTCCTGACATCATTACAGCCTTGGTTCAAACATGGACAAAAGAGCTGAACTCAAGAGGTGAGGTGACAGTGACTGCCCTTGACATCAAAGCAGTATTTGACCGAAAATGGCATCAAGGAGCCCTAGCAAAACTGAGGTCAATGGGAATCAGGGGGAAAACCCTCCGCTGGCTGGAGTCATACCTAGCAGAAAGTAAGATGGCTGTGGTTGTTGGAGGTCAATCATCTGAGCTCCAGGACATCACTGCAGGAGTTCCTCAGGGTAGTGTCCTAGGCCCAACCATCTTCAGCTGCTTCATCAATGACCTTCCTTCAAACATAAGGTCAGAAGTGGGGATGTTCGCTGATGATTGTACAATGTTCAGCACCATTCGTGACTCCTCAGATACTGAAGCAGTCCATGTAGAAATGCAGCAAGACCTGGACAATATCCAGGCTTGGGCTGAGAAGTGGCAAGTAACATTTGCGCCACACAAGTGCCAGGCAATGACCATCTCCAACAAGAGAGAATCTAACCATCTCCCCTTGACATTCAACGGCATTACCATCTATCCCCCACTATCAACATCCTAGGGGCTACCATTGACCAGAAACTGAACTGGAGTAGCCATATAAATACCATGGCTACAAGAGCAGGTCAGAGGCTAGGAATCCTGCGGCGAGTAAACTCACCTCCTGACTCGCTAAAGCCTATCCACCATCTACAAAGCACAAGGCAGGAGTGTGATGGAATACTCTCCAGTTGCCTGGATGGGTGCAGCTCCAACAACACTCAAGAAGCTCGACACCATCCAGGACAAAGCAGCCCGCTTGCCACCACCGACGCACAGTGGCAGCAGTATGTACCATCTACAAGATGCACTGCAGCAATGCACCAAGGATCCTTAGACAGCACCTTCCAAACCCACAACCTCTACCAACAATAAGGACAAGGGCAGCAAATGCATGGGAACATCACCACCTGCAAGTTCCCCTCCAAGTCACACCCCATCCTGATTTGGAACTATATCGCCGTTCCTTCACTGTCGCTGGGTCAAAATCCTGGAACTCCCTTTCTAACAGCACTGTGGGCACACCTATCCCAAATGGACTGCAGCGGTTCAAGAAGACAGCTCACCACCACCTTCTTAAGGGCAATTAGGGATGGGCAATAAATGCTGGCCTGGCCAGTGACGCCCACATCCCATGAATGAATAAAAAAAAAATTTGGGTCAGCCATGTTACTGATGTTGCTCTTGGTCCTCTGCTGCCATAACAGTTTCAAGTTTAGCCATCTTATTTTTAGTGTAAAGTGCTCTAAGATATCTCTTTGTACATAATAAATGCAATAGGAATGCAAGTTGTTATTGTATACCTTTCTGCCTTGCCACATCTGTCCCCACTTCTAAACCTATATCTTCAACCATACCTTTTGTGAAGTATCTTGTAATATTTATCTCTATAAAAGGCTACTTGAATGTTATGCCTGGTATCTGTTCATTGAGTAGCCTCTCTGGTTTTCTTCCTTCTACCTGAATTCATCCAACATCCCTATTTTCTTGGTTTGCCTCAGCAATTGTCTCCTTACCTTTGTAATCTGTTTGAACTGGTCCTTACCTCCAATCTGTGATAATTCACTTTTGAGGTCCTGTAATATCCCATCACCTTATTAACTTGTAGAAGGAATGTGTCACAGACACTAAACAGGCACAATCAAATGATTTGATACCTATTCATAGTAGAAACCTAGAATCTATGAAGGATGCATTTGCAGATACGAAGGGCACTCCAACAGAATCCTTGTCAGCGGAGAATGTTTTTGTTTCTGGTAGAATTTGCTCCTGAATCCATTGGTGCTGCATTTGTTCCACTAGCTGGGACTTAAACCCAATGCATTAAAAGGAGGAATATTATGACAACACAATTTGTTAAATTTCCAAGTCAATTGCTTTGTTTAATGCTTTCCAACACAAAGCAAATAGTGACTAGTTCAAGTGGTTTACTAGAAATGGTTTCATGTTGAAAATTTTCTGAATGTTGTACAGAAACTAAGAGCCCGATTTAACTCACTCAAAACCCATTCACTTACACAGAGTTAAAATCAGGCCTTTTAAAAGTTGCAGATGGCATAACAAGGCATAATAATAGCAGTTTATGGATTTTAAAAATTGATCATTCATAAATATCACCCTTAAAAGAACTATCAAAAGCTGAGCAACAGTTTCAGAAAGGCTGCCAAATCCACAAAAAGTTGACAAATGCAGATCAGCCCTGATTATAAGCCTTATAATATGTGAAAACAAGTAGTTCCATGTGGAAAACTAAAATAGAAAAGGTACGAATTCTGGAAATCTGAAACAAAAACAGAAAGTGCTGGAAATACACAGCAGGACAGTCAGCATTCATAAATAGAAAATATTGGTCATGACATTTTGGGTGTGTGCCTTTCATTACGCTGACAGATAAACATGCATTTTAGTAAGGTAAGAAGAATGGAGACGAGAAAACGGGTGGAGGAGGGGTTGAACCAAGGGACACAACAATCACATAAAGGCAGTTAATGTGTTAAATGACCTGCAAAGTACCAAACTGAAAACGGGTGAAATGAAAGATCAACAGTGAGTTAATGTAGACATATAGAAACTGCTTATTTTTCCAATGAGGATTGGTTTTAGTTACATGAGCTACTGCATCATGTGTGCCAACCTAGAAAACTAGGAGAAGTGGAACAACAGATCCAAAAAAGTAGGCAAAAACAAATTTGTCACATGGGCTCTGTAACTTAAGTAACAAGCAGTATTTCACTTGTATTAAGAAAAAAAGAAAGTACATGAAAATATTAAAGAAAAAAAACAAATGTTCAAAGTCCCAACATTGATCTATTTCTAGGGGCTCTGGGATATAATTGCCTCGAAAATAAAATAATTTTTACATTACGATTATGAACTTTGGTTAATTTTAAGCACTTTTATTTGTCACAATCACATAAACTGCAGCAATTAAAAATACACGAACTCAACCTGAAGAGTTAGAAAACTGGACTTTTCTTTTTAAAAAGTAGACAATGTGCTTCAAAATGGCCACCGAATGTCAAAAGAACTGGCCTTGTGTAATCAAACTCTCTGGCAAGGAAAAGATACATCCCAAAGCTAACCAGGTGTCAATTACACCCGCCTTGAACCCATCAAGAGACATTTTTGAATTGAATGGGTTCTTCAGAAACAAAGTGTGAAGTAGCCACATCCTGGGCCATTGTCAGTCACCACAGAGTGGTAGAGCTATGTCTCCCAACACAGACAAGATGTGAGAGACTTTTAGCTTAAAAAGTGGCTCTCTGGAGACAGAGAAAGAGAAAATCAGGACAAACATTCCCAAAGCCTGTCCAGCTGAGAGCTGGGAGAAATCCAGGAAGAAGGTGCCCTGCTGTGAATTCTACATTTCAGCCTGTGCAGCATGGAACCGAAATTTCAAACAACAGAGAGATCAACAAACATAGGCCTGCAACTTCAAAGAGTAATTTGCCTCCGAGAAGATTCAACAGGTCACTGTGAACCCCAAAAACTTACCCCACTTTTTTTTTTATTCATTCATGGGAAGTGGGCATCACTGGCGATACCAGTATTTATTGCCCATCCCTAATTGCCCTTGAGAAGGTGATGGTGAGCTGCCTTCTTGAACCGCTACAGTCTATGTGAGGTAGGTACATCCACAGTGCTGTTAGGAAGGGAGTTCCAGGATTTTGACCCAGCGACAGTGAAGGAACGGCAATATAGTTCCAAATCAGGATGGTGTGTGATTTGGACAGGAACTTGCAGGTGGTGATGTTCCCATGCATCTGCTGCTCTTGTCCTTCGAGGTGGTAGAGGTCGCGGGTTTGAAAGGTGCAGTCTAAGGATCCTTGGTGCATTGCTGCAGTGCATCTTGTAGATGGTACACACTGCTGCCACTGTGCATCAGTGGTGGAGGGAGTGAATGTTTGTGGATGAGGTGCCAGTCAAGCGGGTTGCTTTATCCTGGATGGTGTTGAGCTTCTTGAGTGTTGTTGGAGCTGCACCCATCCAGGCAAGTGGAGAGTATTCCATCACACTCCTGACTTGTGCCTTGCTGATGGTGGACAGGCATTGGGGAGTCAGGAGGTGAGTTATTCGCCTCAGGATTCCTAGCCTCTGACCTGCTCTTGTAACCATGGTATTTATATGGCTACTCCAGTTCAGTTTCTGGTCAATGGTAGCCCCTAGGATGTTGATAGTGGAGGATTCAGCGATCGTAATGCCATTGACTGTCAAGGGTAGATGGTTAGATTCTCTCTTGTTGGAGATGGTCATTTCCTGGCACTTATGTGGCACAAATGTTACTTGCCACTTCTCAGCCCAAGCCTGGATATTGTCCAGGTCTTGCTGCATTTCAACACGGACTGCTTCAGTATCTGAGGAGTCACAAATGGTGCTGAACATTGTGCAATCATCAGAGAACATCCCGACTTCTGACCTTATGATTGAAGGAAGGTCATTGATGAAGCAGCTGAAGATGGTTGGGCCTAGGACACTACCCTGAGGAACTCCTGCAGTGATGTCCTGGAGCTCAGATGATTGACCTCCAACAACCACAGCCATCTTCCTTTGCGCTAGGTATGACTCTAACCAGCAGAAAGTTTTCTCCCCGATACCCATTGACTCCAGTTTTGCTAGGGCTCCTTGATGCCATACTCGGTCAAATGCTGCCTTGATGTCAAGGGCAGTCACTCTCACCTCACCTCTTGAGTTCAGCTCTTTTGTCCATGTTTGAACCAAGGCTGTAATGAGGTCAGGAGCTGAGTGGCCCTGGCAGAACCCAAACTGAGCGTCACTGAGCAGGTTGTTGCTAAGCAAGTGCTGCTTGATGGCACTGTTGATGACACCCTCCATTACTTTGCTGATGATTGCGAGTAGACTGATGGGGCGGTAATTGGCTGGGTTGGACCTATCCTGCTTTTTGTGTAGAGGACATATCTGGGCAATTTTCCACATTGACGGGTAGATGCCAGTGTTGCAGCTATACTGGAACAGCTTGGCTAGGGATGCGGCAAGTTGTGGAGCACAGGTCTTCAGCACTATTGCCGGAATATTGACAGGACCCATAGCCTTTGCAGTATCCAGTGCCTTCAGTTGTTTCTTGATATCACGCAGAGTGAATCAAATTGGCTGAAGTCTGGCATCTGTAATGCTGGGGACTTCAGGAGGGGGCCGAGATGGATCATCAACTCGGCACTTCTGGCTGAAGATTGTTGCAAATGCTTCAGCCTTATCTTTCACACTGATGTGCTGGGCTCCCCCATCATTGAGGATGGGGATATTTGTGGAACCACCTCCTCCAGTTAGTTGTTTAATTGTCCACCACCATTCACGGCTGGATGTGACAGGATTGCAGAGCTTAGATCTGATCCGTTGGTTATGGGATCGCTTAGCTCTGTCTATTGCATGCTGCTTATGCAGTTTGGCATGCACGTAGTCCTGAGTTGTAGCTTCACCAGGTTGACACCTCATTTTTAGGTATGCCTGGTGCTGCTCCTGGCATGCCCTCCTGCACTCTTCATTGAACCAGGGTTGGTCTCCTGGCTTGATGGTAATGGTAGAGTGGGAGATATGCCGGGCCATGAGGTTACAGATTGTGGTTGAGTACAATTCTGCTGCTGCTGATGGTCCACAGCGCCTCATGGATGCCCAGTTTTGCATTGCTAGATCTGTTTGAAATTTATCCCATTTAGCACGGTGATAGTGCCACACAACATGATGGACGGTCTCCTCAATGTGAAGGCGGGACTTCGTCTCCACAAGGACTGTGCGGTGGTCACTCCTACCAATACAGTCATGGACAGAAGCGTCTGCGGCAGGCAGATTTGTGAGAACAAGGTCAAGTATGTTTTTCCCTCTTGTTGGTTCCCTCACCACCTGCCGCAGACCCAATCTAGCAGCTATGTCCTTTAGGGCTCGGCCAGTAGTGGTGCTACCGAGCCAGTCTTGGTGATGGACATTGAAGTCCCCCACCCAGAGTACATTTTGTGCCCTTGCCACCCTCAGTGCTTCCTCCAAGTGGTGTTCAACATGGAGGAGTACTGACTCATCAGCTGAGGGAGGGCAGTAGGTGGTAATCAGTAGGAGGTTACCTTGCCCATGTTTGACCTGATGCCATGAGACTTCATGGGGTCCAGAGTCGATGTTGAGGACTCCCAGGGCAACTCTCTCCCTACTGTAGACCACTGTCCCGCCACCTCTGCTGGATCTGTCCTGCTGGTGGGACAGGACATACCCAGGGATAGTGATTGCAGTGTCTGGGACATTGTCTGTAAGGTATGATTCCGTGAATATGACTATGTCAGGCTGTTACTTGACTGGTCTGTGGGACAGCTCTCCCAACTTTGGCACAAGCCCCCAGGTATTAGTAAGGAGGACTTTGCAGGGTCGATAGGGCTGGGTTTGCCATCGTCGTTTCCGGTGCCTAGGTCGATGTCGGGTAGTCCGTCCAGTTTCAATCCTTTGTATTGTCTTCGTAGCAGTTAGGTACAACTGAGTGGTTTGCTAGGCCATTTCAAGGGCATGTAAGAGTTAACCACATTGCTGTGGGTCTGGAGTCACATGTAGGCCAGACCAGGTAAGGACAGCAGATTTCCTTCCCTCAAGGACATTAGTGAACCAGATGTTTTTTTTTACAACAATCGACCATGGTTTCATGGCCATCATTTGACTAGCTTTTTTAATTCCAGATTTATTAATTAAATTCAAATTCCACCTTCTGCTGTGGTGGGATTCGAACCCATGTCTCCAGATCAATACCCTGGGTCGCTGGGTTACTAGTCCAGTGATAATACCACTAGTGATAATACCATTATGCCACCCCTTACCTCTTTTCCTACCTTGTGTGTGTGCGTGCGAGTGAATGCGTGTGTGGTTGCGACCATTTCAGGAGTAAATATTTGTTCAATGAATAGTTAATTGTTTTAAACCTTGAAGAAAACCTGACAAATATAACACAGAGGAGTCAAAATCCCAGTAACAAAAACACTTGCTGCAGTCAGGTGGGAGTTGAACTGTGGGACCACCCACACCCCTCACCACATGACCGTATTATAGTATTGGCTATTCCTCGCAGGTGAGGATTATTGTCTTCCATGAGTCTGAAGATGGCTGATGAGGCCAATTCAGGATCTGCACTTTATAGCACATAGGGCATTTGTTGCCATGTGGGAAGTCTGGTCGTGTATTATAAATTCGGGCCATCTCATGTTCTTTTCGCCACTCTCGTCGTTGGGTCTCAAAATGCTGGGATCCTTCCCACAGACTCTGCTTCCATTTGGTTCGGTCCAGGGTGATGGTCTCCTAGGAGTTGATGTCAATGTTGCATTTCTTCATGTTGGCTTTTAGCACATCCTTGAAGCGCTTCTTCTGTCCTCCTCTGGTGCGTCTGTCCTGACTGGGCTGGGAGAAGAAGACCTGCTTTGGGAGCCTGGTATCTGACATCTGAACTATATGACCAACAAAGCTGATGGTGGATAATCATAGCCTCAATGCTTGTGGTGCCTGCCTGCTTGTGAACAGACACTGATGTTGGTGCGCCTGTCCTCCCACTTGATATGTAGGATCTTCTGCAGGCAGCATTGACAAAATGATTCCAGTGCTTTGAGGTGCCTCCTGTACGCTATTCATGTTTCAGCCCCGTACTGTAAGGTAAGGATCACGACCAAATGGTAGACTGTGAGCTTGGTTTCAGTTTTTATTTTATTTTTTTCTTTATTCTTTCATGGGATGTGGGCGTCGCAGGCCAGGCCAGCATTTATTGCCCATCTCTAATTGCCCTTGAACTGAGTGGCTTGCTAGGCCATTTCAAGGGCATGTAAGAGTCAACCACATTGCTGTGCATCTGGAGTCACATGTAGGCCAGACCAGGTAAGGACAGCAGATTTCCTTCCCTAAAGGACATTAGTGAACCAGATGGGTTTTTACAACAATCGACAATGGTTTCATGGCCATCATTAGACTAGCTTTAAATTCCAGATTTATTAATTAAATTCAAACTCCACCTTCTGCTGTGGTGGGATTCGAACCCACGTCTCCAGAGCAATACCTGGGTCTCTGGGTTACTAGTCCACTGACAATACCAGTATGCCACCCCCTCCCCCAATCTTCAAACACTCGCCTCCAAAGACCGCACCAACAGATTTCAGGCAATGCTGGATTTCTTCGTCAATGCCAGCCTTCTGTGAAAGATAACTTCCAAGGAACTGGAAGTATTCCACATTTTCTAGGCACTCATCATGAATCCTAATTAATGGGACGGGCGCGTGTGCATTTGGAGCTTGCTAATGGAGGACTTTGGTCTTCTGAATGTTGAGTGTAAGTCAACATGGCCATGACATATTGCACAATTAGTAGCGCCTGTATATGAAATTTTCAAGATGGCTCCTGGGCTATAAGCTCCCTAGGAAGCTCCCTTGCTGTGCAACTCTATCCATGGCCATCTGCTCCCATTCTTAGTGCTTTCTCCCCCAATCAAACTGTTTAAATTCCCCTGGCTCTTTAATCAGTTCATTTTAACCCTAACTACAAGCTAACAGCTAGTTTATGTTACCTGGGCTCACTGCCCTCCCCCAGCCATACCTGCTCTTTGTTTTCCTCATTGAGCACTAAATGGAATTGAATGTAATCCGGACGAAATTGCAAAGTACAGCTGGTGATACTTTGATCTCCGATCCTGCTGTCTACACCGTCCAGAGTGTTTGCGGCCACGGTGTGCGGTAAGTCCATTGTAGGGAAGAAGGAGCAGCGGGACTCTAGGGAAATAAGACTATCACAGAGGGGAAGCCTTGAGAAAAAGGTGCCCCAAACATGTAAAAAGCCACGAACGGCTCCTCGGCCACAACTTCAAAGCGCCCACGGGAGATGGCTCGGAGAGCATCTGCAGCGCAATGTTGGCGAATTCCTGCTGGTACCGGCGCCCGAGGCTGTCGCTCACCTTCCGGAGGGCACGGATGAGCTTTCCCGGCGTCGATGGTGGGAACTGATGAAATGGTTTATTACCTGCACCCCCTCCGCTTCCCAGCTCCACTCTCCGAGCTCACCCCACCCTCCTCCCCCACCCCCTCGCAACCCCTTCCCAGCTCCCCCCTCGCACCATCTTCCCCCTGCACCCCCTTCCCCTGCATCCCCCCTACTCCCTTATAGCCCCCTTCCCAGCTCCCCCTCGCACCCCTTTACCTCCACCCCTCCCCCTCGCACCCCTCCTCCCATCGGCATCCTCCTACCCCTGTGTAGGGGCCCTAACAACCCCACTGCCTTGTGGGCATCTCGGGAGAGATCAAGGCTAAGGGAGTAAACCCTAACAGAATATCTGGAGCGGAATCCCGTAGGCAGTCATGTGTCACCTTTGGCATGTTTCCGGCAGTTCCTGCAGCCATACCGGTGCCAAACGATGTGCTCTGCACTCCTTTGGACCCCACCAGAAAGGCCGAGAGGGGAGTTTTGACGCTTGGGCAACTCTCAACCTCCATACATTCGCCCAGGCATGTGCCATGGAGAGGTCACTCCACAGCGACTGAAACAACACAGAAGGCAGCAGTTACGGGTTATAAGTCCAGCTCAACTGGCGTAGAGATTGGGCACCACGGGTTGCCTTTGTCGGTGGGAGAGGTCATCGCACCTCACTGGACAGCTACCGCCTGCCTCAAACCGGGCAGCCCCCGGTCAATAAGGTTCTGTCCCGCTACAGTCCACCTGCTTCAATGGGTGCTTGGAGCTCAGGGTCATTGCCCGAAAAGTGGACTGCAACACCGCACCAAACAGCACGAAAAAAGGAAAGAAGGTACCAGCCCTTCGTTTTGCAAGCTGGAACGTCAGAACTATGTGTCCTGGCCTGTCGGAAGACCTTACACAAATCAACGATTCTCGGAAGATCGCCATCATTAACAACAAGCTCAGTAGACTCAATGTAGACATTGCAGCACTTCAGGAGACACGCCTCCCTGTGAGTGGATCTTGAACAGAGCAAGACTACACCTTCTTCTGGCAGGGTAGGGATCCTGAAGAACCAAGACAGCATGGAGTGGGCTTCGCCATCAGAAACGCCTTGCTCAGCATAATAGAGCCTCCCTCAAATGGCTCGGAACGCATACTGTCCATCCGACTGCTCACCGCCTCTGGTCCAGTACAGCTACTCAGCATCTATGCTCCAACACTCTGCTCCCCACCTGAAGCTAAAGACCAGTTCTACGAGGAATGCCATAATATCATTAGTAGCATCCCCAACACCGAACACCTGTTCCTGCTGGGGGACTTTAATGCCAGGGTTGGGGCTGACCATGACTCATGGCCCTCCTGCCTTGGGCGCTATGGCGTTGGAAGGATGAATGAGAATGGACAGAGACTGCTTGAGTTGTGTACCTATCATAACCTCTGCATCACCAACTCATTCTTTCACACTAAACCCTGTCACCAGATTTCATGGAGGCACCCAAGATCGCATCATTGGCACCAGCTGGACCTCGTCACAAGGCGAGCCTCCTTAAACAGTGTTCAAATCACACGCAGCTTCCACAGTGCGGACTGCGACACCGACCACTCCCTGGTGTGCAGCAAGGTTAGACTCAAATCAAAGAAGCTGCATCACTCCAAGCAGAAGGGCCACCCGCGCATCAACACGAGCAGAATTTCTCATCCACAGCTGTCACAAAAATTTCTAAATTCACTTGTAAAAGCCCTTCAAAACACTCCCACAGGGTATGCAGAGACCAGGTGGGCCCACATCAGAGTCGCCATCTGAGTCAGCTTTGACCACCTATGGCAAACGTGCGAAGAGGAATGCAGACTGGTTTCAAGCTCATACTGAAGAGCTGGAACCTGTCATAGCCGCTAAGCGCATTGCACTGTTGAACTGCAAGAAAGCCCCCAGCGAGTTAACATCCGTAGCACTTAAAGTATCCAGAAGCACTGCACAAAGAACAGCCAGGCGCTGTGCAAATGACTACTGGCAACACCTATGCAGTCATATTCAGCTGGCCTCAGACACCAGAAACATCAGAGGAATGTATGATGGCATTAAGAGAGCTTTTGGGCCAACCATCAAGAAGATCGCCCCCCTCAAATCTAAATCAGGGGACACAATCACTGACCAACGCAAGCAAATGGACCTCTGGGTTGAGCACTACCTAGAACTATACTTCAGGGAGAATGTTGTCACTGAGACTGCCCTCAATGCAGCCCAGCCTCTACCAGTCATGGATGAGCTGGACGTACAGCCAACAAAATCGGAACTCAGTGATGCCATTGATTCTCTAGCCAGCGGAAAAGCCCCTGGAAAGGACGGCATTACCCCTGAAATAATCAAGAGTGACAAGCCTGCTATACTCTCAGCACTACATGAACTGCTTTGTCTGTGTTGGGACGAGGGAGCAGTACCTCAGGACATGCGCGATGCCAATATCATCACCCTCTATAAAAACAAAGGTGACCACGGCGACTGCAACAACTACTGTGGAATCTCTCTGCTCAGCATAGTGGGGAAAGTCTTTGCTCGAGTTGCTTTAAACAGACTCCAGAAGCTGGCCGAGCGCATCTACCCTGAGGCACAGTGTGGCTTTCGTGCAGAGATCGACCATTGACATGCTGTTCTCCCTTCGTCAGATACAGGAGAAATGCCGCAAACAACAGATGCCCCTCTACATTGCTTTCATTGATCTCACCAAAGCCTTTGACCTCATCAGCAGACGTGGTCTCTTCAGACTACTAGAAAAGATCGGATGTCCACCAAAGCTACTAAGTATCATCACCTCATTCCATGACAATATGAAAGGCACAATTCAGCATAGCGGCACCTCATCAGACCCCTTTCCTATCCTGAGTGACGTGAAACAGGGCTGTGTTCTCGCACCTACACTGTTTGGGATTTTCTTCTCCCTGCTGCTCTCACATGCGTTCAAGTCTTCAGAAGAAGGAATTTTCCTCCACACAAGATCAGGTGGCAGGTTGTTCAACCTTGCCCGTCTAAGAGCGAAGTCCAAAGTACAGAAAGTCCTCATCAGGGAACTCTTCTTTGCTGACGATGCTGCTTTAACATCTCACACTGAAGAGTGTCTGCAGAGTCTCATCGACAGGTTTGCGGCTGCCTGCAACGAATTTGGCCTAACCATCAGCCTCAAGAAAACGAACATCATGGGACAGGATGTCAGAAATGCTCCATCCATCAATATTGGCGACCACGCTCTGGAAGTGGTTCAAGAGTTCACCTACCTAGGCTCAACTATCACCAGTAGCCTGTCTCTAGATGCAGAAATCAACAAGCGCATGGGAAAGGCTTCCACTGCTATGTCCAGACTGGCCAAGAGAGTGTGGGAAAATGACGCACTGACACGGAACACAAAAGTCCGAGTGTATCAAGCCTGTGTCCTCGGTACCTTGCTCTATGGCAGCGAGGCCTGGACAACGTATGTCAGCCAAGAGCGACGTCTCAATTCATTCCATCTTCACTGCCTCCGGAGAATATTTGGCATCAGGTGGCAGGACCGTATCTCCAACTCAGAAGTCCTCGAGGCGGCCAACATCCCCAGCTTATAGACACTACTGAGTCAGCGGCGCTTGAGATGGCTTGGCCATGTGAGCCGCACGGAAAATGGCAGGATCCCCAAAGACACATTGTACAGCGAGCTCGCCACTGGTATCAGACCCTCTGGCCGTCCATGTCTCCGCTTTAAAGACATCTGCAAACGCAACATGAAGTCCTGTGACGTTGATCACAAGTCGTGGGAGTCAGTTGTCAGCGATCGCCAGAGCTGGCGGGCAGCCATAAGGCGGGGCAAAAGTGTGGCGAGTCGAAGAGACTTAGCAGTTGGCAGGAAAAAAGACAGAAGCGCAAGGGGAGAGCCAACTGTGTAACAGCCCCGACAAACAATTTTTTCTGCAGCACCTGTGGAAGAGTCCGTCACTCTAGAATTGGCCTTTATATCCACTCCAGGTGCTGCTGCACAAACCACTGACTACCTCCAGGCGCTTACCCATTGTCTCTCGAGACAAGGAGGTCAAAGAAGAAGTAGTTCTTTAATTAAAAAAGTAGAGACATTTGAATTTTCCACAGAATCTTCCCCCCCCCCCCCCAAAGTTACCTGAAGTTATTCTTCTGCATCCAACTGCTTGTCCCATCATCTGTTTAGATTGACATTCAACCCCTCCAGATGTAGTTTGCAGAGGCACACCAATCCAACTCACTCTCTTCATATCTCCGAGTTCACACTGACCCCCTTCCTCCTATCTCTCATCTTCACCCCTTCCAATTTAGTTAAACTGATAATCTTTCCCACTTTTCCCGCCTTGAAACTGGTGCTGTTCCCTCTCCCCCTAAGAATTCATGCTGTCACTCTTTGCTCCTCCCTCATGCGCCCTCCCCATTCCCTCTCATGTAATGCTGATACATTTCTAGTCATGTTTCTGAAGCAATACTTGAACCCAGAGATCAAGTACAGGTCCCATCCAGCACATTAGCCACTGGGCCAGCAAAGAGCAGGATAGGGGTGTAAAGGAGTTCATTTGTACTGGTTTGTGTCAGGAAAAAATATGCTCAGCCTAAACCATTTATGATTTGAATGTATGCTGTATGATGTGGAAGAATTCAAGTATACTGAGACAGAATCCACAAAACATTGGCTTGGGAGACCATAAATTTAGTTTGTATTGATTTAATTCACGAATATATATATATATATATATAAATTCAAGTATATATAGTACATTTGGTAATTAGTTAGTATTTCTAGGACAAACTTAATGTTGAAGGTAATAAGGCTGTCCAGCTCCAAAACCATGCACCTTCAGTGACCAGTTGGGCACCTCAGGGACTAGAGGCAACAGTTAATATCCACAATCACACTATGATTTAATTATTATGTATGTCACGGTACAGCACATAGTGTTATTATTTCCCGAGGAAACTTGCCATAGGGTTCATTGTTTCCATCTGGTGACACTAGGGTGTCGCCACACCCACATCTTCCCCCAATCCCCAAAACCTCCCATTCACCCCACCCCCTCCAGCCCACAGCTCTCCCTCCCCCAACACTTCACCGACCCCTCCCCCACCCCTTCCCCCCCCACCCCTCCCTCCACATCTGCACCCCCCAACCCTCCCTCCACATCTTCACCCCTATCCCTCCCTCCACATCTTAACCCCTACCCCTCCCCTGCCTCCCTCCACATCATCCCCTACCCCTCACTCCACATCTGCACCCCCACCCCTCCCTCCCCATCACCCCCTACCCCCCCACATCTTCACCCACTCACCCCTCCCTCCACATTTTCACCACCCCACCCCTCCCTCCACTTTTTCACCCAAACCCACTCCCTCCACATCTTCACATTTACTCCTCCCTCCACATCTTTACCCCCTCACCCCCCCCCTCCCCTCCACTCCACATCTTCACCCCCCCTCCCCTCCACTCCACATCTTCACCCCCCCTCCCCTCCACATCTTCCCCCCCTCCCCTCCACTCCACATCTTCCCCCCCCTCCCCATCTTCACCAACCCCTCTCGCCCCTCCACATCTTCACCCTCCGCTCCACATCTTCACCCCCCTCCCTTCCCTCCACATCTTCACGCCCCCTCCCTCCCCTCCACATCTTCCACCCCCCCTCCCCTCCACATCTTCCACCCCCCCTCCCCTCCACATCTTCACCCCCCTCCCTTCCCTCCACATCTTCACCCCCCTCCCTTCCCTCCACATCTTCACGCCCCCTCCCTCCCCTCCACATCTTCACGCCCCCTCCCTCCCCTCCACATCTTCACGCCCCCTCCCTCCCCTCCACATCTTCACCCCCCTCCACATCTTCACCCCCCCTCCCCTCCACATCTTCACCCCCCCTCCCCTCCACATCTTCACCCCCCCTCCCCTCCACATCTTCACCCCCCCTCCCCTCCACATCTTCACCCCCCTCCACATCTTCCACCCCCCCTCCCCTCCACATCTTCACCCCCCTCCCTTCCCTCCACATCTTCACCCCCCTCCCTCCCCTCCACATCTTCACGCCCCCTCCCTCCCCTCCACATCTTCACGCCCCCTCCCTCCCCTCCACATCTTCACCCCCCCTCCCTCCCCTCCACATCTTCACCCCCCTCCACATCTTCACCCCCCCTCCCCTCCACATCTTCACCCCCCCTCCCCTCCACATCTTCACCCCCCTCCCCTCCACATCTTCACCCCCCTCCCTTCCCTCCACATCTTCACCCCCCTCCCTTCCCTCCACATCTTCACCCCCCTCCCTTCCCTCCACATCTTCACCCCCCTCCCTTCCCTCCACATCTTCACCCCCCTCCCTTCCCTCCACATCTTCACCCCCCTCCCTTCCCTCCACATCTTCACCCCTATCCCTCCCTCCACATCTTCACCCCTATCCCTCCCTCCACATCTTCACCCCTATCCCTCCCTCCACATCTTCACCCCTATCCCTCCCTCCACATCTTAACCCCTACCCCTCCCCTGCCTCCCTCCACATCATCCCCTACCCCTCACTCCACATCTGCACCCCCACCCCTCCCTCCCCATCACCCCCTACCCCTCCACATCTTCACCCACCCACCCCTCCCTCCACATTTTCACCACCCCACCCCTCCCTCCACTTTTTCACCCAAACCCACTCCCTCCACATCTTCACATTTACTCCTCCCTCCACATCTTTACCCCCTCACCCCTCCCCTCCCTCCACATCACCCCCCTCCCCTCCACTCCACTCCACATCTTCACCCCCCCTCCCCTCCACATCTTCCCCCCCTCCCCTCCACTCCACATCTTCCCCCCCCTCCCCATCTTCACCAACCCCTCTCGCCCCTCCACATCTTCACCCTCCGCTCCACATCTTCACCCCCCTCCCTTCCCTCCACATCTTCACGCCCCCTCCCTCCCCTCCACATCTTCCACCCCCCCTCCCCTCCACATCTTCCACCCCCCCTCCCTTCCCTCCACATCTTCCACCCCCCCTCCCTTCCCTCCACATCTTCACCCCCTCTCCCTTCCCTCCACATCTTCACCCCCCCTCCCTTCCCTCCACATCTTCACCCCCCTCCCTTCCCTCCACATCTTCACGCCCCCTCCCTCCCCTCCAGATCTTCACCCCCCTCCACATCTTCACCCCCCCTCCCCTCCACATCTTCACCCCCTCCCTTCCCTCCACATCTTCACCCCCCTCCCTTCCCTCCCCTCCACATCTTCACCCCCCTCCCTTCCCTCCCCTCCACATCTTCACCCCCCTCCCTTCCCTCCACATCTTCACCCCCCTCCCTTCCCTCCACATCTTCACCCCCCTCCCTTCCCTCCACATCTTCACCCTCCGCTCCACATCTTCACCCCCCTCCCTTCCCTCCACATCTTCACCCCCCCTCCCTCCCCTCCACATCTTCACCCCCCCTCCCTCCCCTCCACATCTTCACCCCCCCTCCCTTCCCTCCACATCTTCACGCTCCCTCCCCTCCACATCTTCACCCCCCTCCCTTCCCTCCACATCTTCACCCCCCTCCCTTCCTTCCACATCTTCACCCCCCTCCCTTCCCTCCACATCTTCACCCCCCTCCCTTCCCTCCACATCTTCACCCCCCTCCCTTCCCTCCCCTCCACATCTTCACCCCCCTCCCTTCCCTCCCCTCCACATCTTCACCCCCCTCCCTTCCCTCCACATCTTCACCCCCCCTCCCCTCCACATCTTCACCCTCCGCTCCACATCTTCACCCTCCGCTCCCTCCGCTCCACATCTTCACCCTCCGCTCCACATCTTCACCCTCCGCTCCACATCTTCACCCTCCGCTCCACATCTTCACCCTCCGCTCCACATCTTCACCCCCCCCTCCCTCCCCTCCACATCTTCACGCCCCCTCCCCTCCCCTCCACATCTTCACCCCCCCTCCCCTCCCCTCCACATCTTCACCCCCCCTCCCCTCCCCTCCACATCTTCACCCCCCCTCCCCTCCCCTCCACATCTTCACCCCCCCTCCCCTCCACATCTTCACCCCCCCTCCCCTCCCCTCCACATCTTCACCCCCCCTCCCTTCCCTCCACATCTTCACCCCCCCTGCCTTCCCTCCACATCTTCACCCCCCCTGCCTTCCCTCCACATCTTCACCCCCCCTGCCTTCCCTCCACATCTTCACCCCCCCTGCCTTCCCTCCACATCTTCACCCCCCCTGCCTTCCCTCCACATCTTCACCCCCCCTGCCTTCCCTCCACATCTTCACCCCCCCTGCCTTCCCTCCACATCTTCACCCCCCCGCCTTCCCTCCACATCTTCACCCCCCCTGCCTTCCCTCCACATCTTCACCCCCCCTGCCTTCCCTCCACATCTTCACCCCCCCTGCCTTCCCTCCACATCTTCACCCCCCCTGCCTTCCCTCCACATCTTCACCCCCCCTGCCTTCCCTCCACATCTTCACCCCCCCTGCCTTCCCTCCACATCACCCCCCCTGCCTTCCCTCCACATCTTCACCCCCCCTCCCTTCCCTCCACATCTTCACCCCCCCTCCCTTCCCTCCACATCTTCACCCCCCCTCCCTTCCCTCCACATCTTTACCCCCCCCCTCCCTTCCCTCCACATCTTCAGCCCCCCCTCCCTTCCCTCCACATCTTTACCCCCCCCCCCCTTCCCTCCACATCTTCAGCCCCCCCTCCCTTCCCTCCACATCTTCACCCCCCCTCCCTTCCATTCCCTCCACATCTTCACCCCCCCCTCCCTTCCCTCCACATCTTCACCCCCCCCTCCCTTCCCTCCACATCTTCACCCCCCCCTCCACATCTTCACCCCCCCTCCCTTCCCTCCACATCTTCACCCCCCCTCCCTTCCCTCCACATCTTCACCCCCCCTCCCTTCCCTCCACATCTTCACCCCCCCTCCCTTCCCTCCACGTCTTCACCCCCCCTCCCTTCCCTCCACGTCTTCACCCCCCTGCCTTCCCTCCACGTCTTCACCCCCCCTGCCTTCCCTCCACGTCTTCACCCCCCCCTCCCTTCCCTCCACGTCTTCACCCCCCCTCCCTTCCCTCCACGTCTTCACCCCCCCCTCCCTTCCCTCCACGTCTTCACCCCCCCCTCCCTTCCCTCCACGTCTTCACCCCCCCCCGTCTTCACCCCCCCTCCCTTCCCTCCACGTCTTCACCCCCCCTCCCTTCCACGTCTTCACCCCCCCTCCCTTCCACGTCTTCACCCCCCCTCCCTTCCCTCCACGTCTTCACCCCCCCTCCCTTCCCTCCACGTCTTCACCCCCCCTCCCTTCCACGTCTTCACCCCCCCTCCCTTCCCTCCACGTCTTCACCCCCCCTCCCTTCCCTCCACGTCTTCACCCCCCCTCCCTTCCCTCCACGTCTTCACCCCCCCCCCTCCCTCCCTTCCCTTCCCTCCACGTCTTCACCCCCCCTCCCTTCCCTCCACGTCTCCCCACCCCCCACCTCTCCCTCCACATCTCCCCACCCCTCCACATCTCCCCTACCCTCTCTCCACATCTTCACTCCCAGGAGCATTTTTTTCTTCGGAAAAGCACTCCGGCGCCAAAGAATGGGCACGTGATTACGGCCCAGGGAACACGTGACCCCGGAGCTGGGGGAGGGGAGAGACGGTGTCTGTAAGAATTGTGCGACACAGCCACGTGACCCTTTATGGGTTTTCACGCACGTGACCGGACTGTGGACCAATACGCGAGCGGGCTAGGAGCTGCGGTGTCTGAGCGCGCGCGGGGACACGAGGAGGCCGCGAGCCGGAGACAAGGAGCGGAAGCGAAAGGCGAGCCCGCCATAAAAAAACCCCGAGTCAGATCGCAGCCGTGAAATGGCCGAGGATAAAGCCAAGGGGGTGAGGGATGAGGGGGTCAGGCGGGCAAGGTCTGGGGTAATTTGGGTGATGTCGGTTGTGACTGATGGGCCTCGTTACCTGGTGTGGCCTGAGAGGGCCAGGAGGCTGTTTAGGCCGGGTCAGGCCTACCGTGTAAATCTGAGGCCTGCATAAGGGAGTAGGCGAATTTAGTGTCCGCTGTTCACCCACCCTGTTGTTGAAGGTGTGAGCTGCCCTTTCCCGTTCTCTGGAGTGATGTTGGGGAAAGGGGTCCAGTCTCGTTTCTTAGAGTCGCTGCATTAAAATTCTTCGGGCTGAGGTTGTAGCCACTTCCGGCTGCCAGTGTCTTCTGGTTAGTGGCGTTGAGCCTATAATAAATAATGTGCATACATTTTAAACACCGTGATTGTAGTCAAATAAGCATCTTACCGATCGTTGCACGGAAAACCCGACACCGTACGGCCATTAATGCTTTTTGTCGACATCTTTTTGATTTATTCCTATGTTTGGATGTCGCATCATTAGAGATGCCGACAATTAGATTTCACTTCGGTACAGGCATCAATTCAGAAAATGATGTTAGCTGCTTGAATGGGGTTGTTCACTCCAGAGTATAGTTAGAACATTTTATTCAATTCTGAGTTACGATTAAAGGCATTGTTTGCTGAATGTATAAACTTTTAGCGCTTGCAGTTATTTTTTCTAGTCGAAGACTTTTTTTTAAGTTTTCCACATGCCTGGGAAGTCTCAACAGCTTTGTGTATGAGGCTACGTTCCAGACCAGCCCTTATGGAAGAAGCCTGTATTCTGTAAAATATGGATTTTAAATCGCAACTGTATTTAAGTTCTTGTACGTAAGCAGGTTAACTTTTTGTTGGAGTAGTGTCTGCATGCAGGGAATTCTTTTAGAACAGTTTTGTCATGTAGAAGTTAATAGTGTAAAGGTTTTTGAATGGGAACCTTTTCACTTGGATAAAATGTCCTTGCATCTTAAAGGTTGTCTGTATTTTCCCGACTGTTATGTCACATGCTCATCTTGCATCTGTAATGTTTTCACATTCTTCACAATCAACATTTCATTCACTGCATTTAGCAGATAAAAACGGCCAGTTAGTGTGATACTTCTGTTGGCAAACAAGTATTTGAAATTATTTTCAGATTTTTTTTAAAGGGAATCTCCTGTATTTGGCACTAAGAGCAAGTAATGCAAGGTTTCTTATACAAAATCAAAATACTCCAAATCTGCAATAAAAGCAGAAAATGATGGAAGTATTCAGGCGAGGCAACATCTTGAGAGATCTTCAGGTCATAGATTGAAACATTTACTCTGTTTAACATGCATGCAAATTAGGAGCAGGAGTAGGTCAGTTGGCTCCTCGAACCTGCTCTGCAATTCAGCAATATCATGGCTGGTTTGGTTATAACCTCAACTCTGCATTCCTTCCTACCCCCGATAACCTTTTCACCCCCTTGCTTATTAAGAATCTATCAACCTCTACCTTAAAAATATTCAAAGACTGCTTCCACTGCCTTTTTGAGGAAGAGTGTTCCAAAAACTCACCACCTTCAGAAAAAATGTCTCAACTCTTTATTAAATGGACAAACCCTTATTTTGAAACAGTGACCCCCTAGTTCTAGATTCTCCCACAAGAGGAAACATCCTTTCCATGTCCACCCTGTCAAGACCCCTCAGGATTTTGTTTCAATCAAATCACCTCTTACTCTTCACAACTTGCTTTCCTACCCATCTTTGTATCATCAGAAAATTTAGCATCCAAGTCATTTATATACATTGTAAAAAGTTAAGGCCCCCGCACTGATCCCTGTGGCACACTACTGGTAACGCCTTGCCAACCAGAAAATGATCCATTTATGCCTACTCTGTTTCCTGTTCGCTATCCAATCTTCTATCCATGCCAATATGTTATCCCAAACACCATGAGCTTTTATTTTCCGTCGTAACCTTTTATGTGACCTTATCAAATGCCTCCTGTTTCTCTCTCCACGGATGCTGCTGGTTCTGAGTGTTTCCAGCGTTTTCTGTGTTTATTCTAAATTACTTGTTCAAACAATTGTCACTAAACCTGGAATTTTCACCAAGCTCATTATTTTACTATGGCAGCATTGCTTGCTGTTCCCCTATCTTACTCCCATCCATATTTTCATGATCTCTGGTCTCAATTCCTCCCATGCCCTCCATCTCCAAACCTCTAAAAACTCCTCTGCTGCTTGTCTCAACACTAAGCCCTGCTTTCCCATTATACAAGCCAGCAGTGGATAATGGTATCTCTAGGGAAAATTATACACCTGCAGCAATATAGATTCCTTTTTTGCCTCAAAGCGCATGTCCTCAGTGTAGCTTATGCTGGACATACAAATTGTATCATAAACTGCTGCCAAAAATGTAGTGCTTGTAACTGCTTGATGTATTACATTATACTGAAGCTCAGTAATCTTGTACTGCAGTGCTGTTGTTCATAATCTTCAACTTGATGGTTGTTGGGGCATAAACCATTGAGATCTGTATTTCAATAATATGACTTAAGCCGAATCTCGGAACATCATGTACTCCAAGTGTGAATTTTCAATTTGGACTAGATTCAAAGCCTTGTTCTATTAAATAAGCACTGCAAGCTAAAATCCTTAAAAATTTCCTTCCATGCCTAGTGTGCACTGCAGGGTATTGTCTTCTAGGCACTAGTAATATGGCCATTTAACTGGTTGGTACTTTGTTTTTTGTTGCGTTATTTAAGTATATTAGTTTGATTAGACAATATATATATATATATATAGGTATTTGTGTGTTACTGCTGCCCTTAAAGGGGCACTTGTGCTGTTTCTTGCCGGATGACAGAGCCTCAGTGTGGTCCTTATTGGTTTAGTCAAAATAAGCTCTTGTGCCACTTTTCAAGAAAATAAAAAATATAACCAATTTCTGTTCCATTGGGAATGGGAAATGTTTTCACTTTCATGAGTAATGATGTCAGTTTCTGTAGGCAGACATGTGAAGGAAAAGGCACAGACTTCTGTTGGGATTCCAATTTCAAGCTGCCTGGCAGCAAACAGAATTGCCTTTCATATGTGCTTGACATAATTGCTGCCAAAAGGAAGCAGTTAATTTAAGTAATATTCCAAACACTGCCACAAAAGAATTTACAGTGAAGGAACTACATAAATGCTGAAAAACATCGAAAGCACTAAGCAGAGGAGATAAAAATAGCAGATGTAGATCCTTTTATGGGAGACGTAACCAGAGGTTTGGTCAAAGATAGCTTTGAAGGATGATGGGAGAGACATAGAGGATTAGAGAGGAACTTCCAAAGAGTAAGTCTGAAGTAGTTTAAGGCTCTGCCACCAATAGTGGAGTGTTGGGTTTGGGTGGGTGGGGTAGTAACTGTACAATGAGTCAGTCTGAGGTGGTTGTACTGATAGTATGGAGATTTGAAGATAAAGACAAGGATTTTAAATTTGATTGGGGGACAGAGTTGAGTAAGGCAGCAGTGCATAGCTTAATGCTGGGACAAGAAGCATGCAGTGGAGTTTTGGAGGGCATTGGCGGTATTGAGCCCGGATAATTATAAGGGTGGGGGCACAAGCAGGCAATATTGCAAAGATGAGACTTGAGCTTTTTGTGAAATGAAACAGGCTTGGTAACAGATAAGATGTATTGCTGAAACTAACAAAGTAAAGCAACAGAAGTAGTGAGAAATGGAATAAAAACAGAAAATGCAGGAAATACTCAACAGAATAGGCAGCATCCACAGTATCTTGTTTTTGGATGAGAAATGGAGTTGGGTATTTCATTCTCCACTGAGTTTCTCCAGGTTTAGACTTTTATCCATCATTGACACTTCAGCGCATCATGTATGGACCTTCAGAAGAGATGAAAGGATTTTGACAAATTAATCATTTATTATCTATGTCCTCTCATGCAATAGTATGGTTCCACAGGTCCCATTGATTTTAATACCTTGTCATGTGGGGTTGCACCATTACCTCTGGCGTCCTTCAAGGATCTATTCTTGACCCCCCTCCTATTTCTTATCTCCGCTGCCTGGCAACAACGACATCTGAAAACACGATGTCTGGTTCCGTATGTAGACTGATGACATGCAGCTCTAACTCGCCAGCAACTTTCGATCCCACCACTGTCTCTAAATTATCAGATTGTGTATCCGACTTCAGTACTGGATGAGCAAAAATTTCCTCCAACTAAATATTGGGAAGACTGAAGCCATTGCCTTTGGCCCTGCCAAAGCTCCATGCCCTAGCCACTGACTCCATTCCTGTCCCTGGCAACAGTGAGGTTGAACCAGACTGTTTGCAATCTTGCTGCCACATTTGCCTCCAAGGTGAGCTTCCAACCATGTTTTCACACCATCACTAAGACTGCTAGTTTCCACCTCCATAACATTGCCTGACTCCATTCATGCTTTAGCTCATCTGCTGAAACCCTTATCCATGCCTTTGTTACCTCTAGACTTCACAATCCCAATGCACTCCTGGCCAGCCTCCCATCTTCCACCCTATATAAAACTTAAGCTCATCCAAAACTCCGCTGCCCATTTCCTAACTCTCATCACTTTATTCACCCATCAACCCTGCACTCACTGACATATATAGTGGCTCCCAGTTAAGCATTACCTCGATTTTAAAATTTTCATCCTTGTTTTCAGATCCCTTCAGGGTCTTGCCCCCTCCCTATCTTGGTGACTTCCTACAGTGTTTTGACATATCTGCGCTTCTCCAATTTTTGTCCCTTGCACATCGTTCCACCATTGGGAGCCTTCCTTCACTTCCTTAAACTCTAGAATTCCCTTTCTAAACGCCTCTGTCTCACTTACCTCTCTTTCCTGCTTAAAGACGCTCCTTAACACCTACTTCTTTAACCAAGGTTTTGGTCTTCTGCCTTGATATCCCCTTATGTGGCTTGGTGTCAAATTTTGTTTGATAACGCTCCTGTGCAGTGCCTTGGGATGTTTTACTGCATTAAAGGCACTGTATAAATGCAAGTTGTTCAATGTGAATTCACCCAGTTGAAGCCTTTAGAATCTTTAAAGGTGTTGGTAAAGTTGGCAGGGAACATTATCGGGAATTGTAGTGTTTTCTTAATCAGGGGCAACTACATATGAAAATGGATCAATTGGATCAAATGGGCCATTTAATCTGGCAGGAAAAAAGACTGGAAGGAGAAGCTATTTAAAACAATGCATATAACTTTTGGACAGGAATTTGTCCAAAGACCAATGTATAGTTCCATGATTCTTTTGAAATCCTGGCTTTTCTCACAAACCCCTTGTATTTGAGCAATTTATATGTAGCTTGTCTGGATAGTTCTGGATATTCATTTTAATGTGTTCTTTATCCTGACTTTAGGAAAACGTTAAAAGCGAGGGGAATGACCACAGGAATGATCATATTAACCTGAAAGTGGCTGGACAAGATGGTTCAGTCGTTCAGTTCAAGATAAAGAAGCAAACACCACTGAGCAAACTGATGAAAGCGTACTGTGAGCGACAGGTTAGTCCTAATATGTTGGAATGCGAGTATGGTCAGTAAATCTTTGGAGTTATGTAGTTGTTCCAACAGCCCAGCTAGTGCTAATAGCTTGTCAGTACTTATCCAAAATAGCAACTTGAAATATTGTATATCTCTAAATAAATGTTTTCAGTTTCTTATACTGTCACACAGTACCTTTGGTGAGCTGTCAAGCTGCTCTTTGAATTTTGTACCGATTGTTGTGAAACAGGCTAAGACCAAAGTGCCACAAAAGCAAAATACGGCGGATGCTGGAAATCTGAAATAGAGAGAAAATGTTGGAAAGGCTGAGCATGTCATGCAGCATCTGTGGTGAGAGAAACAGAGCTAACATTTCAGGTCAATGACCTTTCATCAGAACTGCTGAACAGTTCTGATGAAAGATCATCGATCAGAAATGTTAGCTCTGTTTCTCTCTTCACAGATGCTGCCTATTTGCAGCATTTTCTGCTTTGATTTAAGACCAAAGTGATGTAATTTTTCCTTTCAATGTTCCCAACCCCACCCCACCACCACCCCCTGGGGATGGGTACTTAATTGCCACTCTGCTCATCAGCTTCAGAGCTAACAATAAGGACCATCCAAGGCACGTTCATTTAAATCGTATTAAAAGAAATTATTTGAGATGATCTCCCATTCATTGCGTTTGCTATTGTCTTGTAAGAAGTTGGCAGCAGTGTTCAATGTAAATAATGGGCTTATATTTGGAAGGGGACAGGACTGTCTGTTTTTAATTTTGGACTCCAATGTAAATTATTTTCCATTAAAATATTGGAAGGGGTAGCTTCAAACACATGCGATTGTTTAAAAGTTGATTTTGGCTGCTACAGAAACCACTTATGTTTTCTGGGTTTTTTTTTATTCCAGAAGTTTTTGGCTGCAGTGTTTTGTAGGTATGTCCTAGCTCCCTAAGTTCCAGAATGTTTTCACTTGCTTGGATATCTTAAGTAAATTTATGGTAGCAGAGTTACACTACAACTTGGGCTTTAACAGCCAAATAAAATTAAATAACATTAGATGAAGTAAATAATAGTAGTAAAAACATATTTATGCAGTAGTTATTAAGCTTAGCTAGCTCCTCAAATAGTAAAAAAAAAAAAATGACTTGTGCTTAACTATGAAAAGACACGGTCCTAGCTGAGATAAAAGCAAAATACTGCGGATGCTGGAAATCTGAAATAATAACAAGAAATGCTGGAAATACTCAGCAGGTCTGGCAGCATCTGTGGAGAGAGAAGCAGAGTTAACGTTTTGGGTCAGTCACCCTTCTTCGGAACCAGTTCCGTTATTATGGTCCTAGCTAAGATCTGATAAATGCATGCAATAGCAATTGAACTTTTGGTCCACTGTGGTTGTGTAAGGCTCTGGACTGTACTAGATGGTACATTTACCTATTGAAATCCTGGTGTTTCACCAAGTACCCTTTTTTTTTGTGCTTTGGGTTCTTTTTGAAAAACTCCTCTATTTCTGCCAGTCTGTTGGGATCTTCTATAATAATGTATAGGCAAGCAATGAAAGTGCTTTGTTGGTCCATATGGGTAGATTGAGAAATTAGCCTGCCTGTAGCCAGAAAGTGACTCAAACTAATTGTCCACCATAGCATGACTACATTCAATGTTGAGTGCACCAGAAAAATGCTTTTCAAGACAAGTCTTGATGCCTCTGGCACTGGCTTACTGGGTTGCTTCTAGAACGTAGGAAATAGGCGCAGAAGTAGACCATTTGGCCTGTTGAGCCTCCTTTGCCGTTCAGACAGATCATGGCTGATATTCTTCTATGCCATTTTTCCCCACTGTCCCTTGATGTCATTAGTATCCAGAAGTTTATTGATTTCTGTCTTGAATGTGTTCAATGATTGAGCTTCCACTACCCTCTGGGGTATACAATTCCAAAGATTCACCAACCTCTGAGTAAAGGAATTAGCAAAATTGACAGAATTTCTTTACTATCAGAGCTGATCCTTTCAAAGTAAATGAGGTATCCAGTAAGGAAGCAAAGCATTAACACACTGATTGAAATATGATAGTTCCCTTTTTAAATTCCCTGAACACACACACCCTGAAAAAAGTAGCTATTCTCTCTGCAGAGGTTTGTTTAAAAAAAAAAGACAAAAAGAATACTTTGTCCAAATACGTACTAATTCTTGAAGAGAAAAAAGATATGGAAGGATGTCAGTTGCCCCTTTTTTGGTCTGGCATCCCAAATGCGCATATACGGCTGTCGAGGGTATCTTTCTAGAGCAGTTCTTTTCGGGTGACGTTGAGGATGAGTTTGACAGGCTTTCCGGGAGAAATGTGGCATCAGGAGTTTCTGGCAGGCTTTTCAGGAGAAATGCAGCATCGTTTTCGCTATTTCTTACACTTGATTCTCTGGAAGTTCTCAGACGGAAGAGGGTGAGCTGATGGTGACTACTCTCTTGGCTGATTTTCTCCAATGTCTTCAAAATAGTTTACACCCCAACACACTGTCCAAAGCAAAACCAAAAACAATATCTCGAGTTAAGCCTCGTAACCCCTATAAATCTTGACCTGTCACTTCTCTAAACATCTTCCCCAGGTCACCAAGGTTTCTGTTTATTGCTTAAAGCACATGACTTACAGCAAGGCTGTTTTTAAAAAGCATCTGTGTCCTTTCAAAGAACTGTCAACAACAAAGCAAAGTCCAGCTTCTATGAAATCTTCAGCCTTCTCCACAAATCCATTTCCACAATTTAAATATAAGTCTTCAAAAACATGTACTTAAAAAATATAGAAGCACTTTTGTAACAAGAGTCAAGAATGTTGGTCAGACAAAATCTTCACGTCTGAACCCATAATATGTGCTTACTAGATTATTACTCAGATCAGCATTCAAGTCTATTTCTGAATCTTGATGAAATACTTTTAAATGTACATGTACCTTCTCCAATGCTTGCTATTCACCTTTATCTTGAGCAAAAACATATGGTATGACCTGAGGATGCATTCCATTGTTCTGGCTATATATCCTAGCATTTTCTAATTACAAATATCAATTGCTTCACTATACTATCGAAATGTTGCCACATCATTACTGCTCCCAGGTCCCTTTGAGTCACTTTGCTAATTCTGTTGTACTAATGTTGCACCTTATTTTGTCTGATTTCTGACACTTTGCATTAGCTATCGTTAAATTAAACAATTTACCTTCTGTACAGCCATTTGGATAATACAAACCCATAGCTACATCCTCAGTTTTACTGCATCTGTGGAAAGAGAAGCAGAGTTAACGTTTCGGGTCACTGACCCTTCATCGGTCACTGACCCGAAACGTTAACTCTGCTTCTCTTTCCACAGATGCTGCCAGACCTGCTGAGTGGTTCCAGCATTTCTTGTTTTTATTTCAGATTTCCAGCATCCGCAGTATTTTGCTTTTATCCTCAGTTTTACTGTGTTCTCCAATTTGTTTCAGAATCCACTTACATATATTTAATTTACATTAGTTGTAACCACTCACCCCTGTGGTACTCAACTCAATAGCTTCCCCAGTTCAACAAAGCATCTTGTCACTAATCTCTCTTCCAATCTTTACCCAATTTATCTAGTCCTATACTCTACCTTAGATTTCTAAGGCTTTTTGCTTAATTAGAAGTCTTTCATGTGTAAATCAAATCAAATGTGGTCTGACAGTATATTAACTAATTCAAAGGAACTGTGTTGTCCTTCAAGCCTTGGAGGTTTATCAGCCACCATCTTCCCTTCTAAAGGCACATTCCCTATTTCCAGCCATCAGTTAGAATTATTTCTATTACTCTGTCTGGTGTAGACGTTAATTGGCATGCCATTGTCTGGATCTAATTTGTCTTCCTAAGCACGTGCATTCCCCTTTCCTGATTCTATTGATAATAGCAGCTTCAATTGATCGCAACATAAATACCATTATTCCCACAACATTTATCTTGATCTTTAACTTGTCCGCATGTGCTACACTTAACAAGCAAATTGGTGTAGGGTAGGTAAATTGGCCATTATAAATTGCCCCTAGTATAGGTAGGTGGTAGGGAAATATAGGGACAGGTGGGGATGTGGTAGGAATATGGAATTAGTGTAGGATTAGTATAAATGGGTAGTTGATGGTTGGCACAGACTCGGTGGGCCGAAGGGCCCGTTTCAGTGCTGTATCTCTAAACTAACCTAAACTAAATAAGATTAGAGTTAAATGTGTGGCAGAAATGGATTTCGATTCATGGGGCACTGGCACCTGTACTGGGGAGCGTGGGAGCTGTACTGTTGGGATGGTCTTCACTTGAACCATGCTGGGATCAGTGTTCTGGCGAGTCATATAACTAGGGCAGTAGAGAAGGCTTTAAACTAAATAGTGTGGGGGGTGGGGGGGGGGGGGTGGTGTGGATCAAAAGGGGGGAGAAGTGGTAAATTGAAGGATAAGGACAAGGCTTTGTGTAGGGTAGTGACCTGGGTAATAACCAGAGTGTGGCAGGAAGGGACAGAAAGTACAAGCTTAAACGTGCACCAACAGATAAGGCTGGAGTTTGCAAAGATGGTAAAAAGACAGAACTGAATGCTTGCAGCATTCGTAACAAAACAGATAAATTGTTAGCACAAATAGAAATAAATATGAATGACCTGACGGCCATTACAGAGATATGTTTGCAAGGTGACCATGGCTGGGACCTGAATATTCAAGGCTTTTTGACCTTTCGGAAGGACAGGAAGCTAGAAAAGGTGGTGGGGTAGCTTTGTTAATTGAGGGTGACAGTACAGAGTGAGCAATGACCTTAGTTCAAAAGATCAGAATATAGAGTCAGCTTGTGTAGAGATGAGGAATAGCAAAGGAAAGAATCACTTGTGGGAGTAGTTTATAGGTCCCTAACAGTAGCTACACTGTAGGACAGAGTATACAGGAAGAAATAATGGGGGCTTATAAGAAAGGTACTGTAATAATCATGGTAATAATCTACATATAGATTGGACAAATCAGATTGGTAAAGGTAGCCTGGAAAATGAGTTGAGTGTATTCAGGACAATTTCTCGAGCAGATGTTCTAGTGCCAACCAGGGAGCAGGCCATTCTAGACCTGGTAATATGCAATGAGACGGGATTAATTAATGACCTCATAGTAGAGGATCCTCTAGGCAACAGTGATCATAACATCATGAATTTCACATTCAGTTTGAGAGTGAGAAGTGTGGATCTAAGACTAGTGTTTTAAACTTAAGTAAAGGCAATTACAAGGGTATGAAGACAGAGTTGGCTAAAATGAACTGGAAAATTAGGTTAAAAGATAGGACAGTAGAGAAGCAGTGGCAGAGATTTAAGGAGCTATTTCATAACTCTCAACAAAGATATATCCCAGTGAGAGACTCTAGGAGAAGGATGTACCATCCGTGGCTAACTAAGGAAGTTAAAGATCGCATCAAATTGAAAGAAAAGCGTACAATTCTGCAAAGATTAATGGCAGATCAGAAGATTGGACAGATTTAAAAACCAGAAAAGAATGACTTAAAAGGGGAGAAAGTGGCTATAGACATAGTAGATGCATTAGTTGTCATCTTCCAAAATCCCTTAGAGTCTGAAAAGTTCCCAGCAGATTGGAAAAACCTAATGCAACATCTCTATTCAAGAAAGTAGGGAGACAGAAAGCAGGAAGCTATAGGCCAGTTAGCCTAACGTGTAATAGGGAAAATGCTACACTCTCAATAAGGTGCCACATCAAAGGTTACCACAGTGTAGTGGGTAACATTAGCATGGGTAAAGGATTGGTTAGCTAACAGGAAGCAGAGTAGGGATAAATGGGTAATTTTCAGGCTGGCAGCTTGTGACTAGTCGAGTGCCACAGGATTCAGTGCTGGAGCCTCAACCAATTACAACCTACATCCGGATGAAGGGACTGACTGTATGGTAGCTAAATTTGCTGATGATGCAAAGGTAGGTAGGAAGGTAAGTTGTCAAGAGGTAAAGAGTCTACAAAGAGATATAGATAGGTTAAGTGAGTGGGCACAAATTTGGCAGATGGAGTATAATGTGGGAAAATGTGAACTTGTCCACTTTGGCAGGGAGAATAGAAAACCAAAATATTTAAATGGAGAGAGATTGCAGAAATCTGCGGTACCGAGGGATCTGGGTGGCCTTGTACAAGAATCACAAAACATTAGTATACAGGTACAGCAAGTGATTAGGAAGGCAAATAGAATGTTGGCCTTTATTGCAAGGGGAATAGAACATAAAAGTAGGGAAGTTTTGCTACGGCTGTACAGGGCCTTGGTGAGACCACATCTGGAGTACTGTGTACAGTTTTGATCTCCTTACTTAAAGGATAAAATTGCATTAGTTGTTCAGAGAAGGTTCACTCGAATGATTCCGGATGAAGGGGCTATCTTATAAGGAAAGGTTGAACAGGTTGGGCCTATACCCATTGGAGTTTAGAAGAATGAGAGGTGATCTTATTGAAACATAAAAGATCCTGAGGGGTTCAGGGTGGTTGTTGGAAGGAAGTTTCCACTAATGGCGATTCTAAAACTAGGGAACACAGTTTAAAAATAAGGGGTCTCCCATTGAAGACAGATGAGAAATTTTCTCTGAGGGTTGTTAGTCTGTGGAATTCACTTTCTCAGAGTAGAGGCTGGGTCATTGAATATATTCAAGGCTGAGTTAGATTCTTGATAGACAAGGGAGTCAAGTGTTATGAGGGCAGACAGGAAAGTGGAGTTGAGGCCACATTCAGATCAGCCATGATCTTGTCAAATGGTGGAGCAGGCTCGAGGGGCCGAATAGCCTGCTCCTCCTAATTCATATGTTTGTTTGGAAGCAAGAAGACCTCTGATCAGGCAATCCCAAGGATAAATGAAATATAAACTTTTTAGGGTAATTTTCTGACTTTGTCCTCTCAGGGAGTCTCAGCCACGTGAGGAGCCAAATGGCCTACTCCTAATTTGTATGTATGTTACCTCAACCCTATAGGATATGCGATGCACTGTAAAAGAATAAAAAATAGAAAATGTTATTTCTTACCTTTACTGTGCATTTTTATTTACAGTATTTTGTATTTGGAGTCTTTACTTTTCTAATTATTTTTCTCCAAGTGCTCTTGGTGTTATACTTGTAGGAATCTTTATTGTTTGGCTTCTGTAACTATGCTCATTTTTGGAACCATTTGGCACCTCAAGCGTTATATTGTGAGACGTGTACATCTCCTAATGTTCAGACTGTCTCTCTTCCTATGTTTCTTATCTACTTTTAATTTCCTTTCATTAGTTACATGGATGTTTTGTTTACTAGTTTCTTGGGCACATTTATCCCGCATGTTCAATATTATTTGTTATGAAGGTGCTCCGTTCTTATGATGTTTTGAGGACTTGTGATAAAGATTGTGGACATTGGTTCATTTGGAAAACTGAAAGATTCCATAGATGGGTTTTTTTTCTACAAGGGTCACTGGGAAGACACAAGGTATTGTTTGAAAACAAACCTTTACTGGATGTCACTTGCCTTAAGCTAAGTAAACAAAAGAAGCCTTGGTGACTTGGGAGATGTTTACAGAGAAGTGACGTGTCGAGATTTATAGCGGTCAGGAGGTTTTGACTTTCTGGATGGGGAGTGGGCTATTTTAAATGTCAGTTGGGTTTGTAGCCTGCTGAAAGAAACATACAGCTCATCTTTCTCCACCTCTTTGAGAAACCCTGCAAAATAAAAATCCAGTGTGTGATAGCTAAAACTCCTGATGACACATTTCTCCAGACAAACTCCTGGAAACCCTGCCAGATTAATTCTCGACACCACCTAAAAAAAAACTGCTCCAGGGAAGATCCCAGTGACTTGTCTGTGTGTACTCGGACACCAGGCTGTATGCCACTTGGGTCACAACATATCCTATCCTTTCTCTTCAAGAATTAACAAGTATTTGGCCAAAGTATTTTTTTTGTCTTTTTTGTAAAAGAACTCTGCAGAAAAAAATTCTGTTTTTTAATCTAACCAGTGTGTTTGCGTGTGTGTGTGTTGGGTATCTAGAAGAGAATATCTATTTACATTCATATTTCAAACTGTTAATGTTTTGCATCTTTTCATTAAAAAAAACAAGATTTATCCAGTTCTGATAATTTTGTTGTTTAAGAAACCTGGTTGGTGTATTTTATTCTGGGAAAAAGAGTAGAATATATGATTGGCCACATCGGTAACTGGGTAAACATTTAAATACATGTTGTGACCTGTGGAGAAGTGGAACTAGAGATAGTGTACTCTTTCCACCTCGGTCGTAACATATTTTAATGTACTTTTAGGGAAGGAATTCTGTCCTTACCTGGTCTGGCCTACGTGTGACTCCAGGACCACAGCCCTTAACTGCCCTCTGAAATGGGCCAGCAAACCACTCAGGTCAAGGGCATTAGGGATGGGCAACAAATGCTGACCTTGCCAGCGACACTCACATCCCAAGAAAGAAAAGACATTTAATTTCTCATGGAGACATCTTCAGGAATAGGTCCAGTTAATGTCTTGCCCATTCCTTTGCAATTTGTCCTTTTTAAAATCATACTTTTGTCTGTAATTGCTATTACTGATTTCTCAATTATCTCAAATTGAATCATGTTCTGGTCACGTATTCCCAACTCCCCAAACTATAAATGCTGTTATGAATCAGGTCAAGATCTATTTTGCCTGGATTCCATGTGTGATTAGAAAAGCAACCACATACTATGTTGACTAGTTGCTTTTGAGTATTCACAGTTAATGTTAAGTTGATTGAAGCCACCCTGGATTCTCTCGCCCTCTTCGTTAATTACATCTGTTTTATTGAACCCTAGTGGCCTGTAATAGATCCCGGTCGTTAGCCAGATCCTGTGCATGCTCTACAGTGCAATTTTAGATCCCAGGTTATCAATCCAGCGCTCTCCCTTCCAAGTTATCAACATTTTGAGCCCCCCCCTCCTTTGGTAAGCATTCTGTATCTTATAATGAATACATATCCACCTTTTGAAGTCAACTAAGCTTTTCTAATATTTGCAACATTCCAACTCAAGCACTCATTTTGAATGCTTCAAGCATTCAGGCACAGGTTTTAGCTTGGTCCAACTGGTAACTTTCACCTCCAGTTAAGAAAGTTCTGGGTTCAAATCTACTCCATGACTTGAACGTACAACATAGGCCCAGAGGCTGTGCTACATCAGAGTCCCCGTTCTTCAGATGACATATTAAACCAATTTAACAATATGCTTGTTCAGTGGGTATTAGAGATTCCATAAAAATGTTTAGCAAAAGAAAAACACAATTAAATGGACACTCAACTGCCTGCCTGTTTGTGGGGCATTGTGCCCTACTGAATTTAAACAGTTCATTTTATGAATCACTTGGGGCATTTCTGCAAGCTGCAAGATCGTACTATATAAATATGATCAGTTTTTAAAAATCATACACGTAACAATTTTATTTTTTCTTCAGCACAAGAGCACTGATAATTTAGTAGAACACACTCCCAAAGTGAGGTTAGTGTTGAGTTACATTGTAGGGCCAAAATAAGAACACTTTTACACCTCATTTACTTTGAAAGGATCAGCTTTGATAGCAAAATTGACACAGTTTCTTTACTCATGATTGGCTGTATCGGTAACCGGGTAAACATTTAAATATATGTTGTGACCTATGGGGAAGTGGAACTAGAAAAGACAAATGCACTCCTCCCACCTCGGTCGTAACACTCTTCTGAGTAGGTGACAACCCAAGTGGATTGTGGAAAGCAGTGATGTGTGTGGGCCCTTCTGGAGTCTAGGTGTAAAATTCTGCATGTGAATTGTATTGTAATTGTAAGCCCAAAGCTGTGGATTCAGGAATGTCTTGGAATGGATAAGATATTAGCTAACAGAAATTAAATCATACTTGTTAGAGGAGGTCAAAGTGTATGGGGTGGTGGGGAGGTATATTGAGTGGAATATTCTGGGGACTTCTGTTACTTCTACAGTTTCTAATTTATATCAGTGCCTTTGATTCAGAAACACAGGAGATGCCAAAGATGGATTCTTGGGTGACTCCAGAGGTGACTGGGCAGGATAAAGAGAGGATTTTGCTGGAGCTGTTCTAGCTGCATTTGGATAGGTCAGAATGGATCCATGGGAGTGTATCCCAGGAAGTTGGACAGAGGAGAGATTTTGGAATAGGAAGAAAGTGTCATCAACTATGTTGAATGTTGCAGAGGGAATAAGTAGGGCTCGAGCACTATTATCGTGGAGGATAACATTCATGACTAGTTGGAAGTTACTGGAGCTGGAAGGTGACTATGTTCAATGCTAGAAACCAATAGACAGTCACAGAATCAGAGTGGTTGTAGCACAGAGTGAGACCATTTGGCCTGTCGTGTCCATGCCAGTTGTCCTAGAGCAACTCAGCTAGTCTGACTCTCTGTCTTTCCCTGTAGTCCAGCAAATTTTCTCTTCAGATAGTTGTCCAATTCCCTTTTGAAAACCACATTTGAAGCTACCACAACCACACACTGAGGCAGTGCATTCCAGATCCTAACCACTGGATGCATTAAAGTTTTTTTCCTCATGTCACCTCTGGGTCTTTTGCCAATCACCTTAAATCTGTGTCCTCTGGTTCACCACCCTTCCAGCAATGGGAGCCGTTTCTCTCTACACTGTCCAGACCCCTCATGATTTTGAATACCTCTATCAAATCTTGGAACCTTTTCCAAGGAGAACAGCCCCAGCTTCACCAATCTGTCCACATAACTAGAGTCTCGTCCTGGAGCCATTCTCGTAAATCTTCTCTGCACCTTCTCCAATTCCTTCACATCCTTCATAAAATATGGTGCCCAGAATTGGACACAATACTCAGTTGAGGCCAAGCCCATATTTTATAAAAGTGCATTGTAATTCCTTGCTTTTATGCTCCATGCCAGAGGTCGCCAACTCCTGGATCGCGAGTTACTGGTAGCTCGTGTTGCCCTTTGAGTAGCTCGCATAATGCTCCCGATCACTCACTATATCCTGTCAGCATTATTCTGCACATGAACATCCTGACATCGCCACTGGAAGAGCGAGTGACGGTTGGGGTGGGGTGTGGCTCGGGTGCAGTGGTTGTGAACAGTGAGTGTGCGTCCAAGCTGGGGTGGAGGGATGTGGCGCGAAGAGAAGTGGTTATAGGGGGCTTGGTTTGCTTGCCTTTTGTGCAAAATCGAGCAGCACCATCTTTATAACTGGCAGCTGCCTGAAACGTTACAGATGTTTGTCATTTGTGCATGTATGAATAGTGCGCTACATAGTGCTGGTGTCAGCAAATGTGTTCTTTTCCTTTATAAGAAATAGCTCTCAGGAAAAGGCTGGCGACCCCTGCTCTATGCTTTTTTGTTATAAAGCCCAGGATCCCATATGCCTTAACCACTTTCTCAACCTTCCTTGCCACCTTCAATGATAGGACATGTATACCCCCGGGTCCTTCTGCTCCTGCATCCCCTTTAGAATTGTATCCTTTATTTTATATTTCCTCTCCTTGTTCTTCCTACCAAAATGAATCATTTCCCACTTTTCTGCATTAAATTCCGTCTGCTACATGTCTCTGCCTATTCCACCAGCCTGTGTCCTCTTGAAGTCTATCACTATCCCCCTCTAAATTTTGCATCTGCAAATTTTGAAATTGTGCCCTGTACAAATCCGACTAGGTCATTAATACAGATTAAGAAAAGCAGTGGTCCTAATACTGACCACTATATACCTTACTTCCGAAAAACAACCATTCACCTGTTCCCTGTCACTCAGCCAACTTTGTATCCATGCTGCCGCTGTCCCTTTTATTCCATGAGCTTCAACTTTGCTGACAAGCCTGTTAAGTGGTACTTTATCAAACACCTTTTGGAAGTCCATGTAGACCACATCCAACCGCGTTGTCCTCATCAACCCTCTTGTTACCTTATCATAAAAACTCGAGTAAGTTCATTAAACACGATTTGCCCTTAACAAATCTGTGTTGGCTTGCCTTAATTAATCCACATTTGTCCAATTTACTGTTAATTTTGTCCCGGATTATCAATTTTAAAAGCTTTTCCATTACCAAGGTTAAACTGACTGGTCTGTAGTTGCTGGGTTTATGCTTACGCCTTTTTTTTGAACAGGGGTGTTACACTTGTAATTCTTCAGTCCTTTGGCACCACCCCTGTATCTAAGGAGGATTGGAAGATTATGGCCAGTGCCTCTGCAGTTTCCACCCTTGATTCCCTCAGTATCCTCTCATCTGGTCCTAGTGCCTTATCAACTTTAAGTATATCCAGTCTTTCTAATACCTCTATCAATCTTCAGCCCATCCAATGTCTCAACTACCTTCACTCTCACTACGACTTTGGCAGCAGCATCTTCCTTGGTAAAGACAAGTGTATCATAATTTAATGGAAATAGCCCCAACATGGAAATAATTTATCAAAATCACAAGTGAACTGGTAGGCTCTGTGTATGTAATGGAGCTTAATGTCCATTGTTTTGAGTAAAGTATTTCTCAGACTGACTTTTTTCAAAGGCAAGACTATATTTCAATGGTGTTCATGAATGTAAGAATCTGACAGATGTCCCAGTTAGTGGTTGTTTTGACCTAGCACAATAGGAAAGTTTGTGGCACAAGCTTATTAATCATCTGGTGGGTTTTGGAAATTGTGTAAATCAAGACAATAAATGGGTTCATCGCCATGCTAAACTGCATTACTTTGCACACAAAGCCTGGCCTTGGTTCATAGGAAGCATAGGCTTACCTATGGGATCTGGTTTTGTATTGATCAGGAAAAATATCTGGAGAAACCCATCGTATTGTTTCTTGTATAAAAAAAGCCCTGAAATCGCAAGTGTAGAGAAGGCAGTTCAGGTGAGGACTTAATTAAAATATTAAATGGTTTTAGATGAGTAAATTTTGAACATTGCTTTAACAAGGTAGGACAGTAAAATCAAAGGTTATAGGATACATTTAGAACAGACACCAGAACTATTTTGCTTGGAAATAATGAGTAAAGTGGTGGAGATAGACTTCGGGCAATTCAAAACAGGTGAGAGCCTAGGAGAGTTACAAAACTACAGACACATGTGCTTTCATGGGTCAAATGGCCCTTTGTCTGTGAGGACTGCAGCTGCTAGAACTGGCTGAGTGTCCAAACTCATCTCCCAAAAACTTTACAGCCAGTAGAGATGGGAGAGTTTCATGCCATCAGTCTGGGGTGGATCAGGCCCCGGTTACAGAAGTGAAAGGATGCTAATTTATTGCACCACATATAGCTACATAGAATATGGATTGCCAAGTGCTAGCCTACTGTAATTTCTCATTCTTAACGCTGAATATATTTTTCTGCCTGCAGGGCTTGCAGATCAGACAGATCAGGTTTCGTTTTGATGGGCAGCCAATAAATGAAACCGATACACCGGCAATGGTGAGTAACTTTTAACAGATTGAAAACAGCAGTGTGCCCAAGTGGTAGAGAATCAGTTGGAGCAATTATGTTTCACTCTGATGTTCACCAATAAACTTTAAATTCTTGTCTCTAATGAGTGAAACAGTGAAAGTTTAAAGTCTTCTGTGTTGCTCACTAATCTGTTTCTCCCCCTTTCTCTTGCACATACGCACTCTATTTCCCCCCCACAATTACTCAAAAGAACATAAGAAATAGGAGCAGGAGTAGGCCATATCGCTCCTGGAGCCTGCTCCACAATTCAATAAAGTCATTGCTGATCTGCTCTTGGCCTTAACTCCACTTTCTTGCCTGTTACCCATAATTCTTGACTCCCCTATAGTTTAAGAATCAGTCTCTCGGTCTTGAATATATGCAATTCCTGGAAATGCTGATGCCTATCGCAGATTGCCAGCACGTTTTGCCAAAGAGAATGTGGCAGCTCGAGTTGAGGTTTGCAAAGTCAATAATGAGACCAGCATGCAGCAAGGTGGATAGTAGAAAGATATGTTCCATTTTTCAAGCTGGCATTGAGCATCATTTTCTTGGAAATCCAAAGACAACAGGTCAGAGTGGGGCAGGGAATTGAAGTAGCAAGCAACAGGGAACTTGGGGTTGCACTTCCAGGCAGAATAAAGTGCTCATCTAATCTGCATTTGTTCTCTTTTCTTCCCTCGGCCCCCCCCCCCCCACCTCACAATGTGAAGGTGACAGCATTACAAGCAGTGAATTTTATTGGCGTGGGAACCTTCACTAATGTCGTCTGTGCCCTTGATGTTAACCAGTTTTTTTCTTTGATCAGGTTCCTGAACCGCTGGAGCTTGCTGTGTGTCACTTTTTCATGCTTCCCTATCTTTTTCAACTCCAGCTTTTTAAGTTTTCATATGTTGTGTTTTGTCTTTGTTTCTTTGATTTCTCATTGTGTCCTGTAGTCTCATGCTAATATCCCTTCTATTTAACCTTCTCCTGTTCTCCACTTAATCATTTTTAGTTGCCTTTTTTTCCATCGTGTTCCCCCACCCTTTCCCTGTGTTCCCCCACCCTTTCCCTGTTCTGTTCTTTAAATGCTGTTCAATAATTTTCTTTTTACAAAGGATCCACTCCCAAAAGTTTAGTTTGTTTGCTATCTGAGCTGTGTTTCCAGCATTTTTGGTTGGGGGTGTACTTCCTGTATCTACAATGTTTAGAACCATTTAAACGTTGGTTTTAAATTTTTCATTGAGGTGTTGAAATTTAGAAAAGACTTACTGCAAAATCCTTTTTTACGCTGGTTATTTTGGTTGGGCTTGCTGCAGAATTCTACGGGCTCTGGCTATAGCATTGTGGTGTGTTCAGTGCAACATGGAAAATACACAGGGCTCTAGATGCAGTTGAAAAATGTTTTATTGAAGAAATGTCTATGGCTGAGTGTTTATTCTTGGTATGAACAACTCCACCTCGGTCTATAAATGAGATTAGGGTTATTGCTGGCTTTCAAAAGTTGAATGGCCTAGTTGTGCCTTTTGAAATTATCCTAGCACAGCTGATTATCCTCAAGAGAAATTGAGGGAGAATTTTGAAGCTGATGGATGGGAGAATCATTAGTGATGAGCTGCAGGGCTAAGTCATTAGACTTGTGGTATTCCACTGGAATACCAGGTAGTGCAGTCAATTACTGCAAATGTGAAGGCTGAAAAATAATTAATCTAAAATTGCTATTGGGCATCATTGACAAATACAGCTAGATGAGATAGTTGTACTTTACATGTCCTAGATGAACATTTTGACTGGGATGGGAGCGGGTGTGTAAGGAGAAATCCAACTTGGCAACAAAGGGGAGAGAAATTTATCAGTGGACGTTGGTGTACCAGTACAGCACTAGAAGGTTGGCCCTTTAGTTTTACAAATTTAGAGGAAAATAACCTTTTTTTTTTACTTTCTATCCCCCACCATTTTGCAGTTGGAAATGGAAGATGAAGACACCATTGATGTATTCCAGCAGCAGACGGGAGGAACCTGCTAACCTCATGACAGTAATTTAATGTAAATAACGTTCCACACAATGTACATGTTCTTGCAACACGCTGTATTTTACTCTATTTTGAACAATCTGCAACATTTGGGGCGCTCGCTGTTATAAAAATGTTAGAGGGAGGGAGGGATAAAGAGCTGTGTGACATCTCTGCAATAAATTTTTTTTTTTTGCATTGTTTTACTTTCTGGATACAGGGAATTTTCTTTGTATTTTGGATTAATCCCAATAAAGTTGATCTTGTATGTACAGTGTTTGGTTTACGTGTGTTATGGGTTATATTACTGAAAGAAACAAAGTAAACTACTGATTTGATATTGCAACGACCCCTTGTTAGTACAGTTCGAATGTCATCCTCCAATATCATACCCCAAATGGTGTGTGGTGTTGGGCAATTTTGTAGAAGACGATACAAATCTTCCTGATTTGTCCTTGCTGTGCACCTACATGGCAGGGGCCTCTAGTGGGGATTTGATAGTGAGGTCAGTAATTTTTTAAAAAAATCTTAACCCCACCTAACCCTGTAGTACTGAGGCTAATTGTAGTGCCCCTACTGAGTTTTGTATTCATGAGCTGCATGGGTAAAGGGCATGGTGGCTTAGGAGCAGAATTTAAATCAATGATCCTGTAATATCTGTTGTAACAGTATTGATACTGATTGTTTTTCTGATTTGGAACTTGTCTACCAGTGACACAACGTTGCTAAAAGTGGCTTTTTCCAAACACCCAACCCACAAAGTTGAGCAGGGCAAATTAGCAAACCAGAATTGTACATGAAAAATGCAGTTGCCTGGCCTTTGAGAGACAAATTCTCAAGGATGAGATTGCATGTGATTAACAGGCTGATTGGACAATCTTAAACTAAAGCAATACAGATTGGGAATTAAACTTGTAACTTTCATGGTCTGCATGGGTAAGCTAAACAATTTGGGGAACTGGGTTGGGGGGGGTGGTTGGTGGGTGGCACAGGCTTAAATCTTAAGTACAAAAGTACACTGGTACAATAAAAAAGCTAGAAACTGAACAAATTTGTGTTAAAATGAGCATAAAGTTCAATTGCTACATTGTCTAATATATTTTGAGAGACCAATCTAATATAGGTAAGGATAGTATGTAAAGCATTTTTAGTGTAGAAGTTGTGCAATAAAACAAGGAAGTCCAATAGTTCAGATTTTGCTTTTGAGCAAAATGTAATTGTCAATGTATGCAACCATGTCTGAATGTAATAAAACTTAAATGTGGGAAACCTGGTGTTAAAAGTTTCAAGTCTGCCTTGGATATTCTCAAGTACACTGGTGCTGGCCACTTCCATAAGCTGTTTTGAGCTCAGCAGAAATGAAAACAGTGCAGGCCAGTCTTAATGGTCGATGTCTAGAGAAATAGATTACATGCCCAAAAGAAGCTTGGGATACGGTGATTGTAGGTTGTGAATATTTGTTTGAAATAAAGAATTGCATAATGTTCTTGGTGATCCTGTCAGACAATAGACACTTGTATCAGGTTATGAAATAAATCAGCTCATCTGGCTTTAACACACATCTTCGATGGCTGTAGCCTGTGGTGATTTTTTTTTTAAACCTGTGCAAATTTACTTGACTTTAAAGTGTTGCATGTAACTCACTCCCAAAATCCTTCCCATGGGGAAAAATTGATTAAAATCCTGAAATAGATAAAGATAAATGCAAATATTTTATGCAAATTCTGTTACATTTGTCTGCATAAGTGACTGCACTTCAGAAACAACTCATTGGTAATGTGCTTTTGAATATCCTGATGCAAAAGGCACTATAAAAATGCAAGTTTTCTCATTCCTTTGCCCTTCTGCTCAAGCAATCAAATGCTGGCAAGTGAAGTAGTCTTGGGGATCTGCAGTGATTATTATAATGGGCTATTTGTTACAAGTAACCGTTTCTTGCTCATTTGAAGCTCTTGAGATTACCAGTGCTTTAATCCTGAGATCTGGCAAGTGGAGATCTGGATTCCTCAATATAAATTAAGACTTGCTGCAAAGAAAGGAGAGACGAAAACGAATAGATTGAACAGCTGAAATGGGAAAAATGGCAGATGTCTGAAATGTTGCTGGCAGTAAAGATGGCATTATGTTAGCATAGTTGGCTTTCAAAATACTTCAAGGAAAAATTAAACATTGAACTGGAGTAAGACGTTCACACAAACTTTTCTTTCCCAAATATTTTTAAAGTTCCTTACCTGCCCCCGTGCCCGCCCGCCGCCACCCCCACCCCCCAAAAAAAAACAAGGTTTTGCACCTAATGCATTATTCTCAGTCCATTGACATGGCCAAAAAAACTCTGGAAAAGGGATGGAAGGCTGGTTTAGAGAGCATTAAAGCAGTCAAACCTGGAGGTGACGGGTATGGATGAGGTAGAAGGCGATGTTTGGGAAGTGGAATTTTCTGGTCTTTGTGATGATGGTGAACTTTTGTGTTGGAAGCCCAGTTTGGGGTTGAATCAGTGAGGTTGTAAACAGGTTATTTAGTCTGAAGCCAGAGAGGGATGGAGTCTGGTAAGGGAAGAGTTTGGTGGAAGGCTGAAGCTTGGCTTCAGTCTTCCCAACATTTAATTGGAGGGAACTGGAAGATTTGAGCGAAGGAAGGCAGATGTTTATATTGGGTAAGGCAGTTGAGCAGGTTCACAGCTGCAAAGGTATTGTGATGAATGAGGGGGTGTGGTGCAGGGGAAGGCTTGCCAGTGAACACAAAGGGAGAGTTTATTCTTGGGGTGGATACAGAAGAAAGTGTTTGCATCCCCCTCACCCCTACTAAGCTTTCCAACCTACTTCCTCATCAATGTTGGGGACCATGGGAGTATAGAGGTCAAGGGAACATGGATAGGAGAGTTGAGAGATTTAGAAGGGAATGGAGGTCAGTGAATTCAGGGGAAAAAGATGGAGACTAAAATTGAGGATAAGTCGCTCATACAGAAGCTGAGGCACAGTGGCGCAGTGGTTAGCACTGCAGCCTCACAGCTCCAGGGACCCGGGTTCGATTCCGGGTACTGCCTGTGTGGAGTTTGCAAGTTCTCCCTGTGTCTGCGTGGGTTTTCTCCGGGTGCTCCGGTTTCCTCCCACAAGCCAAAAAGACTTGCAGGTTGGTAGGTAAATTGGCCATTATAAATTGTCACTAGTATAGGTAGGTGGTAGGGAAATATAGGGACAGGTGGGGATGTTTGGTAGGAATATGGGATTAGTGTAGGATTAGTATAAATGGGTGGTTGATGTTCGGCACAGACTCGGTGGGCCGAAGGGCCTGTTTCAGTGCTGTATTTCTAAAAAAAAAGGTGATGGAGAATGAATTTTAAAGGTGTTGACCAACATGAAGTGCCAGAGGGGTAAGGGGAGAGACCAGGGTGTGACTTAATCAGGGGCAATGTATTGCCACTCATGAATTCAGTTTCAGCTAATGATGGAATTGTGGAGGGAAATGCAGAGGGGTTTATGATTGTTAATTAATTGGCAGTGCCCAAAGAGGGCAATGGTGGACTGTTTGGATTGCTGCTCATTAGCAGTCTGTGATGGATGGCCTGAAACCACCAAGAGGGTGATCAACATGTAGAACAAACTGCCAGTGCAGGAAACTTTCAAGGATTTTTGGAAGAAATTTGGAGGATTTCATAATTTTTACATTATAAAAATGTATGCAGATATATCAAGGGATTAAATGGATGGGCAGACTTGTTGTCGTTCTTCCTAAAATTTACTGTTTAATATATTGCAGAAATTGCTGGATTCACTTATTTGTAGATCGATCAGGTTGCCTGATGTGTGAGAAGTGATTGGCTGTGTCTTCCTTTTGAATTCTATAATGTCAGCTGCTCTTTGTTTTTCTCTTTCCAAGTCTTGTGGAATTTCCTGAAGGCTTCTCATGTAACTGTAGGAGATTAGCAGAAATTTTGTAGAAACAGCATGAACTACTGATTGTAGTTTCTCCCAAAGTTATAGGAATTGTGAATGTATAAGAGGAAAATAAATTTCTTCACATCCAGATATTGCACAAACTGCTTGAGCTTCACTTATCTGGGTTTCGCCCAATGTAGTGAGCCTAGAAATTGCCATTGGCATGAAGTATTATGCCAGCTGGCATTTGTATGCTTTTTCCAGTTGAGTATCATGAAGTTGCAGGTCTGATTGATTCACTTTTTAAATGGAATCCTTTATCATGAAGTTTGACATTCCATAAATATAAAATTAGCTTCTTGGGGCCATTGAGGGTGGTTAGCAGTAATTATGAACTTGGTATGCCATTTAAAAACCTTGTTGCATCTTATTTAACAAGGTGTAACTATTTCAAGGATTTTTACAGCGAGACAAAGCGGAAGAGTGGAAGTTCTCATCAATTCATAAGATTTCCTATTGATTGTAAGCTGGGCATTCCTCAACTGTGCATGCTGGAGAAGTGTAGAATCACTAACAAATTCTAGATTTCCATGTTATTCTGTGTGTATGTGGATTTGAAGTTGCTGTCATTTTCAGTGGAATAATGGCAAGTGCTGATGGTTTCAAAATCTTTACCACATCAAAATCTGCGCCATTATACTGGGAGGGGCAAAAAACAATCTTTAGGCTAATTTAGAAAAGTAAAGTTCCTCCAACTCCTGAAGGCAGTTAAACAAGCCGCAGGAGACTGGAGTGACTGATACCAATAATTACAGCTATCATCTCTGTTGGACTTAGTTGAAGGTAAAGGGAGATCAAAGCAACACACTGCTGACTAATGGCACTTGAAGAGCCATAGGCAGTCTGCAGAACTGAGAACCATTAAACCAACAGAATCATTGAGTGTACCATTGGCACCTTGAAGCAGCACTTCAGATATCTGAACTGATAAGGGGCTGCCTTACAGTACAGGTTTTGCAAGATCATCTGCACGCTCCACAACTTTGCTAAACAGAGACGCCTAGCTATTGAAGAGATTACAATACATAGAAAATAGGAGCAGGAGTAGGCCATTCGGCCCTTTGGGCCTGCTCCACCATTCAAAAATGATCATGGCTGATCGTCTAATTCAGTACCCTGTTCTTGCTTTCTCCCCATATCCCTTGATCCCTTTGGCATTAAGAAATATATCAATCTCCTCCTTGACAATAATCTAATGACTTGGCCTCCACTGCCTTCTGCGGTAGAGAATTCCACAGGTTCACCATCCTCTGAGTGAAGAAATTTCTCCTCAAATCGGTTCTAAATGGCATACCCAGTAGCCTGAGACTGTCCCCTGGTTATGGACTCTCCAGCCATCGGGAACATCCTACCTGCATCTAGCCTGTCTAGTCCTGTTAAAATTTTATAGGTTTCTATGAGATCCCCTCTCATTCTTCTAAACTCTAGTGAATATAGGCCTAATCAACCCAATCTCTCCTCATACGTCAATCCTGCCTCCCAGGAATCAGCCTAGTAAATCATCTTTGCACTCCATGGCAAGAACATCCTTCCTCGGATAAGGAGACCAAAACTGCACACAATACTCCAGATGTGGTCTCAATAAGGCCCTGTATAACTACAGTAAGACATCCTTGCTCCTGTACTCAAATCCTCTTGCAATGAAGGCCAACATACCATTCGCCTTCCCAACTGCTTGCTGCACCTGAATGCTTGCTTTCAGCGACTGGTGTACAAGGACACCCAGGTCTTGTTTCACCTACCCCTTTCCCAATCTATCACCATTCAGATAATCTGCCTTTCTGTTTTTACAACCAAAGTGGATAACCTCACATTTTTCCACGTTATGCTGCATCTGCCATGCATTTGCCCACTCACCCAACTTGTCCAAATCACATTGGAGCCTCTTTGCATCCTCCTCACAGCTCACTTTCCCACCAACCACCCCCCCAGCTCATGTTATCTGCAAACTTGGAAATGTTGCATTTAGTTCCCTCACCCAAGTCATTAATATATATTATGAATAGCTGGGGCCCAAGCACTGATCCCTGCAGTACCCCACTAGTCACTGCCTGCCACCTGGAAAATGACCAATTTATTCCTACTCTCTGTTTCCTGCCTGTCAACCAATTCTCAATCCACGCCAGTATATTACCCCCAAAACCATGTGCTTTAATTTTGCACACTAACCTCTTATGTGGGACCTTATCAAAAGCCTTCTGAAAATCCAAATACACCACATCCACTGGTTCTCCCTTATCTATTCTACTAGTTACATCCTCCAAAATCAGGGCCAGGCAAGATGCCCGATAACAATGTAAATGCAGGAATGCTAATGCAGCTAGGAAAATAGCATGCAAGATTCTCCTCCAAGTTACATCTAGCTAAAGCACAAGCTTTCCCTTTAATATGTGTATTAAGGTGTCGGAGGTGCCATCTTTCAGATGAAGCATTAAACCGAGGCCCCATCTGCTTTCTCAGGCGGACATAAAACCCCCAATGGTACTATTTCAAAGAAGAGCAGATGATTTACTCCTGGTGTTATGGCCAATATTTATCCCTCAATCAAAATAATTAGATTATCTGGTCATCATCACATTGCTATTTGTGGAAGCTTGCTGTGCACAATTAGCTGCCATGTTTCCTACATTACAACAATGACTTCAAAAGTACATCATTGGATATCCTGAAAGATGCTATATAAATGCAAGTCTTTCTTTTCATGAAGGTATCAAAGCACCTTCTACACCATTGTTCTCTGCATTTCCTCAACTACCAGAGGTATGTATAATTTTCTTTGCTGCTACCTTTTTCTAAAGAATTAGAGACAAAATCTTTGGTCAAAGTTTAAATACATGAAAATAAATTCATTATCTTTGTGTCATATGAGTGATGTCAATGAGTTTTACCAGATTGCTTCCCTTAATGTTGGTGTGCTTTGTGGACTGTCCAACACCTAATTTCTGACTTCTTTCAAGTGATTTCCTTACGGAAAGTTTACTGACTGTAGGGTTTCAGTGAGAGCTGGTCGGATTCAGGTAGTTCTTATGCTGAGGTGGCTCTCCAATGATTATGCCATGCTTACTGCTGCAGTGACTGGCTGGTCCTCTCTGGTTTCTGGCATATTGACTGTCAGTTATACAGGAATCATGCATGGACTGAATGTGGTGTTGTCTTGAAAGACAGCAGCCTCATCTGTGCCTATTCTATACATGCAGTTTCTGCTAGATTTACTCTCAATATAGCCATTGATCTGTGGGTGCAGACTTGGGCAGTAATGAAATCTGAATCCTTGTGTCGAGATTTTCCTCAATTTGATTTAGCAGTATACTGAAGCCAGACATGAGCCTCTTTTTTTATTTGTTCATGGGATGTGGGTGTCGCTGGCCAGGCCAGCATTTATTGCCCATCCCTAATTGCTCTTGAGAAGATGGTGGTGAGCTGCCTTCTTAAGTCGCTGCAGTCCTTGGGGTGTAGGTACACCCACAGTGCTGTTAGGAAGGGAGTTGCAGGAATGGTGATATAGTTACAAGTCAGGATGATGTGTGGCTTGGAGGGAAACTTGCAGGTGATCGTGTTCCTATGCATATGCTGCCCTTGTCCTTCTAGATGGTAGAGGTCATGGGTTTGGAAGGTGCTGTCGAAGGAGCCTCGGTGAGTTGCTTCAGTGCATCTTGTAGATGGTACACAGTGCTGCCACTGCGTCGGTGGTGAAAGGAGTGAATGTTGAAGGTGGTAGATTGGGTGCCAAGCAAGCGGGCTGCTTTGTCCTTTGTCCTGGATGGTGTGGAGCTTCTTGAGTGTTGTTGGAGCTGCACCCATCCAGGCAACTGGTGAGTATTCCATCACACTCCTGACTTGTGCCTTGTAGATGGTGGACAGGCACTGAAGAGACAGGAGGTGAGTTACTGGCTGCAGAATTTCCAGCCTCTGACCTGCTCTTGTAGCCACAGTATTTATGTGGCTGGTCCAGTTCAGTTTCTGGTCAATGGTAATCCCCAGGCTGTTGATAGTGGGGGATTCAGCAATGGTAATGCCATTGAACATCAAGGGGAGATGGTCATTGCCTGGCATTTGTGTGGCGTGAATCTTACTTGCCACTTATCAGCCCAAGCCTGGATGTCGTCCAAGTCTTGCTGCATCTGGACACGGGCTGCTTCAGCATCTGAGGAGCCTCTTGTAGATGGGAGCTTAAAATGTATATTGCAGCAGTCCTAGCATTCGCAAGAGACTGTGACTGGGCTTAGAACCTACAGCATTGAGGTCTCGGAGTTGCCATATGCTCCATGGTAAAATACAGTGCTGGCAATCATTTGCAGTGGACTCCTCCACTGTCTAGAAATGTTTTGCACAAGCTCAAGTGACTCGTATATAGCAAGACAGCAAGTATCCTCAACATGCAAGTCCTGAGAGATCTGAATCCCAATGCACCGCAACCGAGGAAGAAATTGTGCTGGTTTTCCAAACAGCAGGTGCGTACCATCTACCTCTTGCTCTTCACTCTTGCATCATGACTCATTCAGTGATACCTCCTCAAGCTCACCATCCACCTCCTCCAGGACATTTGTAGATTTGCTGAAGAAAACGTTAGTGACAGTGATATAGGGTACTGAGGTGCTAGCTTGCTCAGGGATACTAAGGGTACTGGCTTCGTCTTCTTCCATGCCTACAAAAACAAAATGCTTTCTCAAAGATGCACCTTCAAAGAGTACTATTGCATTTGAATATTTGTGGCTGATTGCATTCCTGTGTATCAGTATGTAATTATAGGAAAAATAAATTTTAAAGAGCAGTAACTAACTTTAAGCTTGGTGGAGACCTGCTTCACCTTACTCCACTCCCTGAATACACTCACGTCCAATGCTATCCAGAAATGGCTTCCTCAAATGGAGTTGTGCTTGGGACTTACTCCGGTCCTTATCTGCATGCTTTTGGTTATGTGCCATCTTGTTCTGCAAGCAGAAAATCATTTTCAGATCCTGCAAGTTTATGGAGAACATTCAATGAAATACAAATGTCCCATCCTATCGAATACTAAATGAACATGTATCATACAAATAGGTTATCTTACATGAATTTCCTATGCAATTTATTATTTCTTTATGAATTCTGTCTGATTTTATGACTTTATCCTTTATGATTGCTGTCTTGACAACTGTTTTTTAGTTCTGCTTATAGCTGTGTCATGCACGGTCATTCAAGACTATGTTTCTATTCATTCTTAGATTGGAGCAGGCCTAAATGAGTTATAGGTTATGAAGAAAAATGTTCTGGCATGCATACCTGAGGCAGGTACTTGGCATAATGTTCTATAGTCTTTGGTTTCTTTGTGTCAGCCATTTTCTAAATCATATTGCCAGCATTGACTGTGCAAACTGCTGCCATGCCTACTGTACAAGCTGCTGTTGAGGAGGGTTTCATAGAAAATCAGAGAAATTTACAGCACAGAAGGAGGCTATCTGTGTCCACACCAGCTGACATTCAGCCTAATCCCACTTTCCAGCTCTTAGGTGGGAGCCTTATAGGTTATGGCACTTCAAGAGTATATCCAAGCACTTTTCAAATGTTTTGAGGGTTTCTGCCTCTACCACCCTTTCAGGCAGTAACTTCCAGATCCCGACCACTCTCTGGGTGAAAAGAATTCCACTTGAATCCCCTTTACACTTCCTACCTCTTACCCTAAATCTATCCTTCTTGATTATGGAACCCTCAATAAAGGGGAATATAGGGCCTTCCTATCCCTTCTATCTAGACCCCTCATAATTTTATACATTTCAATTAGGACTCCCCTCAGTTTTCTCTGTTCCAAAGATGACAATCCTAGCCTATCCAGTCATTCCTTATACCTAAAATTCTGCAGTCCAGACAACATCCTCATAAATCTACTCTGTACCCTCTCTAATGCAAACCGATTTTTCCTGTAGTGCGGAGACCCAAACTGCCGCTGTAATCCAACTGTGACTTAACCAGTGTTCCAGTGTTTTATACAGTTCTAGCATAACCTCCCAGCTCTTATATTCTATGCCTTGACTAATAAAGGCAATCATCCTGTATGCCTTCTTGACCACCTAATCTACCTGTCCAGCCACCTTCAGGGATCTGTGGACATGCACTACAAGGTCCCTCTGTTCCTCTACACTTCTCAGTATCCTACCATTTGTTATGTATTCCCTTGCCTTGTTAGTCTTCCCCAAATGAATATATTTACAAAGGGGTATCCCCTACTGTCCGCCACAGGGAACGTCATCGCAAGAAGCCTTCTCAACCGCCTCCTCCCCGCAGCTGAAGAGCTCCTACTGGAATCACAATGTGGATTCCGTCCATCAAGAGGCACAGTGGACATGATCTTCACAGCAAGACAACTCCAAGAAAAATGTAGGGAGCAGCAGCAATCTTTATACATGGCCTTCTTTGACCTCACAAAGGCCTTCGACTCTATCAACTGGGAGGGATTATTGAACATCCTCCTCAAATTTGGCTGCCCGGTGAAATCCATCACCATCCTCTGCCTGCTGCATGACGACATACAAGCTGTAATCCTTGCCAACAGATCTGCCACTGACCCAATCCGAGTGCAAACTGGGGTCAAGCAAGGCTGTGTCATCGCACCAACGCTCTTTTCCATCTTCCTCGCCGCAACACTCCACTTCATCTCCTTGAAGCTCTCCGCAGGAGTAGATCTACTCTACAGGACAAGCAGCAAACTATTTAACCTACATTGCCTCCAGTCCAGAACCAAGGCCACTTTAACCTCTGTCATTCAGCTGCAGTATGCTGACGATGCTTTGGTATGCACACACTTAGAGGCCGAGCTTCAAACCCTCGTCGATGCATTCACGTAGACGTATGAAAGAACGGGCCTTAAGCTAAACATCCGGAAGTCAAAGTTCCTCCACCAGCCTGCTCCCGCAGCACGACACTGCCCCCCGACTATCCACAGCGAACTACTGGACAATGTGGATCACTTCTCATACCTTGGGAGCCTCCTCTCAGCAAGGGCAGACATTGACGATGAAACTCAGCATTGCCTCCAGTATGCCAGCGCACATGGTCGTCTGAGGAAAAGTGTGTTTGATGACAAAGCCCTCAAACCTGGTACCAAGCTCATGGTCTACAGGGCCGCAGTGTTACCTGCCCTCCTATATGCGTCAGAACATGGACACTGCACAGCAGACATCTCAAAGCTCTGGAGGGATATCGCCAGCGGCGCTGCCGCAAGAACCTGCAAATTCAGTGGCAGGACAGGGCTCCAATATCAGTGTCCTCTCTGGCCAACATCCCCAGTATTGAGACACTGGTCATGGCTAGTCAGCCACGTTGGGCAGGCACATTGTCTGCATGCCTGACACAAGACTCCCAAAACACTCTGAGCTCCATCACGGCAAGAGGCTACCAGGAGGGCAGAGGAAACCCTACAGGGATGTCCTTAAAGCCTCAGTGAAAAAATGTGACATCTCCATTGATTCATGGGGATCTCTTGCCCGAGACCGCCCAAAATGGAGAAGAAGCATCCGCGATGGTGCCAGCCAGTTCAAACAACGTTGACATGCCCAGGCAGTAACCAAGTGCAAACAGTGGAAGGAACGTTCAGAAATTCGAGCGTCCAATTCACACACCTCACCATACACCACCTGCCGGACCTGTGGCAGAGTGTGCAGATCCGGAACTGGACTATTCAGTCACCAAGGACCCACAAACCTGGAGTGGAAGAAAGTCATTCTCGTTCCCGAGGGTCTGCTTAAGAAGAAGAAAATTTGTTGTGTATTCCCTTGACTTGTTAGTCTTCCCCAAATGAATTACTGCACATTTCTCCAGATTGAACTCCATTTGCCACTGTTACGCCCTCCTGACGAGTCCATTGATATCTTCCTGCAGTCTACAGCTTTCTTCTTTATAATCAACCATATGGTCAATTTTTGTCTCATGTGCAATAATCACAATCTTAATCATACCCCATACTTTCAAGTCCAAATCATTGATATATACCACAAAAAGCAAGGAGCCCTGTGAAACCCCACTAGAAACAGCCTTTCAGTCACAAAAACACCCATCGATTATTACCCTTAGCTTCCTGCTTCTAAGCCAATTTTGGATCCAACTTGCCACTTTGCCTTGGATCCCATGGGCTTTTACTTTCATGACCAGTCTGCCATGTGGGACCTTATCAAAAGCCTTGCTAAAATCCATATAGACTACATCAACTGCACTACCCTCATGACACTCCCTGTTACCTCCTCAAAACATTCAGTCATGTTAGTCAGACATGACCTTCCTTTTCCAAATCCATGCTGACTGTCTTTGATTAGTCTGTGTCTTTCTAAATGAAGATTTATCCTGTCTCAGAAATTTTCCCAATAATTTTCCCACCACTGAGGTTAAGCTGACTGGCCTGTAATTACTTGGTCTATCCCTTTCTTTCTGCTACAAATAGGTTATCCCGCTTTTCCTGCACTTCCTAAGCCAGCAGTCTCATTGCTGCACTGCTAAAATTAGTACTTCTTCATGGAGTAGCTTCCATTTGACAGCAAATTCAACAAACTTAAAGTTTGCTCCCCATGCACAAATCCAGCCCTTTAAATGGTCACTTCAGCCATTCAAATACCACCCAGCTGTGTAATTAGTGTTGATGCTGCATTGAGTGGTCTGCTGAACAACTTAGTTTTCACGTGTTGAGAAATTAACAATATTGAGCAGGTAAGCACTGTCTGAAAAACTTCATGAACACATCAAGGTCCTAAGTGGCACTGCAGTAACAATGCATACAGTTTTGGTCTGTGCTGATTTAGGTAATCTCAGTTGGTCTGTGACAGTTAGTCTCCGCACTCTTTGATTTGGGGCGGAGGGGGGGAATCAATGAGAGTTCCTGCTTATGATTACAGTCCAGTGATTCCTGCTGAAAACAATTCATGTTTGGATGTTGGTTGCGTACTGGAGTGGGTAGACTTATCTGTGATACTGCCCCATAGTTCAATAGCCTGTTGACACTGAAAACGCTCACAAGTGAAGAATGGCCACTTGGGTTCAGTGCCCACTTGCCTTCAGTTGGCTCCAAGCTCCAGAATTCCCTCTGCCTCTATCTTCTACTTCAAATCTACCTCTTTGACTGAGCTGTTGATCACTTGTCCTAATAACTCACGTGATTCGGTGTCAAATTTTGTTTGATAAGGCTCCTGTAAAGCACCTTCTGATGTTTTACCTAATTAAAGGTGCTATATAAATGCAAGTTTTACTTCTATATCAAGTTCTGCCGCTCATCAGATATGCCACAGAGACCAGGTTCTCAAGATTAAAAGATCAAAGAGACAATTGGTGAGAACCTTCTGGGATTTAAAACATGAAAAGGATGTATCTAGGGATAATCTATTCAAAGATCTAAAACTGTTGAGCACAGTGGCGCAGTGGTTAGCACCGCAGCCTCACAGCTCCAGGGACCCGGGTTCGATTCCGGGTACTGCCTGTGTGGAGTTTGCAAGTTCTCCCTGTGTCTGCGTGGGTTTTCTCCGGGTGCTCCGGTTTCCTCCCACAAGCCAAAAGACTTGCAGGTTGATAGGTAAATTGGCCATTATAAATTGTCACTAGTATCGGTAGGTGGTAGGGAAATATAGGGACAGGTGGGGATGTTTGGTAGGAATATGGGATTAGTGTAGGATTAGTATAAATGGGTGGTTGATGTTCGGCACAGACTCGGTGGGCCGAAGGGCCTGTTTCAGTGCTGTATCTCTAATCTAATCTATTCCTTTAGCTTCAAGCTGGACAGAAAAGCTTTCCTGTTTCAGGACCACAAATTTAATGTATGACAAGTAATCAATTCTACCCTTAAGTCAAATTGCCAATCATATAATAATTAAATGTTCCAACATCTTATTCACTATTATTTCCTTAAGCTTTATCATAGTTAGCCCATTAGAAATACTGGTCTTCAGTCATCAGAGCCTGAGTTTGATCCCTTCTTGTGGTTGGCATTACCTGCTTGACAGTCAATCGGGCCATTAATGGTCAATGCAGACAATTGGTACAGTTCAATTGTGGAACAATTAGATAGGCTCTCAGAACCTGAATATACCAGTGCTTTTCCAGGATCAAGCTTAACATTAAAAACTATCATTTATTTGAAACCTATATGAAATTGTAATTTTTCATTTTGAGTGACTTTTTTATTGACAATTTTCTCCTTTACACTTGTGAAGGCTCCAACACTTTTTGGAATGTGATTTCACGCACTCTCTGGTACTGCATCAAGAACAACTTGCAATTACCTTTAACAGTAAAATGTCCCAACATCCTTTTCACAGGAGAGTAAACAGATAAAAATTGACATTGAACCAAAGGACACATTAGGACAGGTGACCAAAAAGATAGATTTTAAAGAGTGAGTTAAAGGAGGTGGAGAGGTTTAGTGAGGGTATTCCAGAGGCACCTGAAGGCATGTCTGTCAATGGTGAAGCAGGAAAATTGGGGATGTGTAAGAGGTCAGAATTGGAGGAGCACAGAGATCTTGGAGGGTTATAGGCTGAAGGAGGTAACAGAGCTAGGGAGGGGTGAAACCACAAAGGGATTTGAACACAAGGTTGAGAATTTTAAAATAGGAGCCTTGTCAGATCACGAGCCAAGGTAGGTCAATAAGCATAGGATTAATGGGTGTAAAGGACCATGTGAGTTAGGATATGGCAGCAGAGTTTAGCAGGATCTCAAGTCTATTCAGAGTGCAAGGTGGATGGCTGGTCAGAAGTACATTGGAATAGTCGAGTCTAGGGGGTAACAAAGATATGGATGAGGGTTTCAGCAGCAGATGAGCACAGGCAGTGGGGTAGATGAGTGATATTATGAAGCTGGAAGTAGGCAGTTTTGGTGACGGTGTGGATATGTGGTTGGAAGTTTATCTCTGAGTTAAATAGGACGCCAAGGCTGTGAATGATCAGGTTAAGCCAGGAAGAGGAATGGAGTCAAAAACAAGAAATGCTGGATTCACTCAGCAGGTCTGGCAGCATCTGTGGAAAGAGAAGCAGAGTTAACGTTTCGGGTCAGTGACCCTTCTTCGGAACTGACAAATATTAGAAAAGTCACAGATTATAAACAAGTGAGGTGGGGGTTGGGCAAGAAATAACAAAGGAGAAGGTGCAGATTGGACCAGGCCACATAGCTGACCAAAAGGTCACGGAGCAAAGGCAAACAATATGTTAATGGTGTGTTGAAAGACAAAGCATTAGTACAGAATAGGTGTGAATATACTGAATATTGAACATCAGCAAGTGCAAACCTGAAGAAAAACAACCTGAAAAAAACAGTGGGTAAGCAAACTGAACAAACTAAGATGAAATGAAATAAATGCAAAAAAAGATTGTAAAAAATGTAAAAAGGAATGCAAAAAAAAGGGAAGAAAAAATAACTAAAAATGACTAAAAATGAAAGTAAAGTGGGGGGCTGTCATGTTCTGAAATTATTGAACTCAATGTTCAGTCCGGCAGGCTGTAGTGTGCCTAATCGGTAGATGAGATGCTGTTCCTCGAGCTTGCGTTGATGTTCACTGGAACACTGCAGCAATCCCAGGACAGAGATGTGAGCATGAGAGCAGGGGGGAGTGTTGAAATGGCAAGCAACCGGAAGCTCAGGGTCCTGCTTGCGGACTGAGCGGAGATGTTCCGCAAAGCGGTCACCCAGAGGAATGGAGTCAATGGCCAGGGAATGGAGTTTGTCTCAAGGGCTGAGTACTGTGGCTTTGGTCTTCCTAATATTTAGTTGGAGGAAATTTTTGCTAATCCAGCACTGGATGTCGGACAAGCGATGTGATAAATCAGAGTGGTGGAAGGATCGAGAGAGATAGTGATGAAGTAGAGCTGGGTGTCATCAGCGTGTATGTGGAACCTAATGTTTTTCCGTATGATATTGCCATAGGACAGCATGTAGATGAAAAATAGGAGGGGGGCCATGGATAGATCCTTGGGGGACTTCAGACGTAACAGTATTGCAGTGGGAAGAGAAGCGAGTGATTCGCTGGCTAGATTGGATAGGTAGGAATGGAACCAGGTATGGGCAGTCCCCGCAGCTAGATGACAGAGGAGAGGCAATGGAGGAGGATGGTGTAGTCAACCATGTCAAAGGCTCAGGACGTGTCAAGAAGATGAGGAAGGATAGTCATGATAAATAAGGTTTGTAATTTTATTGTGGTGTCTAAATAAGATTAGTTTTCTTTTTACATAGAATTACGTAGAACGTACAATACAAGAATTGGCCATTCTGCCCAACTGGTCCATGCTAGTTACTCTGGCTCTTAGCTGTAATAACCTAGGAGAATTTGTAATGGAAGGAAAGCTCTATTTTTGTTTCACATAATAGGATTTCTACCTATCCATGTATCTTCAAAATAAGATTCATTGTAATTTGTGGTATTATAGATATTTAAGTTAATTGCACGATTAATTTCCTCATGTCTTTAAATTGTGCAACTTTAAACTATAATAACTTTGGATATACACATGAAAGAAGCAAACTGTAAATGGCATATGAAAGCATAATTCATAAATTTGTCTTAATGATAATGTTGTTAATGCTGTATTAAAGTTCATGAAATAACTCAGCAGTAAGTGGCTTTCGAGCAGAGAGATCGACCATTGACATGCTGTTCTCCCTTCGTCAGCTATAGGAGAAATGCCGTGAACAACAGATGCCCTTCTACATTGCTTTCATTGATCTCACCAAAGCCTTTGACCTCGTCAGCAGACGTGGTCTCTTCTGACTACTAGAAAAGATCGGATGTCCACCAAAGCTACAAAGTATCATCACCTCATTCCATGACAATATGAAAGGCACAATTCAGCATAGGGGTGCCTCATCAGACCCCTTTCCTATCCTGAGTGGCGTGAAACAGGGCTGTGTTCTCGCACCTACATTGTTTGGGATTTTCTTCTCCCTGCTGCTCTCACATGCTTTCAAGACTTCAGAAGAAGGAATTTTTCTCCACACAAGATCAGGTGGCAGGTTGTTCAACCTTGCCCGTCTAAGAGCGAAGACCAAAGTACGGAAAGTCCTCATCAGAGAACTCCTCTTTGCTGACGATGCTGCATTAACATCTCACACTGAAGAGTGTCTGCAGAGTCTCATTGACAGGTTTGCGGCTGCCTGCAACGAATTTGGCCTAACCATCAGCCTCAAGAAAACGAACATCATGGGACAGGATGTTAGAAATGCTCCATCCATCAATATCGGCGACCACGCTCTGGAAGTGGTTCAAGAGTTCACCTACTTGGGCTCAACTATCACCAGTAACCTGTCTCTCGATGCAGAAATCAACAAGCGCATGGGAAAGGCTTCCGCTTCTATGTCCAGACTGGCCAAGAGAGTGTGGGAAAATGGCGCACTAACATGGAACACAAAAGTCCGAGTGTATCAGGCCTGTGTCCTCAGTACCTTGCTCTACAGCAGAGAGGCCTGGACAACATATGTCAGCCAACAGCGACGTCTCAATTCATTCCATCTTCGTTGCCTCTGGAGAATCCTTGGCATCAGGTGGCAGGACCGTATCTCCAACACAGAAGTCCTTGAGGCGGCCAACATCCCCAGCTTATAGACACTACTGAGCGAGCGGCGCTTGAGATGGCTTGGCCATGTGAGCCGCATGGAGGATGGCAGGATCCCCAAGGACGCACTGTACAGCGAGCTCGCCACTGGTATCAGACCCACCAGCCGTCCATGTCTCCGCTTTAAAGACGTCTGCAAACGCGACATGAAGTCCTGTGACATTGATCACAAGTCGTGGGAATCAGTTGCCAGCGATCGCCAGAGCTGGCGGGCAGCCATAAAGGCGGGGCTAAAGTGTGGCGAGTCAAAGAGACATAGCAGTTGGCAGGAAAAAAGACAGAAGCGCAAGGGAAGAGCCAACTGTGTAACAGCCCTGACAACCAATTTTATCTGCAGCGCCTGTGGAAGAGTCTGTCACTCTAGAATTGGCCTTTATAGCCACTCCAGGCGCTGCTCCACAAACCACTGACCACCTCCAGGCGCTTACCCATTGTCTCTCGAGACAAGGAGGCCAAAGAAGAAGAAGTGGAGAATGTTTTCAATGAGTTGGAAAATCGAATTGAATGATATATCACAAAAGATGGCAGTTATGTTGAAGCTTAGAAATTTGAACTGTATAATGTTAAAACATTATCAATTATGCTTTCATATGCTGTTTACAGTTTGCTTCTATCATGTGTACATTCAAAGTTATGAAAGTTTAAAGTTGCAGAAGGACTTTATAAACACCCTGTATAGACTCCTCTACAATGATTGTAGGTTCTCTTTTATTACTCTTTTTGGTATTCAACTCTTTGGTTTCACAAAACAAGCTGATTTACATTACTGAAAGCAAGTAGTTAAAATGCATGGTACATTTCGAAGTAAAGTGAGAATCCTCAAGAAATTTTGTCTCAGTTATCACCAGTTTCAATATTCTACAAAGCCTTTATTTGACTGTTCAGGCTTACTCACAACAATTCTACTCATACTTCACACAAAAATCAGTTTTCATAGACAAGTCACCATTCCCTAATCCACAATTTCACAATTTTACTAGTCGAGAATCTGTGATGAATTGTGCCCACAACAAACAATGAACCTTTTTACCTATCGGGAGTGCATTGAAAATAATATGCGGCTGTTGTGTGGTTGCCTTTAAGAGTAATGTCCCTTTAAGATCTTAGTATGTTAATGAGCCAAGTATCAGGACGTAATCATGTGACTACTTGCCAGACTCCCTCTGCTACTGTAACACCAAGAGGCAAGGTCTTGTAACTTGCAGTTCTGTACTGTATATATTAGTTAGCTGTTTAAAAAACCTGTTTTGAGATCAACAACCTGAACTCCACGCATCTCATTTATGTTGCATCAGACAACATAAAAAAAGCTTCTCATTGCAGTGGCTGCAGGCTATGTAATCATGATCTCATAATCAGCAGAAAATTTCCTATTAACAGGCTGTATGCTTCAACCTAAAAACTATCAATTAGCTTTTATTAAAAGACAGATAGAACCTATTAGAAAAATGAATCAGTTGCCAGAATGAGTACAGTTCTAGCGTATGTGATTTCTCTCAATTCCAAAACAATACAAGTCCTAATGTCATGCAATATTCTGCAGTAATTTTAGTTTTTTTTTATTCCTGGGATTTGGGCGTCGCTGGCTAGGCCAGCATTTATTGTCCATCCCTAATTGCCCTTGAACCACTGCAGTCCATTTGGACTTCGTAGCAGTTAGATACAACTGAGTGGCTTGCTAGGCAAGAGTCAACCACATTGCTGTGGGTCTGGAGTCACATGTAGGCCAGACCAGGTAAGGACAGCAGATTTCCTTCCCTAAAGGACATTAGTGAACCAGATGGGTTTTTACAACAATCGACAATGGTTTCATGGCCATCATTAGACTAGCTTTTTAGTTCCAGATTTATTAATTGAATTCAAATTCCACCTTCTGCTGTGGTGGGATTTGAACCCATGTCCCCAGAGCAATACCCTGTGTCTCTGGGTTACTAGTCCAGTGACAATACCACTACGCGGTGGCACAGTGGCGCAGTGGTTAGCACCGCAGCCTCACAGCTCCAGGGACCCGGGTTCGATTCCGGGTACTGCCTGTGTGGAGTTTGCAAGTTCTCCCTGTGTCTGCGTGGGTTTTCTCCGGGTGCTCCGGTTTCCTCCCACAAGCCAAAAGACTTGCAGGTTGATAGGTAAATTGGCCATTATAAATTGTCACTAGTATAGGTAGGTGGTAGGGAAATATAGGGACAGGTGGGGATGTTTGGTAGGAATATGGGATTAGTGTAGGATTAGTATAAATGGGTGGTTGATGTTCGGCACAGACTCGGTGGGCCGAAGGGCCTGTTTCAGTGCTGTATCTCTAATCTAATCTAATCATACGCCACCGCCTTCCATGACATGGACAATGCAGCTTTGAAGAAAAACCTTAACATATGACAGAGACTTCATGGAGTTCCCAATGTCTCTAGTCCTTGTAGTAATACGGTGAGAAAGAAACTATTATTCCCAGTTTTCTCTCTCTTTCTTTCTTCCCTTTAATTCAGGGTGCTACAAGGAAGAATAGACACATATAGTTCAGAATTGATAAGAGCTTTCAATACTCCTTTCCTTCCAATTAATTGCTACATCAGACAATCCTGACTTGCTGATGCAGATGTCCTGCCTGTCTTTGATACTATATTGCAAAGAATAGGACAAGGAAACGTCCCATTTAGAGAGTGGGTTGACGGTTAAACGGCATTATAGAGGAAAACAAACCTAAAGTTTCACTATTTGAATAATTATGGTTCACGGATGCTGTAATCCTAAACTAAACATGTATTCCACACCTTTGTCCTTACAGGAATATAGACAGCTCTCCCAGAAGCAATCACAGAAGCCGCTTTTAAAATTGTTACAATACTTACAAGCTGTAAGTTCCTAATTTAAAAAAGGAGAAATTTGTATGATTTAAAACAGGCATGATCTGCATATTGATACATTGTAACCTAATTTAGCAGATATAAATTTGTAATTTTCACATAGACTGGGGGATTAGACGAACAGCTTAAGTAGTAAAGACTTAGAATGTACTTGGGACAGTTTTCTTGATCACTATCTTTTGGAACTGACAAGGGAACAGGCCGCACCAGATTTGGTGATGAGTAACAAACTGGAATTAGTTAACAATCTGGCAGTAAGAAACATCTTGTAAATGGTGACTATACTATGATTGATTTCAATATTAGGTTTGAGAAGGAAAAGGGAGAATCAGAAACCAAAGTAAGGCAGATTTTGTGGGGATTATAAATAAATTGACCACAATAAACTGTGCTGAACTGCTTTTGAGTAATATTGGAAGTATTCAAGGAAGTATTTGGGATGATACAAAACCAGTACATACCTCCAAATGGGAAAGTCTCTACTTATATAGTTAACTAACCATAGTCTACAACTGAAGTACGAGACAGTATCAAGCTGAAACAGCTTAGACAAATGCAAAGAAAAGTGGAAATTCAGTGGATGGGGAGAGTTATAAAAAGCAACAATGGGTCATAATTAATTTTAGAAATAAAAGGTGCAAAAAGGGAATAATGAAAAAAAAGCTTGCAAGGGATATCAAAGGTAACAGCAAACATTTTTATTGAGAAAGAGAGTGGTAAAGGGGAATTCGGGTCCATTAAAAACAGATGTAGGCAGAGTGCAAATGGACAATAAGGAAATCGCAAACTTGTTAAATTAATACATTACATATATTTTCACAGCAGAGGAAGTAGACAAAATACCAGTGGTACAAGGAAACCTAAGAATAAGTCAAGGGGAGGAACTTAGTGAATTGAATTTAAGTAAAGAAAATGCTAATGGAGAAAATAATGGGACTAATAGACAAATTTCCAGGACCTGATGGTTTCCACCCCAGAGTATTAAAGAAATAGGTGAGGAAATTGCAGATGCATAAATTACAATTTTCCAAAGCTCTCTAAATTTAATAATTGTGCCTTTAGATTGAAAAATTGCAACTGTCAATCAATTACATAAGACGGGAGGGCAGGAGAAACCAGTTAATGATAGACTCATCAGTTTTAACATCAGTTTAACATCAGTTGTGTGGAAGTTACTGGAATCCACCACCTGAGCACTTGGAAAAGTAAGAGTTGATCAAAATGAGTCAACATGAATTTGTGAAGGGTTGCTCATATCTGATTTGGCTTGTTAACCTTTATGAGGTTGTTAGCATGATGGATAGGGGAAGGTCTATGAATGTTGTCTATAGGAAGGTACAGAGGTACTTCATGAGGTTCTGTAGAAGAGATTATTACCAAAAATGAAAGCACACAGAATTGGACATAAACCTGTGACATAGGTTGGTAACTGGTAGGGAGTTGTGAGACAAGGAGTAGAGATAAAGGGAACGTTCTCTAATTGGCTAGATGTAGCAAGTGATGATCCCTGGGGATCTGTACTTGATCCTCACATTTTCACCACATATATTTAATGACTTCAATGAAGAAATATCGAGTCATATATCCAAGTTTGGAGATGACAATAAGTTAAAAGCGCTGAAAGTTATGTAGATGAGAGCAAGAAAATACAAAGGGACATAAACAGACTAAGTGCACGGGCAAAACTATGGCAGAAGGAGTTTGATGTGGGCCAGTATAAGGCCATTAACTTAGGATCCAAGACAGAAAAATCAGAATATTTTCCTAATGGTGAGAGAGTAGGAGCTGGAGGAGCAAAAGGATTTAGTTATACATGTACATAGACGACTAAGAGCTAGTGCACAGGTACAAATGTAATAAAAACGCTAATGGAATGTTGGCCTTCATCTCGGTTGGGTTGGAATTCAAAAGTGAGGAAATGATGCTTCAGTTTGACACAGCCTTGGGCAGACCCCATCTGGAATACTGCATTCAGTTTTAGATGCCAAACCCAAGGAAAGATATATTGGCCTTGGGATGGATACAATGCAGATTCACCAGAATGATAACCTGGCTGAAAGGGTTAAATTCTGAGGACAGATTGCATAAACTTGATTTGTTTTTCCTTGACTGTAGGAGGTTGACAGGTGACCTAATCAAGGTCTTTAAAATGATCAGTGGGTTCAATAGCTTAGGAACTGAGAAACTATTTCCTTTGGTCGAAGATTCCAAAACAAGGGGACATAATCTTAAAATTAGAGTTTGGCGATTTAGAGGTGAAATCTGGAAGCACTTTTCCACACAAAGGGTAGTAGAAATCTGGAACTGCTTCCCCAAAAAGGCTGTGGATGCTAGGTCAATTAAAACTTTCAAGAATGAGATTGATAGATTTTTGTTAGGTACCAAGGGATATGGAGCAAAGGCAGGTCAATGGAGTCGAGAACATACTCATATGGAGCTGAATTCCCTGCTTCTGTTCCTATATTCATATGGAGAAAATGTTTTTTGATCCTGAACTCAGTATAGTTAAGCCTTGCACAGCAGTGGAGAATAACTCTAACCTTTCTGATATATGCTGTGTGATGTATGCTGTCCTTAGCTGGTCTGGTCTATGTGTGACTCCAGACCCACAGAAATGTGGTTGACTCTTACATGCCCTCTTAACAAATACATGTTGGAGCAGGACTAGTGGAGCATGCATTTGGCTATAGGAAATATGTTTTTTGTTTATTCATTCATGGGATGTGGGCGTCGCTGGCCAGGCCAGCATATATTGCCCATCCCTAATTGCCCTTGAGAAGGTGGTGATGAGTTGCCTTCTTGAACCGCTGCAGTCCATGTGGGGTAGGTACACCCACAGTGCTAATAGGAAGGGAGTTCCAGGATTTTATACCCCAGTATAATTTATCCAGTTCTAATAACTGGATAACCATCTCTCCAAATAACCATCAGGGCCAGGTATCTAGCCTCATCAAAGCTTTTTCTGGCACCTCATATTAAAGAGACAATTTTCTTGGTTTAAGAACTTGTGAAAATTAATTCTTACTTTCCCACAGAGCCTTGAGACAGAAAATTTCTTGTTCTCTAGAACTGTTTGGTTAATCGTATCAAAGCCATGCATGAATATTACAAATTCTTATGTCTTTATACTAACTATTGCAAGTGATTAACTAAGGTAAACAGATTGCTATGGTAACAATGAAATTCAAGTGGTAATTTTCAACTTACTGTTAGAGAATAAAACTGCCGATGCTGATCGGGCATGTGTTACAGAAACCCCATTCAATGGAAAGGAAAATTGGGTTAATTCTATGATGGGTGCCTGTACTGCAACATACTGATATATTGGAAATTTACTCTTCATTGTCATTGAAATAGATTTTAACTTGGTCCAGCTACTGTAAATGTGGTGGTCGCAGTCTGAGAATGGCTTATCACCCTATTTACATTGCCACCTTGGACACTGCCATCTTCAAAGGTGCCTACGACTGGGTGGCTGGAGTGCCCACCTATTTCAGGGGGTAGACCCTTTTAAGATGAAATTTGGAGTCCTATAATGCACCATCATTGAATTACCCACCATTAACATCCTGGGGGTCACCATTGATCAGAAACTAAAATGGACCAGCCACATAAATACCGTGGCTACAGTACCAAGTCAGAGACCAGGAATTCTGCAACAAGTAACTGAGCAACTGACTCCTGAAAGCTTTTCCACTATCTACAAGGCATAAGTCAGGAGTGTGTTGAAATATTCCCCACTTGACTGGATGACTGCAGCTCCAACAACACTCAAGAAGCTCAACACCATCCAGGACAAATCAGCCCACTTCATTGGCACTCCAAACAGCAGTGTAAATATTCATTCCCTCCACCACCGGCACACCGTGACTGCGGTGTGTACCATCTAAAAGATGCACAGCAACAACTCACCAAGGCTCCTTCCATAGCACCATCCAAACTCACGACTTCTAGTGACTAGAAAAATAAGGACAGCAGGTGCATGAGAATACCAGCACTCGCAAGTTCCCTTCCAAGTCACATACCATACTGACTTGCAAATATATTGCAGTTCCTTCACTGTTGCTGGGTCAAAATCCTGGAACTCCCTACCTAGCAGCACTGTGGAAGTATCCACACCACATGGAGTGCAGCAGTTCAAAAAGGTAGCTTACCACCACCTTCTCAGGGGCAATTAGGGATGGGCAATAAATGCTGACCTTGCCAGTGCTGCTCACATCCCCTGAATGAATTTAAAAAAGTACAATTGGATTGTCATTTTGGTAGACAACAGAGAGGAGCTGCCCTGTGCATGTTCTGCCCAGTTTTACTCTGCCTTACAGCCAAAGAAGACCAAAGTGGTAAGTTTTAAAATTATTTTAATGGGGCCAGGAAGGGCAGGAGTGCTGCACCTACCTTTCCTGGACTGACCTTTCTGCTGCTCATACCAGTCTCCGGGTCACCCAATATTGTGCCACTCTCGAGCCAGCGAGCTGCAGCAGTGCGCATGTATGGCATGTGCAGCCCAATGGCAGCATGATGATAAAGCCCAGCCTTCACTGCTACTCCAGTTAATATCTTCCCATTATGTCAATTTTTGCACATGTATGTGCAGTGCAAAGTATATAATTTTTTTTCATTCATTCATGGGATGTGGGTGTCGCTGGCCAGGCCAGCATTTATTGCCCATCCCTAATTGCCCTTGAGAAGGTGGTGGTGAGCTGCCTTCTTGAACCGCTGCAGTCCATTTGGGGTAGGTACACCCACAGTGCTGTTCGGAAGGGAGTTCCAGGATTTTAACCCAGCGACAGTGAAGGAACGGCGATATAGTTCCAAGTCAGGATGGTGTGTGACTTGGAGGGGAACTTGCAGGTGGTGGTGTTCCCATGCATTTGCTGCCCTTATCCTTCTAGTTGGTAGAGGTCGCGGGGTTGGAAGGTGCTGTCGAAGGAACCTTGGTGCATTGCTGCAGTGCATCTTGTAGATGGTACACACTGCTGCCACTGTGCATCAGTGGTGGAGGGAGTGAATGTTTGTAGATGGGGTGCCAATCAAGCGGGTTGCTTTATCCTGGATGGTGTGGAGCTTCTTGAGTGTTGTTGGAGCTGTACCCATCCAGGCAAGTGGAGAGTATTCCATCACACTCCTGACTTGTGCCTTGCAGATGGTGGACAAGCTTTGGGGAGTCAGGAGGTGAGTTACTCGCCTCAGGATTCCTAGCCTCTGACCTGCTCTTGTAGCCACGGTATTTATATGGCTACTCCAGTTCAGTTTCTGGTTAATGGTAGCCCCTAGGATGTTGATAGTGGGGATTCAGCGATGGTAATGCCGTTGAATGTCAAGGGGAGATGGTTAGATTCTCTCTTGTTGGAGATGGTCATTGCCTGGCACTTGTGTGGTGCGAATGTTACTTGCCACTTATCAGCCCAAGCCTGGATATTGTCCAGGTCTTGCATATTATTGGTTCATTGGCAGTATCCTCAGTTGTTCTAGATATTGTCTACTTACCCCAAAGTCCTGTCTGGATAATGTAAAGCCAGAGACCATTATGTAGTATCAATTAAGGGTTAATAATTTATTAAGTGACTGTCTCTGCCAAATTTTGTGCTTTCTTATTACTGATGCAGCAGAAAATAATATAAATTAATAGAGTATTGCAATGCAAAATAATATCTAAGCAACTGTGAAACTGAATATAATTTTATCATAATCAATATTAAAGTTATGCAGTGGATAAGAGACAATAATATAAAAAAACATTATGGCCCTTCACCTCTGAGATTAGGTTATAGATTTTAAAGGATACAAGCTCTAATTAACATTCTGTCTTTTAATCACATTTACACTGAATCTGCAGGGTATAAAATAAGGAAAATTGATCACTAACTTTGATTGTAACTGCTACTTAAAACATTTTGTACAGCTGTTTAGGAAATGTGGCTCATTATCTCTTCAAAACTATAACTGCGGGCAAGGAGCAACATTGGCATCATGGAAATATTAAGCAATTAAAGAGGGTTATGATCACAATGACAATTGCAAATGAGGGGTCATTTGGCACATTCTTCCCTGGAAATCTATGGTTCCACCATTACAGTATTCATCTGTCTCTTGAACGGTTTCAGAGTTTTTGCCTTCACTACTCAGCTAGAAAAACCATTAATCATTGTTTGCATGAGAGATTGTCACAATTTCAGTTCTGAATTTGTTTATAACTAGGTCCCTTTGATTTATGGTCATAGTTTGAAATAGTGCTTCAGATTAATCTTCCAGATTCCACCTGGTATCTTAAATATCCCTACAAGGTTCCCTCTCATTTGCATCAATTCAAGCATAAATAGACAAGATAGTGTAACCTTTGCTTGAACACTAGGGATTAGCCTCATGGCCCTTTTCTGTACTATTTCTAGGGCTTGGACCTTGTGCCTCTGAGTCCAGGACTGAGCACAATACTGAAGGTGAGGTCTGACCAGAGCACTATACAGCTTCAATATGATTTCATAATTTGATGATTTAGTAATTTTGCTCAGAATTCTTCTTGCTTTGTTGATGGTGTTACAAGTGCTTCCTTTTTTTTGTTAAATTACGAGGATTTGTGTTTTAAAACTGAAAAAAGATTCCATAGAGGCTGGAACTTTGTGATTTTTGGAAAGAAGTCATCAGAAGGTCTTGGCTTGTAAACAACAGTTACTGGAAGGCACCTGTTTTCAGATAAATACCCAGCAGGGGGCATTTTTGACTTGTGGAAGATGTTTACAGAGAAGTGACAGGTCAAGATTTTTTGGGGTCAGGAGGCTTGACTCCTGAGATTTTGGTTTTGCTTTGGACAGGCAGTTGGGATATGGATAATGGTTTGAAAAAGAGTTCAAGAATCACCTGCCAAGGACAAACTCCAACTCAGCCTGTTCCAGCTCTTTGAAAAGCCTGCCAGTTTTTCCATCTCTTTGAGAAATAAGTGTAAGAAACTGCCTGAAGACCCTGTTGCTGCATTTTTCCTGGAAAGCCTGCCCAAACTGATCTTCAACATCACCTGAAAAGAACTGTTCTAGGAAGATCCCAGTGACTGCCATCTACACGTATTTGGGACGCCAAACCAAAACAAAGGACATCTGACATCTCTCCATATCTTCTCTTTTTTCTTCAAGAATTAGCAAGTATTTGGCTAAAGTATTCTTTTTTGTCTGTTTTTTTGGTAATAGAGCTCTAAAGAGTAAATCTCTTTTTTTTGGTTAACTGGTATATATGTGTGTGTGTGTGAGGGGCTGAGGTAAAAGGCAAATTAATATTTCAATCTGTGTGTTAATGCTTTGCTTCATTACTGGTTAAGACTTGTTCTATAATAAACTGATAATTTTGTTGTTTGTTAAAGAAACATGGTTGGTGCATTTTATTCTGGGATAAAAATAGAGTTTATGATTGACCTTATCGGTAACCGGGTAAAAATTTAAATACATGTTGGGGAGAAGTGGAACTAGAAAAACAGTGCACTCCTCGTGCCTTATTTATTTAATTTTATTTAGAGCTACAGCACTGAAACAGGCCCTTCGGCCCACCGAGTCTGTGCCGAACAAGAACCACCCATTTATACTAACCCTACAGTAATGCCATATTCCCTACCACCTACCTACACTAGGGGCAATTTACAATGGCCAATTTACCTATCACCTGCAAGTCTTTGGTGGTGGGAGGAAACTGGAGCACCCGGCGAAAACCCACGCGGTCACAGGGAGAACTTGCAAACTCCGCACAGGCAGTACCCAGAATTGAACCTGGGTTCCTGGAGCTGTGAGGCTGCGGTGCTAACCACTGCACCACTGTGCCGCCCTAATTTATGCTATGGTGGATCTACAAATAGCCAATATATTTTTTAAGATTGAGTCACCTTTAGAAACACAAGTTGTAGTTGCATCACTGGGAAACATATTTGATAAGTATACAGAATATAGTGATTTGAATCTGGCAATCTACTGTTGACATCTGCCTAGCATTGGGCCCAACATCAAAAATTAAACCATTTGCTGAAAAATTGTGTAAACAGGTTACCTTCATCAAATGGGCTGCAGGTATCTACAAGTCAGCCCTGACATGCAATACTCCATCTGCTCACAGCTACTATACATGTTCTGGCAACAGAACCACATTTTAAAATTTTACAGAAACAGACATTACTTTAAGATATGCCCAAACTTTTCTATATATGTATATAGATCGTGAAGTTAAACTTTGGTTTGTTGTTGCATTATATTTAAATACATCCTTTTAAAATGCTGATTGCTGCAAAATGTAAAACATCCCCTCAGAACAAAGAGGTGATGGATCAGTAGACCAACTATAATAAAGAAACCAATTTTTTCCCCCAATTGTAGTGTTGTGGATCTTTACTCTGGTAGCACTTTTCACAGTTATCTGAAAAATTAGATCTTTGAAACTCATTATGCAACTACGCCAATTGTCTTAAAAGTGCATTTTCACTCTGTCACATGGAAAACATACGGACTCCCTTGGCCCTTTTCCACTCCTGAAGACTATGATTAGTGCTGTGGTAAGATTTCACAAGTTCTCCAGCATCTTGCCTAGGGGAAAATGCTTCCAGAAAGCAAGCTATTTAAAATTGGCCGTAACAATGGACGTTCCACAGTGATTGGAGATGATGGCCTATCTTTTCTGCTTTGGATAAGAAGTTACTACCATTAATAATTACCTTCTATCTATAGAAATGCAACCAGTTCCACACCCAACCTAATATAGGTCTGCCAATCCATAAGATTATCCTTTAATTCCATAATCCCTTACTTGGCAGACTTTTGTGTGGCACTTTAACAAAGGCTTTTTCAAAGTCCAAGTACATGTTATCGACTGGGCTTTAATCATCCAAAAGCTTTATATCTTCGGCAAAAAATTCAATCAATTTCAAGAGATAGGACCTTCCTCTGCAATTCAATCTGTGATTTGCTCATAACCTCTTCTCTTCCAAGGTGGACTACCGCAAATAACTCAGTAACTGTCAGAGAAGAGACTTTGACCATTCTATCTTGGAACTAAACTCAGGTTTGTTACGGCCACGTGGTGAGATTTGGGTGTTCCCACTGTTACACTCCCACCTGACCCCAGCAAGTGTGTTTTGTTATTACGGTTTAACCTCTTTGTGTTTTGTTTGTCAAATAAACAGACAGTGACAGGTTTTCTTGTAGGTTTAAAACAGAAGATCAATTGTTTATTGATCAATATGCCTTAGCCCAAAATTATCGCAACTGCATTCACTCACGTGCGCGCACACACACACACACACACACACACATACAAGAAGCGACAGATAGAGAGGAAAAAAGGGGTAACCAATTATAAGTGGGGGTAAGTTTTGGGGGGAGTCACTGTAAACCTATTGAATTCTCTTGAAAGTCAATTTCTTGTTGGTTGCTGGCCTGAGGTGTTTGCAGATTTCTCTCTTGGTTGAAAGTTCAGTTGAAGACAGTGGATCACTTCTAGTTCAGTGCTGTATAAAGTGTAGATGTAGAATTCTACAGCAAGGTGCATGCCTTTTGGTTTGCTGGAAACAAGCTTCTTGGATGCTGCTTTCTGGGTGTGTCTCTGTCTCTCTTTAGGCTGCCTTTTAAGATAAAGATGTGTTACATCTTACCTCCAGGTAGGAGACGCTTTGGTCTCTCCCCCATGGTGATCGCACAATGGCCCAGTATGTGGTTACTTCACACCTTCTTTGTTTCAGAAGAACCCATTCAATTCTGGAATATTTTAGGATGGGTGCAATTGACACCTCTTAGCTTTGAAGATTTTCCTTTGTCCCTGGCAGACAGTTTGAATATACAAAGGCCAAGTCCTTTTTTCCGGCGGCCATTTTTGGAGCACATTGTTCACTATTTAAAAGAAAGGTCAATTTTTTAAAAGACAAAGTCAGTTTTTATAACTCTTCAGTTTTTTTCCATAATTTTTTTCATTGTCGCATTTCTTGTATGCCTGACAGGTTTCAGAGATGAAATAGCAATGCCTCAATCCAGTCTGTCTTACAACCTCCCAGCCTCTCTTGGCATTTCTTCACGGACTAAAATTTTGGGAAGGTTGTAGTCATCGGTTGCAGGCCCGCTGGTGGCTAGTCAGGCCTATCCGTGACCGGCAGATTCTCTCACAGCGGGTACAAGTGAAGGTGTAGTCACTGCTAGGGGCAATTGGATCTATCCTTCTCCTCCTTTACTCTTTCATGCTGGTTCTTTGCTCAGTCTCAAAGGTGTCTGTAGTCCTCCTGATGTAGCATCTCCAGGCATCATGATCTATAGCCTGCGCTTCCCACTGGCGATGGTCGATGTGGCACACAGAGAGGGACTTCTTCAGGGAGTCCTTGAAACGTTTGCATGAGGCCCCTCTGGTCCTTTTACCCGTTGTCAGCACTCCATACAACACTATCTTGGGCATCCATCTGTCGTCCATCCGGGCAATGTGACCCGTCCAACGCAGTTGGCTTTGCAGGAGATGGCCTCGATGCTGGTAATGTTGGCTGTTTGTGATACGGTCCTGCCAGTGGATCTTGAGGATGCTGCAGAGGCAGTGCTGATGGAAGCGCTCTAGAAGGTGTACATGATGGCGGTATAGGACCCATGACTCGGCGCCATTCAGAAGGGCGGTGAGGACTATGGCTTTGGACATTTTGAGTTTAGTCTGGGTTCTGAGGCTGTGGTTGCTCCACACACGTTTGTAGCATCTGCTGAATGTACTGTTTGCTTTTGACAGCCTGTTGTCCACTTCCTTGTCCTTGGTGGCATCAAACGAGATGATGCTCCCTAAATAAGTAAATAGCTTGATGGCATTCAGCTCGGTTCCCTCGATGACAATGTTTGGTGGTCTATATTCTTCTTGGAGTGCAGGCTGATACAGGACTTCGGTTTACTTTAAACTGATTTTTAGTCCGAAGAGTTGTGCTGCCTCCGAAAAATGTGTTGTTATACGTTGCAGGTCTGACTGACTGTGGGCCAGGAGAGCACAGTCATTAGCGAAAAAAAGTTCACGAATTAGTTTCTCTTATGTCTTTGTGTGAGCCTGAAGACGCCCGAGCTTGAAAAGGCCTCCCTCAGTTCGGAAGCCTACGTTTTCTTCCACAATGGTAGGCACAAGCCTGTTCAGAATTATTCTAGTCATGATCTTCCCAGCAATAGAAAGGAGGGTGATCCCACGGTAGTTGGAGCAGTCTGATTTTTCTCCTTTGTTTTTGTACAAGGTGATGATAACGGCATCACGCAGATCCCATGGAATCCTGTCCTGTTCCCAGCAGGCCGTGAAAAACTCATGGAGCTTGGTGTATAGGGCAGGGCCACCATGCTTCAAGGAGAATTCCATTGGCTCCGGGGGCTTTGTTGTTCTTCATCTGGTTGATGATGGTCACAGTTTCCTCCAGAGTTGGGCTCTCATCCAGTTTTTCCTTGACAGGCTGTTGTTGGATGCGATTGATGGCAGTATCATGCACTGTGCACTTGGCGCTGAAGAGAGTTTCAAAGTGCTCCAACCAGTGATCCAGGACTGACTCCTTGTCAGTGTGTAGGGTTTTACCATCGGCCCTCCTCAGGGGGTTTTGGGTCCATGGACAGATTTTAGTGCTTCACAGAAACTTATGTCATCAGTATTCAAACCCTGGTGCCAGTGATGAAAAAGCAATGTGCCAATCTACTGAGTCATCTAGTCCTCCTTGCCTACTTTCCATCCTCATTCTCAGTCTTACTCCTGGTCCAGATCCTTTTCTTGCCTCCTGACAGGCTCCTGGCCTTTAGGTTTAGTGTAAACCTGATGGGATTGGATCAATCACCTGTTTTAGACTTTGCCTGATTATACTTTGCACTGAATTACCCGTTAGGTAGGTTAGGTTAAAATAACCTTCCCTCCCCACAGAAGGATGATGAGATGGAGGAAAGGAGAAACTTACAAAAAGAACAAGGCTGAAAGAGTCAAAAAGCAATCAGAGATACAAATATTACTCTGAAAGAAAACACATGAGCTATAGAGAATGCGAGATAGAAAGGATGTAAAACAGAGGGATAGAGAGACACAATGAATTAGAAAGTGGAACACAAGCATGGAGATAGTTACAGGAAGCAAGACAGGTTTATATTTTTTGCATGAACATTGTCATAAAAGATTATTATGATAGTCTGAAAAAATAAGTAAAATTGGACCTTTATTCTCTACAGAATTAGACTCTGGAAAAAGCAGAATTTCTGACAATCCCAAAGTGTAGAGATTGTTACCATTTTATCTGTGCTAATTATTTGCTACACAGAGGGATTTCAGTAGTAAAGTATAATGCTGAATTTTGCACTTTTATCAGTACGTGCCAAACACTTCCTACATGAATAGTCACTGTTCACCATTATATTGGAAATCGTATGCAGACGTACAATTTTGCTGACAAAATTGGTGATAATTTTATGTTAGAGGTACCTAGAGCACCATTTCATACTCTGGATGTATGGTTCGTTTAGCATACACATTTAAAATTATTATTACAGCAGTGCCTAAAATTTGCTTCATTTAAATGACAGTAGAACAATAACTGAGTTAATGTGGAAACAGCCTGTCTCCATTTAGGCCATCAAGGGGATTGGATTCAGTGTCCTACAAGTAGATGTTTTGCAGAGAAGGAACAGAAGGAACATCAGCAGGCATTTCATAACATAACTGACCTTAAAGGTTATAAGAGATAGGATTTATAATCATCTTGAAAAGAATAAGTTCATTAGCGATAGTCAGCACGGTTTTGTGAAAGGTAGGTCGTGCCTCACAAACCTTATTGAGTTTTTCGAGAAGGTGACCAAACAGGTGGATGAGGGTAAAGCCGTGGATGTGGTGTATATGGATTTCAGTAAGGCGTTTGATAAGGTTCCCCACGGTAGGCTATTGCAGAAAATACGGAAGTATGGGGTTGAAGGTGATTTAGAGCTTTGGATCAGAAATTGGCTAGCTGAAAGAAGACAGAGGGTGGTGGTTGATGGCAAATGTCCATCCTGGAGTTTAGTTACTAGTGGTGTACCGCAAGGTTCTGTTTTGGGGCCACTGCTGTTTGTCATTTTTATAAATGACCTGGATGAGGGTGTAGAAGGGTGGGTTAGTAAATTTGCGGATGACACGAAGGTCGGTGGTGTTGTGGATAGTGTCGAAGGGTGTTGTAGGGTACAGAGGGACATAGATAGGCTGCAGAGCTGGGCTGAGAGATGGCAAATGGAGTTTAATGCGGAGAAGTGTGAGGTGATTCACTTTGGAAGGAGTAACAGCAATGCAGAGTACTGGGCTAATGGGAAGATTCTTGGTAGTGTAGATGAGCAGAGAGATCTTGGTGTCCAGGTACATAAATCCCTGAAAGTTGCTACCCAGGTTAATAGGGCTGTTAAGAAGGCATATGGTGTGTTAGCTTTTATTAGTAGGGGGATCGAGTTTCGGAGCCACGAGGTCATGATGCAGCTGTACAAAACTCTGGTGAGGCCGCACCTTGAGTATTGCGTGCAGTTCTGGTCACCGCATTATAGGAAGGATGTGGAAGCTTTGGAAAGGGTGCAGAGGAGATTTACTAGGATGTTGCCTGGTATGGAGGGAATGTCTTACGAGGAAAGGCTGAGGGACTTGGGGTTGTTTTCGTTAGAGAGAAGGAGGAGGAGAGGTGACTTAATAGAGACATACAAGATAATCAGAGGGTTAGATAGGGTGGATAGTGAGAGTCTTTTTCCTCGGATGATGATGGCAAACATGAGGGGACATAGCTTTAAGTTGAGGGATGAAAGATATAGGACAGATGTCAGAGGTAGTTTCTTTACGCAGAGAGTAGTAGGGGCGTGGAACGCCCTGCCTGCAACAGTAGTAGACTCGCCAACTTTAAGGGCATTTAAGTGGTCATTGGATAGACATATGGATGAAAATGGAATAGGGTAGGTCAGATGGTTTCACAGGTCGGCGCAACATCGAGGGCCGAAGGGCCTGTACTGCGCTGTAATGTTCTAATTCTAATTCTAAAGATGAAGATTCATGATTTCAATGATGGCCATTATTCTGTGCTCAAATGTCGCACGCTTAAAAGGTCATAATCTTCCAATCCTCCTCAGATATAGGTGTGGTACCAGAGGACTGGAGAATTGCAAATGTTACATCCTTGTTCCCCAGGGTTCAGTGTTAGGACCCCTGATTTTCTTGATTTATATTAATGACCTAGGCTTGGGTGTACAGGGCACAATTTCAAAATTTATGGAAAATACAAAACTTGGAAGTATTGTGAACTGTGAGGAGGATAGTGATGAACTTCAAGAGGACATAAACAGGCTGGTGGAATGGGCGGACAAGTGGCAGATGAAATTTAATGCAGAAATTTTGTGATTCATTCTGGTAGGAAGAATGAGGAGTGGCAATATAAATTAAAGGATACAATTCTATAGGAGCTACCCAAGCAGAGGGACCTGGGCGTATATTTGCACAAATCATTCAAGGGTGCAGGGCAGGTTGAGAAAGCAGTTAATAAAGCAGATGGGATCCAGGGCTTTATAAACAGGGGCATAGAGTACAAAAACAAGGAAGTTATGATAAAGCACTGGCTTGGCCTTAACCGAACGGGAACGATGTCCCGTTCTGGGCATCACGCTTTAGGAAGGATGTCAAGGCATTAGAGAGGGTGCAGAAAAAATTCACGAGAATAAATAAATAAATAAATGGCTCCAGGGATGAGGAACTTCAGTTATGTGGATAGCTTGGAGAAGCTGGGGCTGTTCTCCTTGGAGAAGAGAAGATTAGGAGGAGATTTGATAGAAGTGTTCAAAATCATGACGGATCGGACAGAGTCGGTAGGCAGTAACTGTTCCCATTGGTGGAAGGATGCAAAACCCAAAGAACACCGATTTAAGACAAAAGAAGCAATGCTGACAAAAGGAAAAACTTTTTTATGCAGCGGGTGGTTATGATCTGACATGCGCTGCCTGCCAATGTGGTGGAGGCAGATACAATCGACGCCTTCAAAAGAGAACCGGATAATTATTTGAAGAGAAAAGAATTTGCAGGACTATGGGGAAAAGGCAAGGCAGTGGGGGAGTGGAACAAGGTGAGTTGCTTTTGTAGAGAGCCCGCACAGATATGATGGGCCGAATGCCTTCTTCTGTGATGTAACCATTTTAGGGTTCTATGATTGGCTTATTTACATATTCTTTGGAGTAGTCATTGGTGTAAATCCCATGTAAAAATGGTGTAAGCTGCTGGTGTACATAGGAATTGGAGTGCAACCTTTAAAAAGATAGTTCTGGCTGAACACTTCAGGAGCAGAATTGAGGACAACCAAGTAAAGGGAGATGGTGGTGTAATGGTATTGTCAATAAATTAGTAATTTAGGGGCCATGAGTTCAAATGGCAGCTGGTGGAATTTAAATTCAATTAATTAATAAGTTCAATTAATTAATTGAAAAAAATCAGGAATTGAATGCTAGTCTCACTAATAGTGCCATGAAACTATCATTGAATGCCATAAAAACCCATCTGGTTCACTAATGTCCTTTAGAGAAGGAAATCTGCCATCCTTACCTTGTCTGGCCTACATGTGACTCCAGACCCACAGCAATGTGGTTGACTCTTAAATGGCCTAGCAAGCCACTCAGTTGTCAAGGGCAATTAGGGATGGTCAATAAATGCTGGCCTTGCCAGTGACATCTACATCTGATGAAAGAATAAAAGAAGGGAAGCAGTGTTTGGCTCTTTTTCTTGACTTTCAGGTAAGTTCACTGCATGTCCTATCAATCATTTCATGATATTATAGTAGGTCCCTCAGGAGCAAACACCCAAACAAGGTGGAAGAGCATGGCAACCAGGCAAAGAAGAACAACACAGAAAATTTCTGATGGATCTCCAAGCCTTTTTTGAGAAAATTGAATTAGGAAGGCACATACTCCTGGTTGTCCATGCCAGCAAGCCTACCCGGAATGGTACCCTTGGGATTCCAACCATTTCTGCAACAAGTTCAATGACTCTACCAGGGCAAGCAAGGTAACACACTGTCCCTTTTCTTTCTTGCCCAACCTGGCATCAGCACACGCTACACCCTTTTACAGAAACACTTGTAAGACTAACCCTTCATAATGCACTCTGGTTAAGTGGAGCACTAACATGTGATCTTGCACTATGGCTGACCAGTTCCACTAACAGAAATGATAACAAGTTGATACATCAACATCTCTTACTTTAGTTCCCAAATGCCACATGGCACACACTCCTCAACTGTTAATCTTCCCCTCATTTATTCTATCTTCTTGCAAGAGAAATTGTTTCACAATGGCCAATGGAAAGGGTAGGGAGATGCAATATAGACTTACTGGTACAGTTCTAAAGAGTATACATGGACAGAGTACCTGGGGTTCATGTGCACAGATCCTTGAAGGTGGCAGAACATACTGAGAGAGTGGTATATGGGATCCCATGTATATAGGATCTTGGGCTTCATAGAGGTATTGAGTACAAAAGCAGGGAAGTTATGCTGAACCTTTGGAAAGCTCTGGTTAGGCCACAATTAGAGTATTGCATCCAGTTCTGGTCACCACATTTTAGGAAGGATGTGAGGGTCCTTGAGAGGCTATGCAGAGAAGATTTACAAGAATGATTCCAGGGATGAGGAATTTTAGTTACAAGGTTAGGCTGGAGAAGCTGGGGTTGTTCTCCTTGAAGCAAAGGAGATTGAGGGGAGATTTAATAGAGATGTACAAGATTATGACAAGTTTAGATAAGGTAGACAAAGAAAAGCTGTTCCCATTAGCTGATGGTACAAGGACTAAGAAACATAGATTGAAGGTTTTGGGCAAGAGATGCAGAGGGAATGTGGGGAAATTTTCTTTCTATGCAACGAGTGGCAATGACCTGGAACTTGAAAGCGGTGGAGGTGGAGATGATTAATGATGTCAAAAGGAAATTGGATGGACACTTGAGGGAAATAACCATGCAGGACTACGGGAATAAAGTGGGGGAATGGGAATTGACTGACAGGATTGCTCTAGAGAGCCGGCACATATTCATAGGTCGAATGGCCTCCTTCAGTGCCATAATTTTTTTTTTAGAGATACAGCACTGAAACAGGCCCTTCGAGTCTGTGCTGACCAACAACCACCCATTTATACTAACCCTACAGTAATCCCATATTCCCTACCACCTACCTACACTAGGGGCAATTTTACAATGGCCAATTTACCTATCACCTTCAAGTCTTTGGCTGTGGTAGGAAACCGGAGCACCCGGCGAAACCCACGTGGTCACAGGGAGAACTTGCAAACTCTGCACAGGCTGTGCCGACTCTATGATTCTAAAACTTTCATCTGGGTCAATTAGAATGCATCCTGCATAGAATTTACAGCACAGAATCAGGCCATTCAGCTCAATGTTTATGTTCCACAAGAGCCTCTTCTCTATTCTAGTGAAGGGAGGCAGGTTGGTTGGTTGAAGTGATGAGAGGATTGTCTGGCTGCAATGGAAGTTGTCTGGCTGCAGCGGAGGTTGGTTGGTTGCAGGGGAGGGAGAGAGGTTGCTTGGTTGCAGTGGAGAAAAGGAGGTTGGTTGGTTGCAGTGAAGACAGGAAAGGAGGTCGGCTCATTGCAGTGCAGGGATGGAAGTTGGTTGACTGCGGTGAAGGGAGGAAGGTTGGCTGGCTGGTTGCAGTGGAGGGAGATTGTCTGCAGTGGAAATTGTCTGACTGTAGCTTGGCCATGTGAGCCGCATGGAAGATGGCAGGATCCCCAAAGACACATTGTACAGCGAGCTCGCCACTGGTATCAGACCCACCGGCCGTCCATGTCTCCGTTATAAAGACGTCTGCAAACGCGACATGAAATCGTGTGACATTGATCACAAGTCGTGGGAGTCAGTTGCCAGCATTCGCCAGAGCTGGCGGGCAGCCATAAAGACAGGGCTAAATTGTGGCGAGTCGAAGAGACTTAGTAGTTGGCAGGAAAAAAGACAGAGGCGCAAGGGGAGAGCCAACTGTGCAACAGCCCCAACAAACAAATTTCTCTGCAGCACCTGTGGAAGAGCCTGTCACTCCAGAATTGGCCTTTATAGCCACTCCAGGCGCTGCTTCACAAACCACTGACCACCTCCAGGCGCGTATCCATTGTCTCTCGAGATAAGGAGGCCCAAAAGAAAGAAAAAAAGAAGTGGAGTGGGTTGTCTGGTTGCAGTGGAGGTTTGGCTTCATTGGAGGCAGGTTGTCTGGTTGCAGTGGAGGTGGGTGGCTGCAGTGGAGGTGGGTTGTCTGGTTGCAGTGGAGGTTTGGCTGCAGTAGAGGCGGGTTATCTGGTTGCAGTGGAGGTTTAGCTGCAGTGGGGGCGGGTTGTCTGGTTGTAATCCCACTTCCCACAATGCAGACAGCCCATCTTGACGTCAGCTCGGCCCCGATGACAGCAGTCGGAGCAGTGAGGCTGGAGATTTAGATTCAGGGACGCAGGGAGGGACCGCTATTGTTTGCAGAGCGGAGACAGCCATCTCTCAGCCACCGGGCACGGAGCCCGCGCTGCTACTGTAACCTGTGCCAAGCACCTTCCCAGTGCCGGCAGGGAGAGGGAAGCTGGCTGGAGAGGGAGAGGGGTGGGGGGATGCATTGAGACCGCAACGGTGCCTTTGCACCCGGACAGCTGCTCCTCTCCATCTCCCCCCAGACCCCGAGCCGGTGCTGTTCGCTGCCGCCCCGACATCCAGCCGCCGAGATGATGGAGCTGGACGATGGGGTGGTTTACCAGGATGACTGCTCCGTGTCCGTCATGTCCGAACGGGTCTCCGGCCTCGCCAACAGCATCTACCGCGAGTTCGAGCGGCTCATCCACAAGTACGACGAGGAGGTGGTGAAGGAGCTGATGCCGCTGGTGGTGAACGTGCTGGAGAACCTGGACTCAGTCTTCACCGAGAACCAGGAGCACGAAGTGGAGCTGGAACTGCTCCGGGAGGACAACGAGCAGCTTCTCACCCAGTACGAGAGGGAAAAATCCCTCCGAAAACAAGCCGAGGAGGTGAGTGAGGAACTGAGGTAAACATCCCTCCGTTTAGCAATTGTAGCCCTCCTCCCATCTCTCATAAATCCCGTCTACCGACTGCATCAAGTGTGGTAATTTAATCATTGTTTACGTTTTAACTCATTTATCTAATTAAAATAGTTCACCCTCCCACAAATATGAAAACATTTATCTGCCCAAATGTCTCTATGTTCATGTAACATGTTTGCAGCTGCCGCATTTTAACCTGTCTAAATTGTGTGTTGAGAAGTGTTGCTGTCAATAACCATGTCGATCAGTTTAATAAAGGGATTTTGTTATTGTCCCTGAGTTAAGCAAATGGAAAATTGTATTCGACAAAGATTGGAAGTTTAGTTCATCAACTGAATATAATGATGCTGTCATGAAACTCTTTTGCTTGGATTATGGGCTAAATCAGAATAAATTTTGGCATTTTAGATGTGGTTAGTAATTTGATGAGACCAATCCTTCTGTGTAGGGTTGTATCAGTGTTTCAATCCAGCTAACCTTGGCAATCGATTTTGCTGCATCTACATATGCTGATGTATGTTTAGGCAGCTACTTAAATCTGTTTTTGTTTGATGTCAGACTTCTAATTGGAGGGGGGCCTATCTCTGTGATTTGAGCTCAGTGCTGTAACACAACTCTGATTTTAAAAAAAATGTATGGGCCAGCCTGCAGTAAGAACAATTCAATCGCTGTGTTTCGGCTGATTTATGCATTGATCTTGGCACCTGAACAGTGATTGCTGGTGTGGCAATTGAGTCAAATGAGGGTGGATTCTGTAAGGTAAAAAAAATAAAACATAGGGAGCCATGTTGTGTATATTCCAGATCGTCAGAGACTGGAAGGGTGTGGGCCTTCACTTAGGGGTCCATGTTGAGTAGATTTAGCCAGGTAGAGTTTAGGAATTTGTAGGCCTTCAGTATGCTCGGAACAACCACGAGGAACCACAATGGATATATTTAACCCAATAGAATGTTGAAGAATGTGGACTGGCACAGTCAGCAATGCAGAAACAGTTATAAGAAGCTATACTGAATACATTTCAGCCTTTCAGAACCTAGAAATTTCAGCAATATAAAAGCAGCCACAGGGCCTGAACTGAGAATATTTGAGGCTGATTGTGAATTCTAAAGTGGGGATGAGGTTTCATGTTGCCCACCTTGATAAGTAGAAAACAATAATCAGAAAACACAAGAGAAACTTTTGGCTTCCCAATGACTGACTGGGTAAATGCACTGCGTGGTCTGATACTGGGTCTTATGGAGCAAGAAGGTTCTAGGCTTGATCCATAACTTGTGCTGAGTTAGCTGTTTTTGGCCGAGACAGTGGTGAAGGTAATATTGCGGCTTCAGTGTCCTCAGGCTAAGGAAGCTGAATATTGGCCACTTTCTGTTCCTGAACACCATCCAATGATCGCTCCTAATGTTTGGCATTGGGTGAGGGCATGAACAAGCTCAGTTGAGATGCCACCCCCAACAGAAAAAAAAAATTGCATGTCCCAAACTGTTTTATAGCCAATGAAATTCTTTTTCTGAAGTGTGGTCACTATTGTAAAGGTGGTCAATTTGTGCACAGTAAGACTCCACTAACGGCAATATGATAACCAGATAATCTGTGTTAGTGATGATGGTTGAGGGTTAAATATTGGCCAGGACATTGGGGAAAACTCCAATACTCTTCTTTGCAATAATGCCACAGGATCTTATAAATCCACCCGAAAGGGTAGGTGGAGCCTCAGTTTAATGGCTCATCTGAAAGACAGCATGTCTGAGTGCAGTACTCCCACAGGAGCGACAGCCGAGCTTTTGTGTTCAAGGCTCTGGAGTGGGAGATGGACACACAACCTATTAATCCAGAGGTGAGAGTTCTACCACTGAGCCATGATGGCTAAAGTGCTTGCCTGTAATTGCTGTCTTGGATCACACAGAATGGATAGCCATTTGTGTAAGCTACCCAAGGAAAGTTACAGCAACATGAAGTGTTGCTATAAGGAAATTTGAGGATTTTTTTAAAAACTGGAAACATTTGGACCTTCAGGAAATTAGGAACTACCACAGAGCAATACTGACTATGTGTTAATTTTCTAAGTGTGGTGGTGGAAAACCTTGCATGTGGCCCACAGATATCGGGAACATTTTTGGGTGCACAGCTACAATTTGCCATCCTTTGATCTCAGTTGACAGAAAATAGTGTGCTGTGCAGCTGCGATTTTTCTGATATGTGGTGGCAGTAGGTAACACCACCAATGTGTCCCGAAAATTACCCTCTGTATTTCAGCCCTGCAGAATTTGTAGAAATGAGGATCTGCTGGCAGGGAACCTTGTTATCTAAATTGAACATGTGCTCAGTCGATGGAATCTGGAAAGATTTGGAACATGCAAGCCACTGGAGGACTGCAGAAGCATTTCTGCATGGCCTTGCCCCTCCTTATCTCTAACTTCCTCCAGCTCTTCCGCCCTCCAAGTTCTTAGCACTTCTCCAATTCTGGCTTCTTGCGCCTCCCCTATTTTAATCACTCCACCATTGGCGGCTGTGTTTTCAGCTGTCTAGGCCCAAAGCTCTGGAATTCCTTCCTAAACCCCTCTGCCTCTCTCTCCTCCTTTAAGACACTCCTTAAAACCTACTCCTTTGACCAAACTTCTGATCATCTATCCTAATATGTGGCTCGCTGTCAAATGTTGTTTGATAACGCTCTTGTAAAACGCCTTGTGTTGTCTTGCTACATTAAAGGCACTATATAAAGGCACGTTGTTGTTCTTTGAAATAGAAATTCAACAGGACCAGATTTTATCTGGCATTTTAGTCACCTGTATTAACATTTCCTGTAATGTATTAAGGATATCATGTATGCTATGCCATAACAATGGCAATAATTTGTTTTCTTTCTATTATAGTTATAAATGATTAAGGGAATTTGATAAAAAGAAAAATAGTTAATTTTATTTGAGTTGAACTACCTTAGATAGTGACATTGCAGTTGTCTATATAATATTATTCTGCTGATCTATTTGAGTTCCCCATGTCACATAGCACTTACCTGAGCTGCTCCTTATCCTCTGCTATTAACTAGACTGCTGGGTGAGAGTAGAGTGGGTTACTGCTCTTAGATATTTTGTCTCCCTTAGGGATTGGGTAAAACACATTGGGATTGAATTTCCACTGGGGTCTCCCAATCATTTGTCCAGGGTTTGCCATGGATCCTCCATCCAAGTTACGGCCTTGATTTGATGATCCCCAAGAAAAGTAATGGTGCTTGTGTTGCTTGCTACCTTTGCGGACAGATGGCTGAGTTCTGGAGGGAATCATGAGGATGTAACCTTCATCACTGTTTCTAGCTCTGCAGGTCCATGCATTAGCACACTACACGGTCAGGCTGCTTAATACACTATTTAATACTACAGGTGCAAAAACAAAATGATAACTTTTTGAAAGCGATATTTTTCTTTTAGTTCATTTAAAGGGTGTAGTTATTTGGAATATGGGATAGGACTGTGTATTGTGATAGATTGGCTATGAGATCATGTCACTTTTATATATCTTGCTGCAAAGTAGGCTGAATATCCTCCACGCAGCTGGATGTTCAGCTACATTGACCTGCAATGGATTTCAGTGGACTGATTTGTTTAAAAAAAAAACTTTGGGATACTTAATTTGCAAAATCTGAACTGAAGGAATGGGCTGGTGAAGTAGATTAGTACACTGTGTTCTGAGGGGCAATGGAATTATAGGATGCAGCTCAGAAATTACAGAATGAGTTGGACAAAATATTTATGTGGGCAGAACAGTGCAGATGTAATTTAATACTGAGAAGTATTGTACATGGATAGGAAAAATGGGTGGCACAAGTACTCCGTTAGTGATGTTGAACCAGCTAAGGAAGAAATTGAAAAAGATGTAGGAGTCTTAACAGATTCATGGCTGAGCAGCAACTAACCAAGCCAATAGAATGTTGAATTATGCAGCTACAGTAAAATATAATTCAGAAGAAGTTGTGATCAAACTGTGGTCAGACTGCACTTTGAGCACAATTTTGGCTCCAATAAACAAAGGAGACATTCCAGTGTTGGAGGCAATGCAGAGAAGAACCAAATGCTGGTCTCCAGTGTTGGAGGCTGAATTATAAAGAAAGACTGGTGAACTTGGGCTTTTCAGTTTAAAAGGGAAACATCTTCTAGAAATATACAAAATTGTTAAAGCAATGAGAAAAGTAAACCTGGAATACTTCTTATTGTAAGACAAAGAGTAATAGGTTCAAACTAGTAAAAGGTAAATTTGACACTGATATAATGAAGTTCTTCACAGAGCGATCTACACTTGAAATTGGCTTCCAGGTAAATTAGTGGAAGTGAAAACCTTGAAATATTTGAAACAACAAACAATTCGATGCTAACTTGGGGGAATGTCAGATCTTTCTAGATGAAAAAACCTAGATGCGCTGAATGGCCTTCCTCATCCATAATTGTTCTATGATCTTAACATTTTCATCTCTAAGGTGGGATTAATCCAGTCTGGGTTGGTGGGATGAAAATCTCTCCTCTTTTGGCTTTTATGGCCCTACACAAATTGGTTGTTTATATTCAGTTCACTGCAAAAATGTTAATGCAGCACAAATTGGCAGGGCCACCAGGATGGCTGAAGTGGTAACCTAAGAAAACTTTATGGCCCTGATAATAATGGAGAGACAGGGAGGGAATATGGGAGAGGTTAGTAGCTGGAAAACCTGGATGTATGGATTTCCCGGGTGTCCTGCCAAATATAACTGCAGGACCTCTTAGGCATGCATCTAAGTTAAAATATTTTCATGACTGGCCTGCTTCTGTAGTGCTGGATAACAGCTCACTGCCATTAAAACTAGATGGTTCCCCTTTCTATATTTTTAAACCCTGAACTCCCACCCATCCCATCCATCCCTCTCCCACCCGTCTTTGGGGGTTAAAATTCTCCTCAATGTGTTACTCATGGTAACATTCCCACTGGTGCAGTGAGGAGATGCTCTTCTGAGGTTCAGATGACATGCTGAGGGAGCAGAGAAAAGGGCACTTTATGTGTTACACGTTTTGCATTTTACCTTCTCTGACAGTGATTTAACATTAGGCACCAAAGCATTTTGTTCCCTAGTGCTGACATCTTTCACCTTGATAAACACAAGAATTTGCCCAAAAGTAAAAGCTTCAGCAACTTTAGGGGTCTCGAATTGTTCTGAAAAATACATTTCTCCTGCCAGACTACAGTAATGAAGAATGATACCAGATCTTAAACAATTATACTCTAATTTTGCTTAGTGAACACCAACAGAGATTTAATCCGCATCCCTGGATCACACCCTTTGGGACACTAGTCATCACCTGTGTTATTAACAACAATTTTATAGATGATTATCCAAATAGAGTAGTTGTGACTTTGTAGATGGGCTAGTGACTACTGTTACGACTGAGGTGGGAGGAGTGCACTGTTTATTCTAGTCCCACTTCCCCACAGGTCACAACGCATATTTAAATTTTCCCACTTACCGATACAATCATATACTCTATTTTTAGAGTCTTAGAGTTATATAGCACAGAAACAGGCCCATCGTGTCCATGCCGGCCATCAAGCACCTAACTATTCTAATCCTATTTTCCAGCATTTAGCCCATAGCCTTGTATGCTATGGCGTTTCAAGTGCTCATCTAAATACTTCTTAAATGTTGTGAGGATTCCTGCCTTCTACCAGCTCTTCAGGCAGTGCGTTCCAGATTCCAACCACTCTCTGGGTGAAATTTTTTTCCCTCAAATCCCCCCTAAACCTCCTGCCCCTTACCTTAAATCTCTGCCCCCTGGTTATTGACCCCTCCGCTGAGGGAAAAAGTTTATTCCTATCTAACCTATTAATGCCCCTCATAATTTTGTATACCTCAATCATGTCCCCCCTCAGCCTTCTCTGCTCTAAGGAAAACAATACCAGCCTTTTCAGTCTCTCTTCATAGCTGAAATGCTCCAGCCCAGGCAACATCCTGGTGAATCTCCTCTGCACCTTCTCCAGTGCAATCACATCCTTCCTATAGTGTGGTGCCCAGAACTGTACACAGTACTCCAGCTGTGGCATTTTATACAGCTCCATCATAACCTCCCTGCTGTTATATTCTGTGCCTCGGCTGATAAAGGCAAGTATCCCATATGCCTTCCTAACCCATCTTATCTACCTGTGCTGCTGCCTTCGGTGATCTATGGACAAGTACACCAAGGTCCCTCTGACCCTCTGTACTTCCTAGGGTCGTACCATCCATTGTATATTCCCTTGCCTTGTTAATCCTCCCAAAATGCATCACCTCACACTTCTCAGGATTAAATTCCATTTGCCACTGCTCTGCCCATCTTACCAGCCCACCTATATCGTCCTGCAAGCTAAGGTTTCCTCCTCACTATTTATAACACCACCAATTTTCATGTCTTCTGCGAACTTACTGATCATACCTCCTGTATTCACGTCTAAATCACTAATATACACTACAAACAGTAAGGGTCCCAGCACCGATCCCTGCAGTACACCACTGGTCACAGGCTTCCACTTGCAGAAACAGCCCTTGACCATCATCCTTTACCTCCTTTCACTAAGCCAATTTTGGATCCACTTTGCCAAATTGCCCTGGATCCCATGGGCTCTTACCCTCTTAACCAATCTCCCATGTGGGACCTTATCAAAAGCCTTACTGAAGTCCATGTAGACTACATCAACTGCTTTACCCTCATCTACACGTCTTGTCACCTCCTCGAAAAATGTAATCAAGTTGGTTAGACACGATCTCCCCCGACAAAGCCATGCTGACTATCCCTGATTAATCCCTGCCTCTCCAAGTGGAGATTAATCCTGTCCCTCAGAATTTTTTCCAATATTTTCCCAACCACTGATGTTAGACTCACCGGCCTGTAATTACCTGGTTTGTCCCTGCTACCTTTCTTAAATACTGACACCACATTCGTTGTCCTCCAGTCCTCTGGTACTCTCCTGTGGCCAGAGAGGATTTGAAAATTTGTGTCAGAGCCCCTACTATCTCCTCCCTTTGCCTCACATAGCAGCCTGGGATATATCTCATCTGGGCTTGGGGATTTATCCACTTTTAAGCCTGTTAAAACAGCTAATACTTCCTCCCTTTCAATGCTAATATGTTCAAGTATATCACTGACCCCCTCCCTGATCGCTACACCTACATCATCCTTCTCCATAGTGAACACAGATGCAAAGTAATCATTTAAAACCTCACCTATGCCCTCCGGCTCTACACACAGATTGTCACTTTGGTCCCTAATGGGCCCTACTCTTTCCCTGGTTATCCTCTTGCCCTTAATATACTTATAAAACACCTTAGGATTTTCCTTTATCTTGCCCACCAGTGTTTTTTCATGTCCCCTCTTCGCTCTCCTAATTACTTTTTAAAGTACCCCTCTACGCTTTCTATACTCCTCTAGTGCCTCTGCTGTTTTCAGCACTCCGAATCTGCCATAAGCCTCTTTTTTTTTTCCTGATCCAATCCTCTATATCCCTTGACATCCAGGATTCCCTGGACTTGTTAGACCTACCCTTCAGCTTAACGGGTACATGTTGGCTCTGAACCCTCACTATTTCCTCTTTGAATGACTCCCACTGGTCTGATGTAAACTTTCTTACAAGTAGCTGCTCCCAGTCCACTCTGACTAGATCCTGTTTTATCATTATTGAAATTGGCCTTCCCCCAATTCAGTACCTTTATTTCCGGCCTGTCTTTGTCTTTTTCCATAACTACCTTAAATCTTAGAGTTATGGTCACTATCCCCGAAATGCTCCCCCACTGACACTTCTACCACTTGTCCAGCTTCATTCCCTAGGATTAGGTCCGGTACTGCCCCTTGTAGGACTTTCTACGTACTGGCTCAAAAAGCTCTCCTGTATGTATTTTAAGAATTCCGCCCCCTTTAAGTCTTTTACACTAAGACTATCCTGGTTGATATTGGGGATGTTGAAATCCCCTACTATTATTACCCTATTATTTTTACACCTCTCTGAGATTTGACGACATATCTTCCCCAGAATAAACACACCAACCAGGTTTCTTTAATAAGCAACAAAATTATTAGTTTATTATAAACCAAGTCTTAACCAATAATGAATTAAAACATACATGCAAATTGAAATAGTAAAACCCCTTATTTATCCTAGCCCTCACACACACACACACACACACACACACACACACACACAGGTTAACAGGGAAAAATAAAAGGGATTTTTGTTTACAGCTGTTGCAAAGAAATAGAAGGAAACATAAAAAGAACACTTAGGCTGTAAAGAAGGTATGGAAAGATGCCCTTTGTGTTGGTTAGGCATCCCAGATGCATGTTAGCAGCTGTCAATAGGATCTTCCTAGAACAGTTCTTTCCAGACAATGTTGATGAGCAATTTGAGTAGGCTTTCCAAGAGATGCAGCTACAGCGGTTCCAGATAGGTCTTGCAGCAGGAATACAGCACCAAAGGTTCCTTCAAAGATGCAGTGTTTTTTCAAATACAGGAGGAAATAGGAATCTAACACACTGGAAATACAGGATTTCCTTTCAAGAGAGAGAGATGAGCTGTCTTCTCCTTGCAGGCGGGAAGTAACTGGCTTTTCTAGCAATTCAATTTGAAACCAAAACTTTCCAGAAGTCAAGTCTCCTGATGTCTATAAATTTTGGCCTGTCACTCCTTTGTAAACATCTCTCCAAGTCAAAAACAACCCCTGCTGGGTTTTTATTTGAAAACCGGTGCCTTCCAGTAACCGTTTACAGTTCAAACTCAGTCCACACCTTCTGGTGGTCTCATTTTAAACAAAACCATCCAAAGTTCCAGCATCTATGGAATCCTTTTCAGATTTAAAACACAAATTCTCAAAATTTAACAAAAAAATGGAAAGACTAGTAACACTACTCAGTGGTTTGTAATGAGGTATAAAAAGGAAAAGACAGTAAATTGAAAAATATGTTAACACAATAAATAATATAGGAGCGTGTGAACTATTCAGCCAGATCACTCAATGGTGCAGTACTTAAATCACATGTATTGCATTCTAGCTTGACTCCACATTAAGAGTTCTACATTATTGCTCTATATTAGTTCAGTCATCCTGTATTACGCCTCCATGCCAGGTCATATATTTAATATTAAATCTTAATGCAGACCATGAACTCCATATCAGGGCATGTATCTCTGTTATTTACTTTAGTCAGGCATTCAGGATTACATTCAGGAATACCTACCCAGACTAGGTATTCCGTTCTATGCCAGAGCTCTACACCCTCTCATTCAGGACATTACAGGTTGAATATTCGTCATATATCCTGCATCGTAGCTTGGCTTCCCCTGTTGTATCCTGTATCCTGCCAGGTAAGATGCAGCATTAATATCTTGGCTCCCTCTCATTTGTTCTGTATTACAGTTTGGATATACCACAGTGATCATTTATTACAGGTCATGTTCTTATGCATCCTGTACTACAGCTTGACTTCCCCTCATGCGCTAGATTCCCCTTCCTGCTGTAGTAGTGTTCGTTTGTGTATTGAATGGGTTTGAATTGTTGCTGGTTTCGGTGGTTATCTCAGTGCTCTGAAATGTAAATAGTTGGCAATGCTGTTTCATGGTATTTAGTCCAACTGAATTAAGTTCTGATATATTGATTAGGAATTTTGTTGCTGTGTAAATTAAATTAATTTTATAAATACACCATTTTTTTATTTGTTATAATCAGTATGCAAATTAAAATGTGTTTCTGTGCTGTTTGCATTTGTGGGGCCATCCTTAAAGGTTTATCTATGAGTTTCAGGTTTCCTGGTGACAAGTCCAGATGACAGTGACTGTGCTTTTTAAAATGGTCTATAAGACATGATCCATACTGAATTCTCTTCTTCTTAGGCAGTCCCTCGGGAATGAGGATGACTTTCTTCCACTCCTGGGTTGTGGGTCCTTAGCTGACAAATGTACTGGAGTTTTTTGAGGATGTAACTAGTAGAATAGATAAGGAAGAACCAGTGGATGTGGTGTATTTGGATTTTCAGAAATCTTTTGATAAGGTCCCACATAAGAGGTTAGTGAGCAAAATTAAAGCACATGGGATTGGGAATAATATACTGGCATGGATTGAGAATTGATTGACATACAGGGAACAGAGAGTAGGAATAAACGGGTCTTTTTCCGGGTGGCAGGCAGTGACTAGTGGGGTACCACAGGGATCAGTGCTTGAGCCCCAGCTATTCACAATGTATATTATTGACTTGGGTGAGGGAACTAAATGTAACATTTCCAAGTTTGCAGATGACACAAAACTGGGGGGGAAAGTGAGCTGTGAGGAGGATGCAAAGAGGCTCCAATGTGATTTGGACAAGTTGGGTGAGTGGGTAAATGCATGGCAGATGAAGTCATCTTTGGCCTCCTTATCTCGAGAGACAATGGATAAGTGCCTGGAGGTGGTCAGTGGTTTGTGAAGCAGCACCTGGAGTGGCTATAAAGGCCAATTCTAGAGTGCCAGACCCTTCCACAGGCGTTGCAGAGAAATTTGTTTGTCGGGGCTGTTACACAGTTGGCTCTCCCCTTGCGCCTCTGTCTTTTTTCCTGCCAACTACTAAGTCTCTTCGACTTGCCACACTTTAGCCCTGCCTTTATGGCTGCCCGCCAGCTCTGGCGGACGCTGGCAACTGACTCCCACGACTTGTGATCAATGTGACAGGACTTCATGTCGCGTTTGCAGACGTCTTTAAAGCGGAGACATGGACGGCTGGTGGGTCTGATACCAGTGGCGAGCTCGCTGTACAATGTGTCTTTGGGGATCCTGCCATCTTCCATGCGGCTCACATGGCCAAGCCTTCTCGAGCGCCGCTGACTCGGTAGTGTCTATAAGCTGGGGATGTTGGCCGCCTCGAGGACTTCTGTGTTGGAGATACGGTCCTGCCACCTGATGCCAAGTATTCTCCGGAGGCAGCGAAGATGGAATGAATTGAGGCGTCACTCTTGGCTGACATACATTGTCCAGGCCTCGCTGCCATAGAGCAAGGTACTGAGGACACAGGCCTGATACACTCGGACTTTTGTGTTCCGTGTCAGTGCACCATTTTCCCACACTCTCTTGGCCAGTCTGGACATAGCAGTGGAAGCCTTTCCCATGCGCTTGTTGATTTCTGCATCTAGAGACAGGTTACTGGTGATAGTTGAGCCTAGGTAGGTGAACTCTTGAACCACTTCCAGAGCGTGGTCGCCAATATTGATGGATGGAGCATTTCTGACATCCTGCCCCATGATGTTCGTTTTCTTGAGGCTGATGGTTAGGCCAAATTCATTGCAGGCAGTCGCAAACCTGTCGATGAGACTCTGCAGGCACTCTTCAGTGTGAGATGTTAATGCAGCATCGTCAGCAAAGAGGAGTTCCCTGATGAAGACTTTTCGTACTTTGGACTTCGCTCTCAGACGGGCATGGTTGAACTACACCTGCCCCCGATCTTGTGTGGAGGAAAATTCCTTCTTCAGAGGACTTGAACGCATATGAAAGCAGCAGGGAGAATAAAATCCCAAAAAGTGTGGGTGCGAGAACACAGCCCTGTTTCACGCCACTTAGGATAGGAAAGGGCTCTGATGAGGAGCCACCATGTTGAATTGTGCCTTTCATATTGTCATGGAATGAGGTGATGATACTTAGTAGCTTTGGTGGGCATCCAATCTTTTCTAGTAGTCTGAAGAGACCACGTCTGCTGACGGTCAAAGGCTTTGGTGAGATCAATGAAAGCAATGTCGAGGGGCATCTGTTGTTCACGGCATTTCTCCTGTATCTGACGAAGGGAGAACAGCATGTCAATGGTCGATCTCTCTGCACGAAAGCCACATTGTGCCTCAGGGTAGACGCGCTCGGCCAGCTTCTGGAGCCTGTTTAGAGCGACTCAAGCAAAGACTTTCCCCACTATGCTGAGCAGGGAGATTCCACGGTCGTTTAGTTTAGTTTAGTTTAGTTTAGAGATACAGCACTGAAACAGGCCCTTCGGCCCACCGAGTCTGTGCCGACCATCAACCACCCATTTATACTAACCCTACACTAATTCCATATTCCTACCACATTCCCACCTGTCCCGATATTTCCCTACCACCTACCTATACTAGGGGCAATTTATAATGGCCAATTTACCTATCAACCTGCAAGTCTTTGGCATGTGGGAGGAAACCGGAGCACCCGGAGGAAAGCCACGCAGACACAGGGAGAACTTGCAAACTCCACACAGGCAGTACCCAGAATTGAACCTGGGTTGCTGGAGCTGTGAGGCTGCGGTGCTAACCACTGCGCCACTGTGCCGCCCCATTGTTGTTGCAGTCACCGCGGTCACCTTTGTTTTTATAGGGGGTGATGATATTGGCATCGCGCATGTCCTGGGGTACTCTCCCTCGTCCCAGCACAGGCATAGCAGTTCATGTAGTGCTGAGAGTATAGCGGGCTTGGCACTCTTGATTATTTCAGGGGTAATGCTGTCCTTCCCAGGGGCTTTTCCGCTGGCTGGAGAATCAATGGCATCACTGAGTTCCGATTTGGTTGGCTGTACGTCCAGCTCATCCACGACTGGTAGAGGCTGGGCTGCATTGAGGGCAGTCTCAGTGACAACATTCTCCCTGGAGTACAGTTCTAGGTAGTGATCAACCCAGCGGTCCATTTGTTTGCGTTGGTCAGTGATTATGTCCCCTGATTTAGATTTGAGGGGGGCGATCTTCTTGATGGTTGGTCCAAGAGCTCTCTTAATGCCATCATACATTCCTCTGATGTTTCCGGTGTCTGAGGCCAGCTGAATATGACTGCATAGGTGTTGCCAGTAGTCGTTTGCGCAGCGCCTGGCTGTTCTTTGTGCAGTGCTTCTGGCTGCTTTAAGTGCTGCGGATGTTAAATCGCTGGGGGCTTTGGATAAATGTGAGGTTATCCACTTTGGTTGTAAAAACAGAAAGGCAGAGTGTTATCTGAATGGTGATAGACTGGGAAAGGGGTAGGTGCAACGAGACCTGGGTGTCCTTGTATACCAGTCGCTGAAAGAAAGCATTCAGATGCAGCAAGCAATTAGGAAGGCGAATGGTATGTTGGCCTTCATTGCAAGAGGATTTGAGTACAGGAGCAAGGATGTCTTACTGCAGTTATACAGGTCCTTGGTGAGACCACATCTGGAGTATCGTGTGCAGTTTTGGTCTCCTTATCTGAGGAAGGATGTTCTTGCCATGGAGGGAGTGCAAAGAAGATTTACTAGGCTGATTCCTGGGATGGCAGGATTGATGTATGAGGAGATTGGGTTGATTCACTAGAGTTTAGAAGAATGAGAGGGGATCTCATAGAAACCTATAAAATTCTAACAGGACTAGACAGGCTAGATGCAGGTAGGATGTTCCTGATGGCTGGGGAGTCCAGAACCAGAGGTCACATTCTCAGGATACAGGGTATGCCATTTAGAACCGAGATGAGGAGAAATTTCTTCACTCAGGGTGGTGAACCTTGGAATTCTCTACTGCAGAAGGCAGTGGAGGCCAAATCATTAAATATATACAAGAAGGAGTTAGATATATTTCTTAATGCCAAAGGGATCAAGGGATATGGGCTGAAAGCGGGAACATGGTACTGAATTAGACGATCAGGCATGATCTTTTTTGAATGGTGGAGCAGGTCCAAAGGGCCGAATGCCCTACTCCTGCCCCTATTTTCTATGTTTCTATGTGACTGAATAGTCCAATCCTGATATTCCAGGTCCCGAAGTTCATTTTTGAGGGGGTGGAAGATGCCTGTTCATGCGTTCTTTTAACGTGGGGTGGCCACACCGACTACCACACGGTCCGAGCAAAGCAAGGTTTTTGTCTAATGGCAGGGTTGGCCAAGACGATTGGAGACCTACATGGACGGGGACTAAATTATACTGACCCTACTGAATTAGAGTTCTGGAGACTAGCAGTCCTTGTGAGCTTTACAAAGAAATAACATCTTGTGTGTGCTTAGTGTGTTTAACCGTGTGGAGAATAACAATGGAACCTGATCCTTCCCTCACTGTCAATCGTAAATTTTTAACAATTCTACCTGCAACTGCAATCAACTAAACACAGAGCTGGGAATGAACTCAGACCTTCCTGTTTTTTATGGTTGAATACCGAACTACAGTGAATTTACTCATTAAGATTTTTGAAGAGCATTTTGAGTACTTTTACTTTACAGGATTTTGAAGTCATCTAAAACTCTGCTGCCCATGTCTTAACTCGCACCAAGTCCCGTTCACCTATCACCCCTGTACTTGCTGATCTACATTGACTCCTGGTTGAGCAACTTATTGATTTTAAAATTCTCATCCTTGTTTTCGAATCCCTCCATGGCCTTGCCCATCCCTATCTCTGTAATCTCCTCCAGCCCCACAACCCTTCAAGATATCAGCACTCCTCTAATTCTGGCATCTTGTGCATCCCTGATTTTAATTGCTCCACCATAGGTGGTCACGCCTTTAGTTGCCTAGGCCCCAAACTCTAGAATACCCTCCTTGCACCTCTCCACCTCGCTTTCCTCCTTTAAGACACTCCTTAAAACCTACCTGTTTGGCTAAGCTTTTGGTTATCTGACCTTAAATCTCCTTTTGTGGCTCAGTGTCATACTTTGGTTTATAATGCTGCTGTGAAGCGCCTTGGAGTGTTTTATTACATTAAAGACCTTATATTAATATAAGTTGTTTTTGTAAAACAAAATTAGACACTTTACCACATTTACAGCCCAATATATACACAATCACTTCCTGCATGATTCCAATTATTTGTATTGTAACAGTACTAACATGAGAAATTGGAACTAATGGAATTGTCTTGCTAGAATTAAAAAATGCTGCAAATGGTGCACCAGGGGCGCTTTACTACTTCTGTACAAATTAATGGTGTGGAAATAAATTGTGGCAAACAGATTACTCATAAAAAGAAAGCTCCATCAGTCATTGCAGTCACCTCTTCACCAGTGGGCTGGACTGTTAATCGCATGAGATTGTGGAGGTAATTCCATAAGAAAGTGGAAGCAATGGAAAGATTAATCCCCCTTCCCCGGCACAAAAAAGAATGCTGGCTTCATTCCTGGACCAGAGGAGTGAGAGAGTGGCATTTTGCTCCAGCAAAAATTAGGTGGAGTGAAGTTGCCGCTGTGTCTCAACTTGATTTAGGACTTGGGAGACCACACCTGAAATAGCATGCATAGTTTTCGTCTCCGTGTCTAAGGAAGGGTATCCTTGCCTTGGAGGCAACGCACCAAAGGTTCACTAGATTAATTCCTGGGTTGTCCTATGATGAGTGGCTGAGTAAATTGCCCCACCACCCCCTGGAGTTTAGAAGAATGAGAGGTGATCTCAAAACATATACGATTCTGAAGGGGCTTGAGAGGGTAGACACTGAGAGTTGTTTCCCTTGGCTGGGGAATCTAGAACAAGTGGGCTTTAGGATAAGGGGTCGATCATTTACGACTGGGATGAGGAGAAATTTCTCCACTCAGAAGGTTGTGAATCTTTGGAATTCTGTACCCCAATGGTGCTCCATTGTTGAATGTATTTAAGGCTGAGATAGACAGATTTTTCGTTTCTCATGGAATCAAGGGATATGGGGAGTGGGTGGGAAAGTGGAGTTGAGGCAGAATATCAGGCATGTTTGTATTGAATGCTGGAGCAGACTTGAGGGGCCGAATGGTCTACTCCTGCTCCTAGTCCTTATGCTCGCTGGGAGGATCAAGGGTCAGTTGTAATGCAGTCATATCTTGAGCAATAACCAGGAAGGCTAAACGGTATATTTATGTCAGAAACCTATTGGAAATCTCTATCTTAAAGATGGTCGTTGATTTTCTGGTGTGTGGTGACCCCCCAGAGTCTCATCAGAGTACCTTTTATTTCTGGCAGTGGAAAGTGGACTTTCATTGAGTTCACAGGGCCCAATAGCTGTCACAGTTTCGCCAGTTCTCTGCAGAGTATGGAAAGTCATATCAGGCGAACTTGGTGTGTATGGTAAAGTGTGCTATGTTTGAAAGCCTGAAGGGCAGATTGGAGCTGGTAAAAAGGCAAAGTAGTACATTATATGCTTTTTTAGTCCGTGAGAGTTATAAAAGGTTTTGCATAGGTAGATTGGAACTTGAATGATGTATATTTCAGTCTAAATATTTAAATACCACTTGTTGATTAGAGATATACCTTATGGCCCTGACTAATGGCTCTTATTGAGTAAGGTGGCTGTGTACAACTGGAAAATCAATTGGAAGTCAGAACGGTTACTGGGATGAAGGATATATGTGAAATGGATTTAGTACAGGATCTGGAAACATATTGTGTTATGGTACAGATTGCAGCTTTAATCTGAGGCTCTAATTCCTACATTATTGACACAAGATTAGAAGTACTGGGAGTCTCAAAGATTGGCTAAAGTGTTGGGTAGAATTTTAGATTCACATCAAAGCTGCAAGCGGCGGGTAACCTATTAGGCCAATTAAATGGCCTGTTAAAGCCACTTGGCAGAAGCCAATTGAAATTTTCCAGTCGGCTTGCAGGTCCTTCACTGAGGCCAAAACGGGCGAGGTGATGGAAGTGGCCTCCTGGCAGGCTGTAGTGGTGGGGGGGTGGAGGGAATGGTAGGGGAGGTGGAGTGGAGTGGGGGGGGGGGGGGGGGAGGGAATGGTAGGGGAGGGGGAGTGGAGTGAGGGGGGGTGGTGGGGGTGGTATGGCCAGCGCGCCATCTGGCTGGGGACCCACACCTGCCATGGCCATCGGACCACAGTTGTGACTGCTGGCCGGCGGGTGAACAGGTTGCCTTTCCATGATGACCGTATGGCAGCTGTGACCTTTTGAAGTTGAAAATTTTTTACCTCATCTTCAGAGGGCACCTCCATTGTGATCTGTTTGTGTTTCGAATTCGACATTCCCATCTACCCCCGATAACCTTAGATTCCCTTGCCTAACAAGAATCTATCTACCTCTGCTTTAAAAAATATTCTATGACCCCGCCTCCACCACCTTTTGAGGCTGAGAGTTCCAAAGTTGCACAACCCTCTGAGAGAAAAAAAATTCTCCTTTTCTCTGTCCTAAAAGAGCGACGCCTAATTTTAAAACAGTGCCCTCTTCTTTTGGACTCACCCACAAGAGGAAACATCCTTTCCACTTTCACCGTGTCAAGGCTGTTCAAGATCTTATATACCTCAATCAAGTCTCCCCTCACTCTTCTAAACTCTGGTGAAAACAAGCCCAGTCTGTCTAACCTTTCCTCATAAGGTAACTCATTCATTCCAGGTATCAATCTCGTAAGCCTCTTCTGAACCACCTCCAACGCATTTACATCCTTATGTGCTGTAATCCTGTATTACAAAAAGAACAAAAGGCCTTTCAGTGTCGTGTTGTTCATTAGAACTTTGGCGTATTGGGACACAGATTTGATTCCGTGTCCCTCCGCTCGCTCAGATCTTGACATCAGATACCTCACTATGGGGTGATACTGAGTGGAGATCAGGTTGTCACTCATGTAGAGGAAGGAAAAACTGGTCAGTCAGTCCTGGATTGTTCTCGTAGTGCCTCAACAGCATCAGTGGAGGCCTCAGAGCAGACACCAAAATTTTTGTTGCACTATTAATAGATCCAATGTCAGGACCATGTAAAAGTGGAAAATAGTGAAGTTAACACCTCTTGGATAGAGCTGTAAAGGTTACTGACAGGTTGAGTTAAATCCTCTCGAGAGGGCTGCATAGGAACAGAAAATGTATGGCACAGAATAGTAATAATGTAAAGTACAGGAAAGTAATAATCTAATGAAGGAGTTCAGATAAAACAACAATGCACGCAAACCATGATTGGCTCATAAGAATCATCAGCAACGTAAAATTATATTACAGTCAATCATTTCCATTATGTCTATTTTTAAAATTATGTGAGAGGACCTCATGAGCAGGCATCAGGCTTTCAGTATTTTTTGTAAATTTCAAATTACTGCCTTTGTTTCCTTATATTGTTTTTAAAGTGTGACATTTTTATTTAGCAGTGTGTCGCATGTAAAATGTGACAGACATCTAAAATGTAAGAAGTCTGTGCCAAATCATTAAATATATTCAAGAAAGTGTTAGATATAGTTCTTGGGGCTAATGGAATCAAAGGATACAGGAGACAGCGGGAACAATTTACTGAGTTTGGATGATCAGCCATGATCGTATTGAATGGCAGAGCAGGCTTGAAGGGCTGAATGGCCCACTCCTGCTCCTATTTTTCTATGTTTCTATATATGATAACAGCAAATGTCCCAGGGTGCTGCTCCTTGGTAACAGAGAAGATGCATTGTTACATATGGACAGTAATATCAGATCATGATATACAGCTGTTCTTTTGCTGACATATAGTTGTGACCCTTTAAGACTTCAAAATCTAATTGATTAGTAAACATCAGGTCTGTTCACTTAATGGTCAGTTAAGAAATTTCTAGTATGTGATGATGTGGCAGAGTTTGTGCATACTAAAATGCTGCTTTGGTTTCTTTAAAGTCTTCATAAGCGTGATATGGAATTTTGCATTAAACAGTGTGATGGTCACCTGAAGTATGAACCGCCGAAAGTTTTTGTAATAGTATGTAGCTATGTAGTGGCAGGTTCCCTGTGATGTTGTTCCAGATAAAGCCAAAGTTACATTGTTAGAGGGAGTTTAGGAAGTGGAAAGGAAGTAAGTTTTTAAGCCATCTGCTGACAGTTTTTTTTTGTTGATTTGGAAAAGAATCGTATTTGATAGATAAACAAATAAAATTGTCTCCCCCAATATACCCCAGTTGCATTAAAATAATCTGTGCATGTGTCATGAGGAGCAGAGTTGCAACCCTCTCAGATTGTCTGGGAGTCATGTGATCACTTGGCCAGTAGTAACGTGGTCAAACCTCCAGGATTACCCACAATGAGAGTTAGCCCTAAGAGGGAGCAGCTCTTTATGTAGAATAGTAACTGGGCACTCAGTTTTTTTAAGGTACAGGCATTTGTAGTGGTTGCCTAAAACAACAGACAAAACTGATTTTCATTTCTCCTTGTTTGCCAAATATCTCTGCAGCAGTACTTAGTTTTGGCAAAATGTTCTGCTTAAATAGATATTTTGGATGTTTATTCAGACCCTTCCTCCAAACATGAATGATCCATTCCTTCTAAAATTTGCCATCCTTTTTGTGAATTACTTTTCTGATTTAGTTTCTCAGGTTAAAATGCCAGTCAGAGTTTAAAATCTTATTGTCAATTAATATTTGATTTATCTGTTGAATTCAAAGTGGGTTAAATCTGGGAATTCTATCTCCAGCACATACGGGCTGCAGTTGAAGTAACCACAACCAACCATAGTATTAGTGGTCGTGAAGTAATTGGCAAACAATTATTGAGTGATAAACTGTAGCTGATAATGAGAAAATTGCATAATACCACACAAAATACCAGTCTGTCTTCCAGATGGCTCAATGGGTGAATACTTTACCTGATGTGATACTGAACCAGTGACAGACCATTTTAAGAAATAAAATTCTACTGCTCTTCTAAGTGACATAATTGGATGAAACAAAGATTTTTAAATCAGTTTATCTTTCACTTTTCCACCATTATTTCAGTCTTTAATTTCAAATTGCTGATTTTGAAATAAACTCACAGCTCCAAGCACCGTAATTGTCCATGCATTTTGACCAATGGAATTTAGGATGTGGGTTTGTAGCTATGGTTACTCAGAGGACTAGTTCCTAAATCTTTTTTGCCACAGGAGTAGAGGTAGCCGAGCCACATTGGGCCACTCTTGTGCCTTTTTCTGGTAGCGCTGCAGGATGGCCTTAGTAGAGCGGCCTGATGCAGAGGTATCTGCGAAGAGGTGCAACTTTTACACGCAGAACAAATTTGGCGAATTGAATTTTGAACCAAGGCAAGGAGAAAAGAGTGACAAATAAGGAAATTCAATCAATAACCAGATGTGCTTTTCCTCAAGTCACAAATCAATTTGCTTTTAGTCCTGAAATTGAGTCATCAAATACTAGTGCGTATACACTTAACTATGGTTTTCTTAAATCACACTGTCTCTTATTTCAGCAGAGTCATTAATCCATTAATTCTGTTTGTTGATGGTGTTCAATCTGCAGGGTGGGGTGCTCCTGATCGTAATCCTATGACACCTGCTGGGAATGCAGGTGGCAGTACTGGGTGAGGACATCAGGTGCACCCCACAGCTGAATAGTTTGCCAGTATGCACTGTAAAGATGTCTACTTGAATAGTTGCTTGTTTGAAACTGATTGACTTTGGCATTCAGAAAAGATACAAAAGGCAAATTTCCAGATAGTCAAGTTATATGTATGCCCATATTCTCTTAATAGTCAACAGTGCCTTGAAGTTCTAAGCACACAGAACTTGGTTAATGGTCAAGAAATATGATATTTTGGAGAGAGTGCATTGAAATTGGCAGCAATGTGGAAATGCAGAGGCCTCACTGTACTCTGATAACTTGAGAGAAGCAGTAATGGAAAATCACAATATGGAAGAAGGCTGGCAGCGTCCTCTTTTATGAAGATGCCTAGTAAATTAATTACCTCCTGTTATAGTATATACATACTCTGTGTATATGAAAAATTGTCAATAGAATATGATTAGTGTGAATAATAACAATGATGATGCTTTAGAGGGAAAGCTAGCAACATTAAACTTTAATGATCCCCAGTTGAAGGCAGCGACCAATTACATTTAAAACCCGCTGTACTCCTAGCTGAACTATACTCAAGGGGATGTGGAAAATATAACGTGGCAGATCTCAGCAGCACACTATCCAATTTGCTCCACTATTAGAAATAGCTGTGCCATTTTAAAAGGATACATGTTCCCAAAAGGTAGTAAGCGGAGATTTCTGAGGCCCCATGGCTTGTATGAGCTTCTTGCACTTTGGGCGACTCCCTGAAAATCCAAAGGTTCAATTTTCCACCTATTGACATTAAGGGCAGAAAACTGTGAAGAATCTGATAAATTGCCTTGACATGTGAGGCCCCCACTTGTGGCACAAGGCCTCCAGAAAGTTCCATCCTGTTTCCAAAAAATCACGTTTCAGAGATTAAACCAAAATAATACAACAAAACATTTGGCTACCTTCATGTGTTCTGAGGATGTAGTTTCTTCTTGACTAGGAATTCAGTGATAAAGGTAAAACCAATTGTTACTTTTCACAGTTGTTCTGACGTTAAATGGTGCTCTGTTACAGTCCTCTCCCTTACTGGCCAAGATATGATGTTTCCATGCTGCAAATGGCAGGGGAAGGGAGCTACAGACAAAAAAAAATTTACATTTATATCAAAGCAAATACTGCGGATGCTGGAAATCTGAAATAAAAACAGAAAGTGCTGGAAATACTCAGCAGGTCAGGCAGCATCTGTAGATAGAGAAGCAGAGTTAACGTTTCAGGTCAGTGATCTTTCATTAGAACTGCCTTTCACAACTTCACGGCGTCCCAAAGCGCTTTACAGCCACTGTAACACTTTTAAAGTTGTAATGTAGGAAGTCCACATTCATTCTGCACATCAAACATTGCCAGGTTTATTTTTATTGTTGCAGAGAACCAAAGAACTGTGGATGTTTACAGCACAGAATCAGACCATTTGGTCGATCGTGTCTGTGCCCGTTCTTAATCCTGCTGACCTAATTCCCTCCCTGTAGATCTGTACCTTCCTGTGTTTTAAATATTTATCCAGCTATCCCTAAAAGATGCTTCGGTCACTTCATTTGGCGAACCAATTCGTGCTGCAGCAGCCCTCTGCATAAAAAAATCTCTCACCTCGCTTTCTTAGTTGGTGACCCCTCAACACTGACTCACCAGAGGCAGTAGTCTTTACCTATGCAGTCTATTTAAATCTTTCTAAATTTCAAAAACCTCAATTAAATCTCTCCTTTCTCACTTTCTTTTCAGCAGAGATATTGGGCAGAATTTATGGGGGTGAGTATGGAGGTGGGTGGATGCGAAAATTCACCCTGCCAGCTGGTGTGCCAGTTTACTAGCACCATCCCGCCCACGGGCCATTTTTCTGGAGGCAGGATCGGGGATGGAAGGGCTATCCGGCTGCAAGCAGTGCGTAGCCAATTCAGTTAGGTTAAGGCCCAATTAAGGCCAATTATCAGAGGCCGATTGGAATTTCCCAGTTGGCCTGCGGGCCCCTTGCGGCATTGGGAACAGGCCAACTCCCTGGAGGCGGCCTCCCTGTGGCAGACCAGGAAGTCAGTGATCCAGGCAGGCTTTGAAGCCCTCCGCACATTCCAACCCACAGCTGCAGCCACAGACCGTCTGGTGGAGGGGCTCCCCCTCCAGGATGGTGGCCCGGCAGCTGTGGCCATTTTTTAATTTAAATGTTTTAAAAGTTGCTGAGAGGGCACCTCAAGATCTTTACTGAAATGACTGTCTGCAACTCCTTCCGAGCTGGAGGACTTGCTGGATGTCCAGCTTTGAGAGCTCGCCTGTCGTCCTTAATTGGACGGTGAGCGCGCCCTCTGGCCATTAATGGGCCAATTTGGGGAAAATAAGTGCTGGGTGACTGTTACCACACAGTGTGGGGTCTGGAGTCCCATTTGACTCCGACATCGGGGTCCTGACCCAAAACTCTGATGCCTTGATGCTGGATGTTGATGACATTCATTCCAAATGTAGGTAGGAATTTAGACTGTCACATGATTGGGATCCACAGGCGTAGGATTATGCTTCTGAAGTTCAGTTTTCTGTTTTATTAGAGGAAGGTCTTTTCTCAGACTAACCTGTCTTTGGGATATACAGACCAGGCGCATATTGTATGCAGGCTGTGTAGTTTGCATTTTTTTTTAACTTTTACCCCTGTGCACCATTGACATTTGTTATAGGAAAATAGCAATTACAACCCACGTTTGTTTTGTTTAAGGTACAATGATGGATATTGAAGGCTTTCATAATGTGTCTTGCATAGGTGTATCAAGGCCAATTTGCCGCTGCCTGCTGAGGCATACACTGGGTTGAGCATGCCTGAAGTGTTCTCCGTATGACTGGAACCTGATGGTATTTGTGAGTTGGGTCCTTTAAATAAGATTGTTCCTGCCCCCCACCCTCCAATAACAACAACCTGGCATTCATATAGTGCCCTAAACAAGGCATTTCACTGGAGGGTTACCAAACAAAATATGCCACTGAGCCACATAAGGACAGATGGACAAAGGCTTAGTCAAAAAGATATGTGTTAACGTGCCTCGTAAGGAGTTGAGAGATGTAGAGATGTTTAGGGAAGGAACTCTAGATCTTGGGGCTTCGGGCAGCTGAAGGCACAGCTGCCAGTGGTGGAGTGATGAAAATTGGAATTGTGCAAGAGGCCAAAGTTGGAGGAGTGCAGAGATCTCGGAGGATTGTAGGGGGTTACAGAGAGAGGGAGGGGTGAGGACATGGAGGGATTTATAAACAAGGATGAGAATTTTATAACCAAAATGTTGCCGGACTGGGTGCCAATGTAGGTCAGTGTGCACAGGAGTGAAGGCTGAACAGGACTTGGTGCGGGTTAGGATTCGGGCAGTAGGGCTTTGGATGAGTTCAAGTTTACAGAGGGTGTGAGGCCGGCCAGGAGAGCATTGGAATAGTTGAATCTAGCGATAACATTGGCATGGACGAGAGTTTCAGAAGTAGATGAGCTGAGGTGGGGATGTTATGGAGGTGGAAGTAGTCAGTTTTGGTGAGGATATACACAGACTGCCTCTTGGTGGAACCATGAAGCTATATGAGCGGTTTACAGCTATAGTAATGGCTGTTCTTTACAGACCCATCTGGAACCTGAATATTCTCTGGCCGCAAAACAGGAAAATCCATCCCTCTCACGTGCTATGCAAAAGAACACAGGACCAAATCTAAGATTTAAAATCCATAGTTCTTTTACTTTTCATTAATAAATTAAGTTGACTGGGATGGAGGCCTGATGAATTGTCTGGAGTTCTTGCCATAATGACGAGACTGCGGGAACCCGCAGGGAAATGGTAAAAATGGCTGTTCACGCCGTTTCCCAAGGGAATTCTGCAGGGTTCTTGTCACAGCAAGAGATAGGGAGAGAATCTCCATGGAGTTTTGGAGCTCAATTACTTAACTGATGGTTGGGCTTTGTATGTTGTTTGTCTTTTGGCGTTTCAGAAGTTTTACTTAATATTTGCGTGTGGGTATACGCAGGCCTTGCAGATGTTGGTGCAGTCTGAATATTTCCAGAAGTCCTACATTCATTGTTGATCTTTGCAGGGAATTTTGCTCTTTCCAGTCTTTAAACGGTTTATTGCAGTACACAAATGTAGTGAATGAATGTCAGGCGTATTCTGAATCCCAAAGGGACATTAAAGCATTTGTTGAAAGGTTTGCCTGTTGCCTTCCCCTTCCCCCCACAATCATTATTGTGTTTTCGAAAGTGCCTCTTTACTATCTGGATCTCAGCTGGAAGTGATAGTCTAATGCTTTGGGGCACCTGAATACTGGAGATAAACTCTTGTGCAGTGCCTCACTTTTACATATCTTAGTGAGCAGTTTGTCCTGGGATCAGGCCTGTAAGTTTCTTTTGATGCTAGTTGTGGGGCTTAAGTCAGATAGCGTCACGTTTAACACCTCAAAAATAAAAGAAACTGGAAGCATTTGAGTTGTTTTTGTGTAATATGTGCTTCAGCCCTTTTGTGACAATGTAGCACTAAATTGGATTTCTCAGCAACTTGTCTGACTGGTTAGCAAAACACTGAAGCACTCTGAGAACAAAAGAGCCTCCACCTCGTTTAAACCACTGCCAAACTGTTTTATCTGACATCAGTTGTCTTTTCCAGGTTACAGTTAGTCAGCATTCCCAGCAGAGGGTGTCCTGGGAGTTTCGTCAGTGTGAGTATAACATGGATTGAGTCTCACGGCAGACAAAGGTCCCTTGGTCTTTGCTGGTTGCTTTAGGGAAGTGTCAGCTGTACACTCCCTCATTGTATCTGTGACTCTGCAGATGTATCCATGTTTGAAAGAGCTGTGCAGGGTAATGGCCTAATGATGTAATGGCCTTTTGAGAGTTGAAGGGTTTGATATTACAGTGGGGGAGGAGGGCTGGTTTCAGTGCTGGAGTGTGACATAATAGAACATGAAATATTAATTTCTTCCTGGAGAGAGTGGTTTCTTAACCGTAATAAGCCTAGGTTAGTTGCTCTGTGCCAGGTTCTGAAACGGAAGTGTCCAGTTGTAACAAAATACTCTTTAAAATGTTCCTAAACGATCAGTGTTACTTGCATTTTTGGTTAGAAATGCAATTTAATTTCTGACGTAGAAACATAAATGAAAGCTTGCATTGAGCCGAGCCCGAGAAACTGGTCTTTAGGCCTGTTTTGAGAGGATGTTGGGCAGGGAGGAGTTCCCCGTTTCTGCTGCTGTCTTCCAAATTCCTCAGAATTGTTTCCAGTTTGGTGATGTAGACTTCCCACATATTCTAGTCCATTGAAAATACCAGACTTAAGAAAGTTCACAGTTTTGTCTGATCACAGTAAGGTACACAGCAAATATTTGGAAAAGGTCCATTCCTCAGCAACTCAAACCCTTAATTTTGGTGATTCAACCAGATTTCATATGTTTCTGTTTGTATGTTTGCATTGCTTCAGTAGCATCTAACACCTGTGACTGTGCTGTCTCTGAGTAACTACATTACAACAGTGACTACACTTCAAAAAGTACTTCATTGGCTGTAAAGTGTTTTGGGATCTCCTGAGTCGTGAAAGGTGTTATGCCAATGCAAGTCCTTTCCTTTCAAGTCCTTTATGTCATCCAGGAAACAGGTTGTACAGTAAAGGCAGGTCTTTACGCAGGCCGCAGGGGTCCTGCTGTTGGGGCTGAAAGTGTGGGGCGACCCCACTTTGGCAGCCAGCGGGACCCGGGGCCATATTTTGCCAGCGGTTGCTGTTCCAATTAAGGATGGTGGACTGTCCCCAAGGGCTACAGGGCCAGCAGCTTAGTAGCGGTACTGCTAGTGGTGACTACAGCTGGGGCTGCATCTGGAGGATGGTCATGCGTCCTCAAAGTCAGGTAAGTGGGGTCTGGGGGTGCTGGGGCCAGTCAGGCAAACCCCGGCGAGGGAGCAGCGGGTGTTGCAGAGGACAGGCAGTGCCATTGCTGTGGGGGCCCCTCTGTTGGCCAAAGATTGCCCAAAAAAGAAGCCCCTTCCCTCCCCGTCTAGCCCGCTGGGAGGCCACCAGGGTTTATCCAGTGGCAGGCCCCCAGCAGCTGATAAAATGCCAGTGGAGGCAGGAAGAAACCCTTAATTAGCCACTTTAAGTGGCTTAATTGGGCTCCAGATGGGCGGGCTGTCTGCCGTCTATCCCTCTCCTGGAAAAATGGCATGGTGGCAGGAAGACGATGGGCATGCCACCCAATGCCTTCCCGCGCCATTTTGCCAGCCTTCCCGCCTCCCAGCCTGTCCCCAAAAGGCTGGTAAAATTCATTCCTAGGTTACAAAAAGTGATGATCATAAATACCAGTGAAACTGTATGTACTTTCACCCATCTGGTTGTTCTTGATCTGCCTGTTTTATCTTGAGGATATTGAAATACGGTGCTTATATTACAACTCCCTGCCATCCTTATTTGCCAGAAAAATTTTGTATCAATAATACATTGGGTCAGAATTTGCTGGACTGGGGCATCTCCCGGTGGATATCATTAGACGTTTTCCTGCACCCTTCAGTTCAAAATTTAATTGTGCCATAACTTGTTGGAAGTGTGATCTGGTAACGGTACAGTGAGGACAATGGGGCAACTGGAACTTTAGTGAATGGTGGGACCAACAGTTTATTTCCTTAACCAGATTTAAGAATTGAGAAAGAAACAGGAATGATTGGGAAGGGTCAATTAGAGTCAAATCAGGTAGAAAAAAGAGAAATAGAGAGAAATATTAGACTGAGGGAATAAAATAAACAGGAAAATAAGGAAAAAAACGTAAAATTTTAAATTTGATGTTTTTGAAATCTCTAAGAACAATTCACTATGTGATGGAATGAGACACCAAAGTTTAAATTGTTCCCTTTCTGGGCCAAAGAATTTGAATGGTAGGCATTGGCAAGTTTAATGGGTAATTAGTGTGCAATTTCAGTGAGTTCTTAAAAATAATGGGACTGCTAATGAAATGCTGTTTGTGCGATGCAAGTGGTGGAGGAGCATATATCAATCAGCAAGATCTGGAAGTTCACAACTCACAGTAAATCTCTTAATCCCCTGAATTTGCTGGCTGATTTGCACATTAATAATGCCATGTGTCATTCATGTGCCGTTATTTTTCGAGCAAGACAAAGCCCAGTGTATTGAAGCTGTCAAGGCACTGAGTGTGAAGAAGGGAGTTTGGTAAGTGTTGGATCCCATCAGTTACAAAGAGAGACGAAGTCCGACTGTAACTTTTAGAAACTTTATTGCAGTATATGGTTGTTAACATTGCAAGGTTACAAAAGAACATGCAAAAGAATAAAACAAAAGAACATGTGCTCACTACAGCAAGCCTTTCTTATAGTTGTTCAAACAAAACTAGTAACCCCCCCCTTGTTTCTGAGTGGTTTGCAGACTTCTGTTATCAGTGCATGATTGGTTCATTCGTCCCAGCATTTTATATTTGCATTTTATTTCAGTAGTTTCACATCCCCCCTCCTTGAACTGTTAGGCTGATTATTAAACAATAGGCTACTATTAAGCTACCTGCAGCTGTCCTGTTCGCTTCTGCTTGTTATTTTTTTATAAATTGGTTCCACAACTTCACAGTCAGTCTGTTAGCAGATCAGCTTACTTTTGATCTGTCCCCACAGTCCCCCCTTTGATTCTTCAAACTTCTTTAAGAATCATTCCATCAATCCCACCTAGGTGCCTTTAATGGTCTCTACTTGTCTAGAAACAGCCTTCAACACCCGGAGGGGTTGCGCTTAATATGTTGCCCACTTGTGCCACAAGAGGGGATGGTGGGAGCTCTAAGAGCATAAGCTTGGCAGGGGTTTCAGTTACTTGTTTACAACAGCACTTAATAAGCAAAAACGTAAAATACAAAATTATGATTATAACAAAAATGATCAAACCCTGCACCATTGAGGTCCCTATTGAGCCCGACCACCTGGTCGCCCAACTCCATAAGGTGGGAGTTGGGGGTTGTTTGAGTTTCTCTATCAACATGCATTTCCCTGGACACTCGATTAGTTCCCCAAAGTGGAAAGGTTTGGTTAGCCAAAAGTAAGCAGATACTTAAAATGCATGCAAAGAGGATAATAAAAATTCTGAACATATTGGCAAATGGTAATTGTCCTGATAGGTTGGTGTTTAGTCACGGGTTGCTCGCTTGACGTGAGAGGCGTGTATCCAGGCTTTCTTCCCTTCCACCTTCACTGCTGACTGGGTGGTCAGTAGCACCTGGAAAGGCCCCTCCCACTTGGCGCCCAAAGGTTCTTTGTGTATTTTCTTCACGTAGACCCAGACTCCCGGGACGATGTCGTGCCCTCCTTCTGGTGGGTCACCCCAAGCTGCCGATACCTGCGAGGAAGCAGAACTGATAGCATTTGTTAGGTTCTGACAATATTCTAGTAGAACGTCACTCATCAGGTAACAATCAGCTTTTCGCAAATCAATTGTTCCCGGCAGAGACATGGGTCTCCCTGTTATTATTTCAAATGGACTCCGGCCCGTAGTTCTGTTTGGAGTCGCCTTAATTTTGTGTAGGGTTGTCACCGCCCATTCTGCTTTCCGAGTACCGTTGTCAACAAAGGAGGAGCTGTCTGTAAAAAGGATTAAATCTGGATTGTGCAATGCCTCCTCTGCCGCTAAGGTTACTTCCTCTGTCTCTCTCATAGCCTCCACGCAGTCATGTTCTTCCCCCTCTTGCTCCCCAGGCACGTAAGGAGCATAGTTGCTGGGTTTACTGGGCTGGCTCAGACTATATGGAGGTTGGGGGCCTCTAGGACCATGTATGGTGTGCGGACACTTGACTGTTAGCTTTTGATCCAATACCAGACCTGCAGTAGCCATCACAGCTTGGCATGTGGCTTCCATGGCCCTTAGGCAACCTCCCCATCTTAGGGCCACGGTGTCCAGTTTTCTCGAATAGTATCCAATAGGTCTCTGTTGGTCCCCATGTTCCTGTGTCAATATGGCGGTCATGTATCCCTCTTTTTCATGTACAAACAGGGCAAACAGTTTCCTGTTGTCAGGGATTCCCAGGGCCGGCGCCGAGCACAAGGCCCTCTTCAAATTCTCGAAAGCCTCTTGTTGGTCTCTCATAAGGGTGACCGCTTCCTTCGAGGCCCGCTTCCCTTTCAAGAGATCATTTAACGGTTGAGCCAGTTGTGTGTAGGAGTCGATCCAATTTCTGTTGAAGTTACACAAACCCAAAAAGGACCTATGCTCCTGGATAGTGGTGGGCTGTTTGGCAGCCCGGATGGCTGTGGTCCTGTCCTGGGTAAGTTCCCTCTTTCCTTTCGAATACTTTTGTCCCAGGTACACGACCTCTTCTTGGGTTATTTGCGCTTTGTCAATACTGGCCTTGTGTCCTCTCCGATGAAGGTGGTCCAGCAGGGTACGCAGATCTTGTTCGTGTTGTTCTTCCGTTTCAGAGACTAATGGGATGTCGTCCACGTACTGGATGACCGTGGAGTGCATGGAAGGTAACTCCCTCAAATGGTTTTGTAGGGCCATATGAAATACCGTAGGGCTGTTGTGGAAACCCTGTGGCAGCCGTGTCCAGGTGTACTGTTGTTGAACGGTAAAGGCGAACCAAGGTTGGACCTCGGGTGCCAGTGGCACCGACCAAAATCCATTGGCCATGTCGATAGCAGAGAACCATTCGTGTTCCAGCCTTAGGGCATTGAATATCGTGGAGGGGTCAGCTACCAGAGGAGCCTTTTGATCAATACACTGGTTAACCTTTCTATCGTCAACAGTAAGCCGCCAGGTCCCGTTTGGTTTCCGTACTGGCCACACAGGGCTGTTGGAGGTACTGTGTGTTTTAACCAGCACACCTCACTCCTCTAATTGTCTAATTACAGGTGAGATTCCTGCAATAGATGTTGGACTAATGGGATATTGTTTAGTACAGGGCGGAGCGGATCCTGTAAAGGTTGCCAGTTCCATTTGAAGTAGCCAACAGTCGTTCTTGTCCTGAGCCCATATTGGGTGCTCCCTCAGCTCCTCCTTCTTCAGACTTCTGATAGACCATGTTACCTGGCAGCCTTCAAAATGCAACGAGGAGTTCAGCTGGGTAAGAACGTCCGTACGTAGAAGGGCCTGGTCCACTGGACCTATCCAGACTGGTATTATCATTTCATGTGGACCAAGACCAATGCGTATGGGCTGAGTTTTCCTGATCATCACCCCATGGCCACCAGCCCCGTGGGCAGTCTTAACTTTACCGTCCATCGGTATAGAGTTCCCGTATCATTGAGGTAGACACGTTAATTCGGCCCCGGTATCCAGCAGGCAGTCTATATCTTGATCGCCCACCCTCGCGGTTAGATACAATCCATCTCTTCGTTGTTCTATTAGTGCCAGGAGGGGCACCGAAAGGGCGAGGGAGGGCTCCGCTAGTTTTTTGCCACACCAAGAACGCCAGATCAATAAGCTCAGACGTGATCACCTCGTTACCGTCTGTAGTCTTCTTTTCCTGCTTGACCTTAATGCGTTTCTGTTTAAGGGGGGGCAAGCCGCGTAAAAGGAAACTCATCATCAGTATACTTTCTTTGCTGGAGGACTCAGCTTCCTCTATACCGGCTTCACGATGTTGCGTTTTTTGTAGTTCTTTTATTAACGACTCCAGATTCGGGTACAGGCGAGACAGTTGTGGTTGGCGGGGTCCGCAGGGCGATCCCGGTCCCTTCGGTTGCGTTGCCTGTTCTTCTCGTAATTGTTTTTAAGTTCTTTATCTTCAGTCTCCAGCCTTTCCTTTTCAGATTGTTTTTAAGTCTCTAATTTTTCTAATTTAAACTTTTCCTTTCTCAGTTGTTCGCAAACCGCCTTCAGTTGGTCCTTCGCATTAGTCAGGTCGCGGTCGCGTTGAGCTTGTTGGATAATTTCATTACGCTGTCGGATATGGCCCATTATGGCTAAGGACCATTGGGTCCATTATTTATCCTTTAAACGGGTCGTTTTTCCCCAAACACTCTCTATATCTTCCAGGGACCACTGTCTCTTGGAGGCACTGTATTTCTGTTCAATTTCAGTACAGTTTTGGCCAAATTAAACTGTTGCTCTATATATCCTGTTAACTGCCGAAGAATTTCATCTTCGGAAACGTCTGGTGGGGCCCGCCCGCCTTTTATGGTGGTTGGCAACTGTTGGTTTCCTTCGTCAGTCATTGTACCAATTTAGTGTGGGGGAGGGGGTCTCGAGCTGTGGGGCTTCGTATACAGATGCTGTGGAGCTTTTCAGCCAGGCTGGTGTATTAGCATCGAACACCGCCGATTTAGACATCTATAAAGGAGGTCTCGAGCCTCGGAAGAGTTCGGGATCGCGTGGTGGAGTACCGAAACTAGACAACGGCTGAGGACTTTTTTTTTAAAGTAAAGAGGAGTCCTCCTCTCCGGGGGCTGATATAGGTCCGATGTCCAGGGCTTCGGTCTTTATCCTCCAGCGAAATTGCCGACTACGCCAAGTTGTTGGATCCCATCAGTTACAAAGAGAGACAAAGTCCGACCGTAACTTTTAGAAACTTTATTGCAGTATATGGTTGTTACATTGCAAGGTTACAAAAGGAACAAAAAGCAAAACAAAAGAACATGCAAAAGGACAAAACAAAAGAATAAAACAAAAGAACATGTGCTCACTACAGCAAGCCTTTCTTATAGTTATTCAAACAAAACTAGTAATGCGCCCCCTTGTTTCTGAGTGGTTTGCAGACTTCTGTTATCAGTGCATGATTGGTTCATTCGTCCCAGCATTTTATATTTGCATTTTATTTCAGTAGTTTCACATCCCCCCTCCTTGAACTGGTAGGCTGATTATTAAGCAATAGGCTACTATTAAGCTATCTGCAGCTGTCCTGTTAGCTTCTGCTTGTTATTTTTTATAAATTAGCTCCACAACTTCACAATTAGTCTGTTAGCTGATTAGCTTACTTTTGATCTGTCCCCACAGTAAGTGAGTGAATTTAAAGGGTTAATCTCTCAAGACCAGTTTCTGTTTTGTTTACATTTGGCAATTAATTGAAATTCCTGTTTCATTTTAGAGGTAAGTTAGGTTTCTTGCAGTTTTAAACAGGGGTATACTAACACTCTGAGAGTAGCTGTAACTAGTTAATTAGGTAGCTAACTTAAACTGGTTTCTGAGCTCCAGCAGTGCCGACAAAGCATTGTTTTCAGAGTATAAATTCAGGGGACTCTCAGTGCTGCTAGAGGGCACAGAGTGTGAAGAAGGGAGTTCGGTAATTGAGGGAGTTCAGTAAGGAGGGGAACTATAAATTAAGAAAATTAATTTGCGTGCACAGAATATAAAGTGGGAGTTTGGTGCGTGAGGGAGGGGCTTCTTTCTTTCCTTTCCCCAGTCTCCCACCTTTCCCCAGCCTCCAGTAGCTGCCTCTCCCCTGTACAGGGGAAGAAGTTGATTGATGAGTAACTGGTAAGTTCTTTTACTTCTCATTGTAATAAAAAGTTTTTAAAATTATGCTATGGCAGATTGGCTTGGCCAGGTGGAATGTACATCCTGCGTTATGTGGAAAATCATGGACGCACCACATGTCCTAGACGAACACATCTGCAGGAAGTGTCACCGGCTGCAGAAGCTTGAGCTCAGAGTTTTGGAACTCGAGCGGTGGCTGGAGTCACTGTTGTGCATCCGTGAGGCAGAGGACTACGTGGATAGCACTTTTGGGGAGGTGGTCATACCGTTGGTTAGGAGCATGCAGGCAGAGAGGAAATGGGTGCCCGCCAGGTAGTCTTAAGAGAACCAGGCAGGCAGTGGAGGAATCCACTGAGTCTATCTTGCTTGCTGATCGGTTTTCCATTTTGGATACAGATGAGAGTGATGGTTCCTCGGGGGAGTGCAGCCAGAGCAAAGTCTGTGGCACCATGGGTGGTTCAGCTGCACAGGAGGGAGAAAGAAGAGTGGAAGAGCAATAATGACAGGGGATTCGATAGTTAGGGGATTAGACAGGTGTTTCTGCGGCAGTAAACGTGACTCCAGGATGGTGTGTTGCCTCCCTGGTGCCAGGATCAAGGATGTTACGGAGTGGCTGCAGAACATCCTTCCGGGGGAGGACGAACAGCCAGAGGTCGTGGTCCACATTGGTACCAATAACATAGGTAGGAAGAGGGATGAGGCCCTGAAAACAGATTTTAGGGAGTTAGGAAGGAAATTAAAAAGCGGGACCTCCAAAGCAGTAATCTTAGGATTACTCCCAGTGCCACGTGCTAGTGAGCATAGGAATAGGAGGATTGATCGATTGAACACGTGGCTGGAGAATTGGTCTAGGAGGAAGGGCATCAGATTTCTGGGCATTGGGTCTCGTTCTGGGGCAGGTGGAACCTGTACAAAATGGACGGGCTACACCTTAACAGGACCGGAACTAATATCCTCGCAGGGAGATTTGCTAGTGCTGTTGGGGAGGGTTTAAACTAGCTTCTCGGGGGGATGGGAACCTGAGGGGTAGCTCAAATTGGAGGGAAGTAAAGCTGGTAATAGGAGGTAGAAAAGTAGCAAGTGACATTAGAAGGCAGGTGAAACAAAGGCGTGCATCAACTAGTCTTAAAATGCAGAATGTCAAGAAGACAAGGTTAAGGGCACTCTACCTGAATGCACGCAGCATTCGCAACAAGGTAGATGACTTAAAGCCCCAAATAGAGGTAAATGGGTATGATCTGATTGCCATAACGGAAACGTGGCTACAGGGTGACCAAGACTGGGAACTGAATATTCAAGGATATTTGACTTTTAGGAAGGACGGGCAAAAAGGAAAAGGAGGTTATGTTGCACTGATAATAAGGGATGGAATCAGTACATTAGTAAGGAAAGATCTCCTATTGGAAGAACAAAATGTGGAATTTGGGTGGAGCTAAGAAACAGCAAGGGGCGGCAAACATTGGTAGGAGTTGTTTATAGGCCACCAAACAGTAGTGGTAGTGTGGGGCATGGTATTAATCAGGAGACTAGAGAAGCATGTAGCATGGGTAATCCAGTAATCATGGGTGCATTCAATTTGCATATAGACTGGGTAAACCTAATGAGCACTAATGCTGTGGAGGACGAGTTTCTGGAGTGTGTTAGGAATGGTTTTCTGGAGCAGTATGTTGAGGAACTGAGGACTAGAGAACAGGCTAATTTAGATCTAATTTAGATCTAGTATTAAGAAATGAGAAAAGGCTAATTAATAATATTGTTGGAAAAGAATTTTTAGGAATGAGTGATCATAATATGTAGTAAACTTCTATTACGTTTGAAAGTGAGGCAGTTCAATCTGAAACCAGGATGTTAAGTTTGAACAAAGGAAATTATGAAGTTATGAGGGGCAAATTGGCTGGGGTGGATTGGGAAAATACATTAAAAGGTATGACAGTACATAGGCAATGATAGTCTTTAAAGAAATATTACATAGTTTACAGCAACTATACATTCCTTCAAGGCACAAAAACCCCAAACATAAAGGCAGTGAACTGTGGATAACACAGGAAGTTAAGGATTGTATGAGATTAAAAGAAAAGGCCGAGAAAGTTGCCAGAAATAGTAGTAAACTTGAGGATTGGGAGGATTTTAGAATACAGAATACAGGAGGACAAAAAAATTGATAAAGAAAAGGAGAATAGAGTATGAATGTAAGCTAACAAAAAATATGAAAACGGACTGTAAAAGCTTCTACAGGTACGTAAAAAAGGAAATGTTTGGTTAAGACAAATGTGGGTCCATTACAGGCAGAGACAGGAGAATTTATAATGGGGAATAGGGAAATGGTAGAGAAGCCAAATGATTACTTTGTGTTTGTCTTCACTGAGGAAGATACAAGAAATCTCCCAGAATTAGAAATTTAAGGGATTGGGGGGGAATGAGGAATTGAAGGAAATTAGTATTAGTAAGAAGGTTGTATAGGAGAAATTAATGGCGCTGAAGGTTGATAAATCCCTCGGACCTGATATTCTAATCCCAGGGTGTTGAAAGAGGTAGCTATGGAGATAGTGGATGCATTGGTGATCATTTTCCAAAATTCTGTAGATTCTGGAATGGTTCCTGCAGATTGGCAGATTGGAAAGTCGCAAATGTCATCCCACTATTTAAGAAGGGAGGGAGCGAGAAAACAGCGAATTGCAGACCTGTTGGCCTTACATCAGTCATTGGGAAAATGCTAGAATCTATCCTAAAGGATGTGATAAATGGACATTTGGATAATAATGATCTGATTGGGCATAGTCAACATGGATTTATGAATGGGAAATCATGTTTGCTGAACCTGTTGGAGTTTTTTGAGGATGTTACCAACAGAATTGATAAAGGGGAGTCAGTGGATGTGGTATACTTGGATTTTCAGAAGGCGTTTGATAAACTCCTCCACCGGAGGTTGGGTAGCAAAATTAAAGCACGTGGGATAGGAGGTAATATACTGGCATGAATTCAGGATTGGTTAACAGGCAGAAAGAAGAGAGTAGGAACAAACTGGTCATTCTCACGTTGGCAGGCAGTGACTAGTGAAGTACTGCAGGGATCAGTGCTTGGGCCCCAGCTGTTCACAATATATATCGATGATTTGGATGTGGGGACCAAATGTAGTATTTCCAAGTTTGCGGATGACACAAAATAGGTGGGAATGTGTGTTGTGAGGAAGATGCAAAGCGGCTTCAAGGGGATTTGGACAGACTTAGTGATTGGACAAGAATGTGGCAGATGGAATATAATGCAGAAAAATGTGAGGTTATCCACTTTGGTAGGAGGAACAGATGTGCAGAGTATTCCTTAAATGGTAAGAGATTAGAAAGTGTAGATGTACAAAGGGACCTGGGTGTCCTTGTCAATAAGTCACTGAAAGCTAACATGCAAGTGCAGCAAGCAATTAGGAAGGCTCATAGTATGTTGGCCTTTATCGCAAGAGAATTTGAGTACAGAATTAGTGAAGTCTTGCTTCAATTGTATAGAACCTTGGTTAGACTGCACCTGGAGTACTGTGCAGTTTTGGTCCCCTTACCTAAGGAAGGATATTATTGCCATAGAGAGGGAGTGCAACGAAGGTTCACCAGACTTGCTCTGGGGATGGCGGGACTGTCTTATGAAGAGAGATTGGGGAAACTGGCCCTGTATTTGCTAGAGTTTCAAAGCATGAGAGGTTATCTCATTGAAACCTACAAAATACCTAAAGGGATAGACAGGGTAGATGCAGCTAAGATCTTTCCCCTGGCTGGGGAGTCTAGAGCCAGGGGACACAATTTTGAAATAAGGGGGAAGCCACTTAGGACAGCGATGAAGAGAAATTTCTTTATTCAGATGGTTGAGAATCTTTGGAATTCTCTACCGCAGAGGGCTGTGGAAGCTCAGTCATTGAGTATGTTTAAAGCAGAGATTGACAGATTTCTAAATACAAATGACATAAGGGATATGAGGATAGTGTGGGAAAAAGGCATTGAAGTGGATGATCAGCCATGATTATATTGAATGGCGGGGCAGACTCGATGGGCTGAATGGCCTACTCCTGCTCCTTATGTTCCTATGATAGAGTTGTCCTTATCTTTACATTGTTTGGAACTTCAAAACCTGCCACCTCTGCCAACATGGCTTGGCAGCAAAGATCATTCTCAGTTGGTATAAAGTTTTGTGGCGGTTTAATGAATATTTAATGGTAACAGTATCCACACTCAACCTTTGTTGATAGTTCAGTTTAAAAGTCATTGGCCTGTTGTATTACAAAGGAGAGATTTCATAGCTGCCCTTCAAAGTGACAAAAATTAAAAACATTTGCTTACAATGAACTTGGATGTTAGTATGGATTGTCATTGCCATCACTGTACAGAGCGTATAAATTTTGATATAACTGGCATTTGACTTTCTTTGTAAATATGAATACTGTTGCAGAGTATTAATTCAAGAAATTACTGTATTGACAACTACCGACAACAATTGCTATGGAGAACAAGGTGATACAGTGTTGTACAATGCTCTTTTCCCTCTTTGGACTTGGAATCCAATCCATTCCAGATTGAAGGAATGAACATATTTATCTTTTTATGATTCTTAAAGCTTTGTTTCAGATTTTACTTGTGTGATCTTATCAACCCAGCTCTTAAGTCCTATAGATCTAGAGAGTTATGTTCCTCTAAGTTGTGGCAATACTTCAACAATTTTGCTTGAAGCTATATGAGTTTGGGAAACAGAAATTGTCGGATTGGTCTTCTGAAGTTGAATTTGAAGGATGTTATCTATGTGGTGTAGAGAGGCTGTGCTTTGAATAGTCTGTGCTATTTTTCACCTGGCATTTGTGCCGGATGCTGCTACAGAGTACCAGGTAATAAATGTCCCTTTCATTAGCACGGTCATCCCTCATTGAGTGAGCACAAGTACATGAAACATGGAAGAATAATTACACTGCTCTGTGCCAGAGGAAACTGGTACTGTTTGTCAGGCCACTGCACTCACTTAATTGACTGTCTCAAAGACATAACAATACATTGATATATTGAACCATATGATTTCCTCCTTACATATAACGTTTTTATCAAAAAGTCAATCACTGGAGGAGCCACTCGATTGACACTGATGGTCTTAACCTACCTTCTACACTTGCACTCTTTTTCTCCCCATCCCCAGTTCACATTGGCACTCCCTATTTCCACTATTCACACTGGCCCTATTACCGCTCCTCCCTTATTCACATTGGCACTCTTCTCCCTACAGTTCAGAGCCAGTTTGACTTCATTTGTACTCCCACTGCTGAGTCTGGCTCTTCTCTTGTTCCTAATGCTCTTTTTATGCTGCATCACTATGAATTATCATCTTTGAAAATGAATGTGATAAATAATTTGATATTTGTGAAATATTAGAACAGAAATAACTTGCCACCGATGCTGTTAAAATAAGCATCACAAAACAAACTAGGGCTATGTGTGATGGTTGTTAATTGTGCATTAATTGTGTTTAATTGTATACAGGTGTTGGGCATTAACTAAGATTTCATTTGAGCACAAATGAAGAGACACTTGCTGAAACTGTGGTGTGATTGAATTAGGTGGTGTATGCTTGTAAAGTTTAAGTCTGTAAATAAATGTAATACTGAGTAAAGATTGGCTCCAGTACTATCCTTCACTAACTGGCTTTCCAGACTGTAACAATAGTGTTCTGCTAAATAGAGGCTGGTCTTTTACTCTTGCATGAAATGTAAAAGAAATATAATTCTGTTGACAAAGAGGTAATTGTGCCAACCCTTTTACTCTTAACGTCATAGAAAGCTTTTATGATAAATATAAGAAAATCGAATTTGGAAACAATTTGAAAAGTTAAATGAAGTTGCACTCACGGCAGTGGATTTTGAATCCTCAGTTCTCTCCTTTTCTCCTCAAAATATTGATTCTTGTTGGGGTACACCAGCAGTTGAGTAATTTGCCAAAGTTGCCATTCTCATACATGACTATGGCCAATGAGTGCTGGCAGGCTATTTGGAGAGCATCACAGACAACAACAACTTGCATTTATATAGCACCTTTAACACAGTAAAAGGTTCCAAGCTGCTTCACAGGAGCATTATCAAAAATATTTGACACTGAGCCACATAAGGTGATATTAGGACAGGTAATGAGGTAGGTTTTAAGGAGTATCTTAAAGGCAGCAAAAGAGCTAGAGGCAGAGAGGGAATTGCAGAACTTGGGACCCAGGCAGCCGAAGGCAAGGCCACCAATCGTGGAGCAATTAAAATTGTAGATATGTAAGAGGCCAGAATTGGATAGAAGCATCATTCTAACTTCACCTGAAGTCATTTTAGTTGGGAACAGTGCCACAACATTAATGGGCAAGTGGAAATAAAAAAAACTGGGACTTCTCAATCTTGGGTTCGTGATCATAATGCGCTTTGTATTGTCATTGATGCTCTTAGTTGTCTTGCAAAATGTAAGTGCTTCATTAGGCATCTATAATATATGGTAATGAGGGTATTGTAATGGAACACTCAATTTTCAGTTTTTCAGGTGGAAGTCCCATCCAGTGTTAAGTCTAAACATTGCAAGGATGTATTAAAGGCCAGCAGTGTAATGAGACAGGATTAATTAAAGACCTCATAGTAAAGTTGCATGGAAAATTAGGAACTCAAAGCTAAAGGAGAAGGTAGGAGTGCAAGTTAGTGATGAGGCTGATTGTTACCAGAATATAAACAGTAGGGACAGAAGGTGTGAACGTCATATTGCACCAAGGAATTGTACAAGTGTAGGGAAATTTGATGATAGAACAAACTTAAAGGCTTTGTATCTGAATGCACGAAGCATTCGGAATAAAATTAATGAATTAACAGCGCAAATAGAGACGAATGGGTATGATTTAGTGGCGATTATTGAGTTGTGGTTGCACGGAAACCAGGTTTGGGAATTGAATATCCAAGGGTACTCAGTATTTTGGAAGGATAGGCAGGAAGGAAAAGGAGGTGGTGTAGCTTTGTTAGTAAAGGAAGCGATCAGTGCTGTAGTGAGAAATGATGTAGGCATTGGAGATCAAGACATAGAATCAGTCTGGGTAGAACTAAGAAATAGCAAGGGAAAGAAGATCCTGGTGGGAGTAATCTATAGGTCCCCAAACAGTAGTTCCCCAGTGGGGCACAGTATAAACCAGGAAATACTGGGGACTTGTAAGAAAGGTACAGCAATAATCATGGGTGATTTTAAGATGCATATAGATTGGATTAATCATATTGGCAAGGGTAGCCTCGAGGGAGAGTTCATTGAATGTATTAGAAATTGTTTTTTGGGGCAATATGTTGTGGAACCAACCAGGGAGCAGGCTATTCTAGATTTGGTATTGTGTAATGAGGTGGGATTAATTAATGATCTCGTAGTTAAGCATCCTGTAGGGAAGAGTGATCATAGCATGCTAGAATTTCAAATTCAGTTTGAGGGTGAGAAACTGGAGTTCCACACTAGTGTTCTGGAGTTAAACAAAGGTAATTACATAGGCATGAGGACAGATTTGTCCCTAGTGGACTGGGCAGGAAGACTAAAAGGTAGGACAGTTGATGAGCAGTGGCAGATGTTTAAGGAGATGTTCAATTCCTCCCAACTAAAATATGTTCCAGAGAGGAAGAAAGATTGTAAGAGGGGGCGAAAACATCCATGGCTAAGCAAGGAAGTTAAGGATAACATAAAGACAAAAACTAAGGCATACCATATTGCAAAGGCCAGTAGCAGTCTGGAAGATTGGGAAACTTTTAAAGATCAACAAAGGGTTACTAAAAAAAATAAAAAGAGCAAAGGTAAATTATGAAAGAAAACTAGCGTAAAATATAAAAATGGATAGCAAAAGCTTCTATAAGTATGTAAAAGGGAAGAGAGTAGCTAAAGTGAATGTTGGTCCTTTGGAGGATGAGACTAGGGAGTTGATGGTGGGGAACACAGAAATGGCAGAGACGCTAAATCCAGTATTTTGCCTCAGTTTTCACGGTGGAGGACACCAGTACCATCCTAATAGTAACAGGTAATGCAGAGGTTATAGGAAGGGAGGAACTTAGAACATTCATCATCACTAGGGAAAAAGTACTGAGCAAACTATTGGGATTGAAGGCAGCCAAGTCCCCAGGGCCTGATGGCCTACATCCTAGGGTCTTAAAGGAAGTGGCAGCAGAGATAGTGGATCCATTGTCTATAATATTCCAAAATTCCATGGATGCAGGAAAGGTTCCAGTGGATTGGAAAAATGCTAATATAACACCCTTATTCAAAAGAGGAGGGAGGCAGAAAGTAGGAAACTGTAGACCAGTTAGTTTAACATCTGTCGTTGGAAAATTGTTAGAATCCATTATTAAGGAAGTAATAACAGGACATTTAGAAAATCAAAATGCAATCCATCAGAGTCAGCATGGTTTTATGAAGGGTAAATCAAGTTTGACTAATTTGCTAGAGTTCTTCAAAGATGTAACAGGTAAAGTGGATAATGGGGATCCTGTAGGTGTATATCTGGACTTGCAGAAGGCATTTGATAAGGTGCCGCACAAAAGGTTAATACACAAGGTAAGTTCACATGGGGTTAGGGGCAATTTATTAGCTTGGATAGAGGATTGGCTAACCAACAGAAAACAGAGAATCGGGATAAATGGGTCCTTTTCTGATTGGCAAGATGTAACTAGTGGGGTGCCAAGGGTGCGGTCCTCAGGCCTCAACTATATTACAATCTATATTAATGACTTGGATGCAGGGATAGAAGGTACTGTAGCCAAATTTGCAGATGACACTAAAATAGGTGGGATAGTAAGTTGCAATAAAGAAATAAGAAATTTACAAATGGATATGGATAGGTTATGTGAATGGGCCAAAATTTGGCAGATGGAGTTTAATGTGGATAAGTGTGAGGTTATCCATTTTGGTTGGAAGAATAGAAAGGCAAATTAATATCTAAATGGAGAGAAACTTCAGAGTGCTTCGGTACAGAGGGATCTGGGTGTCCCCGTGCATGAATCGCAGAAAACTAGTATGTAGGTGCAGCAGGTAATAAGGAAGGAAAATGGAAATTTGGCATTTATTGCTAAAGGAATAGAGTATAAAAGTAGTGAAGTATTGCTGCAACCGTGCAAGGCATTAGTGAGACCATACTGGAGTATTGCGTACAGTTTTGGTACCATTACTTGAGGAGGGATGTAGTTACATTGGAGGCAGTTCTGAGGAGGTTCACTAAATTGATTCCAGAGATGAGGGGTTTGTCTTATGAAGAGAGATTGAGCAATTTAGGCCTTTACTCTCTCGAGTTTAGAAGAATGAGAGGAGATCTAATTGAGGTATATAAGATGATTAAGGGGATTGACAAAGTAGACATAGAGAGAATGTTACCTCTGGTGGGGCAATCTAGAACAAGAGGTCATAGTTTTAAGATAAGGGGTAGCAGAATTAAAACACAGATGAGGAAAAATTACTTCTCTCAAAGGGTCGTGAGTCTATGGAATTCACTACCCCAGAGTGCAGTGGATGCTGGGACATGGAGTAAATTTAAGGAGGAGATAGACAGATTTTTAATTAGTAAAGGGTTATGGGGAACAGGCAGGAAAGTAGAGTTGAGTCCGAGATGAGATCAGCCATGATCGTATTGAATGGCGGAGCAGGCTCGAGAGGCTGAATTGCCTACTCCTGCTCCTACTTCTTATGTTCTTTAAAGGATCCTCTAGATAAGAGTGATCATAACATGATAGAATTTCACATTCAGTTTGAGGGTGAGAAATGTGGGTCCATAACTAGTGTCTTAAACTTAAATAAAGACAATTACAAGGGTGTGAAGACAGAGTTGGCTAAAGTGGGCTGGGAAAATAGATTAAAAGGCAAGACGGTAGAGAAGCAATGGCAGACATTTAAGGAGATATTTCATAACTCTGAACAGATATATTCCATTGAGGAAGAAAGACAACCAGAAGGATGCACCATCTGTGGCTAACTAAGGAAGTTAAGGATGATATCAAACTGAAAGAAAAGGCATACAATGCTGCAAAGATTAGTGGTAGGCCAGAAGATTGGCAACATTTTAGGATTCAGCAGAGAATGACTAAAGAAATAGAAGGAGAAATTAGAGTATAAGAGTAGGAAGAAATATAAAAAGACAGTAAAAGCTTCTACAAATATATAAAAAGGAAGAGAGTAGCTAAAGTAAGTATTGGTCCCTTAGAGGATGAGACTTGGGATTTAATAATGGGAATCGGGGTGTAATGGCAGAGGCTTTGAACAAGTATTTTGTATTCATCTTCACAGTGGAAGACACAAAAAGCATACCAAGAATAGTAGAGAATCAGGAGGCAAAAGGCAGGGAGGATCTTAAAACTATCACTATCACCAGAGGAAAAAGTAATGGAAATACTAATGGGCCTAAAGGCTGACAAGTTCCCTGGATCTGATGGCCTGCCTCTGAGGGTCTTAAAGGAAGTGGCTGCAGAGATAGTGGATGCATTGGTTGTAATCTTCCAAAATTCCCTGATTCCCAGATTCTGGAAAGATCCCAGCGGATTGGAAAACTGCAATTGTACCACCTGTTCAAGAAAGGAGGGAGAAAGAAAGCAGGAGACTATTGGCCAGTTAGCCTAACGTCTGTCATTGGGAAAATGCTATAATCCATTATTAAAGAGGTAGTAGCAGGACATCTAGAAAATCACAATACAATCAGGCAGAGTCAACATGGTTTTGTGAAAGGGAAATTGGGTTTGACAAATTTATTAGTGTTTTTTGAGGATGCAACAAGCTGGGTGGATAAAGGGGAACCAGTGGATGTAGTGTATTTGGATTTCCAAAAGGCATTCGATAAGGCACCACATAAAAGGTTACTATACGAGATAAGAGCTCATGGTGTTGGGGATGATATATTAGAATGGGTAGAGGACAGGCTAACTAATAGGAAACAGAGGGTCAGAATAAGTGGGTCTTTTTCAGGATGCCAAACTGTAAGATAAGTGCTGGGGCCTCAACTATTTACGATCTATATTAATGAGTTGGATGAAGGGACCGACTGTATTGTCAAGTTTGCTGACGATGCAAAGATAGGTAGGAAAGAAAGTTGTGAGGAGGATACAAAGAGCCTGTAAAGGGATTATAGATAGTTTGAGTGCGTGGACAAAAAATTGGCAGATGGAGTACAATGTGGGAAAATGTGAGGTTGTCCACTTTGGCATGAAGATTAGAAAAGCAGAATATTAATTAAATGGAGAGAGGCTGCAGGATGCTGCAATACAGAGGGACCTAGGTGTCCTTGTACAAAAATCACAAAAAGTCAGCATGCAGGTACAGCAAGTAATTAGGAAAGCAAATGGAATATTGTCCCTTATTGTAAAGGGGATGGAGTATAAAAGTAGGGACGTCTTGCTACAACTGTACAGGGCAATGGTGAGACCGCACCTAGAGTACTGTGTACAGTTTTGGTCAATGTTTTTAAAGGAGGGTCATACTTGCATTGGAAGCAGTTCAGAGAAGGTTCACTAGGCTGATTCCTGGGATGAGGGGGTTGTCTTATGAGGGAATGTTAAAAAGATTGAGCAAGTTGGGCCTATACTCATTGGAGTTTAGAAGAATGAGAGGTGATCTTATTGAAACGTATAAGATTTGCAGGGGTGGGTGGGTGACAGGGTAGATGCTGAGAGGATGTTTCCCCTCGTGGGGGAATCTAGAACTAGGGGTCATAGTTTCAAATTAAGGGGTCTCCCATTTAAGATGGAATTGAGGAGCAATTGCTTCTCTGAGGATCATGATTGGAATTATTTTCCCCATTAAGCAGTAGAAGCTGGCTCACTGAATATATTCATGGCTGAGTTTGACAGATTTTTGATTGACAAAGGCGTCAAGGGTTAAGGGGGACAGGCAGGAAAGTGGAGTTAAGGCCACAGTCAGATCAGGCATGATCTTATTGAATGGTGGAGCAGGCTCGAGGGGCCGAATGGCCTACTCCTATTTCTTATGTTCTCATTTTTGCATTTGGGATGACAGTTTTTCAAGGTAAACTGCTGTTTTTCAGTGAATACAGCGTTTTTTGTCAAACCTCCCATAGCACAGGTTTTAATGCCTGAAGAGAATAAATGTCAAAGGGGTGTGAAAAGGAGATCAGCTGGCACCAGAGCTAGACTCCTTACACCTGCCATTTTATTACCATCCATAGTTACTGGCTCTTGCACACCTAACCTGGCACTGATTGGGGAGAATTGTCTCTGCATGCAGTGGGCTGGCAGAGTTGTGCCATCTGTTGTAAGGACAGTTGCAGCTAAAATCCACCATGGGGATGGTGCTAGCTCTTATGTAGGCTAACATATCTGTATCATCTGACTTGCTGCTCACAGATGTATCAAACAAGTGGTTGATGCATTGTTCAACAGGTACAGCACTTTCATCTCTTTCTATCTAGTGAATAACAACAACAGAATTACATACTTGTCCAATTTCACTGTACTGCTACATTTCACAAAATGCAGGGAACGCTGATGTTATCATTGCGGTTATCTTGTAGCCTCCTTGTGTGTCAGTAACTACACATATACATCATACAGCTCGGGCCCAGCAGCAAGATATGCTGTGTGAAGCACCATTCGCTTTTCAGTGTGACAACAGTTCCGAATGTAAACCTGTTTCCTGTTTAGTGCCATACTACTGCGTGCAAGTTAAACATTCAAGGGACTGCAAGGCTACTTGCTAGCTTCAGAGAAACCAATATATGAGCAAAAGATTCTGAGAGCACAATTTGTAACATACAGAGTTGGAACTGATGCTTGCTATAAGAATCTGCTGGGTAGCATCAATGTGCAACTCTCCTCATCTTCCACATTTTCAGCCAAAACTTCTGTGTGTTGCAGAGAGCAATTGCCCTTTCAGGTATTTCCTGGTAGGCATTTTGGAATATCCCTCTCTGAGGAGGGTAGCTTTGCCAACTGCGGCACCCCTTTTCCTCACTGCACGCATCAGTATTTCAAGGGCACCATCTGCAGATATCGCTGAACCCACGATTGTTGGGATGAGGCATGAATCTTGAAACCCCTTTGTTACGGTTCATGTGAGATGGGAGTGTAATTCAGAGGATTTACGAACTAGTGTCAGGCAAACCCCCCACCTGCCAAGACTGAGTGAGGCACACATGATTTTGCCACATGAACATTAAAACTTAAAATTGCAAGCCCCTGACTGGAAAGATATTTGCATAGTAATTGACAGTGTTGGAACAAAGGGACCCAATCTTTTGCCTCCCCAATACACAAAAGAAGTGGTTCGACCAGTTTTAGTCACATGACTGATTGCCTGTTGGAGTTTTTTGAATTTGAACTTCCAACAAGGAATTTGAAATCAGAAGGCACTTTTCTCCTGGACTGAGAACATCCCTCTCCTGCCTGCTCTCACCAGCTTCGGAAACCAGTGAGGACACATGAACCCAAGAGAGAAAAGTTTCCTACAGTGAACAAGGGCCCCAACGAAAAGTAAGAGCTGTCTACAATTAAGTACTCTACGGCTAGCTGGAAACAGCACAGTAAACAATAAACTCTTCTGATATTGCCTCAAACCTCTCCATTTTATTTTTCTTCACTTTTCTGTCCCTATTTGCATGTGTGTATCGCGTGTGCATGCTAGCATGGGTGCGTTGTATATTCGTAGGCATTGACCGTGTTAGAGTTTAAGATTAAGGTTTGATAGATTTCATTCTTCTCCTTTAAACCAAAGAAAGCCTGTTTATGCTCATTTCTTTGCCTTATGATGGGAAAGCAGTGAACAAGGATTCACAAAGGGGAAGCTCAAAACACAGTGTGTTTAAAATTAAACCCTGCTACAATAAGACCAGGTGAAGACAGTAAAAGACCCCTAGACACCTTTCTCACCTGGTTGTAACAGAGTTTCAAAATGGTTCTGTTTTATTGTTGGTCATGAGGGAAAACATGAGATAATGCTTTAGCTTGCTCACTATTGAAACTTTCCCCGGCTGCTTGAGAATAATATTTCACTATCCACAAATTTCAGCTTTAAACAGTTTCTGCATTTTGGCACAAAATGCAAACATTTGATTCTAAACACATTATTACAATGCAAAATCCAAAGTTCACTGTGTTTGCAGTCATGTGAATTGTTACTCTTTGCAGTAGTTAAGATGTGCATTCCCTTTCTTATCTTTGTTTTTGTACTATCATGTGGTATACTGTGCAAGCTACTGTTTCATCTTTACGTTCAAGTCCATAGCTTATTCATGAGTTCAGTGAGTGGGGAAGAAAATAAACCATTGAACTTTTCACAGCTGCAGCCCTTTAACTCACTGTAGCAATGCTCAAAAATCCTTGGTTAAGTGCTTTATTTTAAGTAGTTAGTGGTAAATTTGAATCTTACAACAGCCCTGAAAATTATATTATATCAGAGGATTGGCTGAATATTTTGGGTAGATGTTTTTTCTCCTTCGATAAGAGTTTAAAATGACCAGCCATTCTGTTTTACTTGACACTTGGAAGTTAACTCCAATGCATTTATGAAGGACAGGGAATATGTCAATATTTAAATCACCGCTGGGTTGCCAATGTGCTGTCTGACTGATATCAATATCATGTAAACATCATCCATGACCTTCCCTCCATCATAAGGTCAGAAGTGGAGATGTTCACTGATGATTGCCCACTGATCGTTTCAATCGCAACTCCTCAGATACGGAGGCAGTCTGTGCCCGCATGCAGCAAGATCTGAAAACATCCAGGCTAGGACTGTTAAGTGCAAGTAACATTTGCACCACACAAGTGCCAGGAAATGACCATCTCCAACAAAGGATAGTCTAACCACTTCTCTTTGACATTCAATGGCATTGCCTTTGTCAAATCCCCCACCATCAACTTTCTTTGGGGCCACCATTGACCAGAAACGTAACTGGATCAGCACATAAATATTGTGGCTACAAGAATAGGTCAGAGGCTGGGTATTTGGCAGTGAGTGATTTACCTCTGCCTCCCGAAGCCTTTCCCACCCCTACAACACACAAGTCAGGAGTGTGATGGAATATTCTTCACTTGCTTGGGAGATTACAGCTCCAACAACACTCAGGAAATTTGATACCATCGAGGACAAAGCAGTTTGCTTGAGCAGCACCCCATCCACCACCTTAAACCTTCACTCCCTCCACCACTGGCACAGTGTGGCTGCAGTGCATACCATCTACAAGATGCACTGCAGCAACTCACCAAGGCTCCTTTGACAGCACCTCTCAAACCTGCACCTCTACCACCTAGAAGGACAAAGGCAGCAGGCAGGAAGACAACCACCTCCAAGTTCCCCTCAAAGTCCTATGCAATCCTGACTTGGTTTTCGCCGGGTGCTCCGGTTTCCTCCCACAGCCAAAGACTTGCAGGTTGATAGGTAAATTGGCCATTGTAAATTGCCCCTAGTGTAGGTAGGTGGTAGGAGAATGGTGGGGATGTGATAGGGAATATGGGATTAATGTAGGATTAGTATAAATGGGTGGTTGTTGGTTGGCACAGACTTGGTGGGCCGAAGGGCCTGTTTCAGTGCTGTATCTCTAAATAAATAAAAATAAACTTGCCACAGAGTTTTAACACTCAGAAAGCTGTTTGCTCCTGCACTGAAAACATCTCTCTCCTGTCTGCTCTCATCTCGCTCTCACCAGCTTTGGAAACCATTGAAGACATATGAACCCCAAGAGAGAAAGGTCTGCCACAATGAACAAAGTTTAAGAAGAATACTGGGCCCCAATGAAAAGCAAGATCTACCTACAGGCAAAGACTACAGTGAGCTCAAAGCACAGTAACAAAAACCCCTCTTCAGAGATTGTCCCAAACCCCTCTACTTTCTTTTTCGTGTGCTCTTTTCTGTCTCTATTTGCATGTACGTATCGCATACACATGCTAGCGTGGGCGCGGTGTGTATCCGTGTGCGTTAACCGAATTAGAGATTAAGTTTAAGTTTTAATAAATTTCACTTTTTTTTAAACTGAAGGAAAGCCTGTTTGTTTATTTCTTTGCCTTATAATTGGAAAGTGGTGAACAAGGATTCATCAAGGGGGAGCTCCGCACACCAGTGTGTTTAAAACAAAACCCTGTAATAATAAGACCAGGTGAAGGCTAAAAGGGACCCCTAGACACCTTTCTCACCTGGTCGTAACAGTATGATGTATCCAAAAAGGTCATAATGATTGGAGCTGGAGTTAAATCATGTGACTGGTATAGCAATAATTATTTATTTCTTCAGAGTATGGACAATATGCTGTACAATATAGTATAACTTTTATTTTGTACTAATTGTATATGACATTGTTTCAAGCACTGTTACATATAATATACTCTTTACAGAGCCACTGCTATCTGAATTATTTACAGGATCTATTGAGTATATTTATCCTGCCTTTTGGGGAAAATTGTATCCGGTGTATCTCTAGTTTGCTTTTTGTCAATTTGGAATTTAAGCAGGAATGGATATAAACACCATACTTTTGGACTTAAAATAGATCATTAAACAGAAATAAATGGGAAAGGACTGAGGCATTGAGGCAAGTTGTCAAGCTGGCACATAGAAGACGTGAAGTCCTCTCAAATCAGCAATATATATATAAAAAAAGTTTTCCCAATGTTGTCATGGCTGTGAATGTGAGAATCATTTTAATTGGTTGGCTTAGGTCTCCTGTTCATTGGCAGCAATGTGGTTACCAGGGGAATGCATGTTATTCAGTGGATATTTTTCCCTGGTGGAGTTTTTGGAGTTTAAATATTTGATATATTTTAATTTAAGGAACCTAAATCGTGTTATTTCTGGATTGAACAATGCAATCTGAATATAAGTTATAATACACTTGGTATAAACTGTATTATAGTAGGCTATTATTTTAAACAGAAAATGAAACCAAAAATTATGATTTGCTAAATTAAAAGGGCATTTACCATTTGAATGTAGCTTGGTTTTTAATGTGAATATTTTGCCATTCCTCTTATTCTCAACATTTCACCCCCCCCCCCCCCCGTTTTGTGTGTGTGTAGAAATTTATCGAGTTTGAAGATGCACTGGAGCAGGAGAAGAAGGAGCTTCAGACACATGTGGAGTCTCTGGAGTTGCAGACCAGACAGCTGGAACTCAAGTCTAAGAACTATGCAGACCAACGTAAGTTTAGAATGCATTGTAGCAATAGAGGACTGTAGAGGGGCATCTTTCTTCAACCAGAACAACTTGCTTTTATATAGCACCTTTAACAAACTAAAATGCCTCACAGGAACAATTTTTTGACACTGAGCCACATAAGAAGATACTTGGACAGGTGACCAATAGCTTGGTCAAAGAGGTAGGTTTTAAGGAGTATCTCGCAGGAGGAGAGAGAGGCAGAGAGGTTTAAGGACAGAGTTCCAACTGGCAACTGAAGGCATGGTTGCCAGTAGTGGAGGGGTTAAAATCGAGGATGTGCTAGTGGATAGAATTGGGAGAGCTTATAGATCTCGGAAGGTTGTGGGGCTGCAGGAGGTCACAATGATAGGGAGTGGTGAGGTCATGGAAGGATTTGGAAAAAAGATAAGAATTTAAATTCTGAGGCACTGCCCGGTTGGGACTCAGTATTGGTCTGTGAGCATCGCATGGCGGGTGAACGGACTTGGTGTGTGTCAGAATACGGGCATCAGTGACAATCTTCTTTACTGGATAGAATTGGGAGAGCTTATAGATCTGGATACTGGAGAAGATATTGCCAGCACAAACTTGTTTTGCATTCTAATCCTGTGACCAATGTAAGGATTTCCAGCCCCCCCTGCCAAAAAGTGTTAAAAAAGCAAATAATATCTAAAAATTTGCAAGTCGTTGACCTCATTGTAAACATTCATCAGGCCATGAAGTGGAAACATTGGCTTGAATTTTAGCCTGGAGGTGAGTTCCGTGCAGAGGGTCAGTTGTGAGGTTGCACCCGGAATATTAGGTTTCCAGAATGTCCTGCAGTTTTTAACTGCAGGGCTCCTTTAAATTTTTTTCTGTCGGGTTCCTGCCCACAGGCTGTCTGACAGACTGGAGGCCTTTTGAGCGGGAAATCTGCTACACAAGGTTGAAGTCTACGAGAGCAGGTTGGTGTATGGGGGAATATGAGAGATTGTTGGAGTGGGGTGTTCATGATCATGGTGGAGGAGTCCTGATCGCTGTGGGGTGGGGGGTGGGGTCCCAGTTGTAGAGCCTGGGATGGGGGAATGATTAATGAGTAGCTTGTTGGACGTGGAGGAAACACTACTGCTTCTCCTGGCCCACAAGCTGTGCTGTAAAGGCACTTGCCTTATGTATTCACCCCTTTATGCCTGCTTGTGGCTGCCGTATTTCCCAAGGCCTGAGAAATCTGGCTGTCTGTAGTAAAAACAGAATGACCGTTAAACTGAAGGCAGGGAGCCTCATTATAATATATAAGTAACCAACCAACTTCCCATGTGCGGATTGGTCACACGCACATTCCGCCTCCATTAAAACCAGAAGTGGGTGGGTGTGAGGCATGTTGGGTTCCTGTTTCAGATTTTTTTACACTTAAACCTTTGGCAGAACCCCAACCCACCCATTTTTGGGAGTTAAGGTTCAGGCTATTATTATAGTGCAGGGCCCATCTCAATGATTTGTTCATTCTCAACTGTGCTCAACCGGGAGTGTGACACAAGTGTTTCTTGGTTTAAGTAAAATTGAGCTATAAGTTCCACTTTGACCTGTAGGTGAGTATGAACTCAGAGAAGAATCATCACCATTTCTGCTTAACACTGTCATGCTTTCTGGTCAGTCTCCCTTTTCCTGCTGGAGTATTGCCACAGATTTTAGCGTTTCTTTCACTGTTTTTCTGCCACAACTCTCAGTTCGCCTTTTGTTTATCGGTTTATTTGCTCTTCTCCCACCTACGTTCTTACATAGAATTTCCTAATGAAAGGAGTACTGAGACTTATCCATGTTTCATAAGCATCGGTATTAGCTTATATAGGATCATAATACATCATATGGTACCATGTGGAATTGAAACAAGGACAAATTATACATAGGGATTTACATACACTGGGTTGCATATAAATGGACTTAAATGTAATTCTACTTACCTGGCACATAAGTGATGAATTATATTACAGCGAAGTGATGTCTATTTTATTTCACTCCGAACTATACAATAAGCTTTCAAAGCTGTTTAAGCTTAAACCTTCTCAATAGTGCAACTAGAAAGTACCCATGAAAGAAATCCCTGCCTATGGGCCATTTTTATGGTAGAGAATTCCTGTCTTTGACAGTGTGATTGCCAAAACCAATACGACAATAAGTGATCCTCAGAAGATTGGAGATCTGAGTGTAAAATCACTGAACAAAATGTGAAGTGAACTGCTAAAAGTTTTATATGGTCATTTACTATTTTTAAAGAGAAATTCCTTTTGAGTTTATCTGAAAGGATATTATTTATGTACCTTTTGTCTTTTAATGTCCCCCTCTGCTTTAGCCCAGCGCATTGTGCATCATTCTTGTGTGCATGATTGCTAGGAATTCCTTTGGTTTCTGAAATTTGTGCTGGTGATGCCACTCTACATTCCTTAACACCCGACCTTCCATAAGATACCATCGTGATTGAGTCTTCAGGAGCAGCGATAAGGATCTTGATGCGATAGATCGCTGCAGGTGCCCCGGTTACAGAGACTGTAGTCAGATGTTGAAATTTATTTCTGAGGATCTGCCTCAAATTCAAGGGCGGTCACTTATCCGTCACATTGTGCAGTTTCCCTCTAAGGTCATTAAGTTTTTTACATTTTCTATTTGGCAAAGTTTCTCACAAGCAAGGCACATCTCTGTTTTATTTTGGTACAGAATAAAAAAAATTTACAATTGCTCTTTATTTTTTTTTTACTCATCTTTGAATTAAATCCTGAATGCCCTAAAAATTCTGTCTTCATTTCTACATTGCTAGATTTTGTCTGATTTTATTAAATGGAATTCTTTCAATTCTTTCTTATTGATGTTGGTCTCATTCAGCAATGTGACTGATTCTGACCTTTATTGCAGTTACCAGATTGGAGGAGCGGGAGGCAGAGATGAAGAAGGAATACAATGCATTACACCTGAGGCACACTGAGGTAAGAGCTCAGACAATCAGTATACCCATGCGCAAACTGATTTTTGATGGTATTCTCTTGAAAAAGACTGAGATAGAGGCTAAATGTCACTGAGATGCATACAGGTGGGAGCTGACGTTTATTGCAAGGTACTTGATATAGGGTTGGATTCCGAACTCATTTTGACTACAGGGTGTTGAGAGTAGCACCAAAATAAGAGGTAACTGTCACTGCAGGGTACCTGAGACACAATGAGATAGGAGTTGACTAGCGGTGTAAGTTCATTCAAAAATGATGGGATAAAGTTTCGTCTTCATTGCTTGGTGGTAATCTGGTGTAGGAGATCTCCTGCCCCTTATGGGACCCACCTGATCTTCAATCCATTGATTTCAATGAAATGACAATTGGGTGAGTTCTATAACGGGCGGTCGATCTGTTCCACCAGATTACTGCTCAGGGAGTGAAGACGACAATGTACCCTTATTGAGGTAGAAACATAGTTGAGCCTAAGTAAGTTATAGAGATGAGTTTCACAACTGAATAAACATCACGTTCAGCACTTTACATCTAGTACTTTGTTTACACAACACATATGTGTAATAAGTAGAAATTTAAGTAGTTTTTACTTCAGGTTATAGAGGGCTTGTTTTGTGATCCGGCATTCATTTTAGTTCATGTCCAAGAATACTTTGGGAGGATAATCATTATCAGGCAGGACCTCCACAATTCTTTGTAAGTGTTACTGAGGAAGAGTATAAAACGGGTTTACATTCATTTGCACTTTCTGTATCTTGCTCTGAGGTAATTTTGGTCATAACGTATTACAGATGTGAAATACATTCCTATAGCCCAGGAGTGCTCAACCTTTTCATGTGGGGGGGGGGGGTCCACATTTCAATTTTTGTCCTACATGTGAGCTGGTGAGAACATTTCAGAAAGATAAAGCATTAAAGATTTATCTTACTGTTAATCAAAACAAAAACAAACGTGCATTTTTGTGAGGAAGCTTTAAATAAGACTAATTTATTGATTTACTTTCTTGTCACTATGTTGAACACTGATTTAGTGACTATCACTATTGACAAAACACATCTGGCTAACTGAATCAGGGAGCATTCCCATTGTCTGTCTATGCAACTTTCTTTCAGAATGCAAATGTGCAGCCATGTTTTCAGCCATCCAGCTCTGTGGTCTTTTTAAACAAGTTATGTTCAATGTCCAGTAAAAGTTCCAATAGTGTTCCTTTTGACAAAATTAATATATTTCCATTTGGCAGGTGTGGTTTCGGACACACTGTAATAAAGGATGTGATTACAGGACACTTAAAAAATAATGGTAGGATTGGGCAGAGTCAACATGGATTTATGAAAGGGAAATCATGTTTAACAAAACTATTTGAGTTTTCTGAGGATGTAACTAGCAGAATAGATGAGGGGGAACTTGTGGATGTGGCATATTTATATTTTCAGAAAGCTTTTGATCAGGTTCTACACAAGAGGTTAGTAAACCAAATTAGAGCACATGGGATTGTAGGGAATATACTGGCATGTATTGAGAACTGGTTAACGGACAGAAAACAGAGAGTAAAAATAAACGGGTCATTTTCAGGTTGGCAGGCTGTGACTAGTGGGTTACCGCAAGGATCAGTGCTTGAGCCCAGCTATTCACAATCTTTATCAATGATTTGGATGTGGGGATTAAATGTAATATTTCCAAGTTTGTAGATGACACAAAACTGGGGGGGAAAGTGAGTTGTGAGAAGGATGCAAAGACACTTCAAGGGGATTTGGAGAGGCTAAGCGAGTGGGTGAAAATTTGGCAGATGGAATACAATGTGGAAAATTGTGAGGTTATCCACTTTGGTAGGAAAAACAGAAATGCAGAGTATTTCTTTAGAGGCAGGGAAGTGTTGAACTTCAAAGAGACTTGGGTGCCCAAGTTCATGAGTCACTGAAAGCTAACATGCAGGTACAGCAAGCAATTAAGAAGGCAAGTGGTATGTTGGCCTTCATTACACGAGGATTTGAGTACAGGAGTAAAGATATCCTACTGCAATTATAAAGAGCCTTGTGAGACCGCACCCAAAGTATTTTGTGTAGTTTTGGTCTGCTTACCTAAGGAAAGATATACTTGCCATAAAGGGAGTGCAATGAAGGTTTGCAAACTAATTTCTGGGATGGAGGATTGTCCTATGAGGAAAGACTAAATAGACTGGGTCTTTATTCTCTGGAGTTTAAAAGAATGAGAGGCGATCGCATTCAAACATTCAAACAGGGCTCAACAGGGCAGATTTCAGAAGGATGCTTCCTCTGGCTGGGGGGAGGTCTAGAACCAGGGGACACAGTACACAGTCTCAGAATAAGGGGCAGGCCATTTAGGACTGAGATGAGGAGGAATTTCTTCACTCAGAGGGTAGTGAATCTTTGGAATTCTCTGCCACAGAGGGCTGTGGAGGCTCAGTCATTGAGTATGTTCAAGACTGAGATTGATAGATTTCTACGTACTAAAAACATCAAGGGATACGGGGATAGTGCAGGAAAATGGTACTGTAGTAGAAGATCAGCCATGATCTCACTGAATGGTGGAGCAGGCTCGAAGGGCTGAATGGCCTACTCTTGCTCTGATTTCTTGTGTTCTTATGTCGTTCCTGTTCGTCAATACTTTTCCTCATTTCTATTGAGTCTGCCTGGTTTCCATTCTATTGTCCTGCTTGACTGATAAACTGGTTCAGTTTGTGGACTTCACCACTGATTCCATTTACTCTGCCCTTTAATAAGCATGGCAGGAGGTATGGTTGAGCAGTTTTGCAAGTCACTGTCTTCTCTAGCCAGTCGCCTTTGAACCTCATGACACGCTAATTATTTTGCATCATCATTAAAACTGCAGCAGTTTTCTCCGGGTGCTCTGGTTTCCTCCCACAAGCCAAAAGACTTGTAGGCTGGTAGGTAAATTGGCCATTATAAATTGCCCCGAGTTTAGGTAGGTGGTAGGGAAATATAGGGACAGGTGGGGATGTGGTAGGAATATGGGATTAGTGTAGGATTAGTATAAATGGGTGGTTGATGGTCAGCACAGACTCGGTGGGCCGAAGGGCCTGTTTCAGTGCTGTATCTCTGAACTGAACTGAACATTGAATTGCTGGGAATCATGATTCCTACAACCATATCGGGTTCCAGCACAATTTGGATTGGGTTTTGGTACATATGACACAAAGTAGATTAGGTTTACTCAGCTGTTTGGTTTTGCCTGTCTTCCTGATGGTAGGTTTATGGCCTCTGCTCAGTTTTTTTTCCCCTAGTAACATGGCTAATGTCAACAACTGACCATGTAGCGGATTTGTGAGCACAAGTCCTCTACCTTATATTCTGCATTACAGCATGCTAGTTTTTTAATGTCTCCCTAACTACCCAGACCTGACTGTATTAACGTTAGCCTGCATGTCATAGTAGGTTAAATTGATAGGGCAAAGGAGTCCAAATCTATTCTGTACGATCTAATATATAAAGTTGGAAAGACAGTTTGATTGTGTACCGTTATGGAGCAATATATAATTAGTAATGGAATGAATAGAAAAATGTCAAAAATTGGTGTCTTTTAGAGTGTATTTTTTTATCTGATTTATAGAATGTGCCCTTCAACAGCTTCAATATAGTACTAGTGTAAAGACCATCCTGATTTGAACTCTGCCAACTTGCATGACAGCCACACAAGCAATTTCAGGAGATTTGCAAGTTGCAGATTTCTGATGATAGTGACCTTTAATCTATGATAAACAAATCTTGATTTTAATCAAGAAATACCTAATGGGCATTGTTGGTTCTGGCAGCTCACCTCATTCAGTGATTATTGAGCTGGCAGGGGTGGTGTGAGGGGAGAGTGAGAAGGAAGGAAAATGATGTAAATAACTGCAGCTGAAAAATATTTGTTTAAAAATAAAGTACTCTTCCTGAAGCCATTTGTGGATCTGTCATTGTGTTTTATGCATCAGCGTTGTAGCAAAGATTGGCTACCCAATGTGTGGATAGAGTGCTGAGATGATTTGTGCTATCAGTTTTAACCAGGTATATTATTACCCTTCCCCCGTTTACAGTGACTAAATTGTTCTTCCATCTTGCAGATGATACAAACTTATGTGGAACATATAGAACGATCCAAGATGCACCAAGTTGGGGGTAATGCCCAATCAGATGGAACAATGACTGGGAGGAACAAGTAAGGATTGTGTAAAACCAAGTGTTTCTGCTGTGGTAGATTGCAGTTGCTGGGGTATTTGATGGTGTGCAGAAGGTGGCTTAAAAAATAACAGTAAAATTTATGTTTTTTTTAACAGCTTTTTTTTTACGGCTGTGATTGAGATTCAGTAGCCTGAATCAATGAGAATAAATTTTGACTATTTGATAGCGTAGTTTGCACTCAAAAGTTTCTGTCAGAAAAATAGAACTGAAGACCTAGCTTTGTTGTGTGATGTTTCAAAATGCTTTTACATATTATTTAATTCAGACAGCAAGGGAATCTGTACTTTCAGCATTTACTAGTAGAGCTTTATAGCAGGATTGTCTCATTGTCGTATAACTCTTGCATCAATATTATGTCATGGCCAAGCAATTATATCAACAAGTGTCATTACTGCACAGGAGAGTTTGTTAGTACACTTATCAGGACCCAGGTGGAATCTTGTATAGCACAATGTCCCAGATTATGTATGACGGAGGAGTAGATTTTCAGCTCAACTCCTGGGCGTAAAAGTTAAGTTGGGGTTTGTCCGCCCATTGTAGGAACCACCCAGTTATCATTTCCACGCTGGAATAATGGGCAGCCATACTTGGGTAGCAGGTTGAAAATCTACTTCAGAATCACAGGATAAGCGGAGGACTGAGAAGGGATATGGCCAACGTTTTTGAAATGCTGAAAGGCCTGAATAACGCAAATGCTGTCAGATTATTTGAGAAACTGAGATCATGTAGTTAGTGGATGTGAGTGCAAAATTGTCAAGCCAAAAGTAAAATTACATGTGTGGAGTAAGCTTCCATCAAAAGTAATTAATGGCATCTTGATTAAGAAAGAGCTGAGATGGTACCACTAAACACCATGGAGCAGTGCTATGCTCAGCCTTCCACTCTTTTGAATTCATAGTCTTAGCCCTGCTGTCGGGAGGTAATGAACAGAGGTTAGGCATCTTTTGGCAGAAGGGAAAGGCAATCAGATAAGGTATCATTGATGGGGAACTCTTGCATACCTCCTGAATGGCCAGCAAAAAGTGGCATTGGGCAATGTGGAAGCAGGTATGTATGCACAATTCATAGATTATACAAGTGTTCCTATTTATTGCTTCAGTTAATATTTTGGGGAGTGCTTGAATCAGTATAAATAATTAAATGCTTGATGTGCACTAATAACAATTGCATTCCACAGGGTAATTTTGTAAGCAAATATTGGTAGCTTCTAGTCAGTAAGTACGAACTATGTTTTGATAAATTACTAAGGTAGAAAATGAAAAAGTGCTGACTGAAGTTTAACAACCTCTTTGCAAATTATTGGGTCTTCTAGATGCCTCTGCAGTTGAGCAGCTGTTCGTCCTTCATGTATCCTCTCCTTTCTGAGACATGCCAGATATGGTTCCTCGGTCACTCTTGCCCTTTTAGTACCTGGCCTAAGCTCTCATTTTTCACTTGTGAATCCAGAAAGTGAGTGTTGTCAGGTTTTTTTCTAACCTGTTGGAGGCCTCGTAGTCAAGCCAAATACTGTCTAAATACTTTTCTGCAGTGGTAACTGAATAGCTTCCAGGAATGGAAACCATGGCCATTTACAATTCCTCAGCCTGAGGAGACTGAGGTCATAAAAAAAAAAGAAAAAACTTCCATTTTATGTAGTGCTATTTACAACTTCAAGATGTCCCAAAGCATTTTAATGCTAGTGAAGTGTTGTAGGAAACATGGCGGCTAATTTGCATGCAGCAAATTCCCATGAACAGCAGTGAGATATATGTCCAAATATCTGCTTTACTTATGTTGCTTGAACAACAACAACAGCTTGCATTTATATAGCACCTTTAACATAGTAAAATGTCCCAAGGTGCTTCATAGGAGCGTAATCAAACAAAATTTGATACCAAGCCACATAAGGGGATGCTGGGGCAGATGACCAAAAACTTTGTCAAAGAGGTTGATTTTAAGGAGCGTTTTAAAGAAGGAAAGAGAGACAGAGAAATTTGGGAAGGGAATTATGGAGCCTCAGGATAAATATTGACCAGGCTAAGACACTGAGAGAGCTCACCCGTTCTTCTTCAAATAATGCCACAGAATCGCTTACACCACCCAAGAAGGCAGACAGGGCCTTACTTTAACATTTCATCTGAAAGATGACACCTCTAGCAATGCAGTATTCCCTCAGTACTGCACTGAAGTTTCACCCTAGATTTTGTGTCTGGAATGGGGCTTGAACCCAGAACCTTCTGACTCAGGGGCGACAGTCCTATCGCTGAGCTAAGGCTGTCTCAGTTGTCAGCCCTCTAACCCCGCTCCCCCCCCCCCCCCCCCCCCCCAATATTCATGTCTTCCTCTCCTGAAAGCTCAATTTCAAAGTGACGTGCCAGCCTAATAAACATTTTGCCAGTAGCGTAGAATTAAATTCTGTCTTGAGACATTCTTTATCAAAAATTAACCGGGGGCATTCTTGATGAATGAGCTTCTGTCAACTTCAGTCAGATTAGATTGTGTTCAAGTTTTAAACAATTAAATGAATACTCCAGAGAATGCTCCTAAAATTAATATTTGTACATCCTACACAGGAGATGGTCATTTTTAAAGCCAAAAGTTAGATGCAGATTGTGCTTTTTAAAAAAAATTACCAGTGGTTGTTGTGCCGTGCAGCCTTTACAGCTCATTTGGGGAATACTGGTGTGCTTGAAGACAATACCCGATGATATGGAGTGCTAGACACTGCCTCAAGCAGTGATGGCCCGATTATCTGCACTGCCCTGTGCACCAAATACAAATGTGATTTCATTCGAAGAATATGCTGCTGCCTGCAGGCAGTCTCTTAACACTGTTTGTCATGGGACTTTACAACAGATGACTGTCTTGCCCCAAAGTACAAGTAAAATTTAGAGTAGCAAAGCATCATTCTGGTCCGGGAGCATAATTAATCCCATTGGAAGCAAAGGTAGTTTCAGCTTGACATATCTGCCTGGCTGAATCTGGCTGAGATGCAGCTGATACTCTGTGAATCAGTTTCTGATGTGTTAGGATGAATTTAACACCCGAGACAAAGTGACATTGATTACATCAGCAGGTATGAATGTCCCTGTGTGCCAGATATTATTAAAGATTTACCAGGCAGTAGAGGCAGAAAGAAGTACTGCTTGAAGACATGGTTCTAAAATTTGCATGTATATGGCACCTTTCACAACAAAACATCCCCAAATTGTTCTTCATGATCAGTGGGGCGGAAGCGGGGAGGTGGGTTGCGGACGTTACATTGGGAAATGGAGTGACTATTATGTAGGAAAGTAGTTTGGCTAACAGGATACCTGTTGAAAAGAGAAGACCATGAGGGTTTTCCCAGTATCCCATTGTATCTCTGACGAGTCCAATGAAATCGCTGCCCCCCACACCCCCCCAGCCAAAATACAATGTGGGCAAACCTGACTAACTCGGTTATACCAGGTTTCCCCAATATTTTGGACTTTCCACTGGAGTGACGAAGGAAGATCGGGAGAATCCCTATGGAAATGCGTGGCGAGAATGTTGCCATCAGGATCTGTCCTCTAGCAAATGCTGCTGTGTGAACCCCCTTTAAAGAGGGAGGCACATAGTCAGGTTCTCTAAACTATTCCAAATACCTTTTTAAATAAAGGTAGGACCTGAACACATTTTGAGCCTTGCTTCTACATCACTGATGGCTATTAGTGGTTGGCATGTGATGCCCGCAATGTAAATCAAGCTTGATATGTAACTCCATGGCTTCAATTACACCTCCAAACCCAATTATAAACACCATATCCAATTAGCCTGGATTAGCCTTGGGTACACTACAGCAACTGGACTGTTATCCGAGACTATGCCTGGTGATTACAAATTATCCCAGTTGTTCTGGTTCACAATACGGAATCTGGTTACTCCCGCCCACTATCTGAACACGTCGTGCTTTTGTGCTGTGCTTTAGTAGCTACTTTGTTACTGAAAATTGCTGAATCATTACATGGGTTGTTATCATTTAGAAAAAAATTGGATGCTGCACCAAAACTGCAATAAAGCCTTCTGGACATTTGCATTGTGCCAAATTTGTCCCAACACCTGTTCATTACCCTTTGGTGATCCTCAGGACCTTTTTATAGATTTACATAAATCAAAATTCTGGAGCAGCATGGCCACAATAATTGTACCAACCCTTCCCGGGCTGTTTCTTCCGCTTGCTGCTGTGTTTCATAACTTTTGGGAGCTGCTGTTTCAGTTGCTGTTAAGCAACTTATGGCTTAAAATGGCTGATGTGTCAAATTCAAAATTGAAACACCCATGACAAGTTTTGGAAATTGTACCTGAGTGACATCCCGGGGGTGCAGCAGGTGCTGACAGGAGAGCAGCAATCAGGGTGTTGTTGGACTCACGCTTACTTCTAGTAGATATGCCAAGTAATTAAAGAAAACTTTCAACAGCTTTTATCGTCTTGGTGATTTTGGTTGTTAATGCTGCTGTTTTGGACAATTGTACTGATAACACTTCCAAAACAAGTGACCGTTGTTATTTTATGTGAGAACAAAAGAATAAGTACATATCTTCTACCTTGTCTCATAGAACATAGGAACATGAGTTTGTAGGAACAGGCATAGGCCATTTAGCCCTTTGAGCCTGTTGTTACGACTGAGGCGGGAGCAATGCACTGTCAATTCAATCCCATCACTCCACAGGTCACAGCAAATTATTAAAGTTTTCCCATCCAACCAGAAAACAGCCAAATTAAACACTCTCTAGTAACCCCCAGAGTAAAACAGACCAAACCAGGTATCTTTAGACAACAACAAATTAACTATTTATTAAAACTAAATCTTAAACACTAATAAGATAAACCTATGTCTAAAGATCTTATAACTTATTTTAACCTAACTCCCCCATTCGCACACATATATTCAAAAATCAACGGTTAATCATTTTTAAAAAAATGATGTTTTAAAAATTTGCTATTTCTTAATAAATAAATAACTGGGTTGTAGTCTTTGTGGGTTACATTCCTAATGGGTGAGGTATCCTAGTGTAAAAATAATCAAATGCCACTCGAAGGCGCCACGCAGATTTCAGGAAACAGGCCCTCAATAGATACGTATTCAAAGCACTTCGGCTACAGCAGGCATCAAACAGTTCTTTAAACAAGGAGTATAGCAAGGGTTCATTTGGATTTTAAACCCGGCAGTCTCAGTTGAAATTTTTCTGCGAATTCCAGAAAACACAATCAGTCAAGAGCGATTCAATCTTGAAGAAAAGATGTCTTGGGTTAGAAGTAAAGAAAAGGAATTTTGCTACCTCCAGCAATGCAAATGGTCTCTTCAAAGGGGTTTTCACTCCTTCAGCAATTAACTTGGCCTGTAGCTCATTGTAGAATTTTTGCTGAGAGAAATAGACAGCTCTTTCCTCCAGTAAGCACACTTCGCTGTTGTCTGGTTCAGACCGGTTTTGCCAGTTTTACACACAGTCAAATCGAAACATTAACCATGTGACCTCGCTGTCCTGCTGTGGCCTAGGGACAGGTGCAGCTGGCACCCTGTGCTCAGTCTTAAAGGCACACTGTTTTCAAACAGAGCCTTAAAGGCATAGACTGTTTTTAATCAGAGGAGAAAAAAATACAGTTCCATGACACTGTTCAGAGATTCAGTGAGATCGTGACTGATCTGCGACCTAACTTCATATAACTGCTGTTTACTTAGCTTAAGACATGTGACTTCCAGTAAGTGTGTTTTTAAACAAAGTCCCAAGTCCTTCCTTTAAAAAAGAAACACAAGTCCAGCAGCTCCTCAGATATTTCCACAGACTTTTACAGAAAAGTCCTCAAAAAAAAGAGTCTTTTTCCTCGGATGGTGATGGCAAACACGAGGGGGCATAGCTTTAAGTTGAGGGGTGATAGATATAGAACAGATGTCAGAGGTAGTTTCTTTACTCAGAGAGTAGTAGGGGCGTGGAACGCCCTGCCTGCAACAGTAGTAGACTCGCCAACTTTAAGGGCATTTAAATGGTCATTGGATAGACATATGAATGAAAATGGAATAGTGTAGGTCAGATGGTTTCACAGGTCGGCGCAACATCGAGGGCCGAAGGGCCTGTACTGCGCTGTAATGTTCTAATTCTAATAACTGCCTTTGCCCCATATCCCTTAGAACCTTTGGATAACAAAGATCTGTCAATCTCAGATTTAATACTAACAGTTGTGCATCAATTGCCATTTGCAGAAGAGAGCTCTAAACATCTACCATCCTTTGTGTTTCCTAATTTCACTCCTGAAAGGTCTGGCTCTAATTTTTAGGCTAGAGTAAAACAGAGTAAAATGCCCCCTAGTCTTAGACTACCTAACTTGTGGAAATAATTTATCTATATCTACCCTATCTGTTCCCCTTAGTATCTTGAAAACCTTGATCAAATCACCCTTTAACCTTCTGAATTCCAGGGAATACAACCCTAGTTTGTGCAATCTGCCCTCATAATTTAACTTTTGATGTCCAGGTATCATTCTAGTAAATCCAAGCCGCGCTCTCTCCAAGGCCAGTATATTCTTCCTAAGATGTGGTGCCCAGAACTACTCACAGTACTCCAGCTATGGTCTAACCAGGGCTTTGTATAGCTGAAGCATGACTTCTGCTCCTTTGTATTCTAGTCTATATATAAAGGCCAACATTCCATTAGCCTTTTTGATTTTTTCTGTACCTGTTCATGACATTTTGATCCATGTACCTCAACCTCCAAGTCTCTTTGGGCCACCACTGTTTCTAGTTTTTCATCATTTTCGAAGGTACGCTGTTCTATCCTTTTCAGGTCCAAAGTGGATGATATTGCCTACATTGAAATCCATTTGCCACAGTTTTGCACATTGACTTTATCGACGCCTCTTTATAATTTTATCCATCCATTTGCACTGCTTACAATGCCATCTATCTGTGTCATCGGCAAATCTGGATACTTGACTTCCTATCTCATCATCTAAGTTGTTAATGAATACATTGAATAATTGAGGCCCAACACAGATCCTTGCGGCATACCACTAGTCCCATCCTGCCAATTAGAGTATCTGCCCATTATCCCTACTCTCTATCTCCTGCCACTCAACCAATTTCCTAACCAGGTCAATAACTTGCCTTCAGTTCCATGTGCTTTAGCTAATTGTCTCTTACGAAGGACTTTAGCAAATACCTTCTGCAATTCTATATAAATAACATCCATAGACATTCCCCTGTCGACTACTTTAATCACCTCTTCAAAAAAAAAATCAGTCAGGTTCATCAGGCATGACTTGCCCTTTGTAAATCCATGCTGGCTCTCTAATCAGCTGAAAACTTTCAAGGTGTTCAGTCACCCTTAATGATGGACGTTAGCAATTTCCCCACAACTGATAGGCTAACTGGTCTAAAATTCCTCCGTAAACCAAAAGGTTGTCAGATTCCACAAACTGAAACTAAATCTTGTCAATGTCTACGTGGAGCATGAGATTGGTGAATCTACTGTATACCTGTGATATGTGACATTAGCATTTTTGCTTACTTAAAGCTGAAACTTTCACAAAAGAGTACCATTTTGATTTTTAATGCTGCATATTTTGATGAATTTTATTTAACTAAAAGTATTAAAGTTTAAGCATTAATCCTGGTAAATTGAAACAGCTATCTTGACCTGGCATATCTACACTAGTTCCTCATTGTGCCACAGAATATTGTTTATGCATTGCTTGCTTTTTCTTTGTCTGCAGTATTGGGGCTGCTCTCAATGGTAGCCAGCTGGCTATATGTTGTGCTAGTTTGTGACCTTTGAACTGTGTTGATTAATTGTGTTCTTCTTGTCCTGCTCTCTGTGCTGTGCTGTTGCTGCTGTTGTGGCTGTTTTCTGTGTTGCCACAGTCATCGCCAACCATGGAGAAAAAGGTAAATGTTGTTCAGCCATTTCAACCCTCCTACTCCAAATGCATCTTTTTTGCCCCATCCCTCTTTCTACCCAAGCTGGGAAAATAAGGTCTCCGCATTTATTTTTGAATTGTTATGATTAATCACTGCATTCATTGATTAATCATTGAAGTTTGTATAGCAAATGTACATTGACAAATGATTTATCCGAGCTGCCTGACAGGGATGCCAGCATGCAGATAAGATATAATGGGCTACATTTTCCTACCTTCCTTAATTTTTGTAAGATAGTAGATGTGAGTAAAAAGGACTGTATATTTTTGGTTCAGAAATTAACTATTTAGCACTGATCTAAGGATTCCTATTGCTCCAAAAATTGATAAACCTACAGGAGTGCAAAGTGAGTGAATGGGCTGTGTTTTTATTGTTAAAGTCTTATTAGATTAATGATGAATTCACAAAGCATTCTGCAGATGTACAGTCAAAGGGAAAGGTGAGTATTTTATTCCTGGTTAGATTTGACATTAATGAGTTTAATGAAGGGAAGGATTTTCATTTATTACCAAGCAGTTAAAAGAAATAATCCAGAGAAGTTTTCTGCCTGAAAGCATGGTGCTTGGTTAATTGAAACAAAAACAAGAAATGCTGGAATCACTCAGCAGGTCTGGCAGCATCTGTGGAAAGAGAAGCAGAGTTAACGTTTCGGGTCAGTGACCCTTCTTCAGAACTGACAAATATTAGAAAAGTCACAGATTATAAGCAAGTGAGGTGGGGGTGGGGCAAGAGATAACAAAGGAGAAGGTGCAGATTGGACCAGGCCACATAGCTGACCAAAAGGTCACGGAGCAAAGGCAAACAATATGTTAATGGTGTGTTGAAAGACAAAGCATTAGTACAGATTAGGTGTGAATATACTGAATATTGAACAGCAGCAAGTGCAAACCTGAAAAAAAACCTGAAAAAAACAGTGGATAAGCAAACTGAACAAACTAAGATGAAATGAAATAAATGCAAAAAAAGATAGTAAAAAATGTAAAAAAGAATGTAAAAAAAGGAAGAAAAAATAACTAAAAATGAAAGTAAAATGGGGGGCTGTCATGCTCTGAAATTGTTGAACTCAATGTTCAGTCCGGCAGGCTGTAGTGTGCCTAATCGGTAGATGAGATGCTGTTCCTCGAGCTTGCGTTGATGTTCACTGGAACACTGCAGCAATCCCAGGACAGAGATGTGAGCATGAGAGCAGGGGGGAGTGTTGAAATGGCAAGCAACCGGAAGCTCAGGGTCCTGCTTGCGGACTGAGCGGAGATGTTCCGCAAAGCGGTCACCCAGTCTGCGCTTGGTCTCCCCAATGTAGAGGAGACCACACTGTGAGCAGCGAATACAGTATACTACATTGAAAGAAGTACAAGTAAATCGCTGCTTCACCTGAAAGGAGTGCTTGGGGCCTGGGATAGTGAGGAGAGGGGAGGTAAATGGGCAGGTATTACACCTCCTGCGATTGCAGGGGAAGGTGCTTTGTCTTTCAACACACCATTAACATATTGTTTGCCTTTGCTCCGTGACCTTTTGGTCAGCTATGTGGCCTGGTCCAATCTGCACCTTCTCCTTTGTTATCTCTTGCCCCACCCCCACCTCACTTGCTTATAATCTGTGACTTTTCTAATATTTGTCAGTTCTGAAGAAGGGTCACTGACCCGAAACGTTAACTCTGCTTCTCTTTCCACAGATGCTGCCAGACCTGCTGAGTGATTCCAGCATTTCTTGTTTTTGTTTCAGATTTCCAGCATCCGCAGTATTTTGCTTTTATTTTAGTGCTTGGTTAATTGGTGGATATGTCGCAGTTAGGTAGGAGAAAGAGGATAGGTTGGCCTAGGAATGCAAAGCGAAGAGGGGGCAACTGATTCATATCAAGTACTATCCCAGACATCAGATTTACTGCAATGGAGTTAACTGCCTAGGTTTGGTGTAGAAACAATGCATTACCGAAAGAAAGCCCTTGCATTTATATAGTGCCATATCATGCCACCTAGAAACATACCAAGGAGTTCACATAAAATGAATTAGTTATGGAATGGAGTAACTATTGGCATGCAGGCCATCGTAGCAGCTAATGAGTGCGTAGCTACAGAAAAAGGATGTTGAGATGAAGGAGTAGTTAATATATTTTTGATGGCATTGATTGAGAGAGAAATGTTGGCTCTGAGAATTCCCTGTCCTTGCAATAGTATAGTGGGAGTTTTTGAGATCCACTTGAACTACGAGCGCTGGCTTACTGTGACTGAAGTGATTGGTCCATGACAATTTGCTGGGCCAGTTACCATCTGCTATGCAGTACAAATAGTGAAAGCCACCACTGGCCCCATCTTTTATGCCACAGGGATCTTCTAGGCAATGGCCTTGGACACCACTTTGGCCTTTAGACAAATTATGCTTCCCTTTGTACACAGTGAAAGATTGATGGACTTTAATATATACTAACAGTGAATTGATATGTTTTTCAATATTTATGGCATATATATTAATATGTTTTTGCTACCTTGTTTGTCCCTTGTGTGTTGTGAATTTATCCATGTTGGTTGTTAATATGCTGTACTTCTCTAGTTGAAGCAGTAGTACTGGTGGGCGACATTATAGTCAACTGGGAAGCTGCAGGGAACACAGAAGGCCCATCCAAGTACCAGTGGTCATCTTTGTTGAAGCCACTATGGAATCATTGCTTTGAAAGGCAGTGCCACAGTCAATTGTGCAGTGTTATGTGATGACACTTGACCTGTGGTACTCCACGAGTTACACTGCTGGAGGGCAACTTCTCATAATGCCCACTGCCTCTCTAAGGTTAGAACAGGTTATCTATGTGGTTTCTGAGTCTGTACTTCATGGATGTCTGTAACTGTTCTTCAAGAGAGTTGAGGTAAGCCTTGACTATATCTTAGAGTTTGACCCCACTCCCGCTTTGTGTGTCAATGGGTTGTGGAATGAAGGTTTCTGCTGCCGATTATGAATGTATATCAATTGTTTAATTATGTACAGGTGCAAAGTGTTAATTGGGGTTTTACTTGAGCACTTCTAAGGAGATACTAAGTGAGACTGGAGGAGGTTTTGAGTAAGGAACTACATGTTTGTACTCCTCTTACTCTGTACAATAAATGTAAAACTGAGTAAAGATTGGCTCCACCATTATCTGTCAATAACCAGCTTTCTGGAATATAACATGGCAGCAGAGGAGGGTTGCCTAAAGGTGAAACTAAGGAAAATAAAAATTTTTACATTGGAAACTAAAATCTCAGTGGCTATTGTGAAAAAATGGTAGAAAGCAAGTGTAAGTTGTCAGGGTATGATCACCCTCTGATGTTCTCCGAGTCTGAACTGGTATGACCAGTGGAAGAACGAAGTGGATATGTGGACATGAGTTACGTCCCTATTGTCATCCCCAGTAAAGACCTATCATATTCCTACTTTTGAGATATGAACTTTATTCAATGTGGAATCTTTGAAATTGACTTTTCCTTTAAAAAGTGGTCAGTGTGCTGCAAGATGGCTGCGAAAGATCAGCTGAACTGGCCTGGATATTCAAACTGTCTCACTGTCTCAAAAGGGCAAAAGGATACTTTCCAGACTAAGAGGTGACAATTACACCCATCCTGAAACCATAAGAGACATTCCTGAATTGAATGGGTTCTTCTGAAACGATGACGATGTGAAGTAGCCACATCATAACAGGATTATATTCATCGAGACATTAATAGTACTGAAGACCTGTGCTCCAGAACTAGCCGCGCCCCTAGCCAAGTTGTTCCAGTACAGCTACAACACTGGCATCTACCCGGCAATGTGGAAAATTGCCTAGGTATGTCCTGTACACAAAAGGCAGGACAAATCCAACCTGGCCAATTACTCCCGATCATCAGTAAAGTGATGGAAGGGATCGTCAACAGTGCTATAAAGCGGCACTTGCTCAGCAATAACCTGCTCACTGACGCTCAGTTTGGGTTCTGCCAGGACCACTCAGCTCCTGACCTCATTACAGCCTTGGTCCATACATGGACAAAAGCGTTGAGCTCCAGAGGTGAGGTGAGAGTGACTGCCCTTGACATCAAGGCAGCATTTGAGCGAGTATGGCATTAAGGAGCCCTAGCAAAACTGGAGTCAATGGAAATCAGTGGGAAAACTCTCTGCTGTTTGGAGTCATACCTAGCGCAAAGGATGATGGTTGTGATTGTTGGAGGACAGTCATCTCAATCCCAGGGGCATCACTGCAGGAGCTCCTCAGGGTAGTGTCCTAGGCCCAACCATCTTCAGCTGCTTCATCAATGACCTTGACTGCATCATAAGGTCAGAAGTGGGAATGTTCGCTGCTGATTGCACAATGTTCAGCACCATTTGCGACTCCTCACATAACAAAGCAGCCCATGTTCATATGCAGCATGACCTGGACAACAGCCACTGATAAGTGGCAAGTAACATTTGCGCCACACAAGTGCTAGGTAATGACCATCTCAAGCAAGAGAGAATCTAACCATCTCCTCTTGACAGTCAGTGGCATTACCGTTGCTGAATCCCTCACTATCAACATCCTGGGGGTCACTGTTGACAAGAAACTGAACTGGACCAGCCACATAAATGCTGTGGTTACAAGAGCAGGCCAGAGGCTGGGAATTCTGTGGCAAGTAACTCACCTATCTCCCCAATGCCTGTCCACCATCTACAAGGCATAAGTCAGGAGTGTGATGGGATCTCTCCACTTGCCTGGATGGGTGCAGCTCCAGCAATATTTAAGAAGCTTGCCACCATCCAGGCCAAAACAGCCCGCTTGATTGGAACCCCATCCACAACCTCCAACATTCACTCCCTCCACCACCGATGCACAGTGGCAGCAGTGTGTACCATCTACAAGATGCACTGCAACAACGCACCAAGGTTCCTTCGACAGCACCTTCTAAACCCATGACCTCTACCACCTAGAAGGGCAAGGGTAGCAGATGCATGGGAACACCACCACTTGCAAGTTCCCCTCCGAGCCACACACCATCCTGGCTTGGAACTATATCGCCATTCCTCCACCGTTGCTGGGTCAAAATCCTGGAACTCCCTTCCTAACAGCACTGTGGATGTAGCAATGCTCCAAGGACTGCAGCGGTTCAAGAAGGAAGCTCACCACCACCTTCTCGAGGGTAATTAGGGATGGGCAATAAATGCTAACCTAGCCAGCAACGCCCACATCTCAAACGAATTAAAAAAAAAAATGGATCGCTATGGATTCCATATCCTGGTCCATTGTGTGGCCACACGAGAAGAAGTTTGCCATGTGTCAACTAACAGACTCTAATTTGATGGATATTGACCTTTAAAAGGCAATCCTCTGGAGGGAGTTGGGTAGGAGAATGGAAAGAGAGATATCACCACAACCTCACAGAAGGAGTCTAGCCAAGGGCTGTGCAAAGACTCAGCCTACATAAGAAGAAGCCCTGCTGCTGATTCTACACTTCAATCTGGTACAGCAGAGAACCTAGTGACTGCGATTTCCAGTCTGAAATCTTAACCACCGGAAATCTACAACACCTCAACAAGTCACGAATACAGACAACCCAGGCCTGCACCTTTAAAAGAGTTTGTTCTACGTAAAAAATTCAACAGGCTTAGTGTAAACCATGAATATCTACCACATCTTGAACTCATACCCTTTGCCTTCTACCTATCATCTCTTGAGAGTAAATGCGTGTGTGAGTGGTGTTGCAGACATTTCGGGGAATTAATATTCAATGAATAGTTAATCTTCTGTTTTAAACCTATAAGAAAACCTGATATTGTCTGTTTATTTGGCAAGTAAACACTTGGGCTAACTCATCATTTTAAGCAAAACACGATTGGCCTTGGTGTTGTCACTTCCTATCAAAAGTAAAATCAGAAGTAAAGTATCTTGTGAGATGCAAGCTCGTCAGTTGGGCACTGATGAAGGTTTGGATCTTCTGTTAGAATGCTTGGATGAAATTTACAAGAAAGATGATCTTTTGAATGCGTATGAGGCATGGTCAGACTTTGATAGATTTTGGAAAACAGATAGTTATTCAATGGAGGAATAACAGACTATATAGAAGATTGAGGAAATTCAATTTGTAGATCCCTGCTCAGTGCTAACATTTAAATTACTAGATTGTGCTAGGGTGTCGCATATGGACAGTCTCCTGGTTCTAGCTGGGGTTCGGTTCTCGGTGGGGTGGGGGGGGGGGGGGTGGTGGGGGAGACTCCCTGTTTGATCAGATGTCTGCTGTGTCATGCTAGGCCCCCACCTGCCAAGAATGAGGCACACTAATTTTATCATGAACATTGATTTTAAATTGTTACTGCAGTGAAGAAAGGACTTGTTAAACAGATCAGCCGTGGCTGGAAAAGACATTTGCATATTAACAGACAGTGTTTGGAAGGACAAAGCAGCCATTCCCTGACACATTCAACCCATAGTTTGGTTGTGTTCAACTAAAAGCAGATCCTGCAATGTCTTATTAGTGGTATAAAGGGAAACTTTCAGGCATCATGATGCATGTTGATGATTTCTTATGGGGTGTACTACAGAATTTGCGAAATGTGATTCGGGCAGAAATTAAGATTGGAAGTCAGGCTTGTGGGTGCTTTAAATGTATTGGTTAGATATTAAGCAGAGTAAGTCTGGAATAACTTCAAATCAACAATCCTATTTAGAGAGTGTTATTCCCATCCTGGTTAATTGTGCTAGGTTCTCACAGAAATATGATGCTATAACTAAAAATAAAAAGCAGAAAGAATGGACCTTAAGCTAAACCTCTGGAAGACAAAGGTCCTCTACCAGCCTGCTCCCGCAATGCGACACTGCCCCTTGACTATCAAGATCCACGGCGAACCACTGGACAGTGTTGACCACTGGTGCTACTTTAAGTGGGATTGATGCAACATATTGTATAAATCCTAGAATGTGATGATTATGGTACATTCAGTAGTTCTGTCCCAACTTCTGCATTCCCACTGCCTTTCAGATTCTCTTTCCAAATAGATCTGTCATAGGTTTTCAGCTGTTTCTGCAAAATGATCTGTAACCCAGGGCACTCCGACTATGTGACAGATTTGCCTTGAAACATAAAAGCAGCGGAGATTGAGACAGGCTGATTTGGCTATGGAAATGCTTTCTGCAATACATTGTCCCTGGAATTTTGTGGGAGTTTTTCTGATTTCCCACTGTATAGGAACATAGGAAATAGGAGCTGGAGTAGGCCATTTGGCCCATCGAACATGCTCTGCCATTCAAACAGATCATGGCTGAGCATCTACCTCTATGCCATTTTTCCCCCACTATCCCCATATCCCTTGATGTCATTAGTATCCAGAAATCTATCGATTTCTATCTTGAACATGCTCAATGATTGAGCTTCCACAGGCCTCTGGGGTAGAGAATTCCAAAGATTCACCACCCTCTGAGTGAAGAAATTCCTCCTCATCTTGTTCTTAAATGGCCTGCCCCTTGTTCTGAGACTGTATCCCTTAGTTCTAGACTCACCAGCCAGGAGAAACTTCCTATCCACATCTACCCTGTCACTTCCTGTAAAAAATTTGTAAGTTTCAATGAGATTGAAACTGTCAATCTTTATGTTTAGAAGAAGCCTGGAAGAACTCCTGGAGAAATGGCCAAAAACAGTTATTTATGTATTTCTCCTAGAGTTCTATCAGAGTCCCATTGGAGTTATGGTGGGAAACTGGGAGATTCCCTAATGCAATTTCAGGGCCAATAGCTTTTCTGTCATATCATGTATAATGTAATTTGTGGAACTGTTCTGTTTTACAACCACCTTGATTGATCAGTTTTGTAACATTTTCTGTGTTAATACAGTGTTGTTGGCATAAATCTTTCCTTCATGTCCATAAATGTGCTCTTTAATTCATACAACTTCTGTATCTCATCCAGGAGTGTTGCATATGCAAGTTTGCAGATGACACTAATTTAGGAGACACAGCAAGTTGTGTGGATGGGAGCAGCAAGTTACAAAAACTGAAGACAGGCTAAGTGAGTGGGCCAAAGTGAGGCAGATGGAGTTCAATGTGGAAAATGTGAGGATCCGATAAAAATAAATTGGAATATTTTCTTCATAGTAAGCATCTAGTAGCTGGGGAGGAGCAAAGGGAATTATGTGTCCATGTACCCAAATCACTAAAGCTAGTGCATAGGTACACAAAGTAGGCTAATGGGATGTTGGCTTTTATTTCAAGGGGGTTGGAATTCAAAAGTGAGGAAGTGATCTTTCAGTTGAACACAGACTTGTTCAGACACCATCTGGAGTGCTATCTAGAGAGTGCTCTGATGCAGTGGCAATACACTTAGTACCTGATCATCAACTCCAAGTTAGAATTGTCCCAATATCAGATAGACTTTGTAGAGACCTTAACCCAATACAGTGCATCAAAAAATCAAGTCATCAATAAAGCAGGACGATATCTGATGTATATAACTTCTCGACTGATGAGGAGAATAAAAGGGACCTTAATCTTGAAACAGTTTAACTCCTTAAAGTCTCTCTGCAAGACCTTAAGTGCAGTTCTATCCGTCATTAATTCCAATGACAACGACAACGTTTGGCTGCTCTCCCTCTATTTAGATGAGTAATGCCAAAGATTTAAAGAAATATCTCATAATTCTTAAAGAGTCTGTATTTCATTAAGAAAAGAGATCCATCTGAGGTTAACTGAGTAGGAAAAGGCAGGTAAATTAAAAGAAGAGGCTTACAATATTGCCAAGAAGAGGAATAAGCCTGAGGATTGGAAGAGTTTTAGATGCCAGCAAAGAATGACCAAAAGATGGCGAAGAGGGAGAAAATAGAATGAGAGTAAACTAGCCAGAAATATAAAAATGGATTGTAAGAGCTTCTACAATTATGAAGAAAGGAAAAGGTAGTGAAGGTAAATGTGGGTGCCTTAGGTACTGATACAGGAGCAATTATAATGGGGAATAAGGAAATGATAGAGATGTTAAACAAATATTTTTTCTGTCTTCACAGTAGAAGACAAAAAACAACCCAGAAATAGTGGGGAACCAAGGGTCTAATGAGAGTCAGGAACTTAAATTAATTAATATTAATAAAGAAAAAGTGCTGGAGAAATTAATGGGACTGAGAACCAACCAATCCCTTGGAGCCGACGACCCTATATCCAAGGGTTGTGAATGAGGTGACTGCAGAGATAGTGAATGCGCTGGTTGGGAGCTTCCAAAATTCTTTAGATTCTGGATTGGAGGGTAGCAAATGTAACATTGCTGTTCAAGAAAGGAGGGAGAGAGCAAACAGGGAACTACAAGCCAGTTAGCCTGACATCAGTCATCGGGAAAATGCTGGAATCCATTATTAAGATAGTGGTAACAAGGCACTTAGAAATTGTAATATGATTAGGCAGAGCCAGCATGGTTTTCTGAAAGGGAAATTATGCTTGACAAACCTTAGAGTTTTTTGAGAATGTAACTATCAGGGTAAGTAAAGGGGAACCAGTGGATGTAGTATATTTGGATTTTTAAAAGGCATTCGATAAGGTGCCACAGGAAAGTTGTTGCACAAGATAAGTGCTCATGGCGTTGGGGTAATATATTAGCACGGCTAGAGGATTGGACAGAAATAGATGGGTCCTTTTCAGATTGGTAGGCTGTTACTGTTTGGGAGTCACAAGGATCAGTGCTGGCACCTCAGCTATTTAAAATCCATATTAATGACTTAGATAAAGGGACCAAGTGTAATGTATCTAAGTTTGCTAATGATGCAAAGCTAGGTGGAAAAGTAAGCTGTGAGGAGGACATGAAAGTGTCTGCAAAGGGATATGGACAGATTAAGTGAATGGTCAAGAAGCGACAGCTGTGGCTCAGTTGATAGCACTCTTGCCGCAGTGTCACAAGGTTCCAGGTTCAAGTCCCATTCCAGGACGAGCACAAAAATCAAGGCTGACGTTCCAGTGCAGTATTGAGGGAGTGTTGCACTGTCAGAGGAGATGTTTTTCGGATGAGACTGTGGTTAAACTGGCACTACTTCGAAGGGGAGCAGGTTTATCTGGTCATTAATAAATTTCTGTTTGTGAGAGCTTGCTGTGTGAGAATTGGCTGCTGTGTTTACTACATTTCAACAGTGACTACACTTCAAAACCACTGCATTGGCTGTAAAGTGCTTTGAGATGTCTGATGGTCGTGAAAAGCACAATATAAATGCAAGTCTTTCTTTCAGTTGGAGTATAATGTGGGAAAATGTGAGGTTATTCATTTTGGTAGGAAGAATAGAAAAATTGAATATTTTTTTAAATGGTGAAAAATTATTGAAATTTGGTGTTCAAAAGGATTTGCGTGTCCTTGTACGAGAAACACAAAGTTAACATGTAGGTACAGCAAGCAATTAGGAAGGCAAGTGGTATGTTGACTTTTATTGCAAGGGATTTGGAATATCCGTGTAAGGAAGTTCTGTTGCAATTTTGTAGAGCTTTGGTGAAAAGAGACCTGGAATTACTGTGCAGTTTTGGTCTCCAAACCAAAGGAAGGATATACTTACCTTAGAAGGGGAGCAGCAAAGGTTCACTAGATTGATTCCTGGGATGAGAGGGCTGTCCTATGAGTAGAGATTGAGTAGAATAGGCCTATACTCTTTGGAGATAAGAAGCGATCTCATTGAAACATATCAAATTCTTTATAGGTTGGATGCTGAGAGGCGGTTTCCCCTGGCAGGAGAGTCTAGAACTAGGGGGCATAGTCTCAGGATAAAGGAATGGCCATTTCAGACTGTGATGAGAAATTCCTTCACTCAGGGTTGTGAATCTATGGAATTGTCTCTTACAACTACAGAGGGCTGTGGATGTTCAGTCATTAAGTATATTCAAGGCTGCAATCGATTAGAGTTTTGGACTCTAAGGGAATCAAGGGATTGGGTGGGAAGATGGATCTGAGGTCATAAAATTGGCCATTATCTTATTAAATGGCGGAGCAGCCTGCTCCTATTATTTTATATTCTCATGTTCTTATTCTCAGATGTTTCTGCATCCGTTCTACAATGTCCTTTACTCGGGCATCAGAGAAACACTATATAATTTGAGACTGCCAGTCTTGAAAAAGTCAAGTTTTACTTCTGACTATAGAACTTCCTACTACTACCATTCTCCAATCCTCTTAGTCAACTTGCCTCTCAGTCCTTGCACAGTTCTATGCTCTACAGTGTTGCAATGTTTTTCAGGACCACTGTTCTCTGAGACACACAATATTACGTTGAATTTACAGCACAGAACCAGGCCATTGCAACAAATAGTTTATGCCAGTGCTAATGTTCCACTTGGGCTCCTTGCACGCTCTTTATTTCATCTCAATCTATCAACATATCATTCTATTCTTTTCTCCCTCATCAAACATGTATGAGATTGCTGTCTATCCCATAACTTGTTCAACACTAAGTCCTGAAATTTCCAAGGAACTGTTCCTACTTCTTTACTGTATCTTCACCTGAAGTTACTGTAACTGTGCACATAAGAATATATGAACAGGAGTAGGCCATTCAGCCCCGCAAGCCTATTTCATTATTCAGTTAGATCATGGCTGATCTGTATCCTAACTCCATTTATCCGCCTTGGTGCTATAACCCTTAATACTCTTGCTTAACAAAATCTATCAATGCAAAATCAAAATACTATGGATGCTAGAAATCTGAAACTATATAAAAAAGAAAATGCTGGAAATACTCAGCAAGTCAGGCAGCATCTGTGGAGAGAGAAACAAAGTTAATGTTTCAGATCTGTCGCCTTTCCAATACCTTTGTGAATGGGTTTCTGTCACACTTCCGACTAAATTACACCACCACAGTGAGAACAGCTGTGAGACATTTCTGAGCTTAAGTGTCTACTGGACAGTTCCAATGACTCAGCATTTCCTGCACCCGCGATTCCGATCTCCCTCTGCTGCACCAGGAGATAGACACACACTTCTCACTTTCTACATTAAGCTCCGAGACGGATGAGCGGAGCGCTTGCTACTGTCAAGTGGGAGGTTGGATGTAGCATGCAAATTGCTGCGTTCACACTCCGATTACTTGTTCTGCTATTGAGTGGCCTGACCTACGATCCTTAAAGGAGCTGCTGCAGGTCACTAACAAAGGGGCTGAAATTTTAAAAAACTTTAGTGGGGCTGTAAGGAACAGGATCGTTCCTCCTGGGCCCACAGAAGGTCATTGGCCTGCTCCTGGTCTGTGCAAAACCCCCACCTCTGCAATCACTTTTCCCCATGCCCAGGCATTGACAGCAATGTAAATGAAGCCTGTGCCTTAAAATGACTTTAGCCTCACGATGGTAACAACAGGAGGGTGGCAGGTGCACTGGGCCTGTGCACTGCTTGTTGTTCACTTTATATTAAAATTGGCATGGCTGTGATAATGAGATGTACATGGCAATGGAATGTTTAATTATGGTACTGTGAAATTGAACTATTTAAAGTAAATGCCTTTTGTGGGGCATTAGATGATGTCTTTGAAAATAAGTGTCTAGAAAGTAGAAAATATCTGTTCCCATGTGAAACCATTACTCACTGTCAGCAAAAGCTCAGAGGTAAATGTAACTGTAGCAAATGTAAAGATAAACAATAGGAAGAGATTAAAATGGAAAAAGCTCTAACCTGATTTTTGAAGTAGGGAAACTCTTGTCAAAGAATCATTTTTATTCTGTCCACAAGTCAGAAGGTTATGTATATGCCATTGCTAGCAGATTTTATGGATGAACCTTTATGAATAATTATCCAAGAATGTGGAGCATTCCAGGGAGAATAACTGCGAAGTATTTTGGTGGAGGTCTGCAGAGTGAACAATATGTATTTGGTAATTAATAATACAACAAGAAATGGTTTTTAGAAAGTTTTAAGAAGCTTAGATCAATAAGAAAACAGGGATATGCATATGTTCGTTCTTGCAACCACTGCACAAAGCCTATCACAGACTCCCTACTTCTGGCGTTCAACAACTTCTCATCTTTGGTGATTTCAGCATTCATCGCAATACATTTTGCCCTCTGTCCTTTGGTTTTACTGCTCTGCCTCAATCTTTCCCTCCCTTTAAACTCTCCTATTCATAATCATGACCACCTCACCACCCCTGCCCCCCCTCCCCCACCCCACCGCCTCCAACCTTGCCTTCTAAAGGGCAATTAGGGATGGGCAACAAATGCTGGCCTTGGCAGCAATGCTCACATCCCACGAATGAATAAAATAAAACAAAATGGTCTTTCTATACCCATTGTCTCAATCACAGGCATCGTCAACTCTGCCTACTTCCTTGTATCGCTCACCACACACATCCTTCTACTCCCTTCCAATCTTGCGTCAGTACATCTTTAAATAGTAGGCGTAACCATGTGCTGTTAGAAAGATTATCAATGTTTAATTTGGTATTTAAAAAACAAGTTACGTTGCAGGAGCTCCACGAGTCTGCACCTCCACTGGCACACTCACACAGAAGACTGGGGGGCGGACCCAAAGGAGGCACATGACTGATCATGTGATGATGACACTGACGCCATGCATGTATAGCAAAAGCTTGTCCTATGTCACATCTTTCCCCTAAAAGAAGATGATGTATCTATTTCAGAGTTTTTAAAAAAGCACATAGAGGAACTCTGAAATTAACCAAAATAAAATACAAAATCAAAAGCAGTCACTATAAACAACTAATTGTCCTTTAATCGAGATGGAGGCTGATGCAGTCTTCCAGAGCTGCAGTCAGTGATTGTTGTCTGACTGCCAGGGGTTTCGGGTGTTGTAGTTGCTTGCTTTGGAGACTGTGGAGAAGTCAGAGGACCGCTGGGGACCTGCATTTCAGAAAAGATTTCAATCTCAGGAGTTGCTTAAAGGTGGCTCATCACAGATCAAGTGATGGTGATTCCTCTGGTACGATGAATCTCCGTCTTGCTCATCATAGGTTCGAGGACACACCACACCACACCACACCACACTTGTGCATGTTCTGGCACTCTAAGTACTCTGCCAGGAGGTTTCATCTGTACTGAATCATCTTGGTGTATTTCTTGAAGTGGCTTAACATTCCTGTCATAGTAATACTGCTGCCGTTGCTTTCTGCTGAGTCAAATATTGAGGCGGTGGGAGCATTCCTGCTATTGAAAGCAGTGTCTTGTACGTACGACCCATATATGAAGGTACAAGGCTTGCACCTTCACCTTCACTCGACACATTTCACCAATCTAATAGAGCTAGAAACTCTTGATTGACTGGACTCCTTGCATTTTGCAAAGAGTTGTTTGACAGTCTTGACAGCATTCTCTGCTTTGTCATTGAACTGTGGTTCGTGAGATGATGATGTCACGTGTTTAAATCTCCAAATCTTGGCAAACACTGCGAATTCTGTGTTTGTAAATTGTGGACTGTTATCTGTTAGTAGGTTGATGTCTGGTAGTCCAAATCTTACAAACATTTCTCGGAGTTCTCTCAGAACACAGTGTGGAGTAAATGAAGTGAATCTTCGACCAAGGCCTAGCCACAATCTCGTGTTGCTAAGAATGGTTCCTTACTTGGAGAACTGCAATGAACCAATCAGATATCACACTTTGTAATGTATTATTTAAACTATACAGAGGTCCTGTGACATCTACCATCCAGAAGGACAAGGGTAGCAGACGCATGGGAACACCATCACCTGCATGTTCCCCTCCAAGTCAGACACCATCCTGACTTGGAACTATATTGCCGTTCCTTCACAGTCGCTGGGTTGAAATCTTGGAACTCCCTTCCTAACACACACTGTAGGTGTGCCTAAACCAGCTTATGCTGCCAAAGTCCTTCTAGGTAGAGTCATGAGTTTGGAAGGTGTTGTTAAAGAAGTCTTGGCAAGTTGTTGCAGTGCTTCTTGTAAATGGTGCACACTACTGCCACTGTGTGCCAGTGGTGGAGGGAGTGAATGTTTCAGGTGGTGCAGTGGGTGCCATTCAGGCAGGCTGCTTTTGTCCTGGATGGTGTAGAGCTTCTTGAGTGTTGTTGGAGCTGCAGTCATCCAGGCAAGTGGGAAATATTCCATCACGCTCCTGACTTGTGCCTTGTAGATGGTGGATAGGCTTTGGGGAGTCAGGAAGTCAGATACTCACTGCAGATTTCCCAAGCTCTGGCCTGCTCTCATAGTCACAGTATTTATGTGGTTGATCCAGTTCAGGTTCTGGTCAATGGTGATCCCCAGGATGTTAGTGGTGGGGGATTCACTGATGGTAATGTCATTGAATGTCAAGGGGAGATGGTTAGGTTTTCTTTCGTCGGAGATAGTCATTGCCTGACACTTGTGTACATCGATTGCTACTTGCCATGTATCAACGCAAGCCTGAATGTTGTCCAGGTCTTGCTGCATTTCTGCAGGCACAGGTTGCTTCATTATCTGAGTAGTTCTGATTGATACTGAAACTGTGCAATCATTAGACAACCCCACTTCTGACCTTATGATGGAGGGAAGGTCATTGATGAAGTAGCTGAAAATAGTTGAGCCATGGACACTGCCCTGAGCACCTCCTGCAACGATGTCCTGGAGCTGAGAAGATTGGCCTCCAACAACCATAACCATCTTCCTTTATGCTAGGTATAACTTCAGCCAGTTGTTACGAACGAAGTGGGAGGAGTGGACTCTTTATTCTAGTTCCACTTCTCCAGAGGTCACAACCTATATTTAAATTTGTTCCCACTTACCCATACAGTCAATCATAGACTCTATTTTTATCCCAGAATAAAACACACCAACCAGGTTTCTTTAATAAACAGCAAAATTATCAGTTTATTATGAAACAAGTTTTAACCAGTAAGTAAAGCATAAACACACAGATTAAAATATTAAAGTTCTCTTTTTACCTTGGCCCCTCTCACTCACACACACGCATACACCGGTTAACCAGAAAAACAAAGGGATTTTTGTTTTTAGAGTTCTATTACAGACAAAAAAAACACTTGGACTGAATACTTGCTCATTCTTGAAGAGAAAGCAGATGAGATATGTTGTGTTCCAAAACTAGCATTTAGTCTGGCCCCCGAGTACACTAGGAGATCACTACGGTCTTTTCAGGCGGGGTTGAGAATTAATTTAGCAGGCTTTTCATCAAAGACAGGAGACGAGATGAGTTGACACAGTGGACTTCTCAGGGTCTTTTAGAGAGGTGCTGGAAAGCTGAGCTGGGTTGTGGTCTTCTCTCCTTCCTTGGAAATTTTCTTTTCTTTTTGGAAGTTCTCTCCCTTTTTATACAGTTCTACCCCAACTCAAAACAATTCAAAAGGGAAACCGACAACAGGAGGTCAATCTTTTGACCTCTATCAATCTTGACCTGTCACTTCTTTACATAGAATATAGAACATAGAACAGTACAGCACAGTACAGGCCCTTCAGCCCACGATGTTGTGCCGAACCTTTAACCTACTCTAAGATCAAACTACCTACCTACCCTTCATTCTACTATCTACTGCAGGCATAGTCCATGTACCTATCCAAGAGTCGCTTAAATGCCCCTAATGTATCTGCTTCTACTACCACCGCTGGCAGTGCATTCCACGCACCCACCACTCTCTGTGTAAAGAACCTACCTCTGACATCTCCCCGAAACCTTCCTCCAATCACCTTAAAATTATGCCCCCTGGTGATAGCCCTTTGCGCCCTGAGAAAAAGTCTCTGGCTATCCACTCTATTTATGCCTCTCATCATCTTGTACCCCTCTATCAAGTCACCTCTCATCCTTCTTCGCTCCAATGAGAAAAGCCCTAGCTCACTCAATCTTTCTTCATAAGACATGCCCTCCAGTCCAGGCAGCATCCTGGTAAATCTCCTCTGCACCCTCTCTAAAGCTTCCACATTCTTCCTATAATGAGGCGACCAGAACTGAACACAATATTCCAAGTGTGGTCTAACCAGGGCCTTATAGAGCTGCAGCATAACCTCGCGGCTCTTTAAACTCAATCCCTCTGTTAATGAAAGCCAACACACCATACGCCTTTATAACAACCCTATCAACTTGGGTGGCAACTTTGAGCGATCTATGGACATGGACCACAAGATCCCTCTGTTCCTCCACACTACCAAGAATCCTGTCTTTAAGCCTGTATTCTGCATTCAAATTCGACCTTCCAAAATGAATCACTTAACAATTTTCCAGGTTGAACTCCATCTGCCACTTCTCAGCCCAGCTCTGCATCCTGTCAATGTCCCATTGCAACCTACAACAGCCTTCCACACTATCCACAACTCCAGCAACCTTCGTGTCATCGGCAAACTTGCTAACCCAGCCTTCCACTTCCTCATCCGAGTCATTTATAAAAATCACAAAGAGCAGAGGTCCCAGAACAGATCGCTGCGGAACACCACTGGTCACCGAGCTCCATGCTGAATACTTTCCATCTACTACCACCCTCTGACTTCTATGGGCCAGCCAATTTTGTATCCAGACAGCCAAGTTTCCCTGTATCCCATGCCTCCTTACTTTCTGAATGAGCCTACCATGGGGAACCTTATCAAACACCTTGCTAAAATCCATATACACCACATCCACTGCTCTTCCTTCATCAATGTGTTTTGTCACATCTTCAAAGAGTTCAATAAGGCTTGTGAGGCATGACCTGCCCCTCACAAAGCCATGCTGACTGTCTCTAATCAAACCATGCTTTTCCAAATAATCATAAATCCTGTCTCTCAGAATCCTCTCCAATAATTTGCCCACTACCGACGTAAGACTGACTGGTCTATAATTCCCAGGGTTATCCCTATTCCCTTTCTTGAACAAGGGAATAACATTTGCCACCCTCCAATCATCCGGTACTACTCCAGTGGACAGTGAGGACGCAAAGATCATCGCCAAAGGCGCGGCAATCTCTTCCCTCGCTTCCCGTAATATCCTTGGGTATATCCCGTCTGGCCCCGGGGACTTATCTGTCCTCATATCATTCAAAATTTCCAGCACATCCTCCCTCTTAACCTCAACCTGTTCGAGCATATCAGCCTGTTTCACGCTGTCCTCACAAACGACCAGGTGCCTCTCACTAGTGAATACTGAAGCAAAGTCTGCTCCTGTCCCTCTCCATGACTATAGTAAAGGTCAGGGAGTTGTGATCACTATCACCGAAATGCTGTCCCACCGAGAGATCTGCCACCTGGCCTGGTTCGTTGCCAAGCACCAAGTCTAACATAGCCTCCCCTCTAGTCGGCCTATCTACATATTGAGTCAGGAAACCTTCCAGAACCCACCTGACAAAAACTGCCCAATCCAAACTATTTGCACTAAGGAGGTTCCAATCAATATTAGGGAAGTTGAAGTCACCCATGACAACAACCCTGTTACTTCTGCACCTTTCCAAAATCTGCCTCCCAATCTGTTCCTGCGTGTCTCTGTTTCTATTGGGGGGTCTATAGAAAACTCCCAACAAAGTGACTGCTCCTTTCCTGTTTCTGACTTCCACCCATAATGACTCAGTAGACAAACGCTCCTCGACGACCTCCCTTTCTGCAGCTGTGATACTATCCCTGATTAGCAATGCCACTCCCCCACCTGTTTTCCCTCCCTCCCTATTCCTTTTGAAACATCTAAACCCCGGAACATCCAACATCCATTCCTGCTCCTGTGATATCCACGTCTCCATAATGGCCACAACATTGTAGCTCCAAGTACTGATCCATGCTCTAAGTTCATCACCCTTATTCCTGACACTTCTTGCGTTAAAATAGACACACTTCAACCCATCATACTGGCTGCAACTTTGCCCTGTCAACTGTCTAACCTTCCCCACAGACTCTCTGCACTCTGTATCTGCCTGTTCAACAGCTACCCCATCCACTGATCCATAGCTCCGGTTCCCATCCCCCTGCCAAACTAGTTTAAACCCTCCCGAAGAGCTCTAGCAAACCTCCCGCCCAGGATATTGGTGCCCCTCCAGTTCAGATGCAACCCGTCCCTCTTGTACAGGTCCCACCTTCCCCAGAAGGTATCTCAATGATCCACATATCTGAAGCCCTCCCTCCTACACCAGCTCTGTAGCCACGTGTTCAGCTGCACTCGCTCCCTGTTTCTAGCCTCACTAGCACGTGGCACCGGTATCAATCCTGAGATTACTACTCTGCTCGTCCTGCCTTTTAGCTTCCAACCTAACTCCCTATATTCGCTTTTCAGGTCCTCATCCCTTTTCCTAGCTATGTCATTGGTACCAATGTGTACCACGACCTCTGGCTGCTCCCCCTCCCCCTTAAGAATCCTGTAGACTCGATCCGAGACATCCCTGACCCTGGCACCCGGGAGGCAACATACCATCCGGGAGTCTCGTTCGCGACCACAGAATCTCCTGTCTGTTCCTCTAACCATTGAATCTCCTATCACTATCGCTCTCCTATTCTCCCCCCCCCCCCCCCCCCCTTCCCTTCTGAGCCACTGAGCCAGGCTCAGTGCCAGAGACCTGGCTGCTGTGGCTTTCCCCTGGTAGGTCGTTCCCCCCAACCGTATCCAAAACGGTATATTTATTATTGAGGGGAACGGCCACAGGGGATCCCTGCAACTTTTTCAGGTGTCCAAAGTTCTCTGTTGTTTATTGAGCTGGAAGTCAGGTGGTTTATCGGAAAAACTTGTTGCTGGAAGTCAGGTGGTTTCCTGGAAAGGCTGTTCCTCATTTCTTCATTCTTCAATCTTTCTTCAATCTTTCAAAAATGAATCCTCGTAATATATATTTAACAAAACACCGATGCACCTTTGTAACACAGTGGAAGTTTTCCCCTTGATTCCCATTGACTTCAATTTTGCTGGGGCTGCTTGACGCCGCACTCAGTCAGATGCTGCTTGATGTCGAGAGTAGTTGCTCTCACCTCACCTCTGGAATTCTTTTGTTCATGTTTGGACCAAGGCTGTAATGATCTGGAGTGGCCCTGGCAGAACCCAAACTGAGCATTGGTGAGCAGGTTATTGTTGAGTAAGTGCTGCTTGATAGCACTGTTGATGATGCCATCCATCACTTTGCCGATGATTGAGAGTAGACTGATGGGACAATAATTGGCCGGTTTGGATTTGCCCTGCTTTTTGTTCTGTAGCTTCTGAATCTGCTGCAGCCTGATTAAATTGTTGACAGCATGAGTCTCCAACTAAAAGTGATTCACGGTGATCAGTTCCTTTCAGCTCGCATGTAAAATCGCAGGCATTAACTTCTGTCAGGTTTGCTCTGCTAAGTGTATCTGCTACGGCCATCTTTTCCCCTTTCTTATTTGAAACTCTCAGACTATATTTTTGGAGTCAGATCAAGCAGTATCTGTGGAGATAGAAACTGGACGAAGTTGGAGATGTAACAGATTTTAAGCAAGTATTGAGGCAGGAAATGGCAGGGGTGGAAAGAACAAAAAGGAAGGTCTGTGATAGGGTGGAAGGCAGGGGGATTAAATGACAAAAGGGATTATGGTGCAAGGGTGGTAGAGAGGAAGTATAAATGGGAATAGCAGAACTATTACCAGCCCCTGTTGTCTGAAAAGGTGGGAGCAATCCATGCCAATGAAAACCTGCTGAGTTTTCCAGCATTTTCTGTTTTTATTATTTGTTTTGCCTGATAGTTGAATTCATCCGACAATTAGATCATCAAGTGATCATAGCAGATCTTGCCATTTGAGGTCACAGGATAGCGATTACGAACAGGAACTGGCCAATTTTCCTTTTCTTATCTCACCAGGGATTGAACATGGGATCTTTGGGGTATGTATGGCTATTATACACTAGATAAAGTTAGCAAGTCATTGGGGAAATTCCCTTAACAACCTTTATTTAAAACTTGACACTGTCCCCCTTGTCATTTTGTGTATTCCTCCTCATGTGTGCCAATGGTAGATCTATTTTAAATTTCAAATCTCCATCCAGTGGTGCTTGCTGGAAGTGCATGTGTAGCTGTTGAATGAGCACAGTTTTCCCTTAGCTGTGATGGACCCTCTGGTTGAATAGTCTGAGGGTACTGCCAACACATACATGTAGAATGTGCACTTTGGGGATCTGTTGGCGGGTGATCTGTACCTGTGGAATTGTCAGAACAGATGTGATAGAGATGGAGAAACTGAGAGAATGGCTTAACGAAAATATTAGTTGACAGCTTGTCCCCAAAAATGGAGATAAATTGATGCAGGGAAGGGAAGCATCGAAGATGGACTGTATGAAGGCGAGGGAAGGGTGGGAATTGGAAGCAAGGTTGATGAAATTTTCCAGTTTGGGATGAGAACGAGAAAAGGCATTGATTGTAGTCATCAATGTACAGGAAAAAGAGGTGAGGGAAGGGGACCTGAGTAGGACTGGAACATAGAATGATCCAAGACATGGTTGCAGGATGACCAGGACTGGAAACTCAGTGTTCAAGGATATTCAACGTTCCGGAAGAATAGGCAGACAGGAAAAAGAGGTGGGGTAGCTTTGTTAATAAAGGAAGGGATCAGTGCAGTTGTGAGTAATAATATAGGTGTAATAGATTGTGATGTAGAATCAGTTTGGATGGAAGTAAGGAATAGCAAGGGAAAGAAATCACGGGTGGAAGTTGTCTCTAGGCCCCCGAGGAGTTGCCTCTGTAGGACAAATTATTAACCAAGAAATAATGGAGGCGTGTAAGAAGGGCAGTACAATTATCATGGGTGATTTTAATTTGCATATAGACTGGGCAAATCAAATTGGCAAGGGTAACATGGAAGACAAATTTGTAGAGTGCATCAGGGATTGTTTCTTAGAACAATACATTGCAGAACCAACCTGGGAACAGACTATTTTACATTAGGCAATGTGTAATGAGGTTGAATGAATAAAAGATCTCGTAGTTAAAGATCCTCTAGGAGAAGCGATCATAACATGGTAGAATTTCAAATTCAGTTTGAGGGTGAGCAATTCTGGTCTCAAATCAGTGTCTTCAACTTATTCAATTTAAACAAGGGCAATTACAGAGGTATGAAGAAAGTGTTGTCTAAAGCGGGCTGGGAAAATAGACTAAAGGGAAAGTCAGTAGATGAGTAGTGGCAGACTTTTAAGCAGATACTTCATAACACTCAGCAAACATTTATTCCGGTCAGAAGGAAGGACTCGAAGAGAATGATAAACCACCCATGGATAACATGGGACGTTAAGGAGAGTATCAAATCAAAAACAAAGGCGTACAATGCGACGAAAGCTAGTGGTAGGCCGGAGGATTGGGAATTGTTTAGAAACCAGCAGCAGATGACTAAAAAACTAGTTAAGAGGGAGAAAATTGATTGAGGGTAAATTGGCAAGAAATATAAAAACAAACAGTAAGAGCTTCTACGGGTATATTAGAAGGAAGCGAGTAGCTGAAGTAAGTGTGGGACCCTTAGAGGGCGAGACTGGGGAATTAATAACGGAACAGGGAAATGACAGATAATTTAAACCAATATTTTGCATCAGTCTTCACGGTGGAGGACACTATAAACATCCCAACAATAGTAGATGAGCAAGGTGTAAATGGGAGGGAGGAACTTGTAACAATCTCTATTGCAAGGGAAAAGGTGCTTAACAAGCTGATGGGACAAAAGTCTCCAGGACCTGATGGTCTGCATCCAAGGGTTTTAAAATAAGTGGCTGCAGAGATAGTGCAGGCATTGGTCGTAATATACCAAAACTCACTGGATTCCGGTAGATACCAGCGGATTGGAAAACCGCTAATGTAACGCCCCCTATTCAAGAAAGGAGGGAGACAGAAAGCAGGAAACTATAGACCAGTTAGCTTAACGTCTGTTATTGGGAAAATGTTAGAGTCCATTATTAAGGAAGAAATAACAGGACATTTAGAAAAACATAATGCAATCAAACAGAGTCAACATGGTTTTAGAATCATAGAGTCATAGAGTTTTACAGCACAGAAACAGGCCCTTCGGCGCAATGCGCCAGTGCCGACCATCAAGCACCCATCCTAACTAATCCCATTTCCCCGCCCTTGGCCCGTAGCCTTGTATGTTATGGTGTTTCAAGTGCCCATCTAAATACTTCCTGAATGTAGTGAGTGTTCCTGCCTCTACTATCCCTTCAGGCATGAGTGTGTTCCAGATTCCAACCACCATCTGGGTGAAAAAGTTCCTCCTCAACTCCCCTCTAAACCTCCTGCCCCTTACCTTAAATCTATGCCCCCTAGTTATTGACATCTCCGGTAAGGGAAAAAGTTTCTTCCTATCGCTTCTCCGCTCCAAGGAAAACAACCCTAGCCTATCCAGCCTGTCTTCATAACTGAAATGCTCCAGCCCAGGCAACATCCTGGTGAATTTCTTCTGCACCCTTTCCAGTGCAATCACATCTTTCCTATAGTGTGGCGACCAGAACTGTACACAGTACTCCAGCTGTGGCCTAACCAGCATTTTATACAGCTCCTTCATAACCTCCCTGCTCTTATATTCTGTGCCTCGGCTAATAAAGGCAAGTATCCCATATGCCTTCCTAACCACCATATCTACCTGCGCTGCTGCCTTCAGTGATCTATGGACAAGCACCACAGTCCCTCTGTATTTCCTAGGGTCCTACCATCCATTGTATATTCCCTTGCCTTGTTAGACCTCCCAAAGTGCATCACCTCACACTTCTCAGGATTAAACTCCATTTGTCACACACCGCCCATCTTACCAGCCCATCTATATTGTCCTGTAGTCTGACTTTCCTCCTCACTATTTCCGACACCACCAATTTTCGTGTCATCTGCGAACTTGCTGATCATACCTCCTATAGTCACGTCTAAATCATTAATGTACACTACAAACAGTAAGGGTCCCAGCACCAATCCCTGCGGTACACCACTGGTCACAGGCTTCTAATTGCAAAAACAACCCTCGACCATCGCCCTCTGCCTCCTGCCACTAAGCCAATTTTGACTCCAATTTGCCCAATTACCCTGGATCCCATGGGCTTTTACTTTCTTAACCAATCTCCCATGCGGGACCTTATCAAAAACCTTAATGAAGTCCATGTAGACTACATCAACTGCTTTACCCTCATCTACACCTCTAGTCACCTCCTCGAAAAATTCTATCAAATTTGTTCGACACAATCTCCCCCTACAAAGCCATGCTGACTATCCCTGATTAATCCCTGCCTCTCCAAGTGGAGATTAATCCTGTCTCTCAGAATTTGTTCCAATATTTTCCCTACCACTGATGTTAGACTCACCGGCCTGTAATTACCTGGTTTATCCCTGCTACTCTACTTGAATAATGGTGCCACATTTGCTGTCCTCCAATCCTCTGGTACCTCTCCTGTGGCCAGGGAGGATTTGAAAATTTGAGTCCGAGCCACCGCTATCTCCTCCCTTGCCTCACATAGCAGCCTGAGATACATCTCATCTGGGCCTGGGGATTTATCCACCTTTTAAGCCTGCTAATACAGCTAATACTTCCTCCTTTTCAATGTTAATTTGATCAAGTATATCACAATCCCCTTCCCTATCACTACACCTACATTGTCCTTCTCCATAGTGAACACAGATGAAAAATAATCGTTCAAAACCTCACCTATGTCCTCCAGCTCCACACACAGATTGCCTCTTTGATCCCTAATGGGCCCCACTTTTTCCCTGGTTATCCTCTTGCCCCTAACATACTTATAAAATGCCTTGAGATTTTTTTAGAAATACAGCACTAAAACAGGCCCTTCGGCCCACTGAGACTGTGCTGACCATCAACCACCCATTTATACTAATCCTACACTAATTCCATATTCCTACCACATCCCCACCTGTCCCTATATTTCCCTACCACCTACCTATACTAGGGGCAATTTATAATGGCCAATTAACCTATCAACCTGCAAGTCTTTGGCATGTGGGAGGAAACCGGAGCACCCGGAGGAAACCCACGCAGACACAGGGAGAACTTGCAAACTCCACACAGGCAGTACCCAGAATTGAACCCGGGTCGCTGGAGCTGTGAGGCTGCGGTGCTAACCACTGCGCCACTGTGCCGCCCCTTTATCTTGTCTGCCAGTGATTTTTCATGCCCCCTCTTCGCCTTCCTAATTACTTTTTTAAGTACTCTGCTACACTTTCTATACTCCTCTAGGGCCTCCGCTGTTTTCAGCGCTCTGAATTTGCCATACTCTCCATTTTTTTCCTTATCCAATCCTCTATATCCCTTGACATCCAGGGTTCCCTTGACCTGTTCATCCTACCCTTCACCTTTACTGGAACATACAGCACCTGAACCCTCACAATTTCCCTTCTAAATAACTCCCACTGGTCTGATGTCGACTTTCCTATAAGAAGCTGCTCCCAGTTCACTTTGGCCAGATCCTGTTTTATCGTATTGAAATCTGCCTTCCCCCAATTCAGTACTCTTATTTCCAGACCCTCTATATCCTTTTCCATAACAACCTTAAATCTTAGAGTTATGGTCAGTATCCCCGAAATGCTTCCCCACTGCCACTTCTACCACTTGTCCGGCTTCATTCCCTAGGATTAAGTCCAGTACCGCTCCTCCTCTTGTAGGACACTCTATGTGCTGGCTTAAAAAGCTCTCCTGAATGCACTTGAAGAATTCCACCCCCTCTAAGATTTTTGCACTAGTACTGTCCCCTCTAATATAGGGGAAGTTAAAATCCCCTACTATTATTACCCTATTATTATTGCACCTCTCTGAGATTTGCCTACATATCTGCTCCTCTACCACTGCCTAACTGTTTGGAGGCCTGTAGTACCCACCCAGCCAAGTATTAGCCCCTTTTTTGCTTTTAAGTTCTACCCATATGGCCTCATTAGAGGAACCTTCTAAGATATCATCCCTCCTTACTGTAGCAGTTGTCTCTTTAATCAACAGTGCAATGCCACCTCCTCTTGTACCCCCTCCCCTATCACGTCTGAAGACTCTATACCTTGGAATATTAAGCTGCCAGTCCCGCCCTTCCCTCAACCATGTCTCAATAATAGCAAGAATATCATATTCCCATGTGTTAATCAACGCTCTCAATTCATCTGCCTTATTAGTAAAACTCCTTGCATTAAAATGGATACAATCCAGCCTTGCATTATTTGTCTGAGCATTAACAGGTCTACATTTACTCTGTCCTCCGATCTGACTTAGCTTCACATTTATATTTGATTGTACATCACCCCTTACTGTGCTTCCACTCTGTATCCCATCCCCCTGCCAAATTAGTTTAAACCCCCCCCCCCAACAGCTCTAGCAAACCTTCCAGCCAGGATGCTGGTCCCATTCTGGTTCAGGTGCAACCCGTCCATCTTATACAGATCCCACCTTCGCCAGAAACAGACCCAGTGATCTAAGAATCTAAAGCCCTCCCTCCTGCACCATCTCCCCAACCATGCATTCATCTACTCTAACCTCCTATTCATGTCCTCACTAGCCCATGTCATTGGTACCAATGTGGACCACGACCTCCGGCTGTGCACCCTCACCCTCCAGAATACTTTGTAGCCGCTCAGTGATATCCATGACCCTTGCACCAGGGAGACAACATACCATCCTGGAATCACATCAGTGATCACAGAAACACCTATCTGTTCCTCTAACCATAGAATCCCATACCACTATTGCCCTCTTGTCCCTTTTTCTCCATCCCTGCACAGCTGAGTCAGCCATGACATCCTGGTCATGATTCTCGGTGCATTCTCCAGAGGAACCCTCTCCCTCATCGGTATTCAGAACTGAATACTGGTTAGAAAGTGGGATGTCCTCTGGGGACTCCTGCATTACCTGTCCTGACTTCTTCATCCGTCTGGCAGCCACCCAGTCACCTCCCTCCCCCTCCCGCCCCCGACTGTGCTCGCCTAGGCACCGGCGTGACTACCTCCTGAAACGTGCCATCCATGTAGTCCCCCACCTCATGGATGCGCCACAGTGACTCCAACCGCTGCTCCTGCTCCGAAACCTGAAGCTCAAGCTTCTGCAACCGGAGACACTTTCTGCAGACATGTTCACCAAGGTCCCATGGCACTTCCATGACTTCCCACATTGCACAGGAGGTACATTCCACTTGGCCAAGCTGCCCCGCCATTACTTACTTTAACAATGAGAAAAAAAAACTTGCTAGTGTAATAACTTACCAGCTATTTACAATCAACTTTTATTCCCTGTACCTTTGAGGCTGAGAAAGAAAAAGACCAAAGAGCACCTGCCACCGCCCCCAGCTAACGAAAATACCCACATTTAACTTACAGCCTCACTCCATGCAAACAGCACTAGTATAGCCAGTAAATACTGAAAATTTACAGGCAGCTATCCTAGGGCTTTAATTTAAAAGGAACCTTTTTTTAAAAACTCCAATCAATGTTATCCCCAGGCAATAACAGCTGCCATCCACTGATCAATCAGCGCCCAGAATTTCAGTGATGTCACTATTTTTTTTACTAAATCCAAACACAGCGCCCGCAGAAACAGTCAGAGAGCCTGCTGCTGCCCCGGACATCAGGTAGCTGAAGGGCCTTGAGCCCCGCTCTTTGTTTATAGGTTTTCAGCCCTGTTCCTTTCAGGTCCGCCGCTGCCCCAGACATCAGGTAGGGAAATCATGTTTGATATATTTGTTAGAGTTCTTTGAGGATATAACAAGCAGAGTGGATAAAGGGGAACTGGTAGATGTAGTATATTTGGATTTTCAGAGGGCATTCGATAAGGTGCCACATGAAAGGTTATTGCACAAAATAAGAGCTCAGGGTATTGGGGGTAATGTGTTGGCATGGATTGAGGATTTGCTAACACACAGAAGGGAGAGCGTCAGGATTAATGGGTATTTTTCAGGTAGGAAAGCCGTAACTCTTGGGGTGCCACAAGGATCGGTCCTAGGGACTCAACTATTTACATATTAATGACGTGGAGGACGGGACAGAGTGTGGTGTATCCAAATTTGCTGACTATACAAAAATAGGTGGGAAGTCATATTGTGATGACGCAAAGAATCTGCAAAGGGATATAGCTGGGTTAAGTGAGTGGGCAAAAACTTGGCAGATGGAGTTCAATGTGGGGAAGTGTGAGGTCATCCACTTTGGTAGGAAGAATAAAAAGGCAGATTATTATTTAGATGGAGAAAGACTACAAAATACTGCAGTACCGAGGGATCTGGGTGTTCTCTTACATGAAACACAAAAGGTTAGCATGCAAGTGCAGCAAGTAATTAGGAAGGCAAATGGAATTTTGGCCTTCATTGTTAGGGGATTAGAGTTTAAAAATAGGGAAGTCTTGTTATAACTGTATAGGGTGTTGGTGAGGCCACACCTGCAGTACTGCGTACAGTTTTGGTGCCCATATCTAAGGAAGGATATACTAGCATTGGAGGCAGTTCAGAAAAGGTTCACTGGGCTGATTCCTGGGATGAAGGGGTTGTCTTATCAAGAATGGCTAAACAGGTTAGGCCTTTATTCATCGGAGTTTAGACAAATGAAAGGTGATCTTATTGAAACATATAAGATTCTAAGGTGGCTTGACAGGGTAGATGTTGAGAATATTTTTCCATATGAGGAGGAATCTCGAACTAGGGGACATAATTACAGAATAAGGGGTCACACATTTAAAACTGAGATGCGAAGGAATTTCTTCTCTCAGAGGATGGTGAATCTCTGGAATTCTCTACCTCAGAGAACCGTGGGGGCTAGATCACTGCATGTATTTAACGAGGAGGTAGATAGATGTTTGAAATCTCGGGAAGTCGAGGGTTATGCGGAGCAGGCCCGAAAGGAGTTGAGGCCTGGGACAGATCAGCCATGAGCTTATTGAATGGTGGGGCATTCTTGAGGGGCTGAATGGCCTACTCCTGCTCCTATTTCTTATGCTCTTTTGTAAATCCCATGAAAAGGCGATGTAACTGGGATCCAAATGGGTTCCCATAGCAACACTGGAAATATCTACCAGAACACCACCAGAAGGACATGAAGGCTTTGGAGAGGGTACAGAAGAGGTTTACCAGCATGTTGCCTGGTCTGGAGGGCATTAGCTATGAGGAGAGGTTGGATAAACTCTGATTGTTTTCACTGGAACGACAGAGGTGGAGGGGCGACATGATAGAGGTTTACAAAGTTATGAGCGGCATGGACAGAGTGGATAGTGAGAAGCTTTTTCCCAGGGTGGAAGAGTCAGTTACTAGGGGACATAGGTTTAAGGTGCGAGGGGCAAAGTTTAGAGGGGATGTGCGAGGCAAGTTCTTTACACAGAGGGTGGTGAGTGCCTGGAGCTTGCTGCCGGGGGAGGTGGTGGAAGCAGGTATGATAGCGACGTTTAAGAGGCATCTTGACAAATACATGAATAGGATGGGAATAGAGGGATACGGAGCCCGGAAGTGCAGAAGGTTTTAGTTTAGGCAGGCATCAAGATCGGCGCAGGCTTGGAGGGCTGAATGGCCTGTTCCTGTGCTGTACTATTCTTTGTTCTTTGTAAGTGGAGTCAAAAGAGTTGTTCAATGCAAGAAAAGGTTCAGCCGGGCAGAGGAGGTTGGTGCTGGAGGGGACGGTTGGGCTTTCGTTCAAGGAAGAAGCGGAGACCCTCAGGCCATCCTGATAGGGGATAGAGGTGTAGAAAAATTGGATCTCCATGGTGAGGGGAGAAAATCCAGTAAAAGCAATTTAGTCACTTATTATTTTTAAAACTTTTGGTTCCCAACATAGTAAACTCCCAAGCTGAGCTGAGCTGCCAAGGAAAACCAAGGCACTTTTCCACAGGGAAAGAGTGAAACTGCACCACCTCAGATCAGATTTCTACATCGCAGTTCTGACTGGTATTAGAAGATATTGGAGGAGTAAATCGTTTGTTCACTCGAGCCATCTGAGAGTGGTGTATGGAGTGCAAGGGATAGAACCCAAATGTAATGGTAGAAGAATAGTGACTTAAGCTGCATATACAACAGTGTTAGATTCCCTGTGAATTTTCCCACATTGTGCCATAGAATCTAGGCTACGATATGGCTATATCTTCTACTGTAGTTGAGATCAGAAAAAATTATTTCTTTACAGTCAGTAGTTTATAATGAGTTTAATAAAATAATGTTTCTTGAGCTTTACATACAGGAGGAAAATATACCCTCATAATCCTTAACCCAGAATTGTATCTGCGAGGTAGACTTTGGGGGTAATTTTAAAAAATTCATTCATGGGATGTGCGTGTCGCTGGCCAGGCCAGCATTTATTGTCCATCCCTAATTGCCCTTGAGAAGGTGGTGGTGAGCTGCCTCCTTGAACCGCTGCAGTCCATTTGGGGTAGGTATACCCACAGTGTTGTTAGGAAGGGGGTTCCAGGATTTTGACCCAGCGACAGTGAAGGAACAGCGATATAGTTCCAAGTCAGGATGGTGTGTGACATGGAGGGGAACTTGCAGGTAGTGGTGTTCCCATGTATTTGCTGCCCTTGTCCTTCTAGTTGGTAGAGGTCGTGGGTTTGGAAGGTGCTGTCTAAGGAGCCTTGGTGCATTGCTGCAGTGCATCTTGTAGATGGTACATACTGCTGCCATTGTGCGTCGGTGGTGGATGGAGTGAATGTTTGTAGATGGGGTGCCAATCAAGCAGGCTGCTTTGTCCTGGATGGTGTTGAGCTTCTTGAGTGTTGTTGGAGCTGCACCCATCCAGGCAAGTAGAGAGTATTCCATCACACTGCTGACGTGTCTTGTAGATGGTAGACAGGCTTTGGGGAGTCAGGAGGTGAGTTACCCGCCTCAGGATTCCTAGCCTCTGACCTGCTCTTGTAGCCACGGTATTTATATGGTTACTCCAGTTCAGTTTCTGGTCAATGGTGGGCCCTAGGATGTTGATAGTGGGGGATTCAGCGATGGTAATGCCGTTGAATGTCAAGGGAGATGGTTAGATTCTCTCTTGTTGGAGATGGTCATTGCCTGGCACTTGTGTGGTGCAAATGTTACTTGCCACTTATCAGCTCAAGCCTGGATATTGTCCCGGTCTTGCTGCATTTCTACATGGACTGCTTCAGTATCTGAGGGGTCACGAATGGTGCTGAACATTGCGCAATCATCCGCGAACATCCCCACTTCTGACCTTATGATTGAAGGAAGGTCATTGATGAAGCAGCTGAAGATGGTTGGGCCAAGGACACTACCCTGAGGTACTCCTGCAGTGTTGTCCTGGAGCTCAGATGATTGACCTCCAACAACCACAACCATCTTCCTTTGCGCTAGGTATGACTCCAGCCAGCGGAAGGTTTTCTCTGTGATTCCCATTGACCTCAGTTTTGCTAGGGCTCCTTGATGCCATACTCGGTCAAATGCTGCCTATTAACCTAAACCTCTCAGCAGGAAACTGTTGGGATCGGTTCACATGTTGGTTTGATAGTTTTACCCCATTTACTGTCCGTTGAAGTCAATAGCAAATGAAATCAGGAGAGCTGTCAAACTGCTGTTTGACCCAATGCCATCAGTTTCCTGCTGGCCAAGTTAGGTTAAATAAAAACAAGAAATGCTGGAACCACTCAGCAGGTCTGGCAGCATCTGTGAAAAGAGAAGCAGAGTTAATGTTTCGGGTCAGTGACCCTTCTTCGGAACTGACAAATATTAGAAAAGTCACAGGTTATAAGCAAGTGAGGTGGGGGTGGGGCAAGAGATAACAAAAGAGAAGGTGTAGATTGGACAAGGTCATGGAGCAAAGCCAAACAATATGTTAATGGTGTGTTGAGAGACAAAGCATTAGTACAGATTTGGTGTTAACGGACTGAATATTGAACAGCAGCAAGTGCAAACCTGAAAAAAAAACAGTGGGTAAGCAAACTGAACAAACTAAGATGAAATGAAATAAATGCAAAAAAAAGATTGTAAAAAAGAAAAAATAACTAAAAATGAAAGTTATCTCTTGCCCCACCCCCACCTCACTTGCTTATAACCTGTGACTTTTCTAATATTTGTCAGTTCCGAAGAAGGGTCACTGACCCGAAACGTTAACTCTGCTTCTCTCTTCACAGATGCTGCCAGATCTGCTGAGTGGTTCCAGCATTTCTTGTTTTTATTTCAGATTTCCAGCATCTGCAGTATTTTGCTTTTATTTTAGGTTAACATGACCTCCTTTGAATTAAAGTTCTGCAAAAAAAAAAATGCCTTCCATTTACAAAATATTGCAAATTTGTTTCTTATTTCGAGCATCTTAATTCAAATTGCTTATTAATTATAAATTCCTACTCCAAATGGGAACTGATCAGTGAAATCTGCTGCTTAATTGGAATTCAGCCTGCTTCAAGCAGGGTAACCTTAGAACTATCCAACCTAGTCTTAGCGGGAAAGAGAAATAAATTCAGCAAGTAATTTGGAACTGGCCCCATCTCTGCATTGTGGATCATGTGCTTCTTAGACTGTCACGCAATCTAATTCAGATCCAAACATGGAGAGGGTAGTAATATTCTTTCAGAAAGTGTCGACAGCTGGATCCCTGATTAAAACTTCTGCCATTTTATCTTGTTAGAAACCCAAAGTCATCTTTAATACTGATGAAAGGGGCCTTATTTTTACAAGTCCCAAACTATCTTTAATAGTGATCCAACTAATGGGAGGAAGCCGATCTCAGTATGTCTCTGCTATTCTATCTGTAGCTCAATGTCTTTCTCTCTCTCTCCAGTCTCTTTTTTCTTTTACAAGCTGCAGGTTTCATCAACAAAAATGATTAAGTGGGAAAGAATTACTGTCATGGTTTGCTGTAACATGACGGGAAGAAAATGTCGCTGGTGTTTGGAAGTTCCAAACTGCTGCTCCAGATATTTTAGTGCTGTTACTCTGCAGAAGCTCCTGCTCCAGATGTTTGTGATGTTACTCTGCAGAAACCCCTGCTCCAGATGTTTTACAGATGTTGCGCTGCAGAAGCAACACAAGGGAAGCAATGACTGATGCTCATTTTCAGGAGTGGCTGCATCAGTTTGACCAAAGCAGTGGTTCTTGGTTGAAGGACCCCTTTTAAATGGATTAGTAATAACAGACACCCCATCTAAATTATACTATAAACTCCTTGCACATTTACATTTCTGAATATGAAGTTCATCATTGTCCTGTTAAAGGGACATGCATGAGATTTTGCCAGGGCTGTCCGATTATAGTAAATGTAGTTGGTGATGTGCAAACTTTTATTTTCCCTTCAGTTGGAAGGCAACCCTACAGGTTCAGCAATCTGCCTGTTGAATACTTCACTGCATGACACCTCCCTGCTCTTCTGTGGGATTAGGTTCATTGCCTCCTGTTGGGAGTTTCAGGTGTGACCATCCACTGCTCATCTGCTCACTGTACAGCTGCTGAGTGTTTCAGGATGTTTTTCTACCCCTGTGCTCTTTACCAGCCTGTCTACACTGGAATATGGCTAATAATATGCCTGGTGTGTGGCATTTCTGTCATTGGGCACCGCCAGTAACTGGACTGGTTGACACCCGATTCACACCATTGTAGCGATGGGTCACATTCACATTACTTCGCGGGCCCCCTGGAAAGTTTGTATAGATCTCCAGGGATCTGCAGACCCCGATTTGAGAACCACCGGACCAAAGTATGGGTTTAAAATATGATAGTCACTAATAAATTCAGAAGGGAATTCAGGAGAAACTGCTTTACTCAGAGAGTGGTTAGAATGTGGGATCTGGTACCACAACGAGTAGTTGAGGTGACTAGCCTAGATGCATTTAGGGGGAAGCTAGATAAACACATGAGGGGAAAGGAATAGAAGGCTATGTCGATGGAGTTAGATGAAGAAGGATGGGAGGAGGGTCGTGTGGAGCAGAAGCACTGGCATAGATCATTTGGGCTGAATGGCCTGTTTCTGTGCTATAAATGCTATGCAATTTTATGTAACATGAAGGGTTAACCTGGCAGTACGGTGGCACAGCAAGTAGGAGATCAAATGCACTGTGCCATGAAGAGGAAGGACAATATTCTACATCCCAAATACCATATGTTGAGTTGACAATCTCAGTAGTTCCATCATATGGAAGTTCTGAGCAGAAGCAAGATGTTGGCCCACAGGGAGGGTTAGAGAGTTGGAAAGAGAATGATAGCTATATTAACACAAATTGTCTGGCCATTATCACAATGCTGTTTGTGGGAGATTGCTGTGCTCAAATAGGCTGCTGTTTCATACATTACAACAATGACTGGACTTCAAAAGTACTTCATTGGCTGTAAAGTGCTTTGGGGCTTCCTGAAAGGTGCTGTGTAAATGCAAGTTTTTTAAAAACACCTTGTAGCAACTGAGTATGATGTATCATAAGTGGAACCTGGTTTCCTAGTTGGGGATGCTATTACTTGTATTATGACCGAGGTTGGAGGAGTGCACAGTCTCCCTCTAGACTCACTACTCCACTGGTCAGAACATATATTTAAAAATATTTTAACCAGTTATGGATTTGGCCAATTATATACCTTTATCCTTTTCAGAATACAAATCCACCACCCAGATTTCTTCAATAAACAACAAAATAATTAATTTATTATGAAACAAGACTTATTCAATAATGTTGCAAAGCTTATTAACACACAGGTTGAAATATGAAAGTATAAATATATTCCCTTCCAAATAGCCCCACACACATGCTGGTTAAAGAAAAAATAAGCTTTCTCTGTCGAGATCAACTTTACAAAAACAAAAATACATAGGCTAAATACTTGTTAATGCTTGAAGAAAGAAAGGATAAGATATGGAATGTTCAAGCTGGCCCTTTGTTCTGGTGTCCGGATACATATAGGCGGCTGTCACTGGAATTTTTCTGGAACAGTTCTGCTCCGGATACATTGTGGAGTAGTCTTGCAGGCTTTTTGGGAGAATTACTGCATTAGTGGATTCAGTATCACACTGGATTCTCAGAAGATTTTTCAACACAGGTGGCAAAGGATGAGTTGGGTGGCTTCTCTCTAAGCAGAATACACACCCAACTGCCCATTCAAACAGTCCAAAACAAAACCAAAAAAACTTCTGAGCCATAAACCCAGACATGTGACTTATCTGTAAACAGCTCCAATAGCCAGCAAGGCAACTGCTGTTTACTTAGCTTAAGACATGTGACTTCCAGTAAGTGTTTGTTTATGAACAAAGTCCAGCCATCTCGGGTATTTTCCACAGTCTTTTAAACACAAGTCCTCAACAAAATTTATAATGGAAGCACGTTCATGATACTTGCAAGAGGAGATCCATAAAGGGAAGAGGAAAAAATTTCTTAAAAAGAGTGGATCTTGCACCAATTCTTTTAACAGTTATAAAAGTTTTGAAGGACCCTGTCACACTCCAGATGTCAAAGCGTCAAAAACATACAAAAAGAGGAAGACGTATTGTTTCTTTCTGACCTGGAGCTGGAAACGTAGAAGCATCCGGCAATCTGCAAACTACCCTCGCCAATCAGAAATTAAACTCTTCTCCTCAGTACCAATTTAGACCTCTTCTCCATAGGGAATAGCTGTGTAGTAGCCTTAAAGAGGCAAGCCAGGTTAGCAGCTATACATTGCAGCCTAGATTTTCTGTTTTTGTAGAATTGAGGTGCATCGCTGTGAAGACATAGATGTACTAATCTCTGTAACTGGCACTCAACTGTCCAATTCTTTGAATCCAGATGTCCAGAAAATAATTTCATTGCATAGTGCAGAACAGCACCAGAGTGGCGTGCTTTCCATAGAATCACACCAAAAGCATGAAACCAGACTGAGAGCAAAGAGGAGATTGTCTCCCTCTCACTCTGAGGAGTGGGTTCTGTGGAAACGTGTAGTTCTCCACCATCCACTATTACATTTAGCAGAGAAATTATGTGATGTTCTTAATGTTATTTCACTCCTGTGATTACCCTGAGTATTCCTGATGACCTTGTAGTATCCCAAATTGTAAGAAAACAATGTATTGATGTGGCTGTGTTGAATCAGTTGTATGTATCTACCTATTATTGATAGCTGTGTAATGTTTAGAAACCATTGAAGTGGTTTGTGTCTTTAACAAGGTTCATAATAACAAATTTGCATAATCATAATGGTTAAACAACAGCCTGCATATTTGTGAATTGCGGATTGTAATAGAAAGCTTGAATTGCACATTGTTGTTCTTTCCCAGTAGGAAGGAACGGCCAAATACGCTGGGCCTCTTTCCTGTTTTGGATGGGAATCTCCGTGGACAGCAAGTTGGTCGTATCACTCCCGGCTCTGACAACTGGCATCTGAGTGATCTTAGCCAGCCCCCATCTATTTGTAGCCTGAAGGTGAGTGAGTCAGGGGCACACCAGAAAATGAGCTAACTGGACCTTCACTCCAAACGGAAAACACTGTGCAGTTAGAACAGAAAATAGCGTGGTTTTATTGTTTTAACATTTCCCCTTTTAGCTCACTGCCTGTTGTGCCTACAGTATCTTCCAGATGAGCAGGATTTTCTGGATTGTGGACAACTCTTATGTTCTTAGCTGAAGTGACAGGAGAGAGAATGAGCTGTGTGGATGTTATGCATTTTCTTGTTTCCACCTTAAGTTCTGTGCCAGTGCAGGTCTATAATCATTGAACAGTGTGCAATATTAACTGATGACTACATCCAGTGCAGTGCATTTTTCACCTCTATTTTATCCAATAACTCTGAAGGTGCACACTATATTCTGTGTAGGCTGTTATCTATATATCTCTTGCATGTATTCTTCTGTAACTACAAGATGCACACAGAAATTGCAGAATAATCTGGTAATCCTGGATGAAATGTGTTACATCACTACTGTGTCTATTGTATGTTTGCTTTTTCCTCCGCTGAAATGTATTGTCTCCTGTTGCTGCTCAAGTAGCTCAGGAAATAAATATTGGGACTTTTTAAAAAAACTAATGATGGCAAGTGAGCTGGTCTAAGCAAACTATTCCAATTGTAAGATTGAAGTCTCATTACTGAGAGATTGAGCAAATTGAAAATATTAGGATGTCAAACAGGATGGAGTGTCAGGTAGTCTGGAATATAACATGCTTCATCTTGTTTTTGATGACTGTTGCAGAATGGTGCTTAAACTGGCCATGGGAGGTAGGTAGACAGGTTGTAATCTGTACTGTCAATCTATGTTTAGGGTCATTTTGTTTAACAGCAACAGTTTGCCCAGGACTTGAAAGCCATTCTGTAAATCAGCCTGAGAAGAAAATGGCTCAAGTGTTGTAGTCTTTCTGATTCCGTTCTGTCTGGCATCCTGATGCTGTATGATTCCCCTGCCTGTTTGATAGCCTATTTAGTCCTTCTATTCCAGACTTTATGATGTTTGATATCTTAATATTTCACATCGCAGTCTATCTCTGACTCTCCAATCTAATAGTGGCCACTCAGGCATTTCTATTTGCTTAACCTCTCAGTATTGAGACTTCAATCTTCCAATACTGTTTAATTTGATTCACATTTATCCCCAGGCCAAGCCATTTGACCCCATCCGTTCCTTTTAGTTGGAGTTACAGGATGGCGCAAATTTCTCAATTTCTTCTGTTGTCATCAATCAATGATTACCTAACAGGAAGAATGATCTAGGGGTAAAGGAAAGGAACATTGGGGTGGAAATTGGTTAGCACCCATATGGGCATGAAATGGGCAGTGTGACTGCAGCATCTACCCAAAGCAGTTGGCCCAAGCATCTCCTGATGTGTCCTCAAACCTCATCTTTATCACGATGGCCTGTCACGCCTCTGGAGGCAGGTTGCCACTCCCTGTGTGACCAATTTGGGCCACTTGGTTCGCTCTCAGCGAATGCTGGAGGAGGGGGGATTGGAAGGGGGTGATCGCGGGCTGGAAACAGCCTATGGTAATGCTATGGATCCAGGAGGAGCACTCCTGCTCCATGGCTCTGCATAGATATAAGTAACACACTGCTCCAGATAGTAGTATAATCGAAACTGTTCCAACAAACCTAAGTGAGCATTAATAGCTGTCATCTCTGGACTTGTAATCATAACTTTTTGTTGGAATTTAAGCACTTGATTACTACGGTTTATGATCTGGATGAGCTTGGCCAGGAATTCTAGAATTCCATATACTAGAATTGGGACCCCCGCTGTAACTAAATGTCAGGGAAAGACAAAACCGACCTTGCAGAACCCAATCTGTGTCACTTCCTGCTTTATTTGATGAGCCATAGCAATATTAATGTCCTGGAGATCTCCATGTTTAAATTTGACGCTTCTCCGACAGATAAAGGAGGTTGCGTGACTTTGTGTCGCCAAAAGCTCTTGTGCTGTCCATGGTCCCCCTCAGTTGAGTTAGATACCTGTAGGTTGAGTTCCCTGTCTCTATTGGGGTAATTGTCTGGTTATCTGAAATTCCCAATCTTTCTATTGGGTATCTTGAGTTTCCTATTAGTCTAATGGGTGGAGTCTGTCTGCAGTGTCTCTGTTATTGGATAATCTGGGAAAGAATTTTTCTTTGGTTCTCAAATTCCCTGGTGACCCATGAGGGTATCTGCGTGCGATGTCGCAATTCTCTTAGTCTGGTCGAACATACACCTGCGTTCTTTATGTTCCCTTTTTTAATGAGCATCTCTGTATGGCACCATCTCAATGTCAGATCTAATAGTGAAAAAAAACAAATCTGAATAATTTCTAAATATGTTTCTCTACTACCCCAGAATCCAGGGGTGAAATTCAATTTTGGCATTTTACAACCTGCCTGATTTTTTCTTGTCAATGGTGCAGTCAAATTTCAGTACCCAAGTTTGTATAATATTAAGAAAAAATTGGCACAAGATATCTGTTCAAACCTCAATCAAACATTGCGCGATGAAATAATTTCAACACAACATTAATTATGAGTTATAGCTAAAGAAGACCAAGCAAAGCCAGCATTGAGGTTTATTCTCCCTGGAATCTACTGGGTCATTTTCTGTGACATTAATATTGTTCCATTAGTGTCGGCAGACATAAGAATGTAGACATTTCAAACAGGGCCTTTTTAACTCTATCTTCCAAACCCGCGACCTCTACCACTTAGAAGGACAAGGGCAGCAGATTCATGGGAACACCACCACCTGCAAGTTCCCCTCTAAGCCACACTCTATCCTGACTTGGAACTATATCGCCGTTTCTTCACTGTCACTGGGTCAAAATCTTGGAACTCCCTTCCTAACAGCACTGTGGCTGTACCTACCCCACATGGACTGCAGTGTTTCAAGAAGGCGGCTCACCACCACCTTCTCAAGGGCAATTAGGGATGGGCAATAAATGCTGTCCTAGCCAGCGATGCTCACATCCCCCAAACGAAGAAAAAAAATCCTAGCCAGCAACGCCTACATCCTATGAACGAATAACAAAAAAGGATTAGACCCACAAATCTATACTCATACAGTTGCTTTTACATAAATTCAAAATAGATGTTTAACTCAAAGATTGCAGTGTATTAAAGCCCTGAGATGTTAGGGCAGCGAAGGTTAAGAGGAGATTTAATAGAGATATTCAAATCACCACCTTCTCCAGGGCCATTAGGGATAGGCAATAAATGCTGACCTAGCCAGCGATGCTCACATCCCCCAAACGAAGAAAAAAAAATCTTTGCAATTCCTTTGGGGAGGCGGTCTGTTCTGGTCCATTTTATAAATACAAAAAGGATTTAATCGAATTGTTTACGGCATCTGGGGGTACCAATTAATGTTATATGGGTGGTGGTGCCAAAGTTCCTCTGCTATTATCCAGCAGAAAGGCCAGAAACTCTGCCAGGAGCTGGACACCACAGATTCCGGGCCTTATGTGGGGGTTTCTACTTCTTCCCTGTACAAAGGCATCTGAGTGAGAGGGATGGGCTGAGGCAGGTACCTCCTATGCCGGGAGACCCCACATTCTCAGCCTTGCGGGGTAAAGTTAGAAGCTGGTGCCTTGAGTGAAAAGTGGTGTACCGGCCCCCAGAAAGGTGGAAGTGGGCTCTACGGCGGGCAGTGGGTGCAGTTCAGGCTTCAATTATGGCCTGGATCTCAAAGATGGAAGGTGTGAAATTTTTTTCAGTGAAGCCCTGGTTACTGTTTTAACTTTTTTACTGTTTCTGGGAGGGGTCCTGACAATGATTGCAACTAAACCTGGTATCAAATATGTCCCCTTCATGTTTACACATTTTGGACTTGACACTATGACATACATAAGCCAGGAGTCAGTGAATTAGTGATGTGTCATGTGAAAAGAGCCTCCTATGGATGCAAATTGCTTATCACATAGCTATTTTAATTTTAAACACCTTTTCACCAATTATTTTGACTAGTTGTCATTTCTACCTGATCCCTGCTCTGAATGTTCCAGTGACAGGCTTGGCGACCTACGTTCTTTGATATTTTTATATGGATTGAGACTCAGTTTAACCCTGAGTCTACTAGTCATAATTCTCTATTGTTGTTATGAAGGTGGGACTGAAATAGGCTCATTATTGCAGCTCTCTTGTCTTGTGTCAGGATGATACATCGGAGTCTGGACAATCGTCTGCTGCTGCCACTCCGAGTACCACAGGAACTAAGTCCAACACCCCAACATCATCCGTACCTTCTGCAGCTGTCACTCCACTAAATGAAGTAGTTAATCCAATCTACAACGGGGACACCAAAGTCAAGAACCAGCGAAAGCGGGCGAAAGGTAATAGCAGAAACATGGAAGTCCAGGTCACCCAGGAGATGAGGAACGTCAGCATAGGTGAGAGATTGCTTCTGTTCCCTGACTTACCCATGCTCATTGAGTTGAGGATTGGCAGTGCTGAGCACAGGAACGTTTTCCAGTGTGCAACCCAGTTGTAGTGTCCAGGACTGCAAGTTCAGGGTGGGCTGGATTGGTTACAGGGCTAGCTAGCCTCACTCCTCTTACTCTGCTATATTAGGTTGCTGTCTGTTAATTGCTCCCTGACATTCATTGGAACCCTACTATTAAATTTATTGCCTGTATTTACACATGCAGACATAACTGCGCATAGAGATGCTTATATAACCTATTTAAGTCCATTGATTAAATTAGATTGCTACACTGTTCAGTGTTCATCATAAAATAGCTCACAACGCAAAATTGGCTTGTAATACCTTTCTGTTAATCGTATGATCAGTATACTACCAACCTGCTTGGAGCTGTATAGTTACTCCAGGGTGTCACTTTTACACTGATATGCTGACACTCCTCACTGTAACTCTGATGTAGAACATTGTTAAATATTGATAAGAGTCCGTATCTCTTCGTGACATTGCAATGTAACCCATACCCTTATTTATAGCAGAGTCTGATAAAAATTTTAACATATAAAAATTGCTATTTATAATGGATGAACACTCAATAGGGTGAGATTCAAATTTGTTGGGGGGTGCAAAATGGGTGATTGTGGATCACCCACTCATTATACACCCCACACGATTTTGCTTTCCATTGAAGCCAATCCCCATGTTTGTATGACACTATTTCAACCCTAGTTAAAATAAATGGGTTAAAATGCCGGAATGCCATGTGAACGTATTCAGCATCATTTATTAATCTGAAGTTTTGTAACTCTGCCATATAACTCACTGTGTGTACCACTACTTTTAATATACCACCCTGATGCACTGTGCCAGTCATATCAGTAAGTAGTCCTTCAGTCTAACCCTCTCTGATATCCCATGTCTGTCTTAGTTCAGGGTTACTTACACAGAACATTGATGGCCAGTAGTTGAACAGTACATCTTTACCATGAAATTAATTGTATCCTTGAAATCATTTGCAGGAATGGGAAGTAGTGATGAGTGGTCTGATGTTCAGGAGATTATTGATTCAACCCCAGAACTTGATATGTGTCAAGATCCACGCTTTGAAGGACGCGGAGGCAACAGGTAGTTTTTCAGGTTAAAACTACTAGTGATGGGCAGTGCAAATTGAGCGGGGAGTGGATGAGGATAATGGGGTCAGGTTTCCTCACACTCCTCTCCAAAAAATATCCGTTTTCTGGGTGCTAAAGCCAGGAACAAGAGGATGGAGACCTATTATACTCGGCCTCTGTCTTTACCATGTTCCAGGATTTCTGGGGTTTCCTTCAATGGGTGGAGCAGACCCCATATTGCAATGGTAATGAAGCATAGGGTGCTTCTGTCCTCCAAATTAAATTCCTGGTATAGTGGGCCAGGGCACTCCGATGCAAGGCACCCCAAGAATTTGGCTGTGCGCCTTGCACTGGAGTGCGCCTTGCACTGGAATGCACCTCAGATCAGAGGGTTTGCAGGGGTCTGGCAGCAGGAAATGACCCAAAGGCATGTGTTAATTTTTTCAGGGGCTCTCCAGATCTTCAGGCCTTGTAGTCACCTGGGTGCTGTTTTCCAATAGCAGCCAGAAAGTATTGAGGCTGATGCCAAGCAATGTAGCTGCAGTCCTCTTGGGCCAAAAGCTGCATTCTTCTTTCCTCCCCTGTTTGATGGTGGAAGGCCTTCCCAGAAGGTGGGCCTGCACTGGAAATGTAATTGGACCACAGGGCTCAATGCACCATTTTTGACCGTAGCTAAGCCTGGACAGGAGCAATGTATTTCGTCTAGGGTTCCCTATGTCCGAAATGAGGGTAGAGGGTGGCCGATGTCCAGTCTGAATAAAATATGGCATTTTCCTGGGGTCTCTTGGCTACAGATGTTGCTTTGTTACTATTGGCTCTCAGTTCTACTTCAGCACAGATAAAGGTGCTGACAGTCTCCTCAATCATTCGAACATACGAATTAGGAGCAGGAGTAGGCCACTCGACCCCTCGAGCCTGCTCCGCCATTCAGTAAGTTCATGGCTGAACTGATTACTCCACATTTCCATCTAACTCCGATAACCTTCCACCCCCTTGCTTATCAAGAATCTATCTACCTCTGCCTTAAAAATATTCAAAGACTCTGCTTCCACCGCCAATTGAGGAAGAGAAATCCAAAGACTCACGACCCTCTGAGAGAAAAAAATTCTCCTCATCTCTGTCTTAAATGGGTGACCCCTTATTTTTAAACAGTGACTCCTAGTTCGAGATTCTCCCACAAGGGGAAACATCCTTTCTACGTCCACCCTGTCAAGACCCCTCAGGATCTTATATGTTTCAATCAAGTCGTCTCTTACTCTTCTAAATTCCAGCAGATACAAGTCTAGCCTGTCCAACCTTTCCTCATAAGACAGCCCACCCATTCCAGGTATTGGTCTAGTAAACCTTCTCTGTACTGCCTCCAACGCATTTACATCCTTCCCTAAATAAGGAGACCAATACTGTATACAGTACTCCAGATGTGGTCTCACCAATGCCCTGTCCAGTCAGTAAAGAAATGGATGGTACAATAAAGTATTTCAATAAAATACTTCCCTCTGACCTCTGGAACCTGGATTTCAATCCATTCCGATGAATGGGGATAAACAGGGTGCGGCAGCTATTTAGAGCACTGTTTCCTTAACTCTGTGGCATGATCCAGTCCGGTCCAGATCTTCATTTTTGTTTATCTGTCACTTGGTTTATCATGAACATGATTGATTGTGATATGGATTGTAAAATAGAAACAGGATTACAAGCTCGTTGAGCCTGTTCCACCAGTGCTGTAATTGCAAAAAACATGGAGTTTGATTTTAACAGGTGGCTGCTGAGGGTAGACGGGGGCTGGAGTTACTCCCTTATTAACTACTGGGCCTCATTCAAACTGTCCAGGATAGTCTCCCATGCCACCTGTCTGACACCCCTCCCGCCCCACCCACACCCACCAAAATTGGTGGGAGTGATGCCAGGGCCAACAGGCGAGAGGCCGAGGATGCCAGGAATTCAAGGGAAGGGTGTAAAAGCGCTAGGCAGTGGTTTTGTCAGCTGACTGGGACTGGGAGAAGAGTTAAGACATGGGCTTTGGTGGCATAAGAGGCTGGGGACGCACTCCTGCACCTTCTGGTCCAGAAGGAATCCTTGGGAAAGTATTCTTTGTCTAGGCCTCGTCTGGCCACTCCGTGACTCGGTTGCTTGGTTCCTGTCAGGATTGCCCCTGTACAGGGGGGAAATTCGAAATCAAAATGGCGTGCAGTGCTCATGACACCATTAGACTGGGGACCTTTCAGTGTAAAGTAGCCATCTGCTGGGTGTGGGTGGCCTTCCCAGGCCTAAATTAAGATAAATAAGTATGGTCTGGGGGTGCAGAAACACAACACAGTACTCCAAACCATCTTAAACTACCCCTCTTCTCCAGCCTTCACAGTTTCCTTCGGGCGGATGTGGTGTGCTGGGGGAGGAGTGGTAAAATCTACCCCTATATTTTACTACCATTGAGCAACAAATTGAACATACTAGTAAATCAACAGATAAAGAAAAATATGGAATTTGATAGTCGGAACAGAATCTGATGACTTCAGGGAAGCCCACCTGCTCTCTGCCCCTCACCACCCCCCCCCCCCCCCCACCCCTTCCCCAGGATCTTGGTACGGAGCCCGGAGAGCCCATCAGCCCAGTTTAAAACCGGTGGATTAATTTTAGAGGGTTGTAAAATGAACAAACTGCCGAGATTTCTGATCTGATTGGAACCCCACCGTTTCACGTGAGCACTTACCCTGGCAGATCCTGCAGCTCGGGCTTATTTTAAAAATCATTTCAGCGCCACTGGGTTACTGAGCTAGGCTGGGTAAAAAATAAATGGCTGTGGCACCTGCAGCAGTCTAGCAGGGCAAGATGCAATTAATAGCCAAATGACCGATTCCGCTGCGAAGGGCAGCTGTTTAATTTTTAGTGTCAGTTCCCCCACCCCAGTTAGCATTGTTGGATAGAAGGCATTTCTGACGATCAGTGTTGCTGCATGTGGCTTGGTGCAATTACTAATGTATTATTTCAATATACTCACCTTCACTATTTGTGTAAGATCCTGGTGGTGAACTTTGAGAAGTAGCAGACCAGTTTCCAGCCATGTTTCCTGCACCTGCCTACCTGGTTCCCTCTGGAAAATGGATGGTGGAAGCGTGAAAAATCCAGGCCATAGTGACGTAAAGTGGTATGGCAAAAGTGCAGGAGCTCAAATGACAGATAATACTGGAATTCCACAGAGGATCCATCAGCATCTATGAGATGGATCAGTGTTTCACGTCATAGAACATAGAACATAGAACATACAGCACAGAACAGGCCCTTCGGCCCACAATGTTGTGCCGATCCTTTGTCCTCTGTCAAGGACAATTTAATCTATACCCCATCATTCTCCTTTATCCATATACCTATCCAAAAGCCTTTTGAAAGTCCCTAAAGTTTCTGACTCAACAACTTCCCCGGGCAAGGCATTCCATGCCTCGACCACTCTCTGGGTAAAGAACCTTCCCCTGACATCCCCCTTATATCTCCCACCCTTCACCTTAAATTTATGACCCCTTGTAACGCTTTGCTCCACCCGGGGAAAAAGTTTCTGACTGTCTACCCTATCTATTCCCCTGATCATCTTATAAACCTCTATCATGTCACCCCTCATCCTTCTCCGTTCTAATGAGAAGAGGCCTAGAATGTTCAGCCTTTCCTCGTAAGACTTATTCTCCATTCCAGGCAACATCCTGGTAAATCTCCTCTGCACCCTCTCCAAGGCTTCCACATCCTTCCTAAAATGAGGCGACCAGAACTGCACACAGTACTCCAAATGAGGCCTTACCAAGGTCCTGTACAGCTGCATCATCACCTCACGGCTCTTAAATTCAATCCCTCTGCTAATGAACGCTAACACCCCATATGCCTTCTTCACAGCCCTATCCACTTGAGTTGCAACTTTCAATGATCTATGCACATAGACCCCAAGGTCTCTCTGCTCCTCCACATGCCCAAGAACCCTACCGTTAACCCAGTATTTTGCATTCATGTTTGTCCTTCCAAAATGGACGACCTCACACTTTTCAGGGTTAAACTCCATCTGCCACTTTTCAGCCCAGCACTGCAACCTATCCAAGTCCCTTTGCAGACGACAATAGCCCTCCTCGGTATCCACAACTCCACCAACCTTTGTATCATCTGCAAATTTACTGACCCACCCTTCGACTTCCTCATCCAAGTCGTTAATAAAAATCACAAACAGGAGAGGACCCAGAACTGATCCCTGCGGCACGCCACTGGTAACTGGGCTCCAGGCTGAGTATTTACCATCTAAGACCACTCTCTGCCTTCTATCAGTTAGCCAATTCTTAATCCAACTGGCCACATTCCCCACTATCCCATGCCTCCTGACTTTCTCCATAAGTCTACCATGGGGGACCTTATCAAATGCCTTACTAAAATCCATGTACACCACATCCACTGGTTTACCCTCATCCACTTGCTTGGTCACCTGCTCAAAGAATTCAATCAGGCTTGTGAGGCAAGACCTACCCCTCACAAAACCGTGCTGACTGTCCCGAATCAAGCAGTGTCTTTCCAGATGCTCAGAAATCCTATCCCTCAGCACCTTTTCCATCAACTTGCCTACCACCGAAGTAAGACTAACTGGCCTGTAATTCCCAGGGTTGTTCCTATTCCCTTTCTTGAACAGGGGCACAACATTTGCCACCCTCCAATCACCTGGTACCACCCCCGTCAGCAGAGAAGATGAAAAGATCATTGCCAGCGGCTCTGCAATTTCATCCCTTGCTTCCCATAACATCCTTGGATATACCCCGTCAGGCCCGGGAGACTTGTCTATCTTCAAGTTATTCAAAAACCCCAACACATCTTCCCTCCTAACGAGCACTTCCTCGAGCTTACCAGTCTGCTTCCCACCGTCCTCTTCAGTAATACACCCCTTCTCATTCGTAAATACCGAAGAGAAGTACTCATTCAAAACCTCACTTATCTCTTCCGGCTCAACACACAGTCTCCCGCTATTGTCCTTGACCGGACCTACGGTCCCCCTAGTCATCCTCATATTTCTGACATACGCGTAAAAGGCCTTGGGGTTTTCTTTTATCCTACCCGCCAAGCATTTTTCATGCCCTCTCTTAGCTCTCCTAATCCCTTTCTTCAGATCCTTCCTGGCCATCTTGTATCCCTCCAGAGCTATGCCTGTGCCCTTTTTCCTCAACTTTATATACGCATCCTTCTTCTTCCTAACAAGACTCTCAACCTCTCTTGTCAACCACGGTTCCCTCACATGACCATCCCTTCCCTGTCTGACAGGGACATGCTTATCAATGGCCCCTACTATCTGCTCCTTGAAAAAGTTCCACATTTCGACCGTGCCCTTCCCTGCCAGCATATGCTCCCAACTTATGCTCCTCAGTTCCTGCCTGACAGCATCATATCTACCCTTCCCCCAATTGTAAACCTTGCCCTGTTGCACATACCTATCCCTCTCCATTACCACAGTGAATGCTACAGAATTGTGATCACTATCTCCAAAGTGCTCGCCCACCAACAGCTCTATCACTTGCCCTGGTTCATTACCTAGTACCAAATCCAATATTGCCTCCCCTCTGGTCGGGCAGTCTACATACTGAGTCAGAAAAGCTTCCTGGACATACTGCACAAACACTACCCCATCCAAACTATTCGATCTAAAGAGTTGCCAATCAATATTTGGGAAGTTGAAATCCCCCATAATTACTACCCTGTGACTTCTGCTCCTTTCCAAAATCTGTTTCCCAATCTGCTCTTCCACCTCCCTGCTGCTATTGGGGGGCCTATAGAAAACTCCCATCAAGGTGACTGCTCCTTTCCTGTTCCTGACCTCAACCCACAGTGCCTCAGTCGGCAGATCCTCCTCGAAAATTCTTTCAGCAGTTGTTACACTATTTCTAACTAACAATGCCACCCCCCCACCTCTTTTACCACCATTCCTAATCTTATGAAAACATCTATAACCAGGTACCTCCAAAAACCATTCCTCCCCCTCACCTATCCACGTTTCAGTGATGGCCACAACATCGTAGTCCCAAGTGCCCATCCACGCCTTCAATTCACTCACCTTATTCCTGATGCTTCTTGCGTTGAAGTATACGCACTTTAACCCTTCTCCGTGCCCATCTGTCCTCTGCGACAGTGCTACCTTCCCCAATACCTCACTACACTCTTTGTCTTTCTGAGTGGACCCACTGGTCCCTGGATTACAAGTCCGGTTCCCATCCCCCTCCCAAACTAGTTTAAACCCTCCCGAACAGTACTAGCAAACCTCCCTCCCAGGATATTGGTGCCCCTCTGGTTCAGATGCAGCCCGTCCTGTTTGAACAGGTCCCATCTTCCCCAGAATGCAGTCCAATTATCCAAGAACTGGAAGCCCTCCCTCCTACACCATTCCTGCAGCCACGTGTTCAGCTGTGCTCTCTCCCTATTCCTAGCCTCACTATCACGTGGCGCCGGCAACAAACCAGAGATAACAACTCTGTCCGTCCGAGCTTTCAGCTTCCAGCCTAACTCCCTAAACTCACTTCTAACATCTGTGCCACCCTTCCTTCCTACGTCGTTGGTGCCAATGTGCACCACGACCTCTGGCTGCTCCCCCTCCCCTTTAAGGATCCTGAAGACGCGATCACAAACATCACGGACCCTGGCACCAGGGAGGCAGCAAACCATCCGTGCGTCTCGCCTGCGCCCACAGAACCGCCTGTCCGTACTCCTCACCATCGAGTCCCCGATGACTAGTGCTCTCCCATTCTCCCTCCTTCCCTTCTGAGCCACAGTGCAGGACCCCGTGCCAGAGGCCCGGTCACTGCAGCCTGCCCCCGATAGGCCGTCCCCCCCAACAGTATCTAAAACTGTATACTTGTTGTTGAGGGGAACGACCACAGGAGATCCCTGCACTGACCTCTTCCCACCTCTAACTGTTACCCAGCTGCCTTTGATTTGTGGAGTAACGACCTCCGTGTAGCTTCTATCTATCAACCCCTCAGCTTCCCGAATGATCCTCAGTTCATCCAGCTCCAGCTCCAATTCCCTAACACGGTCTGATAGGAGCTGGAGACGGATGCACTTCCAGCAGGTGAAGTCGGCAGGGCCACCGGAGGTTTCCCTCACCTCGAACATTCTGCAGGAGGAGCAATACACTACACTGGCTGCCATTTCTTTTATTCAATTACTCAGCTCCGCACCTTTAAGGAAAATACCTACCCAGGAGTCCTCGCTGCCGACCAGCCTCCGGTTCCTCCGGCGCCAAAAGAAACTCAAAGACAAGGAAAACAGTAAGTAAAACAGTAAGTACTTACTTTTAAAACACAGCTCCTGATGCCTTCACTCACCCACCGAAGAGTCGCTACCTTCTCCTGCTGCTCCGCCGGGAAATGAAACGTCAGTTCTGACAAAGGATGTAATCCCAAAACGATAGGATTAAGAAAGCCCATCCTCTTCCATTGAAATTCCGCACTGTTTTGGCCAATTCCGGCATATCTCAATTTTGAGGATCAGTTTTTTTAGGGAGGAACCCATTTCTGCCACCTTTATATCCTGCTTGCATCTTGCTAAAATTTCCAGTCCAGTTGGCAGAGGCCTTTTCTGCCCACCGCTTCAGCGCACATGTGCAAATGAGTCGGATGGCATAATGCCTTGGAATTCCCTTTATTTCCACCCTCATTAGACATCATTACCATCATTAATTTACAAACAGCTAATTGAGGCACAGCTTTGTCAGGAGCAAATCTTATTCTCACTGCCTGAACAACTTCTGTCCATATCTCAAATTCATCTTTTGTTTTGGAATTTTACTTTCAGCTTTGGGGAGCGACTGAGATGCATTTGAAACTGCCAAAGTGCAGGGCTCTCTTGTTACCAGCATATTATCTACCTCCACCTGATAAGGAATACCATAGAGTAACATGGGTTTTCCTTTGTGGAGTCTCTTGTCTTGATGGAGGAGAATGGGAATAGAGAGAGCAAAGGAGAGTGAGGCAGGATGGAAAGAGGATGAGATCATACTGCTATTACCTGCCCCTCCCAGAATAAGTTTGTTGGTCCAGGAGCTGCTTTGAGGGACTGACTGAGGAGCTGTGGCTTTGCTGACTTTGGTTCATTAAGGAAGACCTGGATCACATGTATCACCTTCTGTACAATGATCTGCAGCCTCCAAGTAATTGAACAACTGCCAGTGGCTGTCAAAGCCATTACAGCTCTCAATGTTTATGCCACTGGCTCCTTCCTCCCTGCAACTGGGGGCGTCTGCCACAGCAGCCAGGGTGCCATCTAATTCGGTATATGATCTGTCACCATAAGCCGGGTAGGCATTTACAGGAAACATGGCGGTGAAGTGGTGGCGGATGTATTCAGATAATACATTAATAATAGCAATATGTCAACCAGATTATTTCCCATCATTGCTAGGACAGTGCTTGTCATCAAGGCTGGAGAATTGATCCATTTTTGGATAACTCATAGGAAGCAGAATCACAGGACTTTCAGTTCCATCATCTTGCTGATTTCCCTCAAGTTCAAGGGACTATAGGTGCCATTCATATTGCACTGTGGACTTCTACTGTACATCTGTTGAATTTCCTGAAGAGAAACGAATCTTATTCCCTTATTTCAAATGGTTTGTTAAAAGCTACAGTGAATCCTGCAATAAAAACAAGAAGTGCTGGAACCACTCAGCAGATCTGGCAGCATCTGTGAAAAGAGAAGCAGAGTTAACGTTTCGGGTCAGTGACCCTTCTTCGGAACTGACAAATATTAGAAAAGTCACAGGTTATAAGCAAGTGAGGTGGGGGTGGGGCAAGAGATAACAAAGGAGAAGGTGTAGATTGGACCAGGCCACATAGCTGGCAGTGAATCCTGCATGTCATTTGGAGGAGCTCCAGCCTTCTAGTTGTATTCATTAAAGTCTGTGAAGTATTAGGATGGCCTGGGGGAGACGAACTGACCCTCTTGCTGGCATGACTCCCGACACCACTTTTGCTGTCAAACTTATTAGCAGAACATTGCTACCATGAGGTCTCGCCATAAACTAGAGTAGTCATTTAGAGGACTGTAGGGGTTGCATTGCCTTGATAGATCTGGAAGGTCACTGCACATGTTCCTGAGTGGGTTTCTCGCATCATGGTTGTTTCGTGTACCCGTCATAACTTTGGGATTCAGAAAGTATTAGAAATGGAATCTGAGGAGGAGGTGGAGGGATTTAATCTTCCGTTCTTTGATCTGAATAAGTGGAAAATTGTGGGTGGGTGAGTGCAAACCTGGGCCGCCGCTTATTATTAAACACACTCTGTTCCACAATTGTGTGTGGAGTTGCTTTAGAAAAGTTGAACATCTTGCTGTCTGTCGAGTTTTTGCAACCCAAAATATTGGGGTACAAATTTTGCTATACAGCTCCTGATGTGTGCCAGGGGTGGTGCAATAGATATGGGAATTGACCTGCTATGAATTTCCAGTATTTTCTTCTAAAGTTTTGCTGTCTTGATTTATTTAATTATTTTACTTTTTTCCCCCCACATATGTTCAAATATCCCTTACTCAATACAATCCATTCAACCAGTTCAGAGAGAGGTTGTCCCTTATTTCCAAGTGTTCTGTGATTAGTAACAAAAAGTTTGATATGAGAACTGGATTCTCCTTAATGCAAGTGGCTGATCGTTCTTTGCCAGTTTCACTTGAATCTCAGGGAGTCTCGCAAATTTACGTCATGACTTGCTAGCATGTTAATGTCCTGTGCTATGGAATGGCCTGTTGTTAATTATCTGTGATTATAAAGCATGCGCCCACATGGATAAGATAGCCACCAGGCTCTTTGGGTTTGATGTTTCATCCTAGCACCATTGCTACCTTTGCTAGTGTAAGAATGCAGGAAAGGAAGCTATGAGTAAGACAGTTCTGTCACCATGGTTACCCTTATAATCAGGCCCATTCTTACATTCAGTAATACCATCACTTTCTCCACGTATGGATTATTAAATGAAACAGTTGAAAAAAAGTTGCTAACTGATCTCAGAAATAGCATAGTTGGAGGGAGGAGTGGGTTTCTTTGTGTGTGTCCTTATGCTTGCTTATCTTCGTACATCTTGTGAAGTTTGGCGATGGCAGCAGTAATTTTCTCTCCTTCACATTGGAAGACTGGGCACGTAAATCTTGCCTGTAAAAGTAATGTGTGTGTTGGTGACGGCAGCAGCAGCCTGCTCAGCACAATATGGTGGGTTGCAGCGTGATGCTTGACTCAGGACTCTGGGTCGGTTGTATAAGTCTTCTGTTTAAAGTTAATTCGTGTGCTAATCTGACTGTTGTAAATTGGATGATTCAGCCCCACACAAGGAATTGTAAATAAAGCGTTTGGGATAAACACGGATTCACTGTACCATGAACTTTCCACTGCTGGGTCAGAAGTCATCGGGGATGTGGATGAGGGGGCAGATCTGCTCGGTAAGTCAAGCACATGCCAATTTGTTAGGCTTGGATTTGTAAACTGGGATTGACGTAAAAAAATTATGATTCCAGTGGAAATCCCGCATGCCTTTCAATCTGCTTACAGTCCTGAATTCTAAGTGAGGGTATAAAATGCAATTTACAAAATACCGAATTCTTCAGCGTCGTCAAAATATTTTCCTTTTTTATCATACATAAAAATGTTTTTTACGATTTAGTGGGTAAGATAAAATGGAGTAAGTCATTTCAAATTGCTGCAAAAAGAAGGAATTATTTTCCTGATGTGGTTTCTTCATGATATTTAGCATTTTTAAGGCAAGGTTCAAGATTGTAGGGAGGCAAGGCATCTGGCAATTGCTGCTGTATAACTGGAGGATCATTAGGAAGACCCGATCTAGCCCAATCTCCAATTTTCTTTTCTCTGTCTGAGGAATTACCTCGCCTCCGCTCTCCATCTCACATTGTGACATGGCTAAGTTCAGGACATCCCCCTGTGGGATGTTGACCACTCTACAGTACAGTAACATGTAACAGTGTTCTGCCTTAATGAGTTTTGTTTAGTTGTTGAATCTTCCTGTTAATGCAGTCACTGTGCCGATATTGATGAGGATGGGGGGAATTTAACTAATGGAACATATTTAAAGGTATTGCGACTTGTTAAACTGATGTAATATATTTGCTATGCAATTTTTACATTGTTTTTCAAATATAATTTTAAGTTTGGAGATTGCGGAAAGAAGTGGTCAAGTCTGATGTTGCCAGGTGTCAGATATAACTCTTTACCTTTTTACTATCTTTCACTGTCATTAACCCCTTAAATACTGTCCAATATGTTCAGTTTTGAATCTGTGTATAATTCCCAGTATATGACATGATATAGTGTAAATGTGAAATGCAGAATGTTGCAAAATATTAATGTAGGTAACCAAATAACTTTAAAAGGTTTATTTTTGCCTATTCATTCACAACTGCCACTCCCATTGCACTCACTACTTTGTGACGAGGAAGGAACTTGCTGACCTATCCCCATACCCATCCACCAACTAACCAGTAGAAAATCTGTGCAAATGATATGGCATGTCTTGTCCATTGATTTACATTCTAATGACACATTCATGATTGGTAATATTCGATATGGGGAATGATGGACTGCATTCCACTATTTCATAGAAAAAGCATCTCATGCTTAAACCAGAAACCCACTTCCCCCACCCCTCCAGTTATGCTAGTATTACAGAATACTTTTTAATTTATTGTATTCTTGAAATAAGTTGGAAAGTAATGCTCTTATGTTTTTGATTTGGACATAGAAGTCCTCTGTTTGATAAAGGATCAATGTGGAGGTGCACTGTGAAGAGAATTTTGGTCTTAACCTAGGAAGCTGTGCACTTCCTTATGCAATCCTTCCGTCCAGTTACTATGGAAGTATCCAAATCAGATGAGACCATCAAAAACTCCAGCCCCCAAATCCAGTGAAAATCTTCAGTAATGGAAGTTGTATAGTTTGCTGAAGATTATATGCAAAGGTTTTTAGGCTGCTAGAAGGTTTTCTGTTTCAATACTTCCAGACATCTGAAGTGCCCTTTTTCTGTATTAATTAGACTTTGTGCGGCCCTCTAAACATTTATCAAAGACTCTTGTCGACCCTTTGTAGGTTTGTTACCCTTGGTTGGTGTAGATTGTTTTCTCGAATGAGGGTAATGATGTAAGGCAGTTGATATCTTCAGAGAACAGGAACTTTATGCCCACACATCATGGAAGCTTTGCCCTTTCAGTTCAGTGTGTCCAGAGATATAAAGAATCAGGATAATTTTGTGACGTGGGAGTTGTGCCCATTGCATTAACATTACCCAAACTCAATCTATTTAGGATTTTTACAGTTGGTAGACAGAAGAGAACTTCGTCCCGATCAGCCCAGTCTGGACTCGAAAGCATGTCCTAGATCTGAAAGGACAAAACTGTTCAAATTCCAAACCCACTGCTGCACCCAGTCACCCGAATCAGGACCAAGTCCAACATTTATGCTTGCAAAGGAGGATAGACTTTTAACTATTTAAGTTAGAGAATTACTGTGCTGTTACTTTCAAATGCAATGTGATTGAGCTTTGGAGGAAATGTGTGATCTAAAACTCAAAATAAGCAAGGACAGCAATGGATCAGATGGAATTAGCAACTGAAGAAACAGGAAGGATCTGCTGAGGACCCACTTACTTCCCACTGCTAAGATCCTTTAAGCTCAGACTTAGTAACAAAGCTTTACTTTGCATTTAAATTAAGTGATATATCAAACTAATGGAACATTGGCCTTTATCTCGAGAGGGCTGGAATACAAAAGGATGGAAGTTATGTTACAGCTGTACAGTGCTCTGCTTAGACCCCATCTGGAGTACTGGATTCAGTTCTGGCCATCACATCTCCGGAAGGATATATTGACCTTGGAGGGGGTGCAGGGCAAATTCACTAGAATGATACTGACAGGTTGCATAGACGGGGCTTGTATACCTTTGAATATAGAGGATTAAGGGGTAATTGATTTGAGGTGTTTAAGATGATGAAAGGAGCTGACGGGGTAGTTGGAGAGGAATTATTTCCTTCTGTGGGGGAGTCCAGAACAAGGGGCATAAGCTTAAATTTAGAGCCAGGCTGTTCAGGGATGATGTCAGAAGCACTTCTTCACACAAAGGGTAGTGGAAGTCTGGAACTCTCCTCCCCAAAAGGCTATTGGGCCTAGATCAATTAAGAATTTCAAAACTGAGATTGATGGATTTTAAGCAAGGGTATTGGAACCAAAGCAGTAAATGGAGTCAAGATACAGATCATCCATGAATGATGAAACAGGCTTGAGGAACTGAATGACCTATTCCTGTTATGCTACTAAACTTAAAATTCCTATTTGATTTTATCAGATATGTAATTAAAACCTTTGCATATGGCCGTCAGTGAAATACAGTTATATTTAGAATCCTGAGACAGAAAAACAGCATTCCAATCACTGGCTGTACTTGGAGAGCCTTTAGATTTAACAAAAATTTTTAACATACTGTTCACTTCAGATGTGAAAGATTCTGCTGATCATCACCATTAAATGTGTTACCAGATCAAGTCAAATCATTATCAGCAACAATGAAGCGAATTTGCATTGTTTTAATGATACAGACTCCCATCTAACCTTTGCAATTAAGACACAGAAAATGCTGGATGTACGTTGGAGGCCAGTCAGCATCTATAAAGGGAAAAGACAAATTATGAGATTTTTGGTGTGCATTCTCCAAAAATGTGACCATGAACACCATAACCTGTCTTTTCTCTTTACAGATGCTGACTGGCCTGGTGTGTATTTCTAGAATTTTCTGTTTTAGTTCATATTTCCAGCATCTGTAGTATTTTCTTTGCTTTTTTATGATTTAAAATAGACCAGTGCTCTCACACTGTGGTTTATGTGCTCAAGCCACTGACCTGTGCTGTTTGCCTCAAATTTGCTGCTAATTACAGAGTCAGAATTAAGGACAGTGAGAGCAGTTCAGTGAGTGTACAGTCTGCCCTCTGTGAATGACACCTTATACTCCTGCGTTACAATAGATGGTTTAACTATAGCATTGCTGTGGGGACCTAACATTCTCCTTGCCTCAATTTGCTGGTTTTCCAGGATGGCTCTCCTGAACTCAATGCTTTGCTGCCAGCAACAAGTGAATAAAAACCCCAACACTATTCATCACTGGTAATAAGGCCACACTTTACTGGAAATGTAAAGTGGAAATCTTTCCACAATTGGTGATCAGTAGTAGAAAGTACAAATCAGTGATGAAAACCATCTAAGACCAGTCCCTGGATGTGTCATTATAATACTCAATGGCAGTGTGCTTTAATAGAAGAATGCAAAAATTGCTGTAAAAATCCAGACAGCTTAATGCATTTTGTTGGAATACGCTTCTACATCACCATAAGGGGATCCTGTCAGGTTGGTTACAGCTATTGTGGAGAACCCAAAGGTATATCTAATTTGACTGGTGTGGGTTCGGATGCAGAAATGTTTTGCGAATTTGATTACATTGACTGAAATATAGCCTGCATTGCAGCTGGAGTTGTTCAACACATGCAATTCCGGCTCTTCAAAGGAAGGTCTCAAGGGGCACCCAGAAACATGCTTTTCTGATTAGAAGCACCTCTCCTCACTCCAAAACAAAAAACAGCATTGCTTGCAAAATGTAATTTTCACACTGGTTAAGTCCCTGAAACAAGATATTGCACATTCTCACTGTATTTCAGCTCTGATAGCATGTGGTTGTGCTGTGAATTCTAGCAACCAGGGCACCAATTATAAGCACTAATGTTAAAGCTGCTTCTCTGCTGATCATTTTTTATTTTCTAATGGGTTTCTGTGCAGTAATTCATTGTCAAACATGCTGATATTTCTCAAAGTGTCGCCTCCTCCCCCCCCCCCCCCCCCCACCTCACTATTCTCCCTGGAAATTGGACCACTTTATACTTCAAGACACTGAAGCATTCCCAACAGCCCAGTACGAATATGCCTAAATGCCCTGTTCAGCGGTCTTGGGATAGACTCTGAAGTTGTTTGCCTTGTATTGCTGTCTAACCTAAAACACAACTTAAATTGGATATCACGTCAAACATGATGGAAAAATATTTCAAATCACTGACGTATCTTCACTAATGGGGTAAAGTGTGTGCTGATAAAGATGAATGCCTAGAACTCAGCCCCACAACTAAATGTCTTGATTTGGTTACTGATTTGTTTCATTCTAACTTAAAAGGACAGACCAGTGGTCAGTAAATGCAGTTTGTTGAACTTCCAGAAAATTAACCTACAAGGACTTGGATAGTGTTTATACAAACATTTATACCCTTTAACAACGGCAGTCGCATATATTGATGTTCTCACGCCATTACACACTCTCACAATGGAGATAATGTTCACTTTTGCCATCTGAAATCAATGAGAAGAAAGTAAGATGGATTCTGTAAAAGGTGGGCGATCCACTCAGCCAGGTTACTGCCTTGGGGTGAAGTTCAACTCCAGGAATTTCCTCTGCCTTTTCTCACCCTGCTGCTTTAATTTAGGAGGAAGCCACATTTATGCCAATAAATGGAGTTTCCACCAAAGTGGAATGAGAAAAGCCAGAGGAAATTCCTGGCAGCAAGTCACTCCAATGACTTTTATACACTAATACTTTTGTGCAGTGATGTTTTCAGACAGTAATACAACTGTAGAGTGATTGTCACACTATGTAAAGTAATGCATGTATAATAAACTTGTTCAGTATTACACTCATACAGCAGGACTTTCATACAGCAAGAATCATACAGCACAGTGAAGTCAGACAGCAATACCATTATACAGTGCTACACTCAGTGTCAGACTCCTAGAACAGCATGCTTAAATCACGACATGTCTGTACAGTAGCACACATACAGTAACATATTCAATGCTGTTTGAATGGTGACCCGTTTACACAGTGACACTTGCACAGTCATGCACCTGTACACTCTCACTGTCATACAGATGGTGGAGTGTTTCTTAGCTAGTGATGCTCTGTTGAGGAGCTAGATTCTGAGGCATATAAGCCATCTTACTTGTTAAGATGTTGTGCTGAATGACTGGCACTGCACTTCCTTCATGGGAAGAATTGATAACTGGCACAGGTTGCAAAATATAATTGTCTGTCTCACCAGTGAAAGAATTGCGGTAACACAACACCACCACTTCAGTATTCAATTCATTCCTCGTTTATTGTTACATTTGGATTTCATAAGCTATACCTTAGAAATGGCTCAAGCAACTAAATGACCATTCGCACTGATCATTCTATTGGGATTGTCATTTGCGTGGTGAACTGCCACTTCAAAACAGGGCAAATTGCAGCAAAGAATGTGGGATAAAAAAATGCTGGGTCAGGATGTGCAGAATATTTCTCAGCACATTGGTGCTGCTTAGTGCATCGAAAATCATTGTTAGTGGGAGTCAGAATTTCTCCCGTCTTTGCTGCAATGCTGCAGAACTGAATCAATCAGTGCTGCCTTTCTGCGTTCTTGTCTGTAAGGCTGGAGGACGTTTTTATCATTCCGGGCTTTACATTCTGTAGAATAAACTGTCGAACAATGGATTGGAAATGGTAGCAAAACAAAATGTTCTTCATAGCACTTTGTAAGTGAAGTGAAAATCTTCTGACTTCTCTTTCCCCTCCCCCCCCATTCTCCTTCCCCTCCCTCCCCCTCCCCGTTTTCCTTCCCCTCCCCCCCCATTCTCCTTCCCCTCCCCCACTATTCTCCCCCCCCATTTTCCTTCCCCTCCCCCCCCATTTTCCTTCTCTCCCCCCCCCCCCCCGTTTTCCTTCCTCCCCCTGTTTTCCTTCCCCTCCCCCCCCCATTCTCCTTCCCCTCCCCTCCCCCACCCCGTTCTCTTTCCCCCCCCCCCCTCCCAATTCTTTCCCAACCCCCCCATTCTCCTCCCCCCCACCTCCCCCACCCACCCCGGGTTTCAACGACATTCAGCAGCTGTCCATAAATTCTGACTCAGCCTGTGGTTGTGCTGTCATCATTGATTAAGAGACATAAAGTAAGTGGTTGCTTGACGACGACACAGGAGTTTCAGAGCAGGATGGCGGGCGGTTCGCATGGTAGGTGCACAAAGACAGCACATTGCAGGAAACATGCTCAGCTTTGATGCAAGCCTCATCTTACACACTCACCACTGGTCTGGCCTTTATTATTCCATTTCCACTGTCACTGAAATGCCTGCAGGATCACTGATTTATTTGTTATTTTATTTTTGTAACTTTAATTATTGATTGATCTTTTTTTGCTTCCTTTTTCCTCCTGGTCTGTGTCTGCTTGCGCTGGACATCTCCATAGGAGAGTTTTCAGGTGTGTATCTGCTGATTGGTGTATTTGTGTTGGTGCTATACACATTGTGATACTCCCTTACCGCTGTCCAATCACTATTGGCTTTTGGCCTGTGCTTCCTGTCTAGTCTGCTCAGTCTGCCCCCAAACTGCAGTAGGAGTGAAACACCTTCCTCTCTTTCCCCAGAATCCTAGTGATGCAGCAAAAAACTAAGGATGCTCAATGTCCTCAAGGCTCTCCTCCACCAAACAGCTGTTTTTGACTTAAAACTGAGCCGTAATCAGAATTATGGGGTGGGATAAACATAACCACGATTTATCCTCCTCATTATCGGTAGGGCTACAGGGTCCATGTTAAAATCACAGCCTCAACTGACAATCGAACTTGGTCACTGTCTTCAACTGAGTCGCACTAAACTCTCAGCCAGAGGTTCGGTAGGATCATTTCACCGCAACATTGGGAGAAATTTCAAAGCCTGCAAATCTACTTCATGTAATAAAAACAGAAAGTGTTGGAAATACACAGCAGGTCAGGTAGCATCTGTGGCGAGAGAAGCAGAATTAACGTTTCAGCCCAGTGACCTTTCATCAGAATCTACTTCATGTTTTGGGACAATCATAGTGCATTATTGATGTTGAGCATGAGGTACAGCTCAACCCAGACCTGCTGAATGAATAAAGCCAATGTGACAGGTTGGGTGGAGGATGAAAGACTAACAGTTTAAAGGGAAATAGTGATGAAATAGTGTAGACCTGAATGCCTGTATAATAAGGACAAGAGTTAGTACTTTGATTTTATCATGCAAGAAATAGCTTTATGATCCCAATTCATGACTGTTCAGGTAGTGTTTGGGGATGGGTTGGTCACCTTGGCTTATAAACTCAAATACTATCTCTTTAAATATATTTTGTACCTTTTTCAGAAAACACTTCATTCAAAACAGTTTAAGTTTCCCTCACAAAAGTAAAATAGCATGGAAGCTGGAAATCTGAAATAAAAACAAAGTGCTAGAGATACTCAGCAGGTCTGGCAGCTTCTGTCGAGAGGGAAGTAATGTTTCAGATCGATGACCTTTCAGCTGTTGAAAGGTCACCGATCTGAAATGTTAACTTTATTTCTTTCAGCACAGATGCTGCCTGACCTGCTGAGGATTTCCAGCCTTATCTGTTTTATTTTAAGTTTTTCTCACTTTGAATGACACAATAGTATGTATAATTTTACTGAAGTGGGAGGAGAGTGTTCAACTTAGGACAATGACCTTGGATTGCAGTTGTATGAAATACCTGTTTCCGTCCTACCGCTACCCTCACACCCCCTCAATATTAGTTGTAGATCAAAACCAAACATGAAATTACATCCCAAGTTTTTGATTTGACTTGAGATTTAACACAAACCTTAAGGCTGGGGAATATACAGATGCAGTAATTCTGTGATGCCTTTATTCACTCAGAAGACAAAAAGGCTTTCATAGACTCCTATTTCCCTTAAAAATCCTGTTGCACCCTGTACATTGACAGCTGTGAGACAGGTCCATTTTGACCAGAGAAAAACTCGTCAAAAGAAGCTGGTGAACCTTTTTCTGGTCTTGCCACCTGCCACAAAGCCTGTTTAAAATAGCGTGAAATTTCTTCAGAGCTGCTCCCACTCCACTGTAACTTCGCTGAAAGTGATAAACCAGGCTCCTGCTCCACCTCAGGTAAAATTATAGCAGCAGAGTAGAAGCAGCTCTGAGCAACTTTTGGGCCATATTCCAGTCACACTCTATTGCTGGCACATATTGACTGTCTGCCAACCTGGGGTATTCATTGCAGTTGTTCTTCTGGGCAGACCTCTCAGATATATTCTGACTTTCTGAAGGTGAAATTGGTCTGCACCAGTGTGCAAAGACTCCGAGTGTGTTGGCAGCCTATTCTATACAACAGTCAATTTTCTTTTCCATTGCAGTCAGGCGTGGCGACGTGCTCCGGATTTGCTATGAGCCCGTTTCGCGCATCTGGTACAGACCAGTTGCACCCCTTCTGTATCTTGGATAAAGTTGCAGTTGCTGTGCATTGTATCTTGTGACCCTCAGTGATTGGGGTAGTCAGCAACACTGTAGGGGTAGAGTACATTCATTTTACCTCACAAAGTGTATCGCTGTGCAGCAGAGCAGTAAGTTTATCAGCAGTCAGATCTGTATGAAGGCTGACAAACAACGAACTGGTGCATAACTGCTTCTTTCTCTCTTTTTGCTCCCTTCCCTGCCCCATATTGGACTGCCCTCTTAGTGCGTGATGATTTCTTCGGTAAGGTTCCTGCTGCCATTTTTCTTCGTTCATTCATTTTCATACCCTTTTGCAGTAATATGCAATCTTTTCCTTTGCTTTTGTAGTGTAGTATGAGGCTGGGAAATGGTGCTGCTTCCCTTTGACCTTCTGATTTGGTTGTGTCTTTGTGTTGCTAGTTTGTGATGTATCACTGCTGTTGGCTGATTGGCTCTTCTGTTCACATATTACTTTGATTCCCAAATTTTCAAGTAATTTTCAGACAGTCTAAGGACCATCAACTGTAGAATATTGTGGCTCTGGATGTTTCAGTATTGAACCCATTGGACTGTCTTTAAAGGGGACACAAGTCGGTCATTCAGTTGATGGTAGATATTTAAATTTGATTAAAATCTAATGCTTGGGATCGCAGAGCAATTACTTTGAATCAAGTTTTTGACACAGAGAGGAATAATAGGATATTTGCTGGTTATTGATCAGTTGAAATCTAATCATACTTTAATTTGCTCCAGCTGACAGTGATCTGAAACTAGTGTGGCACTGGTTTAACAATGTGTGACATTGCCTCTGACTAATTGCCTCTGACCTGTTAATTTTGACAATAACCAGCGCTCACTTCTCCTTCATCTGTTCAATTTAATGAAAAAGGAAACATGAGAATAAAACGGGAAACATTCTTTTTAAAAAGAAAATTCCTGTCTAATTTTTCACTAAAATTAGTGGATGGCGGAATTAGATCTTCAGTTGGTTTGATGCTATGAGAAATGTGTGCACTGATGAAAATGTTCCAATGATGCCAGTAATGGAGGTGTGGTTTAAGGGGATTTTTCTATATAGGATTATTTAAATCAATGTTGATGATTTTTGATTATCGGAGATGAGACTTGCCCATTGACATGTGCTCCGTCTCTGATCCACGTCTTAAACCAGGAACAGTGAATGAAAGGTGCAATTAAGGATAACCTTAAATTAAATAATTTGAACAAATATTTAAATTTCTGACAACAAATCGACCCTTTAATTAAACCAACATGTATATTTTACATTTTAGCATCACTTTATGATCTTATATATACAGAAATCAAATATTTTTAACTGTATAGTAGAGAACTGTTGTAAATAAGAGTGAAACTCAGTAGTTGTGTTCCACATTTCAGGTCCTGTTTTGTAGCCCAGAAGGGAAGTGCTTTCTTTACCTGAGCAAGATTAATTTATTTTTAAAGAAATTTACTTTTGGTATAGTTTTATTTTTAAAACAAGAAGCATTTTGATTTGCTTTGCATAAACTGTGTGAAGCAGTGAACCCGCCATCAATTTCACGTTTCAGTATCATATTTATAAACAGATAGAGCTCTCCTGGTGGTTCGGTGAGTACCTGGGCCATATACCTCCGGAAGGACCCAGGTTCCAGCCTGATTCTCTACTGGGTTAATTGATCTTAATTAGTGGGGCATTGCGATAGCTTCTGATTGGGTCTCAATACTGAAATGATGCAGAAACCCAGTTCAGCTTACAAATATAATACATGGCACAATGAAGTACAATCAGGGTACTCTGCAGTTTTAAGGTTTTTGCAGTGTGCTTTTGAACTGTGTATTCCAGTATTTTGGACATCCATTGGCTGTTTAAAAAGTGTAATTGGCACGTTCGATGTAATGCTCATTTATAGTATAAACGTTCTTTTGAAGATTGATTTAATTCATTGACCAACAAGGGTTCTTATTGGTCTTGAAAGTTGCATGTATAATTTAAAGTTTTAGTGATTTTTTTTTTACTTATCAAGATGAGGAATTCCTGTATTGGTTAAAAGAACATTTCCTACATTTAGTATCCAGTGTCAGCATTCACATTCTGAGCTCAGGCACAGTAGCCAGATGCAAAATAAAACTCTCTAAATTATAGTGTACCCTTAGCCCAAACTCAGTGGAAGATTCCTTGCTGCCCCTGTGTAACATTTCTATTTTCTAACACAAACTATTGTCGCTATATCTTTGAATGAGATTTCTAATTTATTGGCTTGTGATTGTCCACACTAATTTCAAGTAGAAATGAGGCTTTCATTTTATAATAGCTGGAAAAGAGAGGAGACTATCATTTCATTAATCTAGGATGGACTAAACCCAAATCTCAGAACTGGAAATATAGTTTGCTCATTGCTACGTTATTCAGCAGCTTACATACAATACAGTTCAAGGACCAAAACAGGAGTGTAAATTATCCTGAGCTAATCATAGTTTAGCAATTCTGAAAATGAAAAGAAGAATGTTTTGAGTTCTTGTAAACTCATTAATACAAAGAGTTTGACATTACATTTATGCATTAATGGCATGATCAGATGTAGAGAATCTTGAGGCAAGGATTCACATAACGCTACTGTGCCAGCATGGTCTGCTCCCATGCAATGGACATACTGCGGGGCTGCTTGGCAATAGGAGCATAGCTGGAGTAGACATGGATGAGACTGCTGTTTCGAAGGGCAGTTCCACTAGGCATTCCTCTGCAAGTGCCATAAAGTGGGCAGTAACTGCCAGCTGCTGGAGCAGCAAACATGACTGATTCAATTACAGAGCCTTCTTATTGGTCCTTATGTGGAATTAGGTAACAGCATAGCAAGCAATGGTAGTTGAGGGGCATGCAGAGGCCATTGTTGCAGAAAATGCTCTGGACCATTTTATTGTTTACAGTGGATAAGAGAGTTTGTCAAGAGTGCAGCGCAGGCACTTGGATAACTGTATCCTGCCTGGTATGAGCACCTGGCGGACCATGCTTTCTCATTGCACTCGTGTAACATCATCATCTGGGGTAGAATGTCTGTCAGAAACCCCAAAGCAATGGCAGAAATGGCTGCCGGGTTTTCAGAGGTCCAGAAAGTACCACTCTGGCACAATTTAACATCCATGTTAGCTCCTCTTTGCTTATCCTTCTCCAATGAGAAGACAACGACAGTGCGAACCTGCTGTGGTTGCTTTCTCATTCCCAACATGCAAGAATGTACCTCTGGTTTAACACCTGATTCATGTGGATGAAATTAACTTATTGCACACGCGTCTTGTACAAACAACTTACATTTATACAGTACCTTTTAATGTAGAAAAAAATGCCCCAAGTTGCTTCCCAGAGCAGTAATCAGATGAAAATGGGTGCTGAGTCGAAGGAATTATTAGGAAGGCTGATCAAAGGTTTGCCCAAAGAGATGGGATTTAAGGAAGAGAGGAAGATGGAGGTGGAGGATTTTAAAGAGGGAAACTCTGGACAGCTAAAAGAATACTAAAGCACAGTCTTTGTGTTAAAGTGTACTTAGCTTAAAACTGCTCCAGTACTTTCCTGACAGGCATGTAGTGAATGTGGATAGTGCAAAATAATTCAACACCTAACTGCTGCCACCTATCGTAATGTTTCCATCAGCACCAGTTTCTAAGCTTAGCCAGTGCACTCAGAGAATTGCTGATACTATCTACTGGAAATCATTTTTGCACCAGAAAAATTCCAATTGTATAGTAATGTGAATTAAATACTTGTAATAAAATAGCACTAGAGGCCTTTTTAGGAGACCCGAAATTTAATTGAGCAATTTAGAATGATCAGGATTGAGAGATCACAAGAATATTTATTTTATTTAGAGATACAGCACTGAAACAGGCCCTTCGGCCCACCGAGTCTGTGCCGACCAAGAACCACCCATTTATACTAACCCTACAGTAATCCCATATTCCCTACCACCTACCTACACTAGGGGCAATTTACAATGGCCAATTTACCTATCACCTGCAAGTCTTTGGCGGTGGGAGGAAACCGGAGCACCTGGCGAAAACCCACACGGTCACAGGGAGAACTTGCAAACTCCGCACAGGCAGTACCCAGAATTGAACCCGGGTCCCTGGAGCTGTGAGGCTGTGGTGCTAACCACTGCGCCACTGTGCCGCCCAATTTAATATGGGAAATGGAAATATCATCTTGATGCAGGATGAATACACCTCTGAATTGGGAAGTAGTGGTTAATTGATGCCAAGCTTGGCTTTTAAAGGTCCATAGATTCCAGGAAGGAGGAAACACAGAGGGAGGTCGAGTTCCTCATTTTTGAAAAAGTTTGAATAGGAGATTGTGGCTTTGGGAGGAATTGTCAGAGGGAGCTTTGCCTGCTGGGAATAAAGGTAAATGTAGGACAACATATTTTGCACTCAAAGACCAAGAGAGCAAAGTTAATATAAACCTTGACCTTGGCAAAACTGACAAAATAGAGAATGAGGAAAAGTTGTGAGGAGAGAAGCTGTGGTTGGGGGCGTGGTGGGCGCAGTGTTGGAGGTTATTCAGATCTATGCTTTATAGCGAGTTACTAATTCTTAAAGTAGAAAAGTTTTTTGGCGCAAAAGAGGAAACTACTTTGAGGAGGAGAATTCCATTTAAGGTCAGAAGCAAACATTAACAGGCAGTTGACTAAGATAAATAATAGCCATCGCTTTGACTAGAGAGACATGAGGAAATTGCTGCTATGAAGAATTGAAAGAAACGATTTTCCTTGCTCCCTTTAAAAGATCTTTTGCTTATACAGAGGCAAATGCGAACATGGACTGGGTTTGAATAAAGGCCTGTTCCTGTGTTGTAACTTCATTGAGATCAAAGTACAGTAATTGAGCTATTGCACTGCCAGAAGATTTAGGGATGTGGCCACTAAAGAAAGTTGATGAATCATCAGCAAAGGAGTGAATATAGTCATTGATATGAGGAAAAAACAAAGTGAGAGAGAGGACAGAGTCCAGGGATGGTTAATAGAATGATGAGACATTAACTGAAAATCCGATAGAATGATACAAGAGCAAACTAAACACCTATGGTGGTTTTGATGGGCGTCTATTTTAGATTTAGAGATACAGCACTGAAACAGGCCCTTCGGCCCACTGAGTCTGTGCCGACCAGTAACCACCCATTTATACTAATCCTACACTAATCCCATATTCCTACCGCATCCTCACCTGTCCCTATATTCCCTTACCACCTCCCTATACTAGGGGCAATTTATAATGGCCAATTTACCTATCAACCTGCAAGCCTTTTGGCTGTGGGAGGAAACCGGAGCACCTGGAGGAAACCCACGCAGACACAGGGAGAACTTGCAAACTCCACACAGGCAGTACCCAGAATTGAACCCGGGTCGCTGGAGCTGTGAGGCTGCAGTGCTAACCACTGTGCCACTGTGCCGCCCTATGATGGTAACTTATTTAGAAGTGCCGAGTGCTAGAGGCTTTCAGAATGTCCAAGGCAGTGCTGTGTTTGGCTTAAATTGCAGTTGTTGGTGAGTCTCAGAAACTCTGCAAATCGATGCATTTCACAGACGTGTCCTGTGTGACCCGACAGTACAACAGTGACAACACTTCAAAAATACTTCATTGCAGTGAAGTGCTTTGGGATGTCCTGAAGTCGTGAAAGATGCTGTAGAAATGCAAGTTTTTTATTCTTTATGTATATTGTGTGTGGGACACTTCTACAATTCATCAGTTTCTCCCCAAATTCATTAAGCTAATAAAGTGCACTGAATATAAAATGCAGACCATAGTGACAGATGATTCATCAATGTGTCCTGAATTCCAGAGGTGCAAAACATAGATAACAAGGACACCAGTGCTAAAGGCTATACTGCTGGCTGTATATTCGGTCAGAACTTGCAAGGTGATGGATAACTTGAGAGTTAACAGCGGCTTCCAAAACTTTACAAAGTACCAATATAAGAACAGTATGGAGTGAACAAAAGCAAATTTCTAAGGAGAAGGACAATTGGACTGGACATTAGAAAGATTGAAGAGATGGTAGAAGATGGCAATAAGTCTGGATGCACATATCTTAAGAATGATGGCGGTTATGATTTTTGGTCCAGGGATTAGAATCCAGAGAGCAGAGGATCTGACATACCTAAAATGGATTAAACATCACATGCTGGACTGCATATAAACAAGGTAGCTGTTATTTAAATATATTGAAGAGAACATGGGAAGAAAAAATGGATTGCTGACTTGTAAGAGCACTTAAATATGATATGACCTTAGATGAAATAAGATTAGAAATGCAGTAACATTAACCAATGTGTATTCAAATAAGCAACATCATTCTGATTGAATGATAATTCCCATAAGTGACAAGTAGTTGTATTTATGAAGCTTCATATAAACTAGTTAGTGTTACAGAGTGAGAGGAGACATGATTGGTGATAATATATGGAAGCTGTTCCATCACAAGCAGACCAGAGCAGCAAAGTCACAAACAGGTCATGTTGTAGTCAGGTGCATGAGTATTACCTTTTTTGATTTCCTGATCCTACTTTTGTATTCTGTTTATAAGCCATAACACTTTTCACATTTTTTGAACATTGATTTTCTTTTCATTCAAGCACTTGTATCCATGATAACGAATGGGTAGCTGACTGTGCTGTGTAATAAAGCCACAAACCCACCCTTGCATAATTCTGGGCCCCAAGTAGCTCAAGCATGTTGTTTAATTCAGTAGATGTTACTCAGTGTGAGGTCACTCAAATACATTTAACACATTTCAGGTTTCTTTTCCAAAAATGCATGTCGCCTGTCATAAGTTGGGACCGTGTGAACATGCATCCACTGTGCCAACTTTGCCTAATTATTCTTGAGCATTGTTTTGTGCCATATCCACTCTCACTAGGAAAGAGGAACATCCAATAAATACCAGCAAGTAGGAAATTCCCATCAACATAACCATTCACATTGAGGAAAGGGAATTTGTTCTTTGTTGTTTCCCTCTCCCCCAACCAAAAAAATTTAGTTTTCTAGTTTTGTATCAGTTAGCTTAGTGCAAGCTAGACATACAACAGAGTGCCAGTTCAATGGCTTAGAGTTCACTAAAGTTTTTGAAGTAACTGCTTTATTCACTCTGGTCCTGCCACTAGACAAATACCTGGCAAAACCAGTGTAATAAAGTGAAAAAATACAGAGAAACCACAAAGATCTATGTGGCCTGTGACCAACACAACGTGCTAATAACATCAGAAAGTAATCTCACAGAATAGGAACAGCTATAATAGATTAAATACTGACATAACTTCAGATCGTGTATCCTCTCCATCATAAAAATGTTTACATCAACTTTCACAATATCACCTGGCACTGCTCCTACCTCTGTCCTCCCACCACTAAAACCCTTGGAAACTCCTTCACACTTCCAGACTCAACTACTCCAACGCTGACTATGCTGGCCAAGTCCCGCATGCTCATCACCCCAGTCCTTGTGATCAATGGATGAAAATTAGACAGTTTTCTATAAAAGGCAGGTGGTCAATGCAGCAGATATAACCCCCCCCACCCCAAGAGGTGAAGATAAAAATTGCTCTATGGCCTCATCCCATCCTATCTCTGCAATTTCCTCCAGCCTTTTGCTCAGAAGATCAGAAATTTAATTTCAGGGTAGACCTTGGATGGGAACAAAGGCAAAGGTTCCTGCAACTGGGCCTTCTCTGAAAAGGGCTTCAGTGGCCCTTCTTTGGTTGCTTTTCACTACTGCCCCTTGGATTGGAGCAATGAGGAGGCAGTCAGACTTCCCTACTTGACTGGGGGGAGTAAAATCAAGGGTGGTTCGGGCAGGGATGGGAATCTAATGAGATGCCTTCTTGTCTGATTTCCCTAATACTGTAGCACCCTGTTTTAGGTGGTTTAGTGGAAGAAAAATCGAGCACCATATATCCACTGGAACTCATCAGTCTTTTATATATTATCCTCAGACTTCGCCCTACTATTGTTAACAAAGCCTTCAGCTACCTGGATCCTACTCTGGAGTTTCCTCCCTACAGTCTCTGCCTCTTCAGCTCTTTTTTTATTCGTTTGTGGGCGTCGCTGACTAAGCCAGCATTTATTGCCCACCCCTAATTGTCCTTGAACTGAGTGAATTGCTAGGCCATTTGAGAGAGCATTTAGTGGTCAACCACATTGTTGTGGGTCTGGAACCACATGTAGGCCAGACCAGGTAAGGACAGGAGACATTAGTGAACCAGATGGGTTTTTACAACAATTGACAATGGTTTCATGGTTATCATTAGACTAGCTATTTAATTCCAGATTTATTAATTGAATTCAAATTTCACCATCTGCTGTGGTGGGATTCGAACCCATGTCCTCAGAGCGTTAGCCTGGGCTCTGGATTACTAGTCCAGTGACATTACCACTACACCACTGTCTCTCTTTCTTGCTTTTGAAACTCATAACCCATCTTCTTAACCAAGCTTAAGATCCCCTTTCCTAATTTTTCATTTCCATATTCACCTTACCCATTTCCTATATGCCTTGTGTGCAGTGCCTTGGGACACTTTTACATTGTGTAAGTGGAAGTTGTCATTGTTGGTCAGTTAGCCTCTATCTCTTAATGTGTGGTATCACGTGAGGAATAGTCACTTGGCAGTGTACTGGAGGACTGCTACTGTTCTTGGAATTATATCGCAGCATGAGGCACATCTTCTACAAAAGGAGGAAAAGCGCAAAAGGATTAATTAAAAAAAAAACCCACAATGGGGCCGACATCCATTGAGTCAAAAATTCCTCGATCTGAGATTGGCTGCTGAATTTTAAACACTGCAGGTGGATGGAGAGTTGCATTTCGAAATTGAAAATGGATCTCATTTGAGGCATGTTTTTTTCCTTACTGTTTTTTAAACAGTAGAATTTAAAACCAGTCGAGTTATTTGTGAAATGTCACAATTGAGCAGCTGGTTAAAAGACTGACAGAATCCCATGGAATAATATTTAACCAAGAGGCTGTTGGGACCACTGGGGTGCATGTGCTTTCTGGGATTCATCTGCGGTTGGAGGTCTGTATGTTCCCCTCATGCTTTTTCATTGCAGCTCTCTGTGTGATTGAATGTGTGCATTTATATATGACAAGGGGGATTTCACACATCATACTTTCTACTGCAGCAAATAGTTCAACAGTGACTAGATACAGTGATGTATGAAATGCCCATTTTTGTTTTTTTTAATAGGGGTGTGCATGTGTGTGATACATGTCTGTATATGTATGCTGTGTGCATTAATAATTACAAGAACCTGTACACAGATACTGAATGAAAACCACTTCTACCTCTTCCAGGCATGGGAAAGGAGGTTGAAAATCTTATCATGGAGAACACCCAGCTTTTGGAAACAAAGTAAGGAAAATATTTTACTGTACCTTTACTGCATGAGCTCACAAATATCCGGCAAATTCTTGTAATGTGCTGACTGCTGTCCACATATATTTGCATGATGTAATTACAGATACTCAGATACGTCCTTGTAACATTCTCATTGATGCTCCCAAAAATCAACACACATTCTTGTGATGCACTCAATGATGCCAACACATGTTCTCATGCTATGCATTCCAATACTTAGCTCATTGATAGTGCTGTAGATCCTTGTGATGCACTGGTTACATAGATAATTTTCTCTGGTTCAATATCTCGGCCCTCTTTGGTAAGTGTACCTTTGCCTGCCTAGTATTGTGTGATCTATAGTGAGCCCAGGGCTATAACAGAAAACGCTAGTTATTATATTTTGACTTCTTGCCCTCATGTGATCTTTATTGATTTTTAAAGGTGGTAGAATAAACACTTCACTAGACTATGGCTTAGAAGTTAAACTGCCAAATAGATTTATTAAGCAGTAAGTACAATGATACAGTGTAGACGTTCAGTAGCTGCAGCCTTAACTACCCTCCTTGCAACAGAGAAAGTAAGAAACAGTCCTGTCTGCTTCACTTAACCGCAATGTAAACTGTACAGGACCTAAAGTCCCTGAAACATTAACATTTATATAGTAATTTGTTGTTGGCTATCCAAAGAGATTCTCTGTGGCCTATTTATTTATCGCTAATGGCTTCAGGTGGACTAGTCAGTTAGACAAGATGGGCTGAAAAATGCATTTCAAAATTTGATTGGTACAAATGAAATTTGTATCCTTTAATTTCTTATTTTATTCATTCTTGGGATGTGAGTGTTTATTGCCCATCCCTAATTGCCCTTGAGAAGGTGGTGGTGAGCCGCCTTCTTGAGCCACTGTAGTTCATGTTGTGTAGGTACATCCACAGAGCTTTCAGGGAGGGAGTTCCAGGATTTTGACCCAGCGACAGTGAAGGAACGGCGATACAGTTCCAAGTCAGGGTGGTGTGTGACTTGGAGGGGAACCTGCAGGTGGTGGTGTTCCCATGCACCTACTGCCCTTGTCTTTCTAGGTGGTAGAGGTCGCAGGTTTGGAAGGTGCAGTTGCAGGGGCTTTTCTGAGTTGTTGCAGTGCAAATTAAATTTTAAAAAAGCTGTCATTCACAAATGTTCTTGTAATGTGCTGACAAACTCTCACATTTCTGTCATGCTCATTGGATTGAAAAACAATATAGATATTCTGAAGGGTACAAATGGATGTAGCACTGTGCACCAGAATGGACTTAAAACATTTAGTACTATGGACTAGGGCAGTTCACCCTTCTTTTAATTTAAATTTGCTTAATTCAGATTTAAATTATGCAAAAATCACCTCCTGTGCTGTTTAATTCAAACAACTGGATAATTTGAATTTGGCTTTGCTGAAACAAGTTGACAGACCTTAGGACAGATTGTGCCTAGGCATAATGGATCCCCTGAATGCAGAGCATAGCGGAAAATTGGGTGGGGAAGATTGCAGGCTTGTAATGGAGCTCATTTGATTTTTCACCCTTTAATGATTTTGCTGTATGCTCAGTGCCCAAACTATTCTTTGCACCCAAATGCAATAAGATAATAATTGGTCTGGTTTGGGCTGACTTTCGTTGGAAGGTATAAATCAGTTCTAATTTGGTTTGCACTGCTTTAAGAGCAGTCAAAATGTTAGTGCATATAGCACTGAAATGTCAAAGTTCATTTGGATAATTATTCACATTCAAATAAGACTCGTGCTTTGGAATGAGAACTAGTGGGAGAGGCCAATTGCAAAAGTCAAATTTTAAAGGAATGGAGAAATTTATGGTGTGTGACCAGGTGGGAGTTGAAAATTCAGAAACTGAAGGCACTAAAAGGCAACTTGGTCTATTAGCCACCTTTGCCAATACTGGGGATTAAGGCCTAGATGAAGGGAAAGGGACCCCGAGGCTCAATTATGAGACTGCAGGCAAGTGAGTGCACCTGACCTCCTCTTTAGTAACTGCTTACATTGCAGTGCTGCATGAGGTGGTAGCAAGGAAGGGGGTTTCCTCTGTGGCACTTCTAGCATCATTCCATGGTCCGTTCTACAGCTTGCCTGCAAGAAGGTGCAGCTAAATTTTAGGTCACGGCTGATCATTATTGTCTCTGCACATGCGTCCAAAATTTTATTGTTATGATTGATCTGTATGGTAAGCTTTTCTCCAGCAGAATTATAACCGAACTAAGAAAATATTCAATGGCACTTCTCCCTCTCTAAAGAAGTTTTTCTTTTTGGTGGTTGATCTGCATATAAATGGAGATGAGAATTTTTGGTATTCAGCTCATTTACTTAATTGAATATGATATAACTCAGTGGCTTTGATTGTAATTGTAGGAATGCTCTGAACATAGTGAAGGATGACCTGATTGCGAAGGTGGATGAGCTGTCAAGTGAGCAGGAGGTGCTGAAAGGGGAGCTGGAGACTGTCAAACAAGCCAAAGCCAAGGTTGAGAACCGGATGAAGGAGCTGGAGGAAGAACTGAAACGGTGAGATGTGGATAATGATTTATTGTTGGACTTATCCATAATGGGAGAGGGATCTGTTTGGTTTGTGGGGCATGTGCTCCATTGAAAGCTCTTATTTGAACTAGCTGATATGGGATATCTCATCATAAAAGTGTTCATATTGTCTGCAATTACCAGTGATGCATATAGGTGGTACTGTGCCAGAAATTCCGTTAGCGCTATCATACCTTGCCCATCACTTAACGGCCACTGTTTCAGTTAGTGTCCTGCAGGGTACTTGTATCTATCTTCAAAGTATGATTTAGATTTAGAGATACAGCACTGAAACAGGCCCTTCGGCCCACCGAGTCTGTGCCGACCATTAACCACCCATTTATACTAATCCTACACTAATCCCATATTCCTACCACATCCTCACCTGTCCCTATATTCCCCTACCACCTACCTATACTAGGGGCAATTTATAATGGCCAATTTACCTATCAACCTGCAAGTCTTTTGGCTTTGGGAGGAAACCCACGCAGACACTGGGAGAACTTGCAAACTCCACAAAGGCAGTACCCAGAATTGAACCCGGGTCGCTGGAGCTGTGAGGCTGCGGTGCTAACCACTGCGCCACTGTGCCGCTCTGAAAGAAATTGCATCCTCCATTTGTTCTCAGTAAGTGCCGTTTCTAATGCCCAAAATAGGATTTAAACTAAATAAAAAAACACAAAAATGACATACATGCACAAAAATACATAAGCGTCATTACATAAAAATTACATTAAGACGACATAAGGGTCAACTTTGGCTCAGATAGTTCGTGCCCCAGTTGGGAGACTTAAGCTGGCACTCAGTGCAATAATGTTGGCGGTGTTTTCTTTCAGACTAGGAACAAAGCCCTGTCTGCCCCGTTTATGCTGCTGCTCTGCCTGCAGCCATTTTGAGTATGACCCTGAGAAGGCTAACTGGTGAGCCCCATTATTTCAGGGCCACTTTTAATAGCCAAATGCATTTGATATACAAATTGGGGTCTTATGGAATACATAGGACGGCGGTTGCAATTTTGAGGTACAAAAGGGCGATATGGGCCACCCATTTTGATTGGCGTTGAGTGGAGGCTTTTCGAAAATGTTTAACTTTTCTTTGTGCGGATAGGAGGAGCTTTGCTCCGCTGGGCGAGGTGCTCCGAGTGCATGTCAGAGCGGTTGTGGTTGCTGGGGGTCAATCATTTCAGCTCCAGGACATCACTGCAGAAGTTCCTCAGATAGTGTCCTAGTTCCAACCATCTTCAGCTGCTTCATCAATGACCTTCCTTCATTCATGAGGTCAGAAGTGGGGATGTTCGCTGATGATTGCACAATGTTCAGCACCATACGCGACTCCTCAGATACTGAAGCAGTCCGTGTAGAAATGCAGCAAGACCTTGACGATATCCAGGCTTGGGCTGATAAAAGTAGCAAGTAACATTTGCCCCACAATGACCATCTCCAACAAGAGAGAATCTAACTATCTCCCATTGACATTCAATGGCATTATGGTCGCTGAATTCCCCACTATCAACATCCTGGGGGTTACCATTGACCAGAAACTGAACTGGAATAGCCATATAAATACCGTGACTACAAGAGCAGTTCAGAGGCGAGTAACTCACCTGCTGGCTCCCTAAACCCTGTACACCCTCTACAAGGCACGAGTCAGGAGTATGATGGAGTACTCTCCACTTGCCTGGATGGGTGCAGCTCCAACAACACTCAAGAAGCTCAATACCATCCAGGATAAAGCAAGCTCTTGATTGGCACCCCATCCGCAAACATTCACTCCCTCCACCTCCACAGTGGCAGCAGTGTATACCATCTACAGGATGCACTGCAGCAACGCACCAAGGCTCGTTAGAGAGCGTCTTCCAACCTGCAACCTCTGCCACCACCACCTAGAAGGACAAGGGCAGCAGATGCATGGGAACACCACCACCTGCAAGTTTCCCTTCAAGCCACACACCATCCTTACTTGGAACTATGTCGCCGTTCCTTCACTGTTGCTGGGTCAAAATCCTGGAACTCCCTTCCTAACAGCACTATGGGTGTACCTATGCCCCAAGGATGCAGCGGTTCAAGAAGGCTCGCCACCACCTTCTCGAGGGAAATTAGGGATGGGCAATAAATGCTAGCCTAGCCAGCGATGCCCACATCCCCCAAATGAATAAAAAAAAACAAAGCTCACCGGATGCATGCAAATGAGGCTCGGACTGCACAATGACTGGAGCCTCAAGGCAGTTACAGTGGGTGGGCAGAGGACATGCTCCACCCACTGACTGCCCTCCTTGTGTATAAGGTTAAAACCTTGCCCAATATTTTTAATGAAATGCAATGATGTTAGCTGAATCCAGATTAGGCCTGCGGGGGCCAGTGTTGACTTTTGGTTGTCCAACTGCTGGAGTGCACTGGTCCCTTACCTGATGAAGAGACAGCTGTGATTTTGAGACCCCAGCCTCATTTGCATCGTGAAGGTGAGCTATGGGGTGCCACACGAGCACCTAGTTACAGCTTGCCAAATTAAGGCTAGCCAATATTGGGTTGCATCAGGCAGCAGCAATGCAAGTGCAAGGAGGACGATCCCCTTGCAGCAGTAGCCCAGATTACTTTTGTTGGGCCCGAATAAGTGTTGCTTTTCAGGTCTATCACATGCTCTGAACTAGGCAGTTGTTTTGGGCACCCAGAGCCATTAGGGTAAGCAAGTCCGTTTGACTACCAAACCCATTGTGAACCTGTTACCCACCCCCTTCCCCCCGTTAACACCAGATGCCACAACTTAAAAATGCCCCTGCGCTGTGTACCCATTTTTCCTGAATGTATCAGTACCATTCAATAGGTAAACTGGTGGAATATTTTGCTATCACTTCCAGCAGTTTCTGTTTAGTTCTTCAAAGTTATTTGAAGAAGAGCCAAAGAACAAATTTCCCAGGTAAAATTTATATTGACTTTTAAAAAATAGAGTGTTTGTTGGGGTGATTTTCACATTAGCATAGAGGCACACCAAAATATCTCCATACTCCTCTAGCTGTTTACTCTCTATGGCAACAGTGACCGTTTCCTTTAATTCACTGAGCTGTCTCAGTCCAAAGTATATATTGAAGCAAGGCGACAAGAAGAAATTTTAATTCTAGGACTCGGTACATGAAAAAGACAAAATAAAATTCTTTTGAAATCGTAATTAGGCCAATTAAATGTGTCACTAATGCTTGAAGTCCACCTGGCAGCCAAAATATGGTGGATTTTTCAAAGTGTTTTTTCTTTCTCTTCATATTGTCTTAGATTTAAAACTTCACCCTAGCCCGTTACTCGCTTCAGCAAAACTTTCTCGTAGCAAGAGGAATATGTATGGTAACTTAAAAACTTGAAATAATAAAACATGTGAAAATTGTGTAACTTTTGCATTCCTGGGCAGTGATTGCAAGCCATGACTGCAGTGTGTTTAAATGTGATTCAACACCAGGCACCCAACAGTTTTCAGCCTCTTATGCTTTATCTGTTTATTGTTATCTGAATAGATTGGAATGAATGAGGAGGATAATGTCTTTCCCATTGATCTGTGATCAGTGACCTCTCTTACCATCAGTTGAGCCCTTCTCTGTCTCTAATGTACTTTTATGTTTTCTAGGGTTAAATCCGAAGCTATCGTGGCAATGAATAACAAAGAGGGCAAAGAAGAGCTGGAGGATGTAAGTGTAAGTGCTCAATGTTGTGGACTGGATTATTAGTGCTTGTTCAGTTAGATAGTAATGGATGTGGTTTAATGGTTCCAATAGCACAATAAGATATCTGCTGTAATATTAGTTCGAACAGATTGAGCATATTCATTCGCCAAGAAAATACATTGTTAACTAAGTCTTTGTATTCACAAAAAGTAAGAGTGACTATTATATTTTGGTGCTGTTAAGAGTTATTCTCCAACACTTCCTTTTGGATGCACAATCAAGTGAAGGAATTATCCAACTCCTGAATCTCTTACTACAGCTCAAATTTGTTTACTATCCCTAGTCACGGAGCAAGTTAAATTCCTATAGGGTAGGATTTGGAATGTAACGGTAAGGAAAAAAGTTACAGAGCATTTTACCCCAACAGAAAACACATCCGACATCTGAGCAAAATAATACTGTGGTTGGATTTTCCTATGATTTGTTCACTGTTTTTCCAGCTGCATGAGGAACAATAGAAATGAGAATCCCAGATCTGTCTAATGGATTGCAAATGCAGTGGCGTCCACTGGAGATCTTGTCTGTACATTTACATTTGTCCCTTGTATAGGTCTTTGCTCAGTCCCTTCATCTCCACACTGTTCTCCTTCAACTATTAAGCAGGGTAGCCTGGGCCTAGACTTTGCTGAGCAGAATAGTTTTTATCCCCTTGCTAGATGAAGTGCCACCTCACCAGAATGTGTTCCTGCCAGGGTCTGGCCAAATCTATTCATTGTGGGTCAGTTCAGTTTAGCAATTTAGGGTGTGAGTCAAACTCCACAAGGAGTCAGATTTCCAGTCACAGTCTGCACAGTTTTCTTTACACACCAGAGTAAATCACTGATTATAGACATGGTCTCCAGGCCTGACAGTGAAGGTTTGATGCCATTTGTTATGTTTATTCTGTATATTTTTTTCAAATTTGTGTACTAATGGTAAGGAATAAAAATTCAAGGTGACAGGGGAAAAAAAAGGGAGTCAGAATTCTACTCAGCCACATTGGGTACATACCTGAGAGAGGCATATGCAATTAGCCAATTTTTGAGATTCAAGCATTCTAATTTCTTATCAGGAATGACTCCCCAGGATGAAGCCAGGGAACCAGCACACCAGCGAGCGGGGCTGTTTTTGGCTCCTGTCCGCCTTTGTTCCGTCCTTGGCGCGGAAATATCTAGTGCCTGGAAATAGCTTTTTATTTATTTATTTAGAGATACAGCACTGAAACATGCCCTTCGGCCCACCGAGTCTGTGCCGACCAACAACCACCCATTTATTCTAACCCTGCAGTAATCCCATATTCCCTACCACCTACCTACACTAGGGGAAATTTACAATGGCCAATTTACCTATCAACCTGCAAGTTTTTGGCTGTGGGAGGAAACCGGAGCACCCGGCGAAAACCGACCCGGTCACAGGGAGAACTTGCAAACTCCACACAGGCAGTACCCAGAATTGAACCCGGGTCCCTGGAGCTGTGAGGCTGCAGTGCTAACCACTGTGCCGCTTCGTCTACATTTGCTTATAATGAGGTACCACTTAATGAGGTCATGTTAAGAATGGGTCCCATTCATGACTGTTTGAAATAGGACTTGTTATTAAGAGATTCGCCTGCAAATATGTAAAAGTAAGAAATTATCTCTGCAATTATATTGAGGGCCTTCAGCCAAATATTCTACAGTGTAGCTTGGGTATTGTAGGCTAGTGCTTATGTCACTGAGGCCTGGACTAATAATCTGGAGAACATGGGCTGAATTTTCGAGCCCCCCCACTACTGAGGTTGGGAACGGAGGAGGGGATCCCCAAAAATACTGCTGCAGGCCAGCCTGTGTGTTTTGAGACACCATTCCCAATGCCAGCAATGTTCATCAGGGTGGGGGGAGGGCAGGACAGCGATCCCTTCCACTTCCCGATTGAGGCCAATTAAAGTACTGAAGGATCAGTTGTGGACCTTAATGGCATCTTGCAGATGGCTGCACACCACAGCATCTTGCAAGTCACTGATGCCCTCTTTGTCAGAGCTGGACAGTACATTGATTTCATGATGGACACAGCTTTGTTAAGACACTTGAGAGTTGGAGGGTAGAATTTTGAAATGGGTTGTAGATCAGCTGAAGGGAGATAGGTAGAAACTGCACAGCCAATCATGGCTTCCCCATGGAATCACCCTGGCCCCATAAGAAGGTCAGAAGGGCAGAGGGGGCCTCTGGCATTCGGTAAGGAGGTGCTCTTGGCACTAAGCAGTGCTATTGAATGGGGTCAGCACCTCCCTGGCATGACGGGGCAGAGAGTAGGGGGCAAGGCTGCTAAGCACAATAGGACACCCACCTGTCCACATGGAAGGCTGCGTTTTAAAAAATTCTTTAATGGGATATGAGCATCTCTGGCAAGGACAGCATTTGTTGCTCATCCCTAATTGCCCTTGAGAAGATGGTAGTGAGTGGCCTCCTTGAACCGCTGCAGTCCATCTAGTGTAGGTGCACCGACAGTGCTATTAGGAAGAGAGTTCCAGGTTTTTGACCCAGCAACAGTTAAGGAACGGCAATTATAGTTCCAAGTCAGAATGCTGTGTGACTTGGAGGGGAACTTGCAGGTGGTGGTGTTCCCATGTGTCTGCTGTCCTTGTCCTTCTGGTGGTAGAGGTTGCAGGTTTGGAAGGTGCTGTTGAAGGAGACTTGATGAGTTGATGCATTGCATCTTGTAGATGGTATACACTGCTGCTACTGTGCATCGGTGGTGGAGTGAATGTTTAAGATGGCTGGGGTGCCGATCAAGTGGGCTGTTTTGTCCTGGATGGTGTCAAGTTTCTTGAGTGTTGTTGGAGCTGCACTTATCCAGGCAAGTGGAGAGTATTCCATCACACTCCTGACTTGTGCCTTGTAGATGATGGACAGGCTTTGGGGAGTCAGGAGGTGAGTTACTCCCCTCAGAATTCCCAGCCTCTGACATATTGTAGTAGCCACAGTTAGGAACTCCCTTCCTACAAGCACTGTGGGGGTATCTATGCCACATGAACTGCAGCGATTCAAGAAGGTAGCTCACTACCACCTTCTCAAGGGCAATTAGGGATGGGCAATAAATGCTGGCCTAGCCAGCAACGCCCACATCCCATGAATGAATTAAAAAAATGGCTGGTCCAGTTAAATTTCTGGTCAGTGGTAACCCCCAGGATGTTGATGGTGGGGGATTTAGCGAGGGTACTGCCGTTGAACCTCAGGGAGAGATGGTTAGGTTCTCTCTTGTTGGAGATGTTCATTGCCTGGCACTTGTGTGGCGCGAATGTTACTTGCCACTTATCAGCCCAAGCCTGGATATGGTCATGCCCTGCCATTAACCATCAAAGTCACTGTGGCCTTGAACTACTTGACTTCTGGCTCCTTCCAAGGATCAGCTGCGGACATTGGTGGCATTTCGCAAACGGCAGCACACCACTGCATCTCGTAGGTCACTGATGCCCTATTTGCCAGGGCTGGACAGTACATTGATTTCACGACAGACACAGCCTCGCAGGGCCGGAAGGCATTGGGTTTTGCTGCCATTGCTGGATTCTCCCACGTCCAGGGCATCTTTGATTGCGCCCAGGTGGGCATCAAGGCACCCAGTGACTGGCCAGTGAGATACATCAACAGGAAGGGCTTCCACTCCCTCAACGTCCAACTGGTCTGCAACCACAACAGGAACTTCCTCCATGTGTGCGCTTGCTTTCCTGGCAGCTGACTCCCTTGTCCTCTGCCAGTCCAAGCTGCCTCAAATCTTCACACCAGCCCCCAAAGTGCATGGATGGATCCTCGAGGACAAGGGATATCCCTTGAAGACATGGCTACTCACCCCTCTACAGGATCCTCAGACAGAGATACAGAGGCAATACAACCAAAGCCACTTGCTGACTAGGACCGCCATCAAGCAGACCATCGGTCTTCTCAAGATGCGCTTCTGGTGCCTGGACTGGTCGGGTGGCGCCCTGCAATCTTCTGCAAGGGTCTCGGCCATTGTGGTGGTCTTCTGCATTCTCCTTAACGACCCTCCAGAGAGGTGTAGACTTAGAGGAAGGTGAGGCCCTAGAAGGAGACAGTTCTTCAGATACTGCTGTATCTGCATCATTGCAGGGGCAGCCTGTGTCACATGGCCCTGCTGCACAGATGGCCCCTCAGTCTCCAGCTTCCAGCACCACTGACCGGTCCACACTACCCAGCATCTCGTGCATCCTGCAGACAGAATCACAAAATCACAGAATTGTTACAGTGCAGAAGGAGGCCATTTGGCCCATCGCGTCTGCACCGGTTCTCCTAATGAGTGTTTCACCTAATGCCACTCCCCCGCTTTCTCCCTGTAACCCTGCACATTCTTCCTTTTTATATAATTGTCTAATTCGCTTTTGAATGCTTCAGTTGAACCACACATTTAGGCACTGAATTCTAGACCTTAACTACTCGCTGCATGAAAAAGTTTTTCTTCATGTCACTATTGCTTCTTTTACCAATTACTTTAAATACTTAGACATAGAAAATAGGAGCAGGAATAGGCCATTCGGCCCTTCAGGCCTGTTCCACCATTCAAAAAAGATCATGGCTGATTGTCTAATTCGGTACCCTGTTCCCGCTTTCTCCCCATATCCCTTGATCCCTTTGGCATTAAGAAATATATCTGTCTCCTTCTTGAATATATTTAATGACTTGGTCTCCACTGCCTTCTGCGGTAGAGAATTCCACAGGTTCACCACCCTCTGAGTGAAGACATTTCTCCTCATCTCAGTTCTAAATGCCATACCCCGTATCCTGAGATTGTGACCCATGGTTCTGCACTCCCCAGTCATCGGGAACATCCTCCCTGCATCTAACCTGCCTATTCCTGTTGAAATTTTATAGGTTTCTATGAGATCCCCTCTCATTCTTCTAAACTCTCGGCGGCACAGTGGTTAGCACCGCAGCCTCGCAGCTCCAGCGACCCGGGATCAATTCTGGGTACTGCCTGTGCGGAGTTTGCAAGTTCTCCCTGTGACCGTATGGGTTTTCGCCGGGTGCTCCGGTTTCCTCCCACAGCCAAAGACTTGCAGGTTGATAGGTAAATTGGCTATTATAAATTGCCCCTGGTGTAGGTAGGTGGTAGGGGAAGGTGGGGATCTGGTAGAAATATGAGATTAATGTAGGACTAGTATAAATGGGTGGTTGATGGTCGGCACAGACTCGGTGGCTTGAAGGGTCTGTTTCAGGGCTGTATCTCTAAAACAAAAAAATATAGGGCTAGTCTTCATAGGTCAATCCTGCCATCCCAGGAATCAGCCTAGTACATCTTCTTTGCACTCCCTGCCTGGCAAGAACTTCCTTCCTCAGATAAGGAAACCAAAACTGCACACAATACTCCAGATGTGGTCTCACCTAGGCCCTGTATAACTGCAGTAAGACATCCTTGCTCCTGTACTCAAATCCTCTTGCAATGAAGGCCAACATACCATTTGCTTTCCTAATTGCTTGCTGCACCTGAATGCTTGCTTTCAGCGACTGGTGTACAAGGACACCCAGGTCTCGTTGCACCTCCCCCTTTCCCAATCTATCACCATTCAGATAATCTGCCTTTCTGTTTTTACAACCAAAGTGGATAACCTTACATTTATCCACATTATACTGCATCTGCCATGTATTTGCCCACTCACCCAACTTGTCCAAATCACATTGAAGCCTCTTTGCATCCTCCTCACAGCTCACATTCTCACATTCCACCCCCCCCCCCCACCCCCTGCCCCCAAGCTTTCTGTCGTCTGCAAACTTGGAAACGTTGCATTTAGTTCCCTCACCCAAGTCATTAATATATATTGTGAATATCTGGGGCCCAATCACTGATCCCTGCAATACCCCACTAGTCACTGCCTGCCACCTGGAAAAAGACCCATTTATTCCTACTGTTTCCTTTCTGTCAACCAATTTTCAATCCATGCCAGTATATTACCCCCAAAACCATGTGCTTTAATTTTGCACACTAACCTTGTATGTGGGACCTTATCAAAAGCCTTCTGAAAATCCAAATACACCACATCCACAGGTTCTCCTTATCTATTCTACTAGTTACATCCTCAAAAAAATCCAGTAGATTTGTTAAGCATGATTTCTCTTTCGTAAACCCATGCTGACTTTGTCCAATCCCGTTTGTGCCCTCCAGTGTTCTGCTTTCACACCCTTTATAATAGACTCTAGCATTTTCCCCACTACTGATGTAAGGCTAACTAGTCCCCTGTTTTTTCTCTCCCTCCTTTTTTAAATAGTGGGGTTACATTTGCCACCCTCCAATCTGTAGGAACTGCTCCAGAGTCTATAGAATTTTGTAAGATGACCACCAATGCATCCACTATTTTCAGGCCCACTTCCTTTAGTACTCTGGGATGTAGATTATCAGGCCCTGGGGATTTGTCAGCCTTTAACCCCATTAATTTCCCTAGCACTTTTTTTTACTAATACTGATTTCCTTCAGGTTGGAGTGCCCTGCACCCCTTTAATGATACCTTGCCCTCTGTAATCACCAGCTGCACCAGAAGCACCCATTTCACCAGGCTCGACTGCCTCCTCTTCCACTATCCTGGCTACCTCCATCGCTGTCTGCTCCATTGGGGTAATTGGGTAGAAGAATGGTACTCCTCCTCCTCCTTTCTGGGCCGTGTCCCACGCATTTGTGCTCCCATTTCTCCTGCAAGAACAAAAGAGAGTGCGATAAGGGATCATTGTCCTCTGTGTCCAATATCATCTGCCCCTATGCATTAGGAGCTGCATGTCTCAGTGGTGACAGGTCCTCAGCAGCTCTTTGACTGTGAGCCATTCTGAGAGGTCAGTAAGTGGCCTGGGCACTCATCCCTCCCATCTTCAGGAGCAGCATGCTTCCTCAGGCAGTGTGTCTGCTGGAGGGTGCAACCCTGAGACCTTTCCGGAGTGTTGGGTGTTTCGCTCATCTTGCCAGAGCAAATGAGGTCATTGAACCTTTTACGGCACTGGATCCAGGTTTGGCTTGTCTCGCTTCTGCTGTTGTTGGCGACAGCAAACCGGACCCAGGTCTCTGGTTTAGCTGGTGATCTCCTCCTGCCACCATCCGGAAGAGGACCTCACTCCTCTCCCTCATGGCCTTCAACATTAGATCAAGATCTGCATCAATGATCGGAGGGGCAGCCCTGCCCTGGGTGCCAGGCCTCCAGCTCTCTTGACTCATCTCACTTTGCTCTGGTGCAGTGGAAGGCTTTGGCACAAAGCGCAGATTTCTCCCTTAGAACAACCAACAGCCTCAGTGATGGCTGCCGTGGGGAGTCTAAATCAGCCCCACACTTCATATGCCGCCTCTCCATTCCCGGGCCCACTGGATCCAATTGGACAGGGACCCCATCTCCATATCAATTAGGGACTCTCCCCCGTGAACATCGTGACTTAAATCAGTTTCCCACCAGAGGCGGGTTCCTGACCCGAAAACAAAGCTGGCTCCTGTTTCCTGCCACCTTGGCAAAAATTCAGCCCTGTTCAAATCCCACTTATGGCAGTTTCAGAATTTGATTTCAGTAAACAAAATTATGAAATAAAAGTCTGGTATCCGTAAAAGTGCCCATGAGGCTGGAGGATTGTCATTAAAAACCTAACTTGTTCACTAATGTACTTTAGGGAAGAAAACCTATAATCCTTACGTGGTGTGGCCTATCTGTGCCTCCAGTTTTGCACCAATATGCGTTGACCCTTAACTGCCCTTTTAAGTGACCTTTTAAGTGACCTAGCAAGCCAGTCGGTTGATTCACAAAAAATACCACAGAATTGTGGGAGTACCTTCACCACACGGAGTGCAGCGGTTCAAGAAGAAAAAAGCTTACTACCACCTTCTCAGGGCAGTTAGGGATGGACAATAAGTGCCAGCCTTGCCAACGACACCCACTTCCCAGGAATTAAAACAAATTCTGAGTAGGGATATGGGGTGTTGCCGCTAATCCTGCCTGTGCCTTTGGCCTGTGCCCAAAGTGGTAACATTCACCAGTAGTTCCCTGTGTATTGGGTAGGCCAACATTTTAAATTGAGTGTTACTCAATTTGTAATGAAGTCATACTAGATTCAGCCACAGACTATGGGGTGGGGTATACACAGTGTATTATGTATCATAAATACCAAAACTTTCGATCAGAAACTTAATCTTTTAAGATGTTTTTGCAGACAAAAACATTTCTTTGAGCTGCTTCACCAAACTGAAGGTGGTGAGTGCGCTGAAGGATTAGCTGCTTAATGTTCAGTAAAGCAGTCGATGTTAAAATAGTGCACAAATACTTGAATTTTAAAAGCAAATTACTGATCCTGTCTAAGTCAAAGTTTTCTCTCAGTGTTGGTTCATTCCATATTCTGCTGTTCTTCTCATTTGCTCCTGTGTCCAAAAATTTGATCGCTCTCAGAGTTATTTATATATACATCAATAAAAATGAATACATTTCAGGTAGGCTCGTTTACTTGCCAGCACAGTTGTCCTGTCAGCTGGACTGTGACATTTAGTGTAAATCATGGAGGAGGCTGTGACCCATTTTTCTGTCCTCCCATCTGAAGGAAGGCCATCTCAATGTGAGACTATGATGATGTGAATGATAAAAGGGGAGAAAAACAGCTGGGCTCCCTGGGGTGCTGTTGCCAAATGAAGGCCCACAGGGAGGAGGTGAAGATCAGAAAATGAATCAACCATGGCAACTAACACATGCCTTCTGGCCATTTTAATATACTTTTTAGCAGCTGGTTAGAGAGGTGTGGGAGGAGATCACCTATTGTTCCTTTCAGTGGCACATGAAGAATTAAAACATAGGGGCAAGGTAACTAGATCAAGAATGCTCTTCAGGTAGGCTGCTTCCTTCTACAGTCATTGTTGCTTAATGTTTATAAAATGGATTCCAGTCCAGAGGAGGATGCTGCATGTTATGTTGAATGTCTTAAAATTCACTTTATCGCTATAATAAAGTATATAAGAGTGCTGGTTTTTATCTGTTCTGGTGAAGCAATGCTTCCATAACCTACAGGATGACGTACAGGTGGCACAGAGACGGCGCTTCACACGGGTGGAGATGGCACGGGTGCTGATGGAGCGCAATCAATACAAGGAGAGGTTGATGGAGCTGCAGGAGGCTGTCAGGTGGACCGAAATGATCAGGTGGGAAGGCGTACCCCATCTAATAGATGGGAGAAGTATGTGTTGTGTAGGGTCTCTATGGTAGCTTTACCTTCATTCCTGTCCCAACGCTGTGTCCTGCCTCTTTTTTGACCATCAAAGATAAAGTGGTGCAATGTATTTGATACATGGCAAATCTCACTGAACAGCCCTAATTTGTGTACTGTGTTCTAATAATGTAGATGTGTAGGCATCTCCTTATTTCACACACATTTTTATTTCAGCACTGATTGATTCCCAAAATATTGAAATGAGTAGTGTGATGTGACAACTTGATAAATGGATTTGGGGTGAAATTGACCTTCACCATTACTGCGAAATGGCTTGTGGTGAATCGACAGTCAGTTTTACATCAGTGATAAAGAAAATTATGCGTGGTATAAAATGGGCTGCTGATTTGCTGGGAGCCCATTCTGCATTACTGATATAGACTTATATCATCCCCAATAATTTCCTTTCTTCTGAGATCTTCCTAAACAAAAAAATCTTTTACCAAATGTTCTTCCATTTGATCCGATTTGTAATGGATTCTACTGGGATTACTTTACATCAAGATCCAGATCCAATGAATAGATTAACACCCACAATATAGAAATATTGGAACCATTAGGGACTAGTGACAGAATCACACATGACTTTAAAAAGGAAAATTTCAAAGGAATGAGGGCCAACCCAGGAAAAATTAGCTGGGAAAGGGTATCTCAATTGGGAATGTAAACTGTGGCGCGGAGTCAACTCCCCCTTGTCCCCTTTATTCCCTATACCCAGTTGATCCTAGCTGTCACGTGGGACTGAAGTTCTCTTAATTCAGGCTCAGACTGGGACATCAGGTTTCAAGAAAGCCACCCTCCAGCTTAATCCACAGCTACAGTTAATGACTTAGTACAAAGAGGAGGAACTCAGTCCTTTCTTTAACTATCAATTTACTTTATTCACCTTGTTGTACAATGTAAGAATAAGGCTTATACACTTAGTTAGACAAAAACATACAACTCCCACTGAGTTATACTGTTAATAACAGAACTAGCTAGAATTCATAAGCACACCCACTAGGTTCCTCTGACCTTTCCCTGACCTAGTCACAGAATACAAAGGATATTACCCGAAAAAGGAAGAGTTAACGCTGGCTAGGCGTTCCGTTCTCGCTCTCTCTTCTACGTCGTTGCCGCGTTGCTCACGCAGGGTCTTCCACTTCCACGATGGTTGATCTCCGGAGTTTTCGCTGGCTCTACACCCAAAAAGCTCTATTCTTATTCTGTTGCTTATCTCTCCAAATCTGAGCTGTGTCTTTCCGGTTGGCTTAAGCCTGCTCACCTCGTTCACAGCTTCTCTTAATTGGCCCAGGCCCAAAGACCCCGGTGTCACACCGTGTCCAAATAAGGCCCTTTCCCTGTGTCCTGTTCTTTGTCTTGTCCCATAAAGTAACTAGTTCAAACTGGTTTTTACCAGCACAGGCCAGTGTCCGAGCTCCAGGTTACTACAGGTCAAACAATCCCAGCAGTTTGTAACTGATTCTGTATTTCTTACAGCCCCTGGCCAACAGGAAGAAACTGAACACTTTTAAAATCACTATCTTGAACAATGCAAGATAAATATACACCCAATAGATACAAATCTAAATTAAATAGAGAGCCCAAGATAGGTCGATAGGCAGTAAAAATAGGAGTAAGTGAGAAAACCATCTTGCTTGATAAACCTTGATGCCTTCAAGCATTTTATAGATAAGTAGACATTGGAACTATGGTATAGTTATTTAGACTTTCAGAAAGCTTTTGGCAAAGTACTACATGAAAGAGTACTAATTAAACGAAAAGCCAATCCAAGTTGAATGTAGGATGGGCTGCAAATTTGGCTAATAGGAAACAGAATGGTTGTGTGGGGCATAATCTCGGTATGGGTAAAGTGTTGAGTGGGATCTTACTGGTTGGCACTTGGACCCCTGTTATTTCTAATACATATTAATGAACTGGGTATCAAAACTAAATGTAAGATTGTCAAATTGGCCGATATTACCAAATTCGGGAGAGGTAGGGACAGAGGGAATAACGAGATTTACAAACTGATGGGCAGTGCAATTGCAAAGGCAAATGGCAGAAGAAATTCAACATTGGCAAGTGTAAAGTATTAAATGTTGATTATAAAGAATAAATATCATAAGTATGCATTGAATTGACAGAGGGAGACCGAAAGGGACCAAGCATAATGGTTTAATCATTACTTTCAATGTCTGAACAATGTGGTAAGCAATTGAGAAAGCCAAAATGTTGGGATGCATTGTCAGAATCAAATCTCCGGAGGTTACACTAGAGCTCTGCAATGCTCTGGTCAGACCTTATTTGTAGAATGGTGTTCATTTCTCATCACACTACTAAAAGCATAGGCAGTCATTGGAGAAGATGTTGAGAAAAGCAATAGGACAGATTCCAACTGTAAGGGCATGAGTCACAAGGAAAGAGTGGAGAACTTTAACCCCCACAGTTCAAAAAGGAGAAGGTTAAGGTTTGAGGGGAAAGGGGTGGGGAGGATGCCATTGAGAACACTATTAAATGGTATAAGTAGGGTAGGCCATGAATATATATTCAAAATAAGCCAGGAAAGCTGGACCAGATATCGTACATTTAAATTACTGAGAAATAATCTTGTAACAGCTATTAGAAAGAATTTCAGCATTCAGTATGAAATAATATTTGGACAAATCTATCAGCTCAAACATTCAGAGCATTGAATGTGAAACTGGATTCTACTAGATGAGTTAAAATACCTGGAGGAAGAGCTTTGATGGTCTGAAGAGCCTTCAATCATCCATGACTTTTCTTATGTTCTTATGTCTGTTGTGTTCATGGTTTGTTCATATCTAACGATAATCAGACCTTTATTTTACTGGGGTTGGGGAGTTGCCGAGAACCATGAATGACAATCTTTAAAGAGTCTGTCAGCTTCCATCCCTCAATACAAATCTTTCAATTTCAGCTTTCACAAGTCAGAAACCAATGACTCTAACTGTGGAATGCAAAGGCATAGGCTGCCAGAGTAGTGTGGCAGAAAACCTAACATCATTGGTATGTTGGCAGTTTAGTACCGCAAGACGTAACACTGCTGCCAGTGCAATTAACACCAATGTGCAGTTTAGTCCCTATAACAGACAGAGCTGCAGGTTAATTTGAGTGGTTCGAACAGCCAGTGATTTGGTAATTAGCACTAGCAGTGGCTAACATGGCACTGTAGGCTGGCAAGACCATGACTTTTCATGCAGCCAGGTATATTTGGTTTGATTTCGGTTTGAAATGGATGTTCGGTTTGGCACAGTACTTTGAGCTGCCTTGGGGATTAAACCTGATGTTGCAGTGTTTTTGCAAGACCAATGTTTTAAACAGATTACCAGCAGTCTTGAAGGACTACGTTTCACCTAATCAGCAGCAGCCCATCTACTTGACAGCAATCTTGGTTTTAAGCAAGCTGTCAGTTGACCAAATGGGATAATGTGTGTACCATGTGACACTGTTTTAATTTTATTGTTTATTAGAGCTTCTCGAGAGTATCCATCAATTCAGGAGAAGAAAAAGTCAGGCATCTGGCAGTTGTAAGTACTTTGATATCAGAGAATAGTGCTGTTAGAAAAGATAAAAAAATTAAGTTGAAATGCATGTTTCCTTAAATAATTTAAGAAGATTAAATTATATTTTTGAGTAATAATTTCTAAGGTGAGTAAAATAACACTATTACCGATCAGTGTGAACACATGGCCATGTTACCATTGTCATCTCCGCTCAGTCCGTAAGCATGACCCCGAGTTTCTGGTTGCTGGCCATTTCAACACTGCCACCCCACCACCCCGCTCTCATGCTCACATCTCTGTCCTAGGATTGCCGCAGTGTTCCAACGAACATCAACGCAAGTTCGAGGAACAGCATCTCATTTACCGATTAGGCATGCTACAGCCTGCCGGACTGAACATTGAATTCAATAATTTCAGCATGATGGGGGACCCCCTTTTTACGTTTAGTTATTTTTTCTTTTTCTTTTTTTTATTTGGTTTTATTTGTTTTTTTTTAGTTTGGTTAGTTTGTTTCTACTGTGCCTACCCACTGTTTCTGTTTTAAATTTAAAAAAAAATATTTTTGCTTGGAGTGCTTTGTGCTTTACAGTCAATTCACACCCTCTCTGTACTAACGCTTTGTCTTTCAACACACCATTAACATACCATTTGCTTTTGTTCCATGACCTTCTGGTCGGTTATTCTTTATGACCTTGTCCTAGCAACACCTTCTCTTTTGTTGTCTCTTGCCCCAACCCCCGCTTTACTTGCTTAAAACCTTTTACATTTTTAATATTTGTCAGTTCTGAAGAAGGGTCACTGACCTGAAACGTTAACTCTGCTTCTCTGTCCACAGATGCTGCCAGACCTGCTGAGTATTTCCAGCATTTCTTGTTTTTATATACCATTGTCATCCCTTGGCTGATTGCTGGAAGGTGTGAGCTACCATCCAGGCTGGATTATTCTTTGTGTTCTTTCCTCCCACCGCTGGGAGATGCTGTCGGCCCCACTCCGGGCTAGTGCATGAGGGAACCTTAGAGGAAGTTTGGCCCAGTGGGCTAGGGGAAAGGAGGCAGAGTGCAGTGTGAATTCGTCCACTTTGGATTCAAGAAAGACAAATCGGAATATTTTTTAATGGTGAGGGATTAGTAGGTGTGGAGGGACAAAGGTACTTAGGTGTTTATATACACAAATCACTAAAAGCTAGTGCACAGGTACACAAAGTAACCAAAAAGGCTAATGGAACGGTAACCTTTATCTCAGGGATGTTGGAATTCAAAAGCGGGGAAGTGATGGTTCAGTTGTACAGAGCCTTGGTCAGACTGCATCTGGAGTACTGTAGTCCATTTCAGGCACTGATTCTTAGGAAATATATAATTGGCCTTGGAAGGTGTTGTCAACAGTGCTATCAACGGCACTTGCTTAGCAATAACGTGCTCAGTGACGCTCAGTTTGGGTTCTGCCAGGGCCACTCAGGTCGGAGGCTAGGAATCCTGTGGCGAATAACTCACCCCCTGACTCCCCAAAGCCTGTCCACCATCTACATGGCACAAGTCAGTAGTGTGATGGAATACTCTCCACTTGCCTCGATGGGTGTAGCTCCAACAACACTCGAGGAGCTCGACACCATCCAGGACAAAGCAGCCCGCTTGATTGGCACCGCATTCACAAACATTCACTCCCTCCGCCACCGATGCACAGTGGCAGCAGTGTGTCCCATCTATAAGCTGCACTGCAACAACACACCAAGGCTCCTTTGACAGCACCTTCCAAACCATGACCTCTACCAACTAGAAGGACAAGGGCAGCAGATGCAAGGGAACACCACCACCTGCAAGTTCCCCTCCAAGCCCCACACCTTCCTGATTTGGAACTATACTGCCGTTCCTTCACTGTCACTAGGTCAAACTCCTGGAACTCCCTTCCTAATAGCACTGTGGGTGTACCTACCCCAAATGGGCTGCAGCAGTTCAAGAAGGTGGCTCACCACCGCCTTCTCAAGGGCAAGAAGGGATGGGCAATAAATGCTGACCTAGCCAGCGTCACCCACATCCCATGAACAAATTTTTTAAAAAGTGGAGATTCACCAGAATGATAGTGTTTAAAGGGTTAAGTTATGAGGGAAAGTTGCATAAACCTGATTTGTATTGCCTTCAATTTAAATGGTTGAAGAATGATTTAATTGAGGTGTTGAAAATGATAGAGATTCAATAGGGTAGATAAAGAGAAACTTTCCTCTGCTGGGGGAATCCAAAACAAGGAGGCATCATAAAATTAGAGCCGAACCATTTATGAGTTAAATCATTAAGTTACTTTTTCACACAATGGATAGTGGAAATCTGGAACTGTCTCCCCCAGAAAGCTGTCGAATCTAAGTCAAGACTGAGGTTGATAGATTTGTGTTAGGTAAGAGTATTAAAGGACCTGGAGCAAAGCGCTAGATAGAATTGAGGTGCAGATCATCTATGATCTAACGGAAGGGTGAAACAGACTCAGTGGGCTGAATGGCCTACTCCTGTTCCCATGCTTATTAGTTCAATCTCAATGTTAAAATGTCTTGCCTTCTTCCAGCGCACTCCAGCCTTTTTTTTGTAATATAAGAAATGCAAATGGAGTTTGTGAGGAAGGGGAGAGACAAGTTTGTTTCATTTTTGAAAACTTATTGTTCTTTCTGTTACACCAGGTGTCATGGTAGATAGGCATGTCTCTGTTATGGAATTATGTGACTTGGAACTAATACGGTATTGTACTACATGATTTAAATTGCAGTCCTTCAGGGTTTTATTTCATAGCACGTTGCAAGTGAATAGTATACTCTTTAAATTATTATCCAGAAATACACTCATTTTGCTGGGTTTTAACATAGTTATCTACAATTATTTTAAATATTGGCTGTAGTAGCAAACTAGTACTTAATTCTCTTTCTTACTGTTACTCTATTTGTTGTCTTTTCCTCCAGTTTCAGCCGTCTCTTCAGCTCTTCCTCTGCTGCCCAGCCAACTAAGAGGCCCCCGGTCCTTCATTATGCTGCTCCCAACACCTATGGCTCCTCTGGCTTCACCAAGCGCCGAAGCCGCACCATGTCCCAGTTATCTACTGCAGACAGAACACGTGCCATAGATTTCCTGCCTGAGGAGTAAGTAACTGCCTAAAAGGTGTGGCTTGCCCCACACGCACAGCACCCACATGCAGCCTGCTCCCATGGCACAGGGTTAATAGAGTTTGTGATATTCATATGTTTAGGCTTCTTTTCATTACCTTCGCTGTTTTATTTCCATTATTCATTTGCTTTGCTTGTTATTTATTTTGCTCCTCTTTCATTTGTAATAATTAGTTACTGTCAAAGAAAGGTTGTTTGCAAAAGTCATGCAGCCATTTGTTTTAATTTATTTGAAGAGGAGAGTCTTAGCATCAGGATTTGAGTTGAAGAAGGAATCTCCCCTTCAGTACTCTTTTTTTTTTCTAAAGGTGGTTTAACCAACAGAATAATTACATTAAGAATTAATTTTGATAGTTACGAAGTGTTTTAAAACAAAATGGCATGAAATGTACTTTTTCTTGAGATTTTGATACATTTTGAGTATTAATGTTCATTGGGGCACCTGAGCCAAATACTGAACCAGACAGTGTGATGGAACTGCATTAAGATCCATCTGAAATGCAGTCATTAAATAGGCATGGTCAACTCCTCCTCGTACTGTTAGCCTCAGGAAGTCCTCTGGCTAGTTTGCCTGATGGTAGAATCCACAGTCTTCTTTAAATGGGATTAGTGAAAAAAAGAAATGTAGAAATAAAATCCTAGAAAGAGAGAGGATGTTAAAAGTTAATCAGAATTTGTTTCTATGTATCAGTATTAAAAAAAAAAGAGTCCTGATTGGGAGGTTTCTTCTTGAAATAAAACCAGAAACAAGGCTTTAGATTAGGGGTCCACGTAGGTCAAGGAACTAATATTTCACAAACTGCTTTGAAGATCCAATTCTATAAAGTTTGTGTATGTGCGTGTGTGTGTGTGTATGAATCATAGATGTTGTAAGTGGGGGAAATATGGTGGCAGTGAAGTGGACTCCTATTTGTGTTTATTTTCTTATTACTGATATGAGGGATAAAGTTGGTATGTATAAATTTCTGTTTTTATTTTTACTCACTTTTTGTTTAATCGATTTATTTTTGTGGTTAGAAATTAACAAATAGATTTATGTTCAAGCAAATTCATTAATCACTCAGTCTGTAACTTCATAGGACACCTGATTCTTCATTATTATTATGCATGTTAAAGCCAAAATTTAAAAAGAAATTAGTAGCATTAAATGATGAGTTAATTTGATTACGGTGCATTGAATGTGTAGTTGGTGTGTGGTGTACATACTGTGCATAATAGTATAATGTATATACAAGAAGAGCAACAGCTTGTATTTATATAGCGCCTTTGACATAAAACGTCCCAAAGCATTTCACAGGAGCATTATGAAACAAAATATAATACTGAGCCACATTAGGAGATATTAGGGGCAGATGATCAAAAGTTTGGTAGATTTTAAGGAGTGTCTTAAAGGAGGAGAGAGAGGTAGGGAGGGAATTCCAGATCTTAGTGCCTAGGCAAATTTATTTAGAGATACAGCACTGAAACAGGCCCTTCAGCCCACCGAGTCTGTGCCGACCAACAACCACCCATTTATACTAACCCTACAGTAATCCCATATTCCCTATCACCTCCCTACACTAGGGGCAATTTACAACAGCCAATTTACCTACCACCTGCAAGTCTTTGGATGTGGGAGGAAACCGGAGCATCCGGCGAAAACCCACGCGGACACAGGGAGAACTTGCAAACTCCTCACTGGCGGTACCCAGAATCGAACCCAGGTCCCTGGAGCTGTGAGGCTGCAAATGAAGGTGTGGCCACCAGTGGTCGAGCAATTAACATCAGGGATGCTCAAGAGGCCAAAACTAGAGGAGCGCAGATATCTCGGAGGGTTATGGGGCTGGAGGAGATTACAAAGATAGGGAGGGGATAAGTCCTGGAGGGATATGTAGTGTATATATTGCATAAGTATTGTACAACAGATAATTTTGATGAGGGTTTGTGAGAATACTTCATTTTAAAGATGAAGCAGGTTGTGTGGGATTGTAAGATTCTCCTGCAAAGCAAGATAATGCTGAAATTTAGGAACTGTCAAATAAATGATATATTAATGTTGAGAATTGAAAGTAATGCATTTTTATAAAAAACCAAGTACCTGATTAGCAAGGTGGAGCAAGATAAAGGTCTTGTATCATTTTGACCGAGTGGAAATGTTAGAATCATAGAATGCTACAGCACAGAAAGAGGCCTTTGGGCTTGTTGTGCCTGTGCTCCCTGTTTGAAAGAGCTGTCCAATTTAGTTCCAGACCCCCACCTATTTCCACATAACCCTGCAAATTAGTCCTCTTCAATAAATGCTGAATTATCTTTTAAAAATTCCTACAGAATCTGGTTCCACCATCCTTTCATATAGAGCATTCCAGACCTTAACAATCATCTGGGTGGAAGAAAATGTGTTCTCATTTCCCCTCTAGCTCCTTTGCCAATTATTTTAAATCTATGACCTCTGGTTACCAACCCAATTGCCAGAGGAAACAGTTTCTCCCTATTTACTCCAAAACAAACCCATCATAATTTTGAATGCCTCTATTCAGTCACCCTTTAACTTCTTCTGCTTTAAGGGGAACAATCCCAGCTTCTCTAATCTCTCCATGTAATTGAAGTCCCTCATCCCTGGTACAATTCTAGTTAAACCCTAAAATATGGAAAATGTTGTTTTTGTTTTAATGGCGGATGTTTCGAGCCTTGCATGTGCCTTGTCTTGGAGAGAGGTAGAGCACTTCATTGACCTATTTAAATCAGGCTCCCATAGGGCTGCCACATCCCAGGTGTTTTCCAAGGCTCTGCAAAACTGGCAGTGAAAGAAAGGTGGGACCTGATGGCTCTGGAAGGTAAGTGCTATTAATGCCATTCCTTGTGGACCAGGAGCAGCAGGAGAGCTCCCTTCAGCCCCTCAAGGAAGCCTTCGGCCTCCCTTCTGCCCGTTGCGACCCCCTCTCTATCCACAGCCACAATTAGCGACCTCCACCCCCGGTCTGCAGCCTGCCCTGAGATTGCAGCTGACCCCTCCCACCACTCACCACTCAAACCCTCGATCTGCAATTTGGATTGTGATTGCTGGGGATCGTCCCCAAGGGTTTCTGGCTGCGGCCTCCCTGCTGTTGGTTTTTTGGCCAATTTGGCCGGCTGCCGGGCGGGAAATGGAGGTGAAAAATTTTACTGACGACCTGGTGTTAAATTTAAGGACCTTTGTGTCCCCAGCGTTGTTGGATTTCTTACGTGCTCATCCACACCCTCCCCACCTCCTCTAAATATCGGGGCCTAGGAGATTGTAGGGTAATTTTCTGAATTTGTGCTACTCATGGTGAGGACAAGCTTTCAGTGATATCCTGATATGTGCATTAGAAATTAATTTTACTGGTTATAACAGCATGGATAGCATGCCCATGACTTCCTCATCTGTATAGCTGACTCTCCGTGCCATTAACTAAACTCGGGAAATCAGCTTTCAAAAGCAAAGAAAGAAATACTTGCATTCATAGAGCGCCTTTCACAATCTCAGGACATGCTAAAGCGCTTTACAACCAATGAAATATGTTTTGAAGTGTAGTCGCTATTGTAATGTAGGATTCATGGCAGCAAGGTTCCACAAACAACAATGTGATATTGACCAGGTACTTTGTTACAGTGATGTTGATTAAAGAATAAATATTGACCAGGATTCCCCTGCTATCCTTTGAATAGTGTAATGGAATCTTCTATGTTCACCTGACAAGGCTGAGGGGCCCTTGGTTTAACATCTCAGTCAAAAGATGGTACCTCTGACAGTGCAGCATTCCTTCAGTACTGTACTGAAGTGTCAGCCTAGATATATAAGTAGATGAAAAAAATTACAAATCCGAGGAATTAATCATACTCTGTTTAGCACAGATGTGATTGCACTTAGAGACATGTTTAGTTTTCTTCACTATATGAACAGAATGAGGATTCTTTTCACCCCTCCACAGTTAAAACTTTTTTTCTCAAGTGGACATACTTTTTCACAGTAAAATACAGATTTTCAAACTGGGCATCCCAAATAAACAAATACCTATACTTTCTGGGGTAAAATTACTCTTGGTACACCGGCTGTGTGCTAAATGGGAATTAAAACCTTTGTGCATTTTATTATACACTGAGAACTGCACAATGTTTGTAAATTTCTTGAAGCTTACATGCATTAAGGTGCACAGCAGAATGGCTGGTGAGAAAACTGTTCAACTAATTAGACAACCACCTGATCAGTATAATTAGTGTACTTTGAGCAAATGTAACCTTTGGGATGCGCTGTTTCTATGATTAATGAAAGATAAATGCAGAAGGTGTAAACCGAGATCTGCAAATCATAACAGCATATTGCACAGATAGAAAAAATATAATCCAAAACATGGGAACTATTATTTGAGCTCAACAAGTATCTGGGCCAGATTTTGGGGTCAGCGTTAAACAAATGGCACTTTGTACTTGCCCCTAGACTTTCTGTAGGCTTTTGCACTGGAATATGCAGTGATTGGAAATCCAAAACAGTGCAGTGCCCTCTGGGACCTTGTGTGAACAGGGAAAGCAGTTGTGTATCTCCTTAAGGAATCAGATTGAAGAATCATTGATGAGCAGTGCAGAGTCTCAACCAGAAAATGTCAGCTGGAATATTCAATGTGAAATTAGGTACTGAAAGTGCAATTAATAGAGGGATAGAAAGAAGGCATTAGGCGAAAGAGATAAAAGAGACAGAAAGAAAAACATTTAAATGACTTAAATCTCCTATAATTAAAACCTAAAGGAATGAGATTCCACATTTGTTAAAGTCAATTTTCATTGCCAGAGAGTTTGATTGGCAATAATTAAGGCTTGTCGCCATTAAAAGGGTAGTCACACTGAAATGGTCAAGCAGAAGTATTTTCTGGCGAGTTCAGTGCATATATATCATGTAAATACAGTAACGTTGCACCATTTCATGCATTTGAATGGTAAGTTTCTTGGCAAAATACCAATATCGTGCAGCTTCTGGAGGAGAAGGTCATTTCAGACATCAGTTTCCTGATTTACGCATTTAACTCTCGTGCGGTCACTGGAAGTTGCTTTTTGATTTACATGTTAATTGCTGTAACTGTTAGCCTCATCATTATATTTACTGCAAAATCCGGTCCATTATGTTTCTACTTCTTAAATGTGTCTTTCCAGTGGGGTAGGGGGAGTTGTATCGTGGTGTCATGAGCCATATTCAGAATGCTACTCAGATCTCCAAGGATCACCTGTCCAATTCGTTCTCACTCTGCGATAAATGCTGAACTCATAATTCCGTTAAGGGTTTTGTAAATACTCCCTAGAAACAAAACATTTATACCCATAATTCTTTGGTGATCATAGATCATTTTGTTGGCATCCTTCCATCTATGAAAGATGATGGACACAGAGCAAACAGTCCATTTAGGTGGGGTGTCTTCTCTTGGTGCACCTTTGCTGATGGCCGTGAAGGCCAATCCTAGAGAGGCAGGCTCTACCACAAGTGCCGCACATGAAGCTGCCAAGTGATGCTGTGAGTTGTTGTTTTTGACATTGGCACTTGGTGCCAGTCTGCTGTAGCAATTGGTCGGCATGGTAGTGCACACCAGTCCACAGGATGTGTCACCATTTCCCTCATTTGCCAGCTCGTGATGCTAAGGTGCATTGGTTGACATTTTGGCCTTCATGTCACGCTTGCAAGCATCCTTGAAGCGGAGCTTTGGCACACCACTGGTCGTCTGGCCCCGGCTACCTCACCATACAGAAGGTCCTGGGCATGCGACCATCTTCCAACCTTCGGACATGTCTGCTCCACCGAAGCTACCTCTGTGTGATTAATGCCAACATGCTTGGGAGCTTTGTCTTTGAGAGGACTGCCACGTTTGTGATTTTGCCCTGCCAGGATATACCCATAATGCGCCGCAGATCATTTACAGGATATTGAAATGGTATCCTTTTCTGTTCATGAAGACCGCAGCCTATTGTGTAGGACCTTGAATGAGCTTGTGAGGAGCCTTAAACTTGGCACCCTATATCTTTTGATAAACATGGTCAGCCTCCCTACTGAAACAGTGCACCTGTGACCCTAGTAATGTAGCAGTGGTAACATTGTTATTGTCTGGAAGGAACCTGTGATAAATGAATTTGACTGCATCCATTGCTTTTAGTGCTGCTGGAAGCACAGTGCTGATGTTGCTTCCTCATTGTAGTTCTGGTTGTAGGAGATGAAGCAATCCATTTATAGCTTCCTCGATGAGATATAACCTCAGATGTTGCTTCTTCGTCATCAGTGGTATGCACACTGCCTGGCTAATAATGAGTCTTTCTCCTTCTCATACTCACAGAATTGTTACAGCGCAGAAGGAGCAATTTACTTGGTGCCATTGCATCGCCTTCTCCCCGTAACCCTGCGCATTCTTCCTTTTCATAATGCAGTCTAATTCCCTTTTGAATGCTTTGATTGAACCTGCCTCCACCCCACTTTCAGGCAGCGCATTCTAGACCTTAACCACTCGCTGAGTGAAAAAGTTTTTCCTCATGTCACTTTTGCTTCTCTTACCCATTACTTTAAACCTGTGCCCTCTCATTCTCGATTCTTTCACAAGTGGGTACAGTTTCTCTATATCTACTCTGTTTAGACCCTTCATGATTTTGAATACCTTTATCAAATCACCTCTCAGCCTTCTCTTCTAGGAAAACAGTTTCAACTTCTCCAATCTATCTTCATAACTGAGGTTCTTCATCCCTGGAATCATTCTTGTGAATCTTCTTTGCATTTTCTCTAATGCCTTCACGTCTTTCTTAAAGTGTGGCACCCAGAACTGGACGCAGTACTCCAGCTGAGGCCGAACTGGTATCTTATATAAGTTCAACATAACATAACTTCCTTGTTCTTGTACTCTATGCCCCTATTAATAAAGCCCAGGATACTGTATGCTTTATTAACTGCTCACTCAACCTGTGCTGCCACCTTCAATAACTTATGCATATATACACTCGGGTCCCTCTGCTCCTGCACCCCCTTTAGAATTGTACCCTTTATTTTTTATTGTCTCTCCTTGTTCTTTCTACCAAAATGAGCCACTTCACATTTCTCTGCACTGAACTTCATCTGCCACCTATCCGCCCATTCCACCAACTTGTCTGTGTCCTTTTGCAGTTCTACACTATCCTCCTCACAGTTCACAATGCTTCCAAGTTTCGTATCATTCACCGACTTTGAAATTTTGTCCTGTACACCAAGGTCTGCATCATTAATATATATCAGGAAAAGCAAGGGTCCCAACACTAACCCCTGGGGAACGCCACTACCAACTTTCCTGCAGCCTGAAAAACATCCATTAACCACTACACTTTTTGTTTCCAGTCACTCAGCCAATTCAGTATCCATGTTGCTACTGTTCCTTTTATTCCATGAGCTAGAACTTTGCTCACAAGTCTGTTGTATGGCCTTTTGAAAGTCTATATACACCACATTGCCCTCATCAACCCTTTCTGTTACCTCTTCAAAAAACTCCAAGTTGGTCAAACATGATTTTCCCTTAATTATTATTACACAAAGTCAAGTTGTACTAATGGAATTAGTTGAGTCCAATCATTACTGTTGCTATGCAAATTCACTTGCCGTGAAACAAAATAGTTTAATGATCTGTATCTGGCTTTGGCTCACCAAATGTTTTCAGAGATTGAAGAGGCACATTGCAAAAAAACACACATGTCCAGTTCAAATTACAAGGGGATACTGTTGTTACATATCTAGGGTACATTGTAGTACACACCCCTAAACACAAAATGCATAGTCTGCTTACGGAAGTGACTAACACCACTGTTCTCCAGAGAACAAGACAAGATCCTAAATTTGAAACATTCCCTTTGTCAAATCTTGTATGCAGTCACAATTGCAATATTGTATGCATACAAGGAATTGCATATATAAAGTATTGCTGGAAAAAAAAGAGACATGTTGTCGAAGTTTCCTATAGCTCCACGCGCTATAAGATTGGCCTTAACGGCAATCTCACAAATAGGGCCCGAGCCATTTGCTCCCTGGCCTTTTCCTGCTGCAACATTTCCTCTTTCTCCTCCAGCATGTCCACCAAAATAAGTCTTGCTAATTGAAGCAATTAAGTTGCTGTTTACAGTATTTCCTGCTCTGCCCATATCGCTATTGACTTTTTCTGCCACCGTAGCACCGTTTTACGGCAGTACGATCAATGCAGTGTCAGCTGGAAGGCGAGCTTGGGCAAATCTACTTTTTCTATCTTTAATTGGTGCTTAACTGGCTCTTAAGAAGGAAAGAAAGAACTTGCATTTATATAGCACCTTATTATGTCCTCAGGATGTCCAAAAATGTTTTACATCCAATAAATTACTTTGGAAGTGTAGTCTCTGCCGTTTTATAGGGAAAGACCAAAAGCAGTTATTGCTGTGCATTATATGGAGGTAATTTTCCACTGTCAGCCAACTGTTTCCAGCCTGATATGTGGACGACCAGCAATTGAAAATCAGTTGGGGGTGGGGGGTTGTTGGGGGAACGTCAGCTACCCCATTGATGCCCAAGGCCAACCTGATGCAATTTACAGATGGGCTTGTAAATTGGCGAGCAGCTTGTATGTTAGAAACAGACATACAATTTGGTCCAAGCCTCTCGATTACTAGTCCAGTGACATAGCCAATAGGCCACTGTTCCCAAGTGGAGTGCCTGAGATCGAGTAGATTTCAATGTCCCATATGCTACTGCAGTACTTCCTTTCATATGATAATTGTGTCATCTTAAGATAAGCTGTAATGTTAATAAACTCTAATTTTTAAAATTTAAATTAAAAGGGAATTTCCTCATTTCCAGCGCATTATCAGTGTATTAGTGGTGCAATAATTTTTTTTAAGGGAAATTATAATGCAAGTGGCAGTTGCTTCTACTGCTTTGCCTTTAGAATGATTCCCCCAAGTTTCCTAATATTTTTGAGCCTTCTCATAATGTGCACCCTTTCCTATATGTGTCTAGCCTCCATCAATAACAAAGCACAATGTTAATACACATTCTGTTTTGTTACAGTGAGGTTCAAACTGGACACAATCATCCTACTCCTTCTTAACACGCCACCTTTTTTTAACCTATTCTCATGTTTCTTCTAGATGACACATGTGGGCCAATATCATAAGAGCAGTAGGCAACTCACGAGGTAAAAGTAACTCCCCAGCTCTTCCTCCTCTTCATCATCATCTTCCTCCTCCTCCAACTCCTCCTATTGCTGTGTTAGATCTGCAGAAATGGAGTGTAGAAGCTAAGAATGGGTGAGGAGGATTAAGGAGATGGAGAAAGGGAGTGAAAGGTTCTGCCTGCCGTGGGCTCGAGAGCAATGCTAGGGTGGAAGTGTAGGTGCTTAGTCACTAGCGTGATGCTGGTAAAGCATCATTGATCTCACCATCTTCTGTGGCAAAAGCTGAATGAATACCCATGAGCTGGATGGCCGCCTTCTTGAAAGGTTTAAAGGTGGAAATGTGCCCTCTGACGGTCTGCTTGTAGGCTTTGTGTGCTATTTTGTTCAGCAAGAAAATACCGTGAATGAAGATAAGGCTCGCAATTGAATGTGTCTTGAGTGGCATGGGAGAGGTAAGAGATTTGGTGGGGGTCTATGAGTTGATTAAAGTGGAGGAAGGGGTTTTAAGGGTTATTCATGTAAGTCAGTGGTGCCTAGTTGGGTAGCCATGGTACAAGATGCCGACTTAGAATCAACCTTAGCCAGATTGCAGTGTGAAGGGTTGACTGTAGAAGAATTGTCTTATTAGGGTCAAGAATGTGCTGGTGTCCAGGGTGGACAGGGAAGAAAGGAGCAAAGGCTCATTGCATTACCTTGCCTGCCTTGATGAGGCTGTTGTACTTTTCTGCGGCAGTGTTCTGTAGTCCTGGAGCTGAGGGAGTTGGCAGTCACTGCCAGTGCTACCTCCAGTTAGGCGGCGCGAGGTACCGTTCTGAATGTCTTATTGGCTGCAATACCAGGTGCAACCACTGCATAATTCACTCCGAGCACATATGTAAAGATGGCAGATCGTGGATTCACGGCCACTGATATAAATTAGATTAAGTTACTGTTCCTGAGGTAGCCTGCAGAAGGAATCTGCAAACATTTGGGGAAATTAAGTGGTAGGAAAACCCCTTCTGAATCATTTGCAGCCCACATAAGCCCAGAATTAGAGTGAGCTAAGAGATGAACTAAGTAGCGTAAAGCCCACTCCACACCCATTTAAACATATCTGTGTTATGCATTTATTTGTAAAACAAACATTGGCTACTTATTTATGTAGTGCTATTTTATGTGGATGAGAAAATTCAGGTGGTGGTGAGATTCTGGAATTGTAGATACAATTCTACACTTAACGGCCACTTAAGGGGCTTCACCCGCCTTGACGGATATTTTACCCACAGCAGTGGGCGTGCTGGGGACGTGAAAGGCCGCCCAGCGATAGCTGCTGGCCTTTCCGCATGCCTGGTTTGGGGGATGGGTGCCATGGAAGCCCCCGTCTCCCAGCCCATCCCCGGGGCGCAGTACCCCCCCCCCCCCCCAAGATGACCACCCTTGCCTTACCAGCACGACCAATCATCAACCCCCCCCCCCCCCCCCACCCAGCGAGGTAATCCCAATTTACCTGCAGTCACATCTCCATGGCACCCTCCTCGGTCGGCTGGGCTGCAGTTCCAGCAGTGGCCACCGCTCCCTGTGGTGCTGCTGGGACTAAGAGCTGCCGGCCTGAAGATTGGCCGGTAGCTCACTGAGGCGGGATATCCTCCCTCAAGCGGGTAGAAGTCCCGCCTCGGTACAGTTAAAGCCCAGGGACCCGTAAAATGCAGGTCGGATCCCCGGGCTAGGCGGAAGAGTCTTCACCACCGACTTTTACATTGGTGGCGAAGTCCCGTCCACCTAAGGTAAAATTCAGCCCAAAGAAGTGGCTGAAAATTTCAGAAAGGGTGTGGGGGGGAGGGTTGCAGAAGAAGTAGGAACTTCGATAAAGCATACCAGAAAACATGGGGAGAATGTCACATAACAAAAAACTGATAGGAATTCAGACAGGTTTAAAAAAATGCTGAAGATATGGCAAAAACAGAGGAAAAGTAGCATCCGAATTTGAGCAATTCTGCTTCCAGCTCATGGTCAGCAAATTTAGGTCTGCTGCATAAGGGGCAGAATTTTTTTTTAATAACTAATTTCCATCTTTAATAGCATGTGCTCTTGCAGACAATCTTTCTTTCAGAGAAGTGTGTATTTTTGTTTTCCATTATGTACGTTTTGTTAATTTGAAATTTATGTTTTCTTTTTGTAGGCAGAAAGTGCCTAAGGACGAGAAGAAACCAGACACAGATAATGAACAAGTGTACGACATATCAGCTCCTTGGGGCTTTATCAGGGTTAGGGGGTCAAAGTTGGGGAACTTGGTGATTTAGGGCGTTTGGGGTCCAAGAAGGCAGACAGCTTTTGAGCACTTACTCTTTGTTTAAAAGTGTGACAATTGGTGCCTTATGGATGGTATTGTTCAGGATGTTGTCACTGATAAAAGGACATTGTACAGTGATCTTCATTTTAAGTACAGTTTGGCTACAAATTACTTTGGTTTGTGAGGTCTCGGCCTTCACCTCTGAACCTACTTAGCTCTCTGAGGTTAAGGTCCTAATTTCAACCTACCTCGGTGTGTGAGGCTGTGATTTTTGTGGATATTTGTGTTCACCACTAAAGTTAAGCTGCAATTGTAAGGACTATCCTAGGTTGGTGTAGAAAATTACGTATTGAGGTCAATTGAAAACATGAAAACTAGATAGATTCACTGCTGCAACATAATCCGGTTTTTGAAGACAACATATTTTGCACTTACCAATACACCCAGCAGGGTTTATTAATTCTAGACCTTCTCCATTGTACTGCTTCTGGATCCGTGAGGACTGGACTTTCACTCCTGCAGGTCTTCTGTATATGGGAAATTTCTGCCCTCTGTTTGCAAAGTTATGGTCAGATATCTGTTCAGAACTATCTTCCACAAGACGGGGGGTGGGGGGGTGGGTGCGAGTTTTAGCATGCCGTAACGGGGTGGGTTGGGCTCAGGTCAGATGTTAAAATTTTAAAAATCTGAATCCCAACCCTAACCCGCCTAGTTCTGGGTTTTGCAGAGACAGGACAATGCGCAGGCAGCCAACCTGCTCCCAGGAGGTGGGTTGGCAATTTAAATATTTTAATGAGGCTGGCAGCCTCTGATTTAACCTGGGCTGAATCTACCTTATACCCAGCAGGTCTGCAGTCGTGAAAGTCCCGTCCAGATCTGCTTGCATGCCCCACAACTGTTGGTAGCTCTGCCAGTATGTCTGTTCACACAGAGCAGCTGTGAATTTTAGGAGGACAAATCTATACAAATTCTTGAAGTAAAACTTTCCTTGCACCATAGGAAGTGTTTACAACAGGGACTTCACACCTTCAACAACATCATAGTCTGTTAAGCTTAACAAACGCTAACCTAGTTTTCAAAATCCTAATGGGTTGGTTGCTGCCTTCCATTCGTGTTTACTGATGGTGAATATCTGCACTATTAATAACGACACATTAACAACATTGCAAAGCTGCGTATTGAACAACCATTGTCCACCCACCGAGTTAGAATCTATGTGCAATAATCTGTGAGATGGTTTATTTCAACATTAAAATAGTCATACTTCATGGGACAAATTAGGAATATCAAACTAGGTAGCAACCATACAGATTACAATACAAACATATCTTTGAAACTTTTTAAAGTCATTATTACAATATGTGCCCCTAAGGTGTCACTGTGCGCTTTTCTGCAAGACCTTGTAAAGGGAAATATTAAAAATGGTTGTTGAACTTAATCACTGTCAAGACCAGAGCATAAGGGCGTCATTGTGTGGTCTTGGGAAAGGAGCCAGTTGACCTTTGCTGGTGTTGTGGGTCAATACATTGGACTGTGGTTGATTTAGGATGGAGAGATCCTGCAGTGTTCTGTAAAAGCCATGCTCAGTGCCAGGTTGTTAATATATTTTATGGTTTTTCTCACTGGAGTAATGGCCTTTCTACCCGGTTTGATTTTAATGCCAACTGAGGCTTTTTGGGGTTTTAGTTAAATTCCTTTACACAATGGACCTGACTGCAATTTTAACTGAGGTCTAAATGGGGAAGCTGCCATGGCCTACTCAGCAGGTGAAAGCCAGTTAGGACCTCCTGGTAAATGGCCAAATAAAGGTAAGTTTTCTTCTCTTTGTGGGGCCTGGAGTGCTCTTTTGGACCCCACAAAGATAGTTGGGCCTCCCATGGCCTGGACTCACCACACAATAACCACCACCATCACCACCCCCCCCCCCCCTCCCAACAACTACTTTGATGAATGCGAGACCTCTGCCAGCCAGCCTTGAAGTCAGTCCCACCATCTGCCTTACATTGGGGTGACTCCAGGCCATGTGATTTTCTACCACTTCCTGCCAACTTCCCGCCCTTTCTCGACATTAAGTTGCTCAGCAGGTTTTAAATGAGGCCTAGACGTTAAAATAGGTAGGGCCTCCTTTCAAATTCACCTCATTACTCACCCACCCAAAACTTTTAAATCAGAATCTTTAATTTTACAGTGTGCTACACATGCAGTTCCTATTAATTTCCACAGCTGAACAGATGTTGTAGATTGCGAAAATATTAATGGGCCAGATCTTGTAGTATAAGTAATGGTGAGGCCAACAACGCTCACCGTTATTTATGTGGAAATTTGACGGCAACTTTCCGTGACAGTACGTGTGCAGTTGAAAGCTGAAATCTGGAAGTTGCTGTGCGTGATGTGACGTTTCTGCATAAGCTTCTTGAAAATGGCATCGTGTCATCTCACTCACCATTTAAATACATTGAATGCCGTTAGTTGCTATACTTACATGATGGATAGCCACTAAACTCACCAGAAAAACTAGAGCTTGTCCATTATAGTGTAAGTACCCGTTTAAAGATGTGATGGATCTTGGTTACTGCCAAACAACCTCTCTGACATTGAATATGAGTTTTTTAAGTGTAGAGTCCCATTCCTTCAGATTTTAATTATTGTTAGAGATTTAAAAATAATTCTGTCCTTTCTATCTTTCACTTGTTATTTTGCTTTCTGTACCTGATATGACAGAGAATTGACAACTCTAACTGGCACTTCCTGGTTCAGACTCTGTGCTGCTCATTAATAATTTTTTGACCTGATTGTTTAAGGAGATACACAGCTGCTTTCCCTGTAGGGGCTGTTGCACTTTTTGGATAGTTGGCTGATAGGAGCTTCCCATGCAAAAGCCCATGGAAAGTCTGTGGGAAAGTGCAAGTGTAATGAACGGCTGGCACCATTCAGAGCAAACTCCGGCTCCATTAATTCTGTTCTAACATGTTTGCAGTGCTGCTGAAGTAATGTCGAGCTGACAGACTTGGGTACTTTAGCAATATTGGTAGGTCAAAAGAGTTTTAAGATGAAGCGTCAGAGTGAAATGAAAGCAAAATACTGCAGATGCTGGAAATCTGTAATAAAAGCAGAAGATGCTGGAAAACACGCAGCAGGTCTAGCAGCATAGATGGAGAGAGAAACAAAGTAAACGTTTCAGGTCGATCTTTCATCAAAAACATAGTTTTTGTCTCAGAGACTGAGTGCTTTATAGAAAATGTTTGTGTTAGTGTAGCGAGGCTAAAGATGCATCTATTGGAAAAATCTGGGGCTTTTAGAACACAAAAGAAATAACAATTGTAGCCGAGGGTATGTTTAAACTCACAATCACATGGATTGCCATTCTCTCTCAAGTAACATTTTCTTCTACTATCTTTAAACAGTGCAGTGACTGTGTTGCCTTTCCTCTTAGTGATTGTACATCAACTGCTCGACGGGAACTGAAACGCGAACAGTACCGACAGGTGAGAGATCATGTCAGGAATGACGATGGACGACTGCAGGCGTGTGGCTGGAGCCTTCCAGCAAAGTACAAACAGGTACAGCCCGAAACAGCACAACATATCTCAGCTTTTCACACTTATCCACTATTCTGACTCTGAGATTTAAACATATCAGTCTAGAAATGATTGCTTGTGATATTAGAATACAAACATTTAATTCATTCATATTATACCTGGTATTATAGGAATATTAGGAACAGGACTAGGCCATTCATCCCCTCATGCTTGCTCTGCCATTCAGTTAGACCACGGCTGTCTTTGCTCCATACATGTTTAAATGTATATAGCCATAGATGTCTGTATCCCTATTAGAGCTCTATTCATGAATCGAAAGGCCTACAACTCCATGAATGTCTAGCAACTGTAGGAACAGAACCATGCTCATTATTGCTTGTTTCCCTGGAGGTTTGTGTGATTCCTTCAACCTGTGACAATCAATGGAGATGTCATTATTTGATCGGCCAAGAAAGGCTGTTGTAGGACCAAAGATATGCCTTGCAGCTATAGTTCATAACACTACTGTGTTATCCATGGACAAGACAATGTGGCTTGTACAGCCACCAGTGTCATAATGGAACACACATTCTGAGGTTTTATTGCTCGGAGACTTTGAGAGGAACAAGACAGTATAGCCCACCCAATACCTTCTAGATTATTACTGTTTGCTGTGTGCTGCACAGCTGTGTCCTACAAAAAGGGAATAACAATGGGATAGACAGGAGAAATAAAGCAAGAACAAACAGAATAAGATGATGAACTTAACCGGGAAGAGAGAATATATTTTTTGAGATTTTAACTTTCCTCTGAGATTTTCAACCACCTTAACCACCCCCCCCCCTCCCCTACCCCTAAAGTCTTCCCAAAATTTCCTTCAAATGTATAACAGGCCAAGGATTTCTCCAAGACTAAAGTCACGAACTTTGATGTGGTCCAATTTATTTTGGTTACTTTTGGTTCACAGCATCTTCATGAACAATAACGTCCATAACATTTGTATGGATGCAGTTAATATTGGTTACATTATAATATTGTGGTAATGCAACAGTTTAATCTAAGTAGATAAATGAGTGATGTTCTTGTTCTTAATCTAGTTGAGTCCTAATGGCAGCCAGGAAGACAATCGTATGAAGAATGTCCCTATCCCAGTCTACTGTCGTCCATTGGTCGCAAAGGATCCAACCATGAAGGTATCAATGAGCCAAGAGCAAAGGGAGGTTCCAATGATCAGAATTTAATAAAATCTACATCAATGCTAACCTCTTAACACCTGACATTTGCTTAGAAATTCTATGATTCAAGGGATTTGGCACTTTGACTTTTCAGTATGATACTGGCCAGTTTTAATGGATGCTATGCATTGTTTACCTGTCCTTACTCTTTGGTCTCTGCTTCTGTCTGCCTGTTCCTCCCTTCTCTCCCTCCCTTCTCTCCCTCCCTTCTCTCCCTCCCTTCTCTCCCTCCCTTCTCTCCCTCCCTTCTCTCCCTCCCTTCTCTCCCTCCCTTCTCTCCCTCCCTTCTCTCCCTCCCTTCTCTCCCTCCCTTCTCTCCCTCCCTTCTCTCCCTCCCTTCTCTCCCTCCCTTCTCTCCCTCCCTTCTCTCCCTCCCTTCTCTCCCTCCCTTCTCTCCCTCCCTTCTCTCCCTCCCTTCTCTCCCTCCCTTCTCTCCCTCCCTTCTCTCCCTCCCTTCTCTCCCTCCCTTCTCTCCCTCCCTTCTCTCCCTCCCTTCTCTCCCTCCCTTCTCTCCCTCCCTTCTCTCCCTCCCTTCTCTCCCTCCCTTCTCTCCCTCCCTTCTCTCCCTCCCTTCTCTCCCTCCCTTCTCTCCCTCCCTTCTCTCCCTCCCTTCTCTCCCTCCCTTCTCTCCCTCCCTTCTCTCCCTCCCTTCTCTCCCTCCCTTCTCTCCCTCCCTTCTCTCCCTCCCTTCTCTCCCTCCCTTCTCTCCCTCCCTTCTCTCCCTCCCTTCTCTCCCTCCCTTCTCTCCCTCCCTGCTCTCCCTCCCTTCTCTCCCTCCCTGCTCTCCCTCCCTGCTCTCCCTCCCTTCTCTCCCTCCCTGCCTCTCTCCCTCCCTTCTCTCCCTCCCTTCTCTCCCTCCCTTCTCTCTCTCGCTCTCTCTCTCTCGCTCTCTCTCTCTCGCTCTCTCTCTCTCGCTCTCTCTCTCTCGCTCTCTCTCTCTCGCTCTCTCTCTCTCGCTCTCTCTCTCTCTCGCTCTCTCTCTCTCTCGCTCTCTCTCTCTCTCTCTCTCTCTCTCTCTCTCTCTCTAATCTCACTGATCTGTAAGAATCAGCTAAGTGCAGTTAAAATCAATGGGCTGAAAGCCCACAGGAGGGGATCATCCTAGCTCAAGTGCTGGACGCACCCGTTTCGGAAACTCCACTGCTAATCTCACCAAGGGTCATAGGTATGGCTTTAATTACTGTGGCAAAAGTGGGCATCTGCACTACATGGGGTGTATCTAGGGTGCCCTCCTTCCCAGATATCACATTCTGTGCTAGGTCTAGAGGTTATCTAGACCTCCTTGAAAGAATAAAGTGGTGCCCCCTATATAAAAGGGTGCTTTAAAATGAAAAATAATGCAAACCTTTAATCTTCCAGTTCCTGGTCACGATCCTGCCTGGACCCCCAGGTGGAACCCAAATTTTCTGTTTGGTGGCCTCGCCTCATCAGCAGGAATTCCTGACATTGCGTGTCACTGACCTGGCCCAGCCCCCTCTTAAGCCACTGGTCTTGTGAGGGGCAGGCAGGCACTGCACTCAATACAAGGCCCTTTTGAATCTCTGGGGTAAGGTAAGGACCAGGCATATCCAGGCTCCAACTTAATGTTGGGCGTAACCCCAAGTGGAAAGGCTGCAGGTTTTTGGTCTCAAACGCTAGGCTGATAGAAACTTTCTCAACAAATCAAGTCACAGATTTTAAGTACAGCATAAGGGATATGGTAGCATAGTGATTATGTTACTGGACTAGTAATCCACAGGTCTGCATCAATGATCTTGAAGATATCCATTCAAATCACACCGTGGGAGCTGGGGAATTTAATTCAATTAATTAAATCAAGTCTGGAATTAAAAACTTCTATTAGTAATGGTGACTGTGTAACTACTAGATTGTTGTAAAAAAAAAAATCCATCTGGTTCATTAATGTCCTTTTTGGGAGGGAAATCTGCTGCCCTTATCCATTCTGGTCCATTTGTGACTCCAGACCAAAAGCAATGTGGTTGACTCTTAACTGCTCTTTGAAGTGGCCTGGCAAGTCACTCAGTTGTATTCAAGCAGGTGGCTACACCATCTTAAAACAATTTGGGGATTGGCATTAAACATTGACTTAGCCAGTGCTGCTCATGTTCTGTGAATGAATTAAAAATAGTTTGCCGTACATTTACATCCATTCTTCCTGCATGTTTGGAGATACACAATACAGTACTGTGAATAAAATTAATATAAATGATATTTTTCAGCAAGAGAGAGAGAATATTCTAACAATCATAGACTAAGCAGACTGTTCCAGCAGGGTATTTATATCAAGAATAAATAACCCCAAACCTTAGAAAATGTTAAACTAGCTGGCAGCTTTCCTTCTTCATCATACTTCTCTGCAAGATGCTATTAAACTTTTTTTTCTATCAAATGTCTGAAAGCAGGACTTTTTATAACAGACCCTCCCCTCTTAACTCGAACGATGGGTATGGTTTTCCCTCTAAGTTCAGCAATTCTTTTTTGTTGCAGTTTGTGTTCTCTCTTAAATATAGATAAATTAGTGATTCAGCCGCACAGAGTATATTACAAAGGCCCCAAAAATCTGTGGAGTTTCTCCAAGGAAGTGCCAAATAAAGGCAGAAAAGAAGTCACAGAGGGCCAAGGGAAGTTTTCATGGAGTCTGGAATGGAGCTTCCAACAGCTCCCACACCAAAGTTAGCTAAGCACCGGATTTTCTGGCTGTGTGGGGTAGGCAGGTGTTGGAGATGCTCCCACAGTGCTGTTTGTACCTGCCTGGTGCATGATGACCCACTGTCAGCTGGAGATCACCAGCAGTCGTACTGCCAGAGTAATCCGCAGGATTATACCCCCTGGATTTTTGAGGCCACCTTACAAACTTTAAATGTAAAGTTTCCCTTACCACACTTGAGGTCCTGTTTCCAAAACAATCCTGTGAGATCTGCGGCCACCTTTTCTGAAGTAACGCTGAGAAGAATACACATACGTATCTCTATCTATGCTACAATGTTGGCAATCTGGTTGCTATACTAACCCTGTGAACCTTGCTGTAATAAGTCTGAAAGGACAGGACTTTCAACTAGCGTAACCTTGCGATGCCTACAATTACATTCTGTAGCAAATTTGAGAGGCCTACAGCTACATTGTTAACAACCCTGTGAGACCTGCAGCGAGACCGTAAGACCTGTTATCTTATTTGTGCACCAGAGTAAAGCATAAAACCTGATTATTCAGTTTCAGCATAGAAAACGGGGATTTGAAGAATGATCTTGTGCTCATCTTACTTTTATAATATTGTTAGCAATCTAGGAAATATTGCTGTGGATGAAGTTGAGCTAGACCTGGGAATTTAGCTGGAAATTAGTACAGCATAAAAACATATATAGACACTTCCTAAAGAAAGAGCATAATTTCCCCACCCATTAGCAATCTTCTGCAAAGCAGTATAGATAATGTGCCAACTATGCTAGATTTGTGAGCAGTTTGAACTGTAAAAGAAAGGAGAATGTAAATCCTATCCTAACAACATCTCCCTATGTTGCTGCTATCGTGAAATGTATTCCAGTCTACTGCATGTGGATCAAATCTTCATGAATGAATGAGGCCAAGAGAACTGAGCAGGTGATCCTTCAAACCACCTGTTGAGGAGTAGATAGTGTAACTTGTACGGGCATCAGAGCTTCCAGTTGTTCTGGCACCCAGTGTAAGTTTGGAGATGGTTGCTCCGGTATTTCCCATGACTATTGTTGTATTTATATTCCTTGTAGCTTTGGTGTGCAGCTGGTGTGGATTTGACTGGCTGGAAGCCGCAGCGGATGGATAAAGGGAATGAACTGGGCCGCTCACGCAGCTGCGATCCCCTAACCTCTGATGCTGAAAAGGATGGGAAGAATAGCAGTAGTCACAGCTCTCCTGATAAAAACAAGAAGGTAAATGAGATACAGTGCTTGTTAGATAGCAATCTAAAGATGCAAGTGGCAGATAAGAAGACTGATTTTCACAAGGTGGTATAAGAGCACAGCACTGCATAATTTACAATGAGAACATTGTACTTGGGTTTTGGTGTTGGATAATACTGAGTAGCAATGCATTTGGTAAGAAACTTTTTCCCTTCCACTTTGTTCCCAGGAAGTGCAAGTCTCTCCAATATTAAGAAGCAGCTTGAAATAAAGAGAGGGATTCATGCCTTTATTTTATAAAATAATCCCTAAATCTATGTTGTGGACACTCAGTGTGTCTCATTTGCCTTTGGCATCTTTATTCCGTCGTTTATAAAGATGTCAGATGCTCATTTTTCAGAATTAGTGCAAGGTTGCTGAAGGTCCCAGCTGTACTCATTGCTAACACTCTCACCTCTGAATCTGAAGGTTGTAGGTTTAAGTCCCACTCCAGAGACTTGAGTACATAAACCAGGTTAACACATCAACTCAGGACTGAGGCAGTGCTGTACCATCGGAGGTACCGCCTTTCAGATGGAACCATGAACCAGTCTGCCCCCTTGGGTGGATGTAAAAGATTCCATAGCACTATTCAGAGAAGAACTATGTTCTCCCTGGTGTCCTGACCAATATTTATCCCTGACACCTAAAACAGTTTATCTGGTCATTATCTCATTGCTGTTTATGGGACCCTGCTGTGTGCAAATTGGCTGCCGTGTTTCCTACGTTACACAGTGTCTATGCTTCAAAAGTACTTCATTTATTATAAAGTGCTTTGGGTCATCCTGAGGTTATGAAAGACGCTATATAAATGCAAGTCTTTCTAGAAAAAAATTGCGGTTGTAAGCAGAGCATGGAACATGGACAGCTGCATAGCTGCAACGCTGACAGTTTATATTAATGCATATTTAATAATACTTGTCCAAATGTAACTGTTTGTTGTCAGTCTGTAGTTCACATCCATGCTTCACTGGGTTTGTGCTATGGTGCACCTGCTAGGTCAGTTCTTTGCTAGCTTTCTTTGTGATTCCTTTATTAAGGTCCACAGTGCAGAGGATGTCTCAAGCCGTGTGTGGATCTGCACTAGCACACACTCCACCAGTAAAATTGTCATCATTGATGCCAACCAGCCTGGCACCATTATGGACCAGTTTATAGTGTGCAATGCTCATGTTCTGTGTATTACCAGTGTTCCAGGTGAGTGAATTCCAACTTTCAGGCAGCAGTACAGATTCGATAAACTCCAGTGACATGTTTGCTCAGTCAGGACAGCTGGAGTATAGAAAATGTTAGGGACTTGATGCAACATAATTCATTATGGCATGGGTATAAGCAAAATATCTTCCTGATAGTTTCATCTTTGCATTAGTTTTTACAAAGTGATTCCTGACAACGCAGCTGGCCACTGACGTCATCAGGCTGTGCCAAGGTGAGCAGATGGGCTCCTGCTCTCTGCGCGTGTGCTGCATTCCGACTTGCCAAGACTGGTTAGCGCATGCGCTGATGATGTCATCGTGTGACGTGTGCATCTTCGGGCAACGCGCCTGGTCAGCCTCTGCGCATGCGCTTTACACATACAGCAATGCAACGCCAACGGGTATTCACCCATATGTCCAGCTCCGTTCTCTCCAGCTGCTCCGCTCTTTCGGCCGCTCCGCTCCCCCCCCCCCCCCACCCCCTCGCTGCTCTCTCTGGCCGCTCTGCTCCCACGTCCCCGTCCCCAGCCTGCTCCACTCTCCTCCCCGACCTGCTCACTCACTCTCTCCCTCCTGCCATTTTGTGTTGCCATGTGTTTAGGTTAGGTTGCCTTCATGTGATAGTCCTGGCAGCTGCCTGAAGTTGCAGACTGTGACGTTTTAGTGGCACATGCTGCATTTGCGCATGTGCCACTGCAGCGCCACCTAGTGGTAGCGTCAGCGATCGCAGCCTAGCTTTTACAAACAAAGTATTTGCAGATTGTCATATGTAAACCCAAATGTTTGGACTAGCCTGTTTCCACATCTGGTTCATTTATTGTAATCCCTTTTTTAAAAACAAGGTCAGTTCCTACTCATGGCTGATACTGTCAGGGTAAGACCAGGCACTTCTCTTGGGGAGTAGTGTTAGCTGAAGGCCTTTCCTGTGTAACCCTTGCAGTTTGCTACAGAGCAGTAGCGTGGTATTCAGAGAATTTGCTTGCCCTGTTGGCTGGGCAGTTGCGAATGGAATTAGAAAGGGATGGAGCGACCTGAAGGGGAGTAGAAAATAAAGAAAAATATTGAAATTATATCATGGTTGCAGAATAGTTCTAGCGTAAGGTGCCACCTTTTGATGGCCGCTGTAGCTGGCTGATCTGACCAAACAGGTGGTCTTTGTGACTGGCTGCAATAAAAATTGAATCCCAAGAAGTTTTGTCAAATACATATCGGCCTGATTATCCACTTCTGTGCTCCCGACGCGTCAGCAACAGAGATTGGGAATTCTGTATTCCTAGCTCAAAGTTTTCTGTACAGGAGCATTGAAGCACAAATTTTGGACCATGTGGCCTCACTGATGCCATTTACATTATAAGAGTGAAATAGATCTAACAGCAAATGTATTTCCTGTCAGCAATTTTCAAAATAAAATATTCATTGCGTTACATGCCCCAATTTTCCGAACGTGTACCTACCAGCGAGGAGGCCTTGCCTGACTGACATTTATATCAGGAAGTCCGAGGAATGTGGTCCACAATTTGTCGTCTATAATGGACGGAAAATTGAGTCAATTGTACTCACGATTTCCCGGTTTATGTGTGGCTGGCCTGGGAGGGACACTGCCTTCATAGTGTTCCGAGAAATTTAAACCTGTTGATTTTTAATTTTTTTTAATTTTAGAGATACAGCACTGAAACAGGCCCTTCGGCCCACCAATTCTGTGCCGACCATCAACCACCCATTTATTCTAACCCTACAGTAATCTCATATTCCCTGCCACCTACGTACACTAGGGGCAATTTACAATGGCCAATTTACCTATCACCTGCAAGTCTTTGGCTGTGGGAGGAAACCGGAGTACCCGGCGAAAACCCACGTGGTCACAGGGAGAACTTGCAAACTCCGCACGGACAGTACCCAGAATCGAACCCGGGTCCCTGGAGCTGTGAGGCTGCGGTGCTAGCCACTTCGCCACTGTGCCGCCCTTTTTGCTCTTTGGTGAATATGGGGGCTGCATATGGGGGTGTCATAAGACAGCTTTTGAATGAGTAACTATAGCCCTGAGAAGCTCACCATTCAACTTGCCTTCACCGTGGAATAGGTGAGGACATCCTCAAGATATGTGCATCATGAGCAGTTTCTAAAAACCATGCCTGACATGCATAATGGGACCAATTAGCCTGGATGTCCTGTGCCAGAAGTTGGACAGCAGCTGTGCATCAAGAGTGCACTGTGCCTGACCAAGTTCAGCTATTAACTGGCAAACCCTGCTCCTTAGCAAAGCCTTGCGCCGGCAAAGAGTGGAGAAAAATGGAGTGCAGCTGCAGGCTTGGCTGCCAGACTCGGGGTCTTCTGGCTTCTGTTCCAAGGCGTGAAGTTGTTGTAGGTTAGCACTCAACTTTAGAGCCCTGTTTGGCTTGCAGCTGAGCCTCCTCAGTCCCTCCGGGGAGCACTGGGGTCAGCCCATGGCTAACTGTGCCAAATGCCACTATGTGCAACTCCTCCATGGCTACATTGTCAAGAAATTGAGGCAGGAGTCTGGGAATGTCTCTCCGACCTCTTTTGCATGTGTACGTTGGGATTTTGCTCTGCAAATGGGGAACCCCATGGAATCTCAGGTCAATATAAAGGGGTGGTCTCCACCCTCATTTTTTGATCTTTGCATCAAGGCAATGGGCGTTGCACAGGGCAGATGTCAGGAGAATCTGCCCCCATATCTGACATGGTTGTAGACTTTTTGGATAATTTGAGCAGTAGCTTTTTCTGTTGGTAGATGTTATGGGATATTGCACAGGTGCTTTTAGGGGTGAAATGGACACCTTCTACACCTTCTTTCTCTCCCTGACTATTAACAGAACACACCCGATGGTATTCTTCAACATAGACGCATTTATATGCAATGGGGGCTGGATGGCAAAGCGGAATGTAAAGTTGACTTGTGGAAAGTCCAGCCCAGGCTGATGGATTGGAGATCTCTTCTCCCTGACAGGAAATGGATTATAGGGATAGCATGAATTAGAACTTTTCCCTGTCTCTGTTGAAATATGGGTATTACAGTATGTAATAGCTTTCATCTCTCTGTGATGAAGGCTGGGTGTACAATGTGTTAAGAGTTCTGTCAGGCATGCAGCCTGCTACTACAGGACTAGCCTACTGTCAACTCTTCTACACTACAGTCAGTAAGAAAGAATGGAATACTCTCTCTGATGGCTTTGAAGAGACCTAAATAGATGAGTTTGGGCAGTCTCTCAACCCAGTGTCCAAACTGTATAAGCTCAAAGGATGAGATAATTTAATAGCTAGCACAAACAAACTCATAAAGCTGTCAGATGGCTAGTGCAAGAAACCTAACTGCCCCACTGTTATGGTAAGAATGCTCTTCTGAGGCTGGGACTGTACACATTGTGGAGGGTGGGGGGAAATGGTCCCTGTATCAGCTAAGTTCTGGGTGAGAAATAGGAGATTGGGATACCAATTTCTGGGTGTGATCTTTGGTGCACAATCCTTCCTGGAAATGCGCAGAGACTTGAGCGTTTGAACGGGTTTCTAGGCCCCTTGAATTTGCTAATCAGGATCCAGCACCTGTTTCAGGACCCCGATACCAATTAAGAAGGAGCATACAGCAGCCTAACCAGTAGTCCTTAAAGAGACCACTGGAGGCCGCTGAAGAGCAGGTAAGTTTTTGATTTGTTACTCAACCTACCATGGAGCCAGGAGAAGCATGAGCGCTCCTCTTGATTCTGCGAGCTGTTGACTGACTCCCTCAGCTCGCCTCTTCTCCACCACTTTCCCCTGAGGATGGGCTGGCTCGACATCCTAGTTGAATGATCTTGAAGGCCCCTACTGACAATCTGCATCAGGATGCCCGATTGGTGTCTGCAGCTCACTGGTATTATGTAGATGATACTTGAAACCCAATTTCCAGTGAGCATTGGGCCTTCATTTTCAGGCCTATACAGTTGGCATGCTACCCATCACGCTATTTTTTGGCACAAGAACAATTTCCCGGTTGTTGAGGTTGTATGCAGGGAGCTTTAACCTTCATGCCGTACCTAACTTGGTTGAACTAGATAAGCAGACAGATTGCAGTGAGTGAAACGATTCCATTCAGAGCACGGTTATTGCTCACCTTATGGGAATCAAGGTTTGCAACAGTTCTTTTCTTTTGAAATCTCACGTCTTATGCTTTTGAAGTATTTTGCCATTCCTACTTCTAACTTTTGAAATTGTTGAAGTTGAAAGTTTTAACTGAAAAAGAAAAGCCAATCCTTTGAAAGTCTCCTGAACCATGTGACTATGGGTGCTGTCTAATAGCTTCTTTAAAACATTGTCGTAGCTACAGCAAGATGAGACTTTTCTTTTTCTTTTTGTGTCAGCTGCTAGCGAGAGTGACTATCCTGCCGGAGAAATATTTTTAGAGGGAGACTTGAATCCGGATGACTCCAATGGAACAGAAGGGGTGCTAGCAGGAATTACTCTAGTAGGATGTGCAACACGGTGCAATGTTCCCCGGAGCAACAGCACATCTAGAAGTGACACCCCAACATCCGACAAAGGACAAAGTGGGTAACAGCTCAATTAAAATACTTTCCTTTTTACTTATTGCTCCTTTTTTTTATTTTCTCCTCTTCAAGGTGGTTTAGTTTTGTTCAGTGTTCCTTCACAAGACAGTTTGAGAATCTGAAATCAGTTTTTTACTTAACAGTCTGGAAATTAGAAATGGGTATCAGTAAAAGAGACCTTAAAGCTGTCGGATTGTCCGACAAAAACCTAACTGGTTCACTAATCCCCTTTAGGGAAGGAAATCTGCCATCCTTATCTGGTCTGGCCTACATGTGATCCCAGTTCCACACCAACGTGGGTGACTCTTAACTGCTCTCTGAAGTGGCCTAGCAAGCCACTCAGTTGTATAAAACTCCTACACCACATTGCTTTCGTAGTTTAAGAGGACAGAACACCGCCAGCTTCTCAAAGGAATAAATGTCGGCCTTGCCAGTGACATCTAAATGAATGAAAAAGGTATTTAGGATGGCTGGTAGACAACTTTCTCCTAGACCTGTGGCATTGACACTCTTAAGCTATCATCAAGAAGATGTGCTAATCATAAAATTCCCCTCAACTTACCCTCTGGTTTTTGTTTAGTAACTTTTACTGATGACTTGACCAAGTCCATGTAGAGAATTATGGGGGCAAAGCCCACATCCCCATCCATGATTTAGCAGGTGAAACATTAATGTCACCAGTAATTCTTCTTGCTCGTTAAGTTTTATTTTAGTGAGTATTAGATGAGAGGGTAGCCTCTGGGAAGTGGCTCTGAGAGACTTGCTACCTTGTCTCACCGCCTCTGGCGTGATTTCCCATACTTACTTCAAATTCTGGTGAGTGACCTGCGAGACTGCTCATCTTCATCTAAGATTTTGGAAAGTGAATTATGAACATTGGTGGATTCATGACATTCTAACTAGCCAAGTGAGACACTTGCTCATAATGATCACTCATCAAATGCCTCAGAGAATAGACTCAAAGGCTTCAGATATTCATCACAAAGTGGCTAACGAGTAAGAGAGTTTCCAAATTCATCATGGACTCTGGAAGTGAACAGAGATACTGCCCATATTGATTACAGGTTCTGGGAAGTGGACTGAGAGACTGACCATCCTCATCAAAGACAGGTTAGCAAAGCAAGAGTGCACAAACTCATCACAGTTTCTGGGAAGCAGACTGAGAGAGAGTTCCCATTCTCATAAGGGTTAGACTGCCAACTAATCAGAGAGAGTTGACATCTACCTTCCACTTGCCTGGACCGGAGCCAGACCTCCAGGAAGCTTTAGAAACAAATTCTAGAGGTCGCTTTCAAACTTTAGCAAGGAACATTGCTATTGTGTCCTCTGTGTGTATTCTCAACATTTGAGAAACAAAATATAAAAGAGAAAGTACAATTGGTGCTGCTAGCTTTCTGCTCAGCTAAGGATTTTGAGCAAATTGAAATTAATCCATGAACACAACCTGTTGACATAGCATTAATGTTGTGATGCTACGTTCCCAATGTGGAGGTCAGTGCACCACATACGCGGCACTCTCGATTTTCTGATCATTCAAATTAGCTGCCAGAAAATTGGTGATGCTACAGATTTTGCATGTTGGCCTTTGTGTTCAATATTCCAATCAGCTCTACAGTTGAGCAATGGTCTGTGCAAGAAGTGCACCCTCCCAAAGATTTACACAGATATGAACAGCATATTGTCTTGTTCGGACATTGGATGAGTGCAATATTTTAGCAGTTTGCAAATGAATCATAAGTGTTCCTATGTCTGTTGGTGTGTACAGCCCCACTCTGTTCTCTCTTCACTGTTGACATGGAAATGTAAAGAAGCCAGGAACTGTAGATTGTGTATGACATTCTGTAATATTTCAGGGAAGCTGATTTTAATAGCCAGGCTTCATTAACATTTTGTCAGCCAGCTGCCAGTCCGAAAGAGGCGTAAACAGGCTGGTACCGGCTGGTACTCTTGCTAAGTCCTGGTGCGAAGTGGGGTGGGCGAGGGGGTGGGTGGTGAATGATGTGGGGAGAAGGATTGTTTGGCAGGGTTTCTTGGGTGGAAAGGTGGGAGGAGCATGGGGCAGCAGAGTCCCAGAATTTCCTTTTCTGACACAGAGGAGCATCCTGCCCCTCTTGGCACCACAAATAAAAATTTTTTTTAACTTGGGTCTTGAAGCCTTGGCTGGGTATCTGGTAGGTTTCACTGGGAGCAGTTAAAATTGTCTCAGGGTTCTATCTGAGCGATAGGACTCTGATTAGTAAATATTAATGAGGTGTTCAGCTGACTCAGGAAGAAGCCTTAACCACCCAGCTTTGATATCGCTACGGGGCGGATATCCCTATTTCTGTAAGACTATCCTTCCCTCTGCCTATTCTTTGTTCTGTATGCCTCCCAATCTATGTCGCACATACTTTCTATGTCTGTCTTTTCCCTATAAATCTTCTACTCACTTTACCACATTTAAACTTTTCATCTTTCTCTACCTTTTTATCTTCCTTTCTTTGCTTTTCTCTTTTTCCTTCTATTTTTCTTTCTACCTATGACTGTCCTTTCATTTCCAGTGTGATCAGAGCCAAACTCCGTCTCCAACCCTCTATTAACAGTTGCAGAAATCGTCCCATCTGTCATGGTAGAAAGCAAGGGGTAGTGCAGGGAGTTGGAAGGAACTTGGGATGCATTTTTACCCTGAGCCTCAAAATCTTCCTGTCACTACTGCACTGGATCTAAAGCTGTGGCTCAGCTGGTATTCGTGAAAAAATGGCCAGAAGCTGGGGTCCAGATCCTTGTCTGGAACAAGCTCTGGTGGTTGGGTTGGGTTGGGTAGGAGTGAGAGATTCAAGGAAATGGAGGAGGTGGAGGCTCGGCCTGGAACAGCCACTGGAGCTTGGAGGTTAGTGAAGGATAAAGTGAGGCATTGCTGCTATGAGATCCTTCAGGTGGGGAAAGATGGGGATCACAGAATTGGTCCCTGGTAGCATCGTGATTGATAATATGCAACTTGTGGCGAGCATGGATTAGTGAGTTATCAAGAAATGGATGAAAGTAAATGAACATAACCTATTTTATAATTATAGGTAGATAACTATAGAGTAGATTATTGAATGATTGAAATATGGCTTAGATTATTGTGAAATATGATTAACATTATTGAAGGACTGCTTTGTACATTATTGAAATATGATTGAAGGAATATTTTCAGTATTCATTAATGCAATGTAGTTTCTGAGCTTTTCATCATAATGATAAATTCGTAGCGGTATCTGTGCTGTCCATGTAGGTGATGTGGCTACTGTTAAAGGTGGGAAGGTTAACCAACCACAATCAGCTGAAGAGGCAACTGAAGCAACAGAAGCAACGGAGAATGGTGCCAGTGATGTGGAACCAGCATTGGCACGGCCTAGTGCCTACACAGAGCATGTGTTCACAGACTCAGCGCAGACAGAAGATAGAACGCAGCTCAGGTAAAGGAGATGGACATGGATATGGCCTGCATATTGTATGGTAACGGGAATCAGTGGGAAATGGCTAACATTGACATAGTATGAAAAGAGTCATTAGTAGGGGAAAAGTTAATTGGATATGATGTACATGCTATGGTAAAGGGAACCAGCAACATAGAAAGATTAACATATTGTGCTGAGATTAGTAACATGGTGGTTCAACGTTTTGGCCTCTCCAGGGGCTGCACTGCAAAGCAGTAAACTCCATACAATGAGTTACAGATCTCAGCCATCCCATCCTTGTCAGATATCAGCCTCCAGATGTTTTTTGGCAGGGAGGGAACAAAAATGAGAGCTATATTCACACCATGTTGTGCACTTTCTGACAGGTACTTCTGACAGATGGGTGATTGCATGTTGCCCATTTGCTTTCTCAGTCACAGATGGTGTACAGTGCAGGGATACCCAAGATGAAAGAGAAAAAAACCCTTAAAAAAGATTCTCATCTTAATACACAACCTATGTACAACAGTGGAGGGTGAACTATAATGGCACAGTAAAAAGCATTGACAGGGGTTTGATTATAATTGTCATACTGTGGTATATGTATTCAGTATTATGGTTCTATTTATTTAAAGTGGATGCATGAGCTTGTTAACTTAGCGTTTTAGTTGTAGTAATTTAACCACATTAACTACTGAGGCACCCAGTATGATCATCAGAAAGACCCCTACAAACAGGGAATTCATGAGTAATGGAAAAGTACCAGAATGGGCTAAATTTACCAGTGCCATCTTTACAATTATTAATCATTCTGCTATAAAAGCAGCAAGGATCTGAGGGGCAGCCTTGTCTAGTGGCAGACTGACTGACCGACTCTCCTGAATCCCCTTGAACTCCCTTTACCTCATTGGCTTTAAATATATTGCTACAAAAGAAGCCTGGATCAGTTGTCTGATGAAGTATACATTAGGCATAACTTTGATTTTGGATGATAATCTAAAACGAATGATGTCGATTCAGCCTCGCGTTACACATGAAAATAAAAATCGGGAGAGTTGTACAACGGGTGACTGAATTGATAACACTTGTTTTGGACTATTATCCAAGGCCAAAATGACCCCTTTTGTGTGCAAAATTTCCCTTGGATTTATTGCAAATTGTTTCCTGATTATGTAGAGCAATATTACAACAAAAGAGTTTCATTCCATGAGAACTAACTGAATGTGGATTACTGACAGCCTAATGAGCTGGAGAAAGTAGCAACTGTGATCGATCAGCTTGAAACTACTAAACTCTCATTATGGATTCAGAGTGTGATATAGAGATTGTTCAGTCCATCGATGGTGTTGCCTCTTTAGGTTACAGGACTAACGTGAAACTGATTGTGTCATCCACCAAAAAATAAAATGCTTTGACTGGTTTCCATGGTTGAGTTAGAGTGAATAGTTTGGATTGGTTTTGTCATTCTCCTGCTGAAGTTACAGGCCAGGGCAGGTGACTCTGTAAACCAAATTTACTGCTCCTGAGCCTCAGGAACTTGGCTTGGCTGTGGCGATCGTTCTGCCCAGTAAGACGAGGAGTACCAGCTTCCAGAAGGACATATGTAGACCCCATCAGTGGGGTCCAGCCAGACCTTTTGCCTTGAAGACAGAATTTCTTTCTCCCCAAAAATTATCCTGGATTGGCCCCTTCCATGGAGATTACTTGAAACAACGCGGGGATGGTAATTCTACCTTCCTGTGGATGGCCTGCCGAGTTTCTACTGGTTTAGGACAGGTGGGTGTGAAAGATGTACCCTAAGTGGTGCTTGTGCTCGCCTGCCCCATACAGATAAGATGCCCTCCATTAATTCCACAAACACAGTGGACATTAGCTTTCCCACAAATAGAAATTAATGAGTATGTCTTGATATCTATTACAGAAATGTGGTTGCAGGGTGACCAAGACTGGGTACTCAATATTCAAGGGTATTTGACGTTCCAGAAAAATAGGCAAAAAGGAAAAGGAGGTGGGGTAGCTTTGTTCATAAAGGAAGGTATCAGTGCGGTGGTGAGCAGTGATATAGGTGCAGTAGATTGTGATGTGGAATCAGTTTGGGTGGAAATAAGGAATAACAAGGGGAAGAAGTCATGGCTGGGAGGAGTCTATAGGCCCCCGAAGAGTTGCCTCATTGTAGGACAAAGTGTAAATCGGGAAATAACGGAGGCGTGTAAGAAGTGCGCTACAATTGTCATGGGTGATCTTAATCTGCATATTGACTGGACAAATCAGATTGGCAGAGGTAACATGGAAGACGAATTTTTAGAGTGCATTAGAGTCATAGAGTGATACAGCACTGAAACAGGCCCTTCGGCCCACCGTGTCTGTGCCGACCAAGAACCACCCATTTATACTAATCCTACATTAATCCCATTTTCCTTACCACATCCCCACCATTCTCCTATCACCTACCTACACTAGGGGCAATTTACAATGGCCAATTTACCTATCAACCTGCAAGTCTTTGGCTGTGGGAGGAAACCAGAGCACCCGGCGGAAACCCACGTGGTCACAGGGAGAACTTGCAAACTCTGCACAGGCAGTACCCAGAAGCGAACCCGGGTCACTGGAGCTGTGAAGCTGCGGTGCTAACCACTGTGCCACCCTGCAGTTAGGGATTGTTACTTAGAGCAATACGTTGCAGAACTTACCAGGGAACAGGCTATTTTAGATCTAGTAATGTGTAATGAGGTAGGATTAATAAGAGATATCGTAGTTAAGGATCCTCTAGGGGGTAGCGATCACAACATGGTAGAATTTCCGATTCAGTTTGAGGGCGAGCAACTCTGGTCTCAAACTAGTGTCCTCAACTTAAACAAGGGCAATCACAGAGGTATGAAGAAAGAGTTGTCTAAAGCAGGCTGGGAAAATAGACTAAGGGGAAGGTCAGTGGATGAGCAGTGGCAGACATTTAAGCAGATATTTCATAACGCTAATCAAAAATATATCCCGGTCAAAACGAAGAACTCGATGGGAAGGATGAACCACCCGTGGTTAACAAAGGCGGTCAAGGAGAGTATCCGACTCCCAGGTAAGTGTGGGCCTCGAGCCTCTGCTCCGGTCTGTTTCCACACAGGTCTGCCACCTCTCCGACTCCCAGGTAACTTGGCTGTTGTCAGTTACATCATTGATTTCCAAGGACCTCGGTACATATCCTACAGGATCCAGAATGGTAGGATATTTGCACTAGCTCCGGTGTTCATCTTGACCCTGAGTGTATGTTTGCCAGTTTTCTTTGGGCACATAATGTTAATAGTGGCGAAAACTTCCAGTTGTTTGACTTCTTCAAAAAGATGTATCAGGTTCACAATGTGAAACGCTTGTTCGTCTTTTGGCTGAGAATTGCTTCTCTCTGAGCCTTGTCATTGGTCTGTTTTGCTGTGGATTTCGTGTATCGGCTTGCATTTGCTCAGGTCTCTGGAGCTTTCCTTGCTGCTGTTACCTGTTTCTGTTTGTTTGTGACCTACTGTGACTTCTGGCTGCGTCTCTGGAGGCAGATTTATTGCACAGGTGAGCCAACTGTCCTTTTGCACCGCACATCTTGCACAGGCCTTGAAATGCAGGACAACTTCGTGGTGAGTAGGACAGACCGCATATACCACACAGCTTGCATGCTCTTTTCGACCTGGTTATGGCGTCAATACTGTTGGCTGCACCTAGTGCTTGCAAATGCTGTTGACCAGCTACAATGGCTTCGGGTTTCCTGCCATCATTTTGCAGTGCCTCAATGCTGTGACCTTTCTTTTTCCCCCAAGAGGTCTTTCTGAAATGCTTCAGTTGGTGTCGAGACAGTCACCAGCTCCAATAGTCACTCTGACAGCTCAGTTTCTGAAAAATCGCACATTCGTTGCCCTTATTACGGCATCTACTGATGAACTGGTCTATTGATTCCTGTGACTGTTGCCTGTAGGACATCAATTCCAGGTGGTGAATTCTAAAATACACTCGTAATTAGAGCTGATATTCTAGCACTTTTCATATCCTTCTGGTCCTCTTCAGATAAGCCTTGAGACACTGATGCTGTGCAATCCCTCATTTCCAACTGGTATTAGTATTTTTACAGCCTGTTTCTACAATTACTTGGTAATTGTACAGTTACATGGGAGATAAATTAGGAAACAAATGGATCATGTATATCTTTGGAATGAAAGGGTTTCACTGTATAATGAAATATTGGGCAAATTCAGAATTACCTTGTTTGGCAATGACTAGGATGTCATACTTTGGGATCAAGTGGCACAGCTTGTACATTGTGATTGGGTAATGGTCCAATGGCAGACGTTTGCAGCTCTAATCAAAGTGCACAAGAATTTTTGTAACCAAGGGTATATCTTGCACATGTTACCTGGTGGGGCACTGGTAAACTCAGGTTATGATTGCCATGGTGAATATCACCATATCATGTTTCATTGTGGTCTGAACATAAATTATTGCCAACACACTCCTGGTTAACATTTCTTCCTCCCTTCCTGCATTGTGTTCCATTTCCCAGTCATCATAATTCCATTGGTTCTGCTATTCAAAGCTAGGAGCTACACTTGCTTTCTGATATTCCTTATTTATGGGCTGTGCATCCGTTGACAACATAGGCAAGGTCAGGATCTTATCCATTGTACACTCACAAGTATAAGCAATAAATATTGGGGTAGATTTGATTTAACAGCCAGAGCAGCAATCTGGGTGGATGGATCACACACCCTTTATAGATACCCTCTGATTTTAATTTGTATTGAATTCACTGTTATTAACCTGTACAATCGGTGTACTCATACACACAATCTAATAGGTGTAATGAATTTAAAGACTGTGATGCGTGCTCTAGCACACAATCAAGCTTCACATCGTGCCAGTCAAGCCCTGATGTCTAACTGATGGCTTTTTAATCATTACCAAAAGTATTGCATCTGCTGAAAGATTGTCAGGTTAGTAGCTACATTAAGCTGTTAGGAAACAGTCATGTAAGCTGTACAGCGTATCACTTCAGGATCATTGTGAATTAATGTTTACAAGGAAAGTGTCTGATTTGGAGACATACCTTGCACTTAAAGCACCTCTGTCTAATTAGTCTGAGGAATAAATAGCAATTCTGAATTTGCATCCAGGAATGATCCCCATTGTGTCAGTGCAGTTACTCACTAATTAAACCCTATTTCGTATCAGCCGAGCACATTTCATGTCTAAATCAAGGTTTTGTCCAACAGATTGTTTTTCTTTATTTAAGCTATTTGTGGAAGACATAAAAAAGCACTTTGCATTGAATGTGATTCTGTACACCACACCTCTCCCTTTTAACAGTTCTTGCTTATTGTTATGACTGAGGTGGGCGGAGTGCACTGTCTTTTCTAGTTCCACGTCTCCACAGGTCACAACATCTATTCAAATGTTTACTTGGTTACCGATACAGCCAATCATATACTCTATTTTTTATCCCCAGAATAAAATACACCAGCCAGGTTTCTTTAATAAAGAACAAAATTATCAGTTTATTGTAAAACAAGACTTAACCAGTAACAAAGCAAAGCATTAGCGCACCAATTAAAATATGAAAGTTCCCTTTTTAAATTCTCCAGCTACACACGCGCACACTGGAAAAAAATACAGAAATTCACTCTGCAGAGGTCTGTTACAAAAAAAGACAAAAGAAAATACTTGGCCAAATATTTTTAATTCTTGATGATAAAAGAAAGATGATATGGAAGGAAGTCAGTTGTCCCTTTTTTGGTCTGACATCCGGGTATACGGAGACGGGTCACTAGGATTGTTTCAGGAGCAGTCTGTTCTGGAGTTGTCGGGAATTATTCTAGTAGACTTCCTAGGAGAAATGTGGCATCAAGGCTTTTCTGCCAGCACACACTTGAATTGCAGGATTTTTTTTCAGCTCCTCAGGAACTATATGGCACCAGGGTTTTTTTGCTCTTCCACACTGAATCTTGGCAAAAAGGTAGACAAGGAGGTGAGCTGGGTGGTTTCTTTTTCCTTGGCAGGAAAACGCCAACTGTCTTCAAGCAGTTCACACAACAACTAACTGAAAACAATGTCCAAACCTCAAACAGAGAGTTGACCCCCTGACCTCCATAAACCTTGACCTGTGGCTTCTCTGTAACCATTTTTCCCCAAGTCACCAAGGGTTCTGTTGTTACTGAGCCCAAATCACAGGTAGTTTCCAGGACAGGTGGCTTTCAAGCAACATCTTGTCCTGTCAGTGAACTTGGTAAAAAAGACACATCCATGGAATCTTGTCAGTTTTAACACAAGTCCTCAAAAAATAAAAATATTAAAAATAATGGAAGCACTTGCGTAACAATATTTGTATCTTCATTTATCTACGTGAAAGCTAAATGTGTAATGTGAGAAATGCTGCCTTTTTTGTTCAGAGAAAATGGACAGCCCAAGGAGGAACAGAATGCAAGCCAGTCAGGACAGGAAGCAAACATTCACACCAATGGATCAATCACAAGTGCTGCCCCTACTATGTGGCTAGGGGCACAAAATGGCTGGTAAGTCAGGATTGCGTAGCTACCTAAGACAATGTTCAGATTAACCTTCCCATTGAGGATGAATCCAAAGAACAGAAAAGCCTTCAATCACAGGCAATTTCACTCAGGTCCTGAGGATAGTCAATGTAGTAAGTGGAAATAGTGCAGTAATGGGCTCGGTTAAGCCATGTGGACAGCGTTATATTTGGAAGCTAACGCTTGCTGTACTTTATCTGGAAGCAGGATTCCTTTAGTGTGGAATTGTTAATTTTTGGTGTAAGATTTGTCTCTTTCACTGCATCTGTTGTTGCCATTGCATTTAAGGAATGCTCTATAAAGTGTGGATATTCCGCTTCTGTAGAGTGGGATATTTAAAGACGAAAATTGCAGCAATTTGAGATGCTTTCCTAATGACCACCTGTGCGCAGGCTTACCACAGAGCAGTGATGACATCTTCTGTCTGATATCTCAGCTCTGTTTTTCATGGCACAGGGGTATGTAGCATGAGTTGGATCACTGGAAGTCTTCTGCAGCTAGTGGGCAATGCAACTCCTTCACACTCCATATTAATTTTATTTTTACAGTTTTAATGGTCTTGGTCTTTCTGGTGCCTCTTAAACAGGAGAACGCTTGTTTGAGTTTCCAACAAGATTAGCACTTCAATTAATAGGTCCTAAAAAGAATCTTTCAACTCTGCATCAGTGGGTTTCTATCTTATTTCTACTCAAGTTTGAAGGTGTTTCCAAAATTTAAATATGGAGACTTTCCAGAAATCAGTTACAAAAAAAATTAGGATCAAGTTGTTTTTTTGTTTCTCTCTTTCTGTTGATCTTTTGAATCCTTATCTTTGAACTGTGACTTTGGGCAATAGGTTGACATTAATCATGTGAGAGAACCAAATAGATGCATTCGAAATGGTCACGGTGACCTAATAACCGTGGACTAACTGGTTGGAGTCTTCCACCCCCACTTTGATGGGGAAACACATCTCCAGACTCGGACCGACCTTTCAGATTTTGGAGTGAAGCTTACTGGCTTACAGAAGCATGGGGATGCAGTCAGCATCTGTACTGCCTGCAAAAACCAAGAATTTTTTAAAAAAGACACCACGTCTTCCTCTCTGGCCTGTGCAAGATGAGGCTGTCTGGTCTAATGCAGCTTCTCTCATACAAAAAAAAACTTATGGATCCCACTACCATCAAGAGAATGCTGGGTATCTGGGCTTAACAGGCAATCCCTGCATCCAGGATCTGAACCAGGCAATTCATGGGAAATATGTTGGGAAGATTGTTTGCCTTTTTACTAAGCCTGCCCCTAAATGGACCCTCTGCCACTGGGTCCAGGTAATAATAAATGAGGGATGAGCTGGAGGAGCACATGTTCAAGACATTTACCAGTCAGTCTCTCTATAGGGTATGGGTGGAAAAAGAAAGAACTTATATTTATATAGAGCCTTTCATGAGCTCAGGACATCCCAAAGAGCTTTACAGCCAATTAAACACTTTAAAATGTTGTCACTGTTGTAATTTAGGAAGCATGGCAGCCAAATTACGCACAGCAAGCTCCCACAAACAGCATTGAGATAATGACCAGATAATCTGTTTTCATGATAAATGGTTGAGGGATAAATATTGGACAGGATACTGGGAGAACTCCCCCACTCTTCAAATAGTGCAATGGGATTTTTCATGTCTATCTGAGAGGACAAATGGGGCCTTGTCCTTGTATCTCATCTCAAAACCAGCAACTCTGACAGTGCAGCAGTCCCTTAGCACAGCCCTGAAGTGTCAGCCTAGTTTTTATGCTTAAGCCTCTGGAGTGGGTGTTGAACCCACAACCTTCTGACTCTGAGCTACCCGGCCATTATCTTTACTGTTTTTGGGACCAGTTGGAATCCATCCCAGAGGTAAAAGGTCAGTCTTCTATTTCATTACACCATCTATTTCCTGGTTGGAGAGAGGAGGCTATTATTTCTTCTGATCAAAGCTGAGCCAAGTCTCAGTGGTGCTAAGTCAGCAACCTCACACCTTGATATCCAGTTATAAACAAAGAATTTTAAAATCTACATCATACCCTGTACAGACTGGCCTTTATCTCTTTTACATCTTAATTTCTAAGTAAAATAGAACAGGACTTCTTTGGCATAAACTTTTGTTCCATGATTTACCAAGAGCCTAGTCCAAGCTGTTTTACTGTGTTATCAGCCTTACATATTGCTCAGTTTTCAGTGTGATTGTTTTGGTGTATATTAATTTATGAGATCTAATCTCTGTGCATTGCTTCTCTTGCTAGCCTTTATGTACACTCTGCGGTATCCAATTGGAAGAAGTGCCTGCACACTATCAAACTGAAGGATGCTGTCCTCAGCATTGTGTAAGTTGTTATATTGAGCCGGTTGGCTTAGGCATGATTTGGATTGATTATTCTCACCTCTTCCTCGCATCCAAGTCTTCCAGTGCTAGCATGTCTAGGTAGCATCTTTTGGGTGGGTAGGAAGATCTTGGGTGATAAAATCTTCTGTTTCTCTTTAGGCCATGGAATTCATGAATGGGAATAAAGAAAGAGTGGGGAGCATTCAAAAGCAAAATACTGCAGATGGTAGAAATCTGATGAAAGGCCATCGACCTGAAATATTAACTCTGTTTTTCTCTCCACAGATGCTGCCTGACCTCCTGAGTATTTACAGCATTTTCTGTTTTTGTTTAGACCTATGAATTCTCTGTCTCCACCAAATGCAGTGCCTCACTAAATAGTGAGGCTTTATTTAGTGGTGTGACTGAGTCTGATGATTTTTTTTATATTAGAGCGATGCGCTGACTACTGGTGTGTAGTTCTTCCAGTACTATCAGTATAGGATAAAGTGGCCTCTAATTCCACCAAATTCCCCACACAATCTGGATTTTTTAACATCGGAATTTCAAACACTTTACCTTACTAACCTGCACCCCTCTCTACTCACCCAGGTAAGGTTGCAGGATATTAGATTGTCTGGTATCAATGAACAGCATCCAAGAAGCAATAAAAAGCTTCTAATTCTAGAATCTAGTGGTTGCCCAGTGGGGTTCCAGAGGGCTTTGTTCCCAGATCTGACACCTCATCCACTGAAAATGAACACCCATTTCTTTTTATAAACTAACAATTATTTAAAACTTACAGCCAGTGCTACCTGGCTCCTGGCTACAGGACACAAACCCTAGACCAAAGCATGAAGCTACTTGTGATCCGATCCAGGAGATTGCAGCTAACCCCTGGGTGAGAAGATGGGATGGGTTTAGTTTGCCTAATATTTAATTAGTCTGGGATTATTATGTTGCAATGAGTTCCTATTCTCATATGGATATTGCCTTTTTGAGGGTTTCTGTACAGATTAAAAATACTTATCTTCCCATATGTGTTTGTAGACATGTGAAGGGGCGTGTTTTGGTGGCGCTAAATGATGGAACATTGGCTATATTTCATAGAGCTGAAGGTAAGTACATTTAAACATAACACAATTGCTGAAGAGATGTCAAATTCCTCATCCTGCTCTGCCTTTGTCTAATGCTATACTAGTACTCAGAATATAGGTTATCTGTGGGTTATTTAGAAGGAAATGGTTTGTGTGTTTGAAGAAATTTCTGCACTTGGTATTTGTACAGTTATTTATTTTAAATGGAGTTAATGACTATACCAATAGTGAACACAGGAATTTCATCCTGACGTGCTAACAATTTTTAAACGTTAGTGCACAAAGTAATTTCTACTTTGTAGGAGTAAAATTCAATCTTTAGTGCTCCTGGAAAGTGCTATATGTGCCAGAAATGCCCGAGACAAAACTTTCTCCATTGAAGTTCAGCTGCAAAGAGTTGAATGAGGCTGTGTTTCCCTTCAGAGTGAATGAGCAGAAAATATTGACTCTTGTGCCTCCTGATTTAGTATGATATTTGCTTCTCTAATTCTGTCATGGTACACAAAGGACTAAAAACCAACCTGTTTCACGTAAGTTGTGCCAGCTTAACCTTTGCAACAGTTAATAGGCTTGACCGAAACTGGTGTCCGAGGGAGGGACCAAGCCATTGAATTTCTTGGGATGTGTTCAAATGTGTTTGGAATTTTTTAAAACAAAAATTAACAAACTTATTTAAACTCATTTTGTCTCAATCACTTTTTAGAAGGTATTTAACAGTCTATCATTTTTCAAATCAAGGTATCTCTGCCCTATGAGAAGAAATGGTTAGGCTAGATAGATGTTGAACAAAGAACAGTACAGCACAGGAACAGGCCATTCGGCCCTCCAAGCCTGCGCCGATCTTGATGCCTGCCTGAACTAAAACCTTCTGCACTTCCGGGGACCGTATCCCTCTATTCCTATCCTATTCATGTATTTGTCAAGATGCCTCTTAAACGTCGCTATCGTACCTGCTTCCACCACCTCCCCCGGCAGCAAGTTCCAGGCACTCACCACCCTCTGTGTAAAGAACTTGCCTCGCACATCACCTCTAAACTTTGCCCCTCTCACCTTAAACCTATGTCCCCTAGTAACTGACTCTTCCACCCTGGGAAAACATTTCTGACTATCCACTCTGTCCATGCCGCTCATAACTTTGTAAACCTCTATCATGTCGCCCCTCCACCTCCGTCGTTCCAGTGAAAACAATCTGAGTTTATCCAACCTCTCCTCATAGCTAATGCCCTCCAGACCAGGCAACATCCTGGTAAACCTCCCCTGTACCCTCTCCAAAGCCTTCATGTCCTTCTGGTAGTGTTCTGGTAGATACTTCCAGTGTTGCTATGAAAACCCATTTGGATCCCAGTTACATGTGTGGCCTGACTAAAGTTCTGTACAGCTGCAGCATAACTTGCCAATTTTTATACTCTATGCCCCGACCGATGAAGGCAAGCATGCCTTATGCCTTCTTGACTATCTTATCCACCTGCGTTGCCACTTTCAGTGACCTGTGGACCTGTACGCCCAGATCTCTCTGCCTGTCAATACTCCTAAGGGTTCTGCCATTTACTGTATACTTCCCAGCTGCATTAGATCTTCCAAAATGCATTATCTCACATTTGTCCGGATTAAACTCCATCTGCCATTTCTCCGCCCAAGTCTCCAACCGATCTATATCCTGCTGTATCCTCTGACAATCCTCATCACTATCCGCAACTCCACCAACCTTTGTGTCGTCCGCAAACTTACTAATCAGACCAGCTACATTTTCCTCCAAATCATTTATATATACTACAAAGAGCAAAGGTCCCAGCACTGATCCCTGCGGAACACCACTAGTCACATCCCTCCATTCAGAAAAGCACCCATCCACTGCTACCCTCTGTCTTCTGTGACAGAGCCAGTTCTGTATCCATCTTGCCAGCTCACCTCTGATCCCGTGTGACTTCACCTTTTGTACCAGTCTGCCATGAGGGACCTTGTCAAAGGCTTTACTGAAGTCCATATAGATAACATCCACTGCCCTTCCTTCATCAATCATCTTTGTCACTTCCTCAAAAAACTCAAACAAATTAGTGAGACACGACCTCTCCTTCACAAAACCATGCTGCTTCTCGCTAATAAGTTTGTTTGTTTCCAAATGTGAGTAAATCCTGTCCCGAAGAATCCTCTCTAATAATTTTCCTACCACTGACGTAAGGCTCACTGGCCTATAATTTCCTGGATTATCCTTGCTACCCTTCTTAAACAAAGGAGCAACATTGGCTATTCTCCGGTCCTCTGGGACCTCACCTGTAGCCAATGAGGATGCAAAGATTTCTGTCAAGGCCCCGACAATTTCTTCCCTTGCCTCCCTTAGTATTCTGGGGTAGATCCCATCAGGCCCTGGGGACTTATCTACCTTAATGCTTTGCAAGAATCCCAACACCTCCTCCTTTTTGATAATGAGATGACTGAGACTATCTACACTCCCTTCCCTAGGCTCATCATCCACCAAGTCCTTCTGTTTGGTGAATACTGATGCAAAGTACTCATTTAGTACCTCGCCCATTTCCTCTGGCTCCACACATAGATTCCATTCTCTGTCCTTGAGTGGGCCAACCCTTTCCATAGTTACCCTCTTGCTCTTGAGATACGTATAAAAAGCCTTGGGATTATCCTTAATCCTTGTAGACCAGGGTTGTCCAACCTTTTGCGTGAAGGGTCACGTTACAATTCTGTCTTACATAAGGGGCCGGTGAGACAATTTCAGATAGATAAAAGCATTAAAAAATTTATCTTGCTATTAAGCAAAACAACAAGAAATGTGCATTTTTGTGAAGAAGCTTTAAATGAGAAGATTAATTTATTGACTTACTTTCTTGTCACTATGTTGGACAGTGATTTAGTCAGCTACCTGGTATTTGTTTGCTTGCACAAGTAGTCAGCGTTTGCCTGCACACTTCTTGTTGCGATGCGGAGTATTTCGGATAGATGTCCATCTCTCAGGAGTGATCGTGATCACTCTTTCTCCCTCTCTCTCTTGCTCTGTCTCCCTGTGTCCCCCCCTCTCTGTTGTTCCCCTCCCCCATTTCATCCTCGCTCTGTGTCCCCTCTCTTTCTCTCTGTCCCCTCTCTCTCTCTCCTCTGCTCCTCCCGGCCCTATCTCTCTCTCTCTCTCTCTCTCACACACAGTTGCAGGAAATGGGAGCTCTCAGCACAGCAGCTTTGTGGTTGGTCAGTTCTTTTTAAAAACATCGGAAGTCAGTTTCAAGCTGACAGGTGCTGACATCGGGAACAGTGGTTTCCCAACTTCGGGCAGATTCAGGTTTTCTAGCAGATTCCGACTTTTTTTTTTTTAAAGTCTGTCAGAAACCCGACTCTGTCCGAAGTTCAGAAACCACTGTTCCCAATGTCAGCACCTGTCAGCTGTGAAACTGACATGCGATGTTTTAAAAAAGCTGGTCTGGAAGAAGAAGCCAACGGGAAATTTCTCATCTCTGAAATACATCTGCTGGCCGAATGGAAACCTTTGGCTGGACGGATCCTGGCCCTCAGGCCGTATGTTGGACAACCCTGTTGTAGAACTTTGGAAAAGGCAAAGTACTGCTTTTTTAAGCAAACTTTAGCAGAACTGTTGTAAGTTATTTTCGAATACATGTGAAGCTAGTGTGCTTCACAACCATTATGTTACTGCTACTATTCACTTGTTATTTTGCTGTTTAATAAATTGACTTGGCATTTAAAGGGTATGTCAAATTCTAGTGTAGTGCGGACCTTCTGAAAATAAGGAGGAGCATGTGAAAGCACAGGATAAAACCAATAGCTGAACTAAACTGGAGGATTTTTTGTTCGTTTCTTGGGCACACTATAAAGTTACACTGGGCAAGTGGAAACATTGTCAAGCTAGTGCTACCCTTCAAGAGTCGTCTAAAACATGGAAGCTAAAAAATCTAGGTGAAGAAGCTTCAAAAACGTAACAGGCTCCAGAAAATGTTATTTGGTAAAATGTGTGACAGGCTTTACTACCGAGTACTTTTTTGTGAGAGGAGCAGTCAATCTGAAATATTTGAAAATCTCATCAGTTGGAGATATTCCGGGGCTGAAAATGTGCCGGTGTTGGATTCAGGTGTAAATACCGGGATTGACCTGCCACTGGACTTTCTAAGGCTATAGGGTGGTTCCCTTATTTAAATAATCCTGGAGGGCACCAGTTCCAATATCTGCATTTTTCACCAATTGGGGGAGGCTGCAAAGTGCAGAAGAGGCTTCCCATTGGCAGAGTGGAGGATGTGGACCCCCCTCCCCTCACAAACCCCGGAATCATATGTGACCTATTGGCCCCTTTAATAAGAACATTTTTTTCAAAATCTTCAAGGCTCCGTACTTATGTTCTAGGTCTAGATGCCCACTGGGGTCCCACATGTCCCTGCCGTGTGCCTCCTGTCACTGGGCATATCACCTCTTGATTTGTCATGTCAGGGATCAAGAGCCTGGGAATCTCCTCCCCTGAACATGACCCATTTAAGAGTTGACTTTGTTTGGAGCATCCACTCTGAACAAGCAAATATGGAAACCGACAGAGAAGGCCAAGATGTGGCATATCTGAGCACTGACCTAGTTCCTGGATCTTGCTACACTTCCATGAGACTTAAGGTATGAGTGTACTGAAAGGGCTGTGAATTTTCAGTCCCTCACTCTGAGGATTAGTCAGTCAATCAAGACTCAATGTGTGAAAACGGGATTAATTAACTGTTCTTGATAGCATCCTTGTGTATCGGTCCTGATCAAAAGAAAAAATATATTGCTAAATTTATTTTTTTTCATTGAGAAAACACAACATTACATTGTGTTTATTGTATCTAGTATTGTATGTAACAAAAATGGTTGAGAATAACGTTGAGATTAGTTACTCCATAAGGGAGGTGGGGGCAGACCAATTGGTACGCTTGTCACCAACAGTAATAGAACCAATATACTTTTATCTGAGCAGATGGCCAATGGGACCTGAGTAATTACCATCTCATGGACCTGCGACGCCCAAACCACTCCATCCGTTGCATGGCTGTTGTGCACGATAAGGTCTGGTGTGGGTACAAGAACAAGATTCACGTCATTCAGCCTAAAACGATGCAGATCGAGGTATGTGTTGGGTAACCTGGGGCAGGAAATATCATGATAACATACACAGCTACTAAAGTTATTTATCCAGCAGTGAAAGTGACTCAGCTGGTATATATTTTGACATTTGAGCAAACATGCAGCATGGGGAAAGGAACCAGTTATTACTTAGTTAATTCAGCATAGGGTGATTTATTAATCAGACAGTGGATAGCTACTTTGGAAAAGTAGCCCATCATTACTTAAGATTGGGGTGAGCAGGCAGCACAGGGAAAGGTTGGCAAGGGAAAGGTTGTTACTCTTTGCCAATTCATTGTCATATAAAGTCCGAATCGTGAGAGCTTAATGAATTGCTGGATAGATTTAGCTGAAGAAGGCTTTTGGGTGGCGGGGGCGCAAACACACAGTAGCCCAAAAGGCCAGCAGCATAGAAAGCATTAATTTTCAAGAAACTTGCAGAAAGCAGGGACAAATACTGCTTTTTAAAGCAGTGCCAATATAGTAATTCAAAGGTGGGCGATGAGGCAGCAACTGCTATGGATTTGTTCTTTCTAACAACAGCAGTAATGGGGAAAGCAGTGAAATGGATATTAAACTGGAGTGGTTATTTATTTGTTTTCTGGCTCTGTCTGTATTTTGGGCTCAAAGGGCCAAGGGAGAGCATCTTGAAAGGCCACCAGATGGCCAGCACTGAATGGTTTTTTCGTTATTTTGATATTGGAGGGCTAACATAAAGTACTAGGAACAGGTAACAGGCAATGGATGCAGTCATACAAATTTTAATACAGTGTAGATGTGTAGTTTTGTGTTTTTTAGGCTGACTATGCAGAACCAAGTATGTGTTTGTGGAATCTGGGTCCAGAACATAAACACTTGGCTGAGAATTTAAGAGTTTTTCGAGAGGAATGCCTGTTTTGAATCGAGTAGCTTTAATAATATGTTGCAACAACAATTGAAATAAGCAGGAAATAAAATATTTTAGTCCATATTTGTATCACTGATATTGATTTTTCTTACTTGCTTTCTGAATAAAAATTCCTTATAATCCCTCTGTGCTTTGACTTCTCTCTCCTGCTGTGACCTACATAGAACCAATTATCCAGTGTCAACTGGGGAAAATTTCTCTATTTAGTTCTGAATAACTAGAGTTAAAATCGTGGATGTCTTTCACTGCCAAATTTCAAAATGGTGACAGAAGCATACTTTTCAACAAGCCACAGTCCAAGTTGTATGATTTATTAATTATTCCAGAGGCTTATCAAATTATACATTATCAAAACATTAAAAGCTGTTATGAATTCAGGTCAGCTTTAGGTACCTTCTAGGGTTCAGTGGTGTCAATTACTCCCTTAAGCATTCTGAATGTCTTTTATGGGAGTTGATTCACACTGCCCTGTATCTACTTATATAATCCTGATCTGTAACAATGGACGTCCTCCTGACCTGAATCAGTTATCCATGTCTTTTGCAAGTATGGGTTCTTCAATCTCACCAGATGAGTTGCGGTTTCATTTCAATTGTTAAACTGATTTACTCCACAGTAAGGATTTACTTAACTCAATTTTAACAATTTATCCCTGTGTAACGACATAAAAATAATGAAACGAAAACAGAAAATGCTGGAAATACTTAGCAGGTCAGGCAGCATCTGTGGAGAGAAAAAGAGTTCTCATTTCAGGTCCGTATGACCTTTCATCAGAACAAAATAATGAACATGCCAGCCTACCCCACTTCAGTGGATTGTCTTGCTAGACTTTATACAATAACTGCTCTGCATTCTGGCCCTTGCAGTCTTCTGTCTTTCCAACCTTCTTGCAGCACTTTGCTGCCAGTCTGTCTCCTGCTTTTATAGCTGCTTTTATAGTTTCTTTTTAAAGCTCTGACTCCAGTATCAAATTTTAGTTAAAATTAACTCCAGTCCAATGAGCAGAATCAGCAGTCAAATCTGGCAGAGTAACCCCTGCTGAGATCAAATGAAGATCGTTATAGAAGTATCAAAGAATTTGCAGTTGCTGGAATGTCACATTATCTTTTGTTGTCCTTGGATTGCTGGTTCAGGCATCCCATTTGAAACCAAAATTATACCTGTTTGTCATGCTGTTCTGTGAACTTAACCCTTGAGAGCTAAGTTTAGCTCAGTAATAGCAATTTTAATAAAAATGGCATAGTCTGAAATTCATCTGGTGCTGGAGGCTTGAGAAAAGGGAACATAAAAAAAATTCTCTCTCAAAAACAAACCGCACCACTGCACTGTCATGCATGTACTGTATTTCACATGTAGAATATCTGATAATGGGAACTGTGGTTAAAACAATCAAGAAGTTATGATTAAGGTGACAGGAATCCAAATATCTAACATTAAAATATACTTGTTTCAGCCATAGTGGTAATTTTGGCAACCCCTTTGATATTAAATTGCATTTTCTAGTCTAGCTACTGGGAATCACACTCCAAATGTCAGTTTTTCTCAACTACATTTCATTACACAAAGAAAATCATTCAAATGCCATATTTAATCTGAATTACACAGAAATTACAATGGGCCATTCAGCCCAGCCAGTTCATACTGTTTATCCTTCACGTGGCCAGTAGTCCCAATCTCATGAATGCATCCAGTCCCCATAGCCCTTTATTCCCCTTTCCTTTAACCACCTATCTAGCCCATTCCTAAAGGTTGGAATGAGTCAGAACGTTCAACTTCATTGGGGATGTAAAACAGACTATTGAATTAGTCACCCACTATATGCCCTGCCCGATTTTCAATTCCATTGACTTTAATGGAAAAGCGAATCAGGCAGGTTGTATGAAGGGCAGCTGATCCAATATCGCCCGATTTACATCCCCACCGAAGTTTGAAGTTCCGGCTGTGGTCTTTGCTTCAGTCACTTAAGTCCAGCAGGACCGGATGAGAGCTAAATGGAAACTCTTCATTTTTGCTCATTAGTTTCCAACTGTTAGAGGCAGTGCAGTTATCAACTTATGAGTGATTTTCACATATTAACTGGAACAGCAAACCTCAGGCAACTTATTAACAATAGCAGAACTCTGAGATTGTGTTACAGACTCCTGAAAGACTTCCCAGCACCTTCAATTTTTCTGAAAAATATACACCAGTATATACTTCTATGTTTTTTTCACAGTTTTTATGTCAAAGTGTAAGATTCCAATGCTGGGCAATGGAACAATTTCCCACTTGGCAACCACTGTTTACAAGCAATTGTTTTATATAGCATAAGTCAAAGCAGAATAAATCTCTGTGTTCTTCCCTCACACTGTACCTTAGCCACAACAACAAAAAAAGCAACAGTAGAATTTTCCATTTTCCACACTGGGAACTGGATTGATACTGGCAAAACCCACTTCATATAGAGTTCCTGACAGCTGACCGAGAAGGAAAATTTTCATCCTGTAATGTGGATTCTGACTCAGGGCCCAGAGTTGAAAGTGTGCCAATCCACTGTATCACCAGTCCCACGATTTATTTTACCCCCTCAAGGTGTGCAATTCTTCATTGTAATGTTTATAATGAGAAAGCAGAGGTTATCGAGGGTTTTGTCACAATATTCATATTCTTGTATCTCGAATCATCTCTTGATGTCAAACTCTTGTTATTTTACCATTTATTATTTCTACACAGAAGTCTTTTGATGCTCACCCAAGAAGAGAAAGCCAAGTACGCCAGTTGGCATGGATTGGAGACGGGGTCTGGATATCAATTCGCCTGGATTCCACATTGCGTCTATATCATGCGCACACGCATCAGCATTTACAGGATGTAGACATTGAGCCTTATGTCAGTAAGATGTTAGGTATGGTGCTGCACTTGCTCCTTGATACAACAATTATCTTACTGTCTTAGACAGAGCTGTAATAATATTGTCATCCTGACAGTTTGAGTGTATTTTCTTCCAACATTTCAAATTACCCCTCCCATGTTTTATCATCTTTCTGTATCCCCACTGTTTCTATTTGCTGAGAGAGTATGATGTTGGGCCTCGCAGACATCTTTGCCCGGTGTTAATGCACCTGTTGGAAGGAAACACAATCTGCGGAGTAGGGATATGTTTTCCTATATTTTACTGCCATCACTGAGCTGGATTGTTCTTCGACGTGAGTTATTTTCTCAAACAACCTGATCAAGAGCTGTTGAAACTTTCCACAGATGGGAATTATAGTTCAAATGATTGTTGAGGTTGGAATTGACATTAAGTCTCTTTAAGCAGGAGTCTGGCAGTCAACTCCCAAAGCAACTGGGAATGATCCAAGGGAGTTGGATACCCTGCTGTTGAAGCCATTATGTCTTGTGAATGGTAGGCCACTGTATTAGAGCTAGCAAGCCCTTTAAATGGAAGTGAATTGTTGCTTTGGTAGAACATTTGGGTTTGTCGTTGTATGCATATTGTTGCATTGGGAAATAAGTTGTGTTTAACTTTGTGTAAAATAGGTTCAAAGATATGAATAAGTGCAAGTATAAAGGCCCTGAATTTTCGTAGATAATTTCAACAAAAGATCAGTACGATCCCCGGAGAAATGGTGTAAACGATCAATTTTAGTTCTTTATGCTGTTTCTCCAAGTGTTCAACTAAGCTCCTGCCAGAATATCGAGCGCGAATCACCTGATTCAAATTTTTTTTATCGATTCTATTTAAATGACTGCTGTGTATCCGTCTTTTCTAGGGGGGACCCAAGTTATGTAATAAGATCCTGCTTCTTGCGTGCTCCCATGAGTTGTTTCGTTCTTTGTCTTTGTTAACTAATTCTGAAATCTCTTGCTTTGATTGACAGGTACTGGCAAATTGGGATTCTCTTTTGTGCGAATCACAGCTTTGCTTATTGGTGGAAACCGCCTTTGGGTGGGGACGGGAAATGGAGTTGTTATCTCTATCCCACTGACAGAAAGTAAGTTTACAAGGTCAGATCAGGTTAGTAATGGGGCTTTTCAGTGTTACATGAATTCATCAGGTCTATAAAAGACCTGTCACTGCTACACTAGGCCACAAAAAGACACAGTTACACCAATGAACCTTGGCGTTGACCTTTGATCGAGAAACATTTTGACACAGACAGATGATGGTGCTCTGTCAGTGTTGTTCAATAACAGATGAGCCTAAAAATATGTTGTGTTCTCTTGAATATTTAAACATTTTACTGCATTAATTTGTAACTTTACATTTTTTTGACATTTGTGTGTTTAATAATTAATTTGCATACTGTATTTATATTATCCATGCACATTTCTGAGCAGGTGCTGCCAATATGTTTGATCATTACAGGTCAAAAAGCTGTTTATATTAAAGGGGCTCTTTCAAACAAAGGCACACCACAGTGCATAAGGTGGCAGTGCTGCAGTCGAATCGTTTACATAGTTTGTGGAAATTACATTAATCAGTGAGATGGGAGTTTATGGGCTGGATTTTGTTTCCAGCCCAACGTCGGGTTCGTGGTGGTGAGGAGAATGGGGGCCGGAGAATCAGAGCGGCTGCGGCCGCCACAGAACCCAACTTGGGGATTGCCAGGCTTGATCTTCCTGGCCGCCCCTCTGCTGCTCTGTGACTGGACCTGAGTTTACATATTTAAATTACATATTTGCATGTATTAAAATCTAAACCGCAGCGATCTTACCTTCAGTTCCCGATGTTCAGCACAACTTGCGGCACTCGTGCCTTCATTTTCCTGTCCAAGGAAAGCTGGTGTCGCTGAGGTGGGGAACGGGTGAACTCTGCACTCTGATGGGTGGAGGGGGGAAGGGGTGAACTGTGCATTTTAAAAATGGTGCTAGTACCTGCTCCTTCAGCGGGTGGCACTGTGAATGGAGGCGCCCTGTCACATGATTTGGGGGGGGTACGGCTGCCGTCGATATTTTTTTTAATTCATTCATGGGATGTGGGCGTCGCTGGCTAGGCCAGCATTTATTGCCCATCCCTAATTGCCCTTGAGAAGGTGGTGGCGAGCTGCCTTCTTGAACCACTGCAGTCGATGTGAGGTAGGTACACCAACAGTGCTCTTAGGAAGGGAGTTCCAGGATTTTGACCCAGCGAAAGTGAAGGAACGGCAATATAGTTCCAAGTAAAGTGGCCGCCCATCACGTAATCGCGGTGGCACGGGTCCCGTGGGGGATGGCCCCCTTGTTCCATGCCGGACTACAAAATCCAGCCCTATATGTGGGAATGTGCTTGGATGAGGCTGAATTTACCAATTAATTCCATAGGCAAAAATCCAGTGGTGATCCGAAAAGTTGAATGTTTAATGCAGGAGACCTACTAAGGAAAAGTTAATGCCGTCCTCATGCAAATGAATTATTATGTTTAAAAGGATTAAATTTGTCTAAGAATTAGCGCTTCAAAATAAAACTTAAAATGTAGAAAAACGGAATGATTACAGGCTATTCTCTATTAACATAGAAAGTTGTAGCACAGTGAGGGTCATCCTTCAGGTATAGAATGCTATGTCAGAAAATGGTGGCAGTTCTAAAACTAGAATTAAAGCTCATCCGATGATATCTGAATGAGTAATCTCACCCTTCAGTTTCTTGATACACAAGTCACACCTATTTACCAATACAAATGCAAACCAACTTACCTCTCTGTCTTTGGCCTCCTTATCTCGAGAGACAATGGGTAAGCGCATGGAGGTGGTCAGTGGTGTGTGGAGCAGCGCCTGGAGTGGCTATAAAGGCCAATTCTAGAATGACAGGCTCTTCCACAGGTGCTGCAGGAAATTTGTTTGTCGGGGCTGTTACACAGTTGGCTCTCCCCTTCTGTCTTTTTTCCTGCCAACTGCTAAGTCTCATCGACTCGCCACACTTTAGCCCCGCCTTTATGGCTGCCCGCCAGTTCTGGCGATCGCTGGCAACTGACTCCCACGACTTGTGATCAATGTCACAGGACTTCATGTCGCGTTTGCAGACGTCTTTGAAGCGGAGACATGGACGGCCGGTGGGTCTGATACCAGTGGCGAGCTGTCTGTACAATGTGTCTTTGGGGATCCTGCCATCTTCCATGCGGCTCACATGGCCAAGCCATCTGAAGCGCCGCTGACTCAGTAGTGTGTATAAGCTGGGGATGTTGGCCGCCTCGAGGACTTCTGTGTTGGAGATACGGTCCTGCCACCTGATGCCAAGGATTCTCCGGAGGCAGCGAAGATGGAATGAATTGAGACGTCGCTCTTGGCTGATATACGTTGTCCAGGCCTCGCTGCCATAGAGCAAGGTACTGAGGACACAGGCTTGATAAACTCGGACTGTTGTCTTCTGTGTCAATGCGCCATTTTCCATCACTCTCTTGGCCAGTCTGGACATAGCAGTGGAAGCCTTTCCCATGCTCTTGTTGACTTCTGCATCTAGGGACAGGTTACTGGTGATAGTTGAGCCTAGGTAGGTGAACTCTTGAACCACTTCCAGAGCGTGGTCGCCGATATTGATGAATGGAGCATTTCTGACGTCCTGTTCGTTTTCTTGAGGCTGATGGTTCGGCCAAATTCGTTGCAGGCAGCCGCAAACCTGTCGATGAGACTCTGCAGACACTCTTCAGTGTGAGATGTTAATGCAGCATCGTCAGCAAAGAGGAGTTCCCTGATGAGGACTTTCCGTACTTTGGTCTTCACTCTTAGACGGGCAAGGTTGAACAACCTGCCCCCTGATCTTGTGTGGAGGAAAATTCCTTCTTCTGAAGACTTGAACGCATGTGAGAGCAGCAGGGAGAAGAAAATCCCAAACAGTGTGGGTGCGAGAACACAGCCCTGTTTCACGCCACTCAGGATAGGAAAGGGGTCTGATGAGGTGCCACCATGTTGAACTGTGCCTTTCATATTGTCATGGAATGAGGTGATGATACTTAGTAGCTTTGGTGGGCATCCAATCTTTTCTAGTAGTCTGAAGAGACACGTCTGCTGATGAGGTCAAAGGCTTTGGTGAGATCAATGAAAGCAATGTAGAGGTGGCATCTGTTGTTCGCGGCATTTCTCCTGTATCTGACGAAGGGAGAACAGCATGTCAATGGTCGATCTCTTTGCACGAAAGCCACACTGTGCCTCAGGGTAGACGCGCTCGGCCAGCTTCTGGAGCCTGTTTAAAGCGACTCGAGTAATCTTACCTCTCTGTAATCTTACAATATCAGTAATGTGCAATTATATCGAGCTGGAATTTTCTGGAGCAGGGCATCTCACGGTTAATTAGACTTTTTCCCACACCCTTCAGCACAAAAATGTTTTGCCCTGTAAAAGGCTGGAAGTGTGAACTGATAGCTACATAGCAAGTGCAGCAGGGCATCTGGGACCTTGGTGAATGATGGGACTAACTATATATCTCCTTAACCAATGTGAATTAAGGATTGAGAAATAAACAGGAAGGACTGAGAAGGAGGATGAATTAAAGTGGGTTAATTCAATGTCAAATGAGATACAGGAAGAGAAATAAAAAGAAGGAAATAAAGATTAATAGACAAAGAGAAAAAATACAAAGGAAAAGTAAGAAAAAAATTTAAAAATTTATTACCTGAGGAAATGAGATTGCACACTTTTAATTGTTGACCTTCTAAGCCGGAGAGGTTGATTTGCAGTCTTTAACATGCCATTAAAAGCATACTTACGCTGTTCATGGCGAGGCTTAACCTTCTGTGGTGAGTTGACTGGGCAATTAATGTGCAAATACAATAACTTAAAGAAACTCACAGGAGGTTAAGGGCGAGATGCCATTTTTGTGAACTAGTGGCAGAGTGGTGTAAATCATCCTGCATCTTGAATTTGCAGTTGATTGGTAGCTCCTCCTTGCCACAAGTTGCTGCTGATTTATACATTAAGACACACAGCATTATTTCCTCAGCAAATTCCTGCCCATCAGTTCAATGTCACACGTTGCACTCAATTCACGGGAAAGTGATGCACAGTCAGGGATGCTTAATCACACAAATCCACCCTGTTTGAATAAACTCTAATTTTACCAGTCCAGTCATATATAATACTCCAGTTAATTTATACATAGCTATACTTATTCAGGAGCACAATTCACAGCAACTCATTTAACTGCTAATGTATAATCATACAATTTTGATAAGTTAATATTTCAAAGCAGCTTTTAAACAGAAGTCTGGCCCAAAAAAGTTGATTATTTGAATACAGCTTGCAGATCTGATTAATATATTTCTTGTGTGTCTGTGTGTGTCCACGTATGTGTGTATTTCACATTATTAATGATCTGGATTCTATATAATGTGCAACAATTTTAATAAAGGGATGCTTCGTGATAGTTCTTCCTTGAAATGTGAACTGCTTGCACTAACCATTAATGATTGGTTGTGACTGATAAATGGTCTGCTTTTGGCATGTTTGATGTGAAATTCTTTAGGTCCCACCCTCTTGTTGCCAAGAAGAGTATATTTCTGAGTGACAGGTCTACAATGGATTTATTCATAGCACAGCTCAATCTGGATAAACTGGGATGAAGATATCATTCATTTGTTAAGAAGTCTTCCGCTTGTACCTGTTTACTAGCACCATAAGAGTGATTGTCCAGTGTGCTGCACTTGGATCAATTATAGAGTCATAGAGAGATACAGCACCGAAACAGGCCCTTCGGCCCACCGAGTCCGCGCCGACTTTCAACCACCCATTTATACTAATCCTACATTAATCCCATTTTCCCTCTCACATCCCCACCTTCGCTCAATTCTCCTACCACCTACCTACACTAGGGGCAATTTTTACAATGGCCAATTTACCTATCAACCCACAAGTCTTTGGCATGTGGGAGGAAACCGGAGCACCCGGAGGAAACCCACGCGGTCACAGGGAGAACTTTGCAAACTCTGCACAGTCATTACCCAGAACCGAACCCGGGTTGCTGGAGCTGTGAGGCTGTGGTGCTAGCCACTGCGCCACCCTTATGTTTAATGTTCAAGATGAAAACTGTCTTAGGTCAGTAATATTCATTGCAGATGGCGACGTAGCCATAAATGTATAGTTAAATATTCAGGCTAATCATACAAATATTCAACATTCTTTTGAAATAAAAGTAAAAGAATTGTAAAAAGCACTTTGGGAAACCGTATGGTCAACTGAAAATATCTAGTGGAGACATTGAAATATATTTCACTTACAAAGAGTGGCAGGGCTGTTATTCCAGATAACACATGCAAAGTATTTTCTGTGAAAATTAGTGAGTGCCTTGGAGCAGAGGGTATCAGTAGTGAAGGAAAATAGCTGGGTAATGTCATTGGCATCAGAGATCAATTGCCATTGGATATCAGGTGCAACAGTACAGGAAAATAATCAGCATATTCTGACACACAAATTTATAGTTTAGAAGGCTGTAATTTTCAGAATGTACAGGGATTGTACTGTGCTTTATGTATGTTACAGACTAATGAGGGAAATGGAATGGAGTTATATGCCGGCACCTAATCAAAGGATTCAGCTGATGTGTAAACCATCAGAGTGAGGGTTGAGCAATTCATGAATGTCATCTTAACCCAAGCTTCAACATACTCGCTAGTGTCTGTTATTTTATCTAACAAGCATACTCTGTGTGAAACCTTACTGCGAGATCTCCTTGATTTCTCATCATGTGAACAATTCATGCACCAAAGCACATAAATGCCACAGTTTTATTGGGTGCCAATTGGAAATTGTTTTTTTAGATCAGATCTAATCACAGCATAGATTACAAGGTTTTAAAGAATCAAAGATGCAATTGGTGAAGATGAAGATCTGGCTTTAGTGGTACCGTAGTTCTAAATTAAATTCAAAGGGGAAGCAGGCCTTTGAAGCTAGAAAGCTTACATTGTCATCTTGTGCACACCCTTAAATACAACATCCTCACTGGGAATTATAGTTTAGAAGTGTTGACTAGAATTAATGTTTGTTAATAGTGGAAATGATATATATGAATTGTATGGTTGGATCAGGTTTTGAAGATGGTATACTGGAATTCTATGTCTGGATTAGAATTTGGAGTGAAAGAGAATGGAAGTATTACAATGGAATTGTGTGCTTGCACCAAGTTTGCATTGTTCACAGACTTGACTACGCTCTGTAATATGTTTCTTTTTATCCCTTTTTCTGCCAGTTCTCTCCCTCCCCTTCCCTTCTTCCTTTACTGAAGACATTGACTCATTCCTGGTGTATGGTTCCATGGGCATTCTGTGGTACATGATCAAACTGACATGTGTGAGCCCAAAAGGCACATGCCAGCAGGCTAGTGCGCTGCGGAGTCGGTGGGGGGGGGGGGGGGGGGGGGCGTGGGGGGAGTAACACAGACAACCCCCATCCTGCCCTCACCGAAGAGCAACATAAGCAGACTTCTAGCAGGTGTTGCTGGATAGTATCAGGACTGGAAACCCTGGCTGTTTCCCCCTCCTTATCCCAAAGGTTCTGAGACTGGTTATAGCACCTCCACTGCTGCCTGAGCTCAGATCAGTGAAGTCAGCGCAGACTAGAGATATCTGTACCTTGTAGTATGTGGCCATGTGATTGAAATTGGACAACTTGTGTGTTTTTTTTAAAGTTTCCAATAAGATAATTGTGACCAAAAATGCATCTTGCCTATTGGGTATTTAGTAAGCACACATTTATTTTAGCACAGAGTGTGGTACAGAGTAAAGTGTGCACTCAATGAGATTAGTGTGCCTGTCTTTTTTAGTTTAATTCCTATCCCGTGGGTTCTCCCATGAATAGCCCTTACGTTGTCTGCTCTTCTTCCCCTCCCTCCTCCCTTCCCTCTCTGAATCTTCTTTCTTCTGCCTTCCCTCCTCCAGCTGTAGTTTTGCACCGAGGTCAACTGCTGGGGTTCAGGGGTAAGTTCAAGAGCTGACTGCTTTGTTTTGGCTATGTCTTTTTTTAAAATCAATTTTCCCATCATACCCTACACATCCTGCTTGCTTTTCATTTGTCAAGTTGTGGATTGTGCACTCATTTTTGTGATGTGTTCATCATACAAACCAAGCCAGTAAATCCTGCATTCTTTTTTACCACGTGATCCTTTGGGGGGAAAAAATATCATGGCAGTCCTTCCTCAGAATTTAAGTGTAAAATTGCATTTTTTCTTCTAGTTAATGTGGAAAATAATATCAAATTCCTTTTAGGAATTAGTAAAAAAAAAATTCCGGCAAATTCAACCTGACTCAACTAGAACTCTCCTGGTTCAGATGGTGCTAATCGATCCCCATAGCATAAAGGCTTCAGTTGAAATGGAGTTAGTCAAAATCAGGAAGCAATTTGAGGTTTTCTATTTGTGCAGTTCATTCTGATATGTTTAACGTTAGAAATTACAAAATAATTGTTATTGATGATGATCTAGATATTTTGAAAATGGAGAAGGCGGTCAGGTTAGTCAGCTCCAGACTCAGTTTAATTTCTCTAAAAGGTGCAATAAACCATTTTTTCTTAGCAAGGTGCTGAAAGTCAAATAGGATTTTACTATGTTGTCCAGACCATTCTAATTGTATGTGAAAAGAGCAGGCATGTAATACAGTGCACATGTCCCAGCCAGATTGCGATGGATCTGAGCCTGTGACGAAATATGAAACATCTATCTCCCAACCAGATGATTGTTGGTCTGTGTTCAAGCATTGCTGACATTTGAATTCACCAGCCTTTTGCTTGTGTGTGTGTTTCTCAAAGCTGCCAGGTAGAGTCTCCTGCTATGACAGAAGTTTCATTTGTAGGAGAGCAAACAAATATTATGATCAGGTCACCCAATACACCTCTTATAACTAATTGTAGAGCAGCTGTGACAGCAGCCATGAAGTAGTGTCTGGTTTAAACCATTCTACGAGCAGCTGGTTATAAAATAATCCAAAACGAAAACCATCTCATCCTCTTGGTGGAGTGGAGCAATCCATTGACTGGATATATTCACCTCTGAGGCAGAATAGAATAATCTGCAGCCCATCTCTCCCCTCTGCTTTAATTGAGTAGCCTTTGCCCAGGTCCTTTTTTTTTTCTGCCTGAGTGAAATCGTCAGTAATTCAGACAGCCTTCCCCACGGGAAGAATAGCAGGACTGTTGGGTACATTTTTATCCTGTTGCTAATGGGAATTTTTTTTTTACAAAGCATATAACAAGGGAAAACCCGTTTTAATATTTGCACTGTCTAGTTCTTGCACATTAAAAGCCAACAATAGCAACAACAACTTGCATTTATATAGCACCTTTAACGTAGTAAGATGCCCCAAGGCACTTTACAGGACCATTATCTAACAACATTTTACACCGAAACACATAAGGAGCTATTAGGACAGCTGACCAAAAGCTTGGTCAAATATTTATGTATTAAGGAGCATCTTAAAGGAGTAGAGAGGCAGTGAGGTTTCAGGAGGAAATTTCAATGCTTACGGCCTATACAGATAAAGGCACACTGCACATGGTTGAGCAATTAAAATTGGGGATGAGCAAGAGGTCAGAATTGGAGGAGCGTAGAGATTACAGAGGGTTGTATGGTTGGAGGAGGTTACAGAGCTAAGGAGGGGCGAAGCCATGGAGTGATTTAAAAACAAGTATGAGAATTTTAAAATTGAGGCACTGCCAAAACAGGAGTCAATGTACAAGCACATGGGTGATGGATGACTGGGACTTGGTGAGAGTTAGGATACAGGCAGCAGAATTTTGGATGAGCTCCAGTTTATGGAGGGTGGAAGATGGGAGGCTGACCCGGAAACCATTGGAATAGTCAAGTCTAGAGATAATGAAGGCATAGATGAGGGTTTCAGAAGCAGATAGGCTGAGGCGGGGGTGGAGTCAGACGATGTCACAGAGATGGAAGTAGGCAGTCTTGGTGAAAAAGTGGATATGGGGTTGGAAGCTCATCTGGTTCAGCCTCAGACAGTTGACAGGGAGAGGGATGGAGTTGGTGGCTAGGGGACAGAGTTTGTGGTGGGAACCAAAGGCAATGGTTTTGGTCTTCCTGATATTTAGTTTGAGGAAATTTCTGCTTATCCAGTAATGGTTATCGGATAAGCAGTGTGACAAATCAGAGACAGTGGAGGGGATGAGAGAAGTGGTAGTGAGGTAGAGCCAAGTATTGTCAGTGTATGTGTGGAACCTGACGTGTTTCTGGATGATGTCGCTGAGGGGGTAGCATGTAGATAAGAAATAGGAGGGAACCAAGGAGAGCCACAGGGAAATGTACCTCCTTTCTTGATAAGTGAAGTAGTTTGTGGTCCTTTGTGCGTAAAATTATTTCCATTGTGTAGAGTATATTATAAATATATATATTATATATAGGTATATTAAATGGTGGCCATACATGGTGCATTAGATGAAAGTTCTGTTAAACCATGTTGTAGAGTTGTAGGACATGAATTTCCTCCCATAGTTCTCCTATATCCGATTCTGAGTTCCTGATTTAAACAGAGTATTTGGGAGAGGCGTGAAACAGAGGAGGAGAGCTTCTTTGTAGGGATGACAGGCTGCTGCTTGTATAGCCAACAACAAAACAGGAAGAGGCTTGTAAACAGTTCACCTCACTGCCTGGCTGGATAACAGTCCATGACACAGATAGATGTGTAAAAGGCAGGAAGAATAGCTGGGAAAAAAGAATATGGCAGTGAAACTTTCATCAAATGAATGGCTTAAGACTTTAAATCATTGAAATAGAAATGTAGTTAATGCCATCCAACTACTAACGCATTCATATTGCATTACTCAACCTGAAGCTTAATGAGTCTGTCTAATCTTTATCAGTGTACTGAAACAGTTTTGAAATGCAACTAACAAAGCTACATTTTCCAGCTTTTTCTCTAACAGTGCTAATAAATATAAAATTAAAACTAGCCTTATATATTCAATAAGGGGTAATCTATTGACACATTTCTCTGAGCTACTTAATAGGATTTGGTTTAAAAAGGAAATCTTCAAATTTTTGTGGCATGTGTTACATTTAAGTAATTGAGATGCTTCCTTTGTGAGGCAGGTTTACTCAATAATTAAATGGGGTCTTAAGGTGACGTTTCCCTTCAATAGCTAAGTCTTCACAGAGCCCTTTTAGAATCTCAGTGAAGTGACTTTAGCCAACTACCACCTGTAGCTCTTCACTCTATACAGTTTTAAGCTATTGTCATTATTTCCTTTGGAGTATTTATTTCTCTGAGGGTGGCTTATCAGCTTGGCTCAATGGGCACTGTTTTCACCTCAGGATCAGAAAGTTGTGGATTTGAGCCCAATATCAATGTTTAACTTCATGATCTTTGAAATGGGCACATATTGATACTCTCCATTGTGGTACAAAGGAAGTGTTACATAGTCATTCATGCTATCCATTGGTTAAAATGCTAAACCAAGGCACTATCTACCTGCTTCAGTGGTTTGGATGAATATTAAAGCTCTTATCCCTTATTTGAAGAGAAATGAAGAACTCTCATTCAACTGGTATTGTCAACAAACAAAATATATTGCTAGGTCAGGAAAAACCAGCAATGGTTGGGCACACTTGTGTTCTTGAAAGGTAGCTAGGTTAGCCCTGGGTTCCTCAGAGAGTTGCTCTCTGATGTGATGTGCATTGGTGTCTGGAATGGCGCCTTGGTACAAGGTGAGAACTCTTGCCTCCAAGAATAGATTCTAGCCTAGTAGGAAGTTTTAAAATATTCTGTCCATATCTCAGGAGGGAATAGTTTTATATTCAACATACCCACCACACTATCCTCTTCTTAGTATATTGTTTTCCAAATTCCATACTACAGAAAGAAGAGGAGTGGGTAAAGGTCAGAATTTAGGGCACAAGTGGATTTGCTGGCTACATGCACTGTACAAACTCCACTGGTGCTGGTTTGATAGTGCTTTCTAAGGCAGCATCTCCAAACTTCAGAAAGCAAATAGAATTGTTTAGAGGTTTGAATCACTTACTAAAGTGCAGTTTTGTGAAGTAGACAGGAAATGCAGGTTTTTTTTATACCTTTCCGGGCTCAGCTACTGATCCCGAGAAGATGCAAGAGCATCAAGATAGTATTTGTCCATTAGACTTTATTTTGTCAAAGCATTCACAGAAATATCTACCAGGTATTACCTAATACTGCACCCCCCCAAGTATTGTCCAAATTTTTAAGGCCCCCAGTAATATTGCAACTTTCAGACATTTTCAGATAGTCAAGTGATTCTGTGTGGTACAAATGCTACGAGTAAGAAAAATTTGAATCATCCAGTGTCCACATGAGGCTTGGAGATGCTTCCTCACCTGACTGCATGCAGTGCTGTATAAAGCGTGATATCCATTTTGAAGTAGCTGTACAGTACAAAGGGTTCTCTGGGGTTTCTCTGCCATCTCTCTGCATGTTGCACGTTTAGTATGAGCTGTGCTGTTTTGGGTCATTATAGGTTTAACACTACAATGAAACCTGTATATTTCAATGTACCTGAGACAAATTCAATTGAGTTATTTGGAGAAGCTAGTTGCCATTTTCATCCTGCTGGCATTTTCCTTGTAATGCACATATTTGTTTACTCATTCCATTTATCCTAATTTTACCTACAAGGATTAAATTAATAAACTGACATATCAAAATGCCTGTCATAACCAAATATGCCTCTCTGTTTCCACCATCTCCAACCCTTCTCCACTCCAAGCAACACCCCTTTACCCCAGCCATTTCCTGTCCATTAACCAAATTTCTGCCCACATTGCTACAATTCCTCTTATCCCATGTCTGAATTTTTCTAATAAGCTTCTTGTTGGACACCTTATCAAACTCCTGAAAACTCTCAATATCCGCTGCATTCTGTTCAACTATCGAATCAGTCACTCCATCAAAAGACTATTAAATTTGTTAGACCCAACTTGCCTTTAACAAGAGAAACAGAGTTAACGTTTCAGGTTGATGACTTTCAGTTCTTATGAAAGGTCATCAACCTGAGAGGTTAACTCTGTTTCTCTCTCCACGGATGCTGCCAGACCTGCTGAGTATTTCCAGCATTTTCTATTTTTATTTCAGATTTCCAGCATCCGCAGTATTTTGCTTTTGCCTTTAATTAGACTGCCTTTCATTAACCCATGCATTTCGAAATACTCACTAATTTTATCTTGAATGAATGGTTTCCAAGAGTTTGCCCATAACTGACAGACTAACTGGTCTATAGTCACCTAATTTATCCTTCTCTCCTTTCTTGAACCAGGATGTTGCATTGGCTGCTTTCTAATCCCACAGTACAATTTTCCTTCTGGAAGGTTGAAAAATTCAGGTCATTCTTTGCAGCATCACTGCAGATTGATTTTATTGAAGTTTCTTCATATTTGTGGAAGAGTTGCTGAATTTTTGAAATTCCAGGAATGAAGTGGGATATTTGTTAAATGTTCAAGGTGAACCCCGGCACACTAAATGTAATACTAAAATATTTCTACAGTTATCAAAACAGGTTTCAGTGTACTGTGAACCGCTATGCTTTCAAGTATGCGAAAAGTTAGTCTAATTCTATTACTGTTGTATTTGTTGCAGCCAATAAGACCTCGCCAACTGGCAGTGAAGGAAACCGTCCTGGTGGAGTGATTCGTGTATATGCTGATGAGAGCAGCGACAAGGCCTCAATTGGCAGCTTCATCCCTTATTGTTCTATGGCTCAAGCCCAGCTCTGTTTCCATGGACACAGGGATGCTGTCAAATTCTTTGCGTCTGTGCCAGGTAAGTAACTTGACTGAAGAACTATTCTTTAATCATAGTGATGGTCACAGGTTGCAATATCTCAAAGCATTTTTGACTACTCAGTTTCTATGCTTTTTCTTCCTATGGGAAAAATGAGCTATTCAGTACAATGTGAGGGATAATGTTCTGAAATTCTGGATCTCATCCCTGCCACACTTCCGACATTCTCCCCCCCTCTTGGTGGTGGTGTGGGCGCCTACTCCTTTTATGGTAATTACCCCCTCCCCAGAATTTGTGATGAAATCAGCAGCTGGGTAGACTGGAGGCTGGAAATTTCTGTTGGCATAGTGGCTGCAGGGATTTCCAGGCCAAACTCACGTAACATCCAGCGCCCAAGTAATTCAGCTCCATGACCATTGACCTACCAGACTAAAATAAAAGCAAAATACTGCGGATGCTGGAAATCTGAAATCAAAGCAAGAAATGCTGGAAATACTTAGCAGGTCTGGCAGCATCTGTGGAGAGAGAAGCAGAGTTAACGTTTCAGGTCAGCGAAGAAGGGTCACTGACCTACCAAACTATTATATTCTGAATTATCTGCAACCATACACAACACAAACATAGATTGTTGTTATTTGAGGGCTGTCTTTTGTCACTCTATTTAGTACTGTTTGTGTCTTGCTCTGTTAGGTAACGTTCTTGCAACATTGAATGGCAGTGTGTTGGACAGCCCCACAGAGAATCCGGGACCCACGGCACCTGAGCAGCAGGAGGAGCGGAAGCTGCAGCCTGTTCTAGTGCTCAGTGGAGGAGAGGGCTACATTGATTTTAGGATTGGTAAGTCAGACTCAACTACATAAAGTAACATAGAAAAATCCTTTAATTTACAAAGCATTTTCTCACCTCACTGCAATCTGTTCTTGCCTTTCTGTTAACTCATCCTGCACAGACCACCCTGTTCACTTTGTCCTGCCAGCTTGCCCAGTTCTCATTATCCTTCACACTCCATCCTGCACACACACTTTTTAACACACTCACATCTTGCCATGCTTACATTTTCCATGAAATTGTAGCACCTCACCCATTTTTTAAGCAAAAGGCCTAATTGTCATGATGTGTAGAGCTAGAAATTACTGTTGGTGATATCACATGGATGCTTGTATCAAATTTCTATCTATACTATTTTAACTGAGGTGTTAATTCATAATTTCCAGGCCATTATAATTTGTACTTTCAGAACGTCTTACACGCTTGGTACCAGCATGAGATTGCCTTCTTGGCAGATTTTACAACCTGTAAAGAAAATACTGGAAATATAGTATCATTCTTCAGTGTGTCTCAGTCTACAACACAGATCATTTTTCTAATTGCCATCTTTATAAAGGCTGTATTTGGCATTAGAGCTGAGTGGTCAAGGGCGATAGATGGTATTGTGCATATTTGTAATAGTCCAGGTGGGATTGACAGTACTGTGGAACTGAGTGTACATTCTGTTTACAATTAGCAATAGTGTAGGTCAGATGCACTAAAAAATTCCTCATTACATTACTCAGTGAGTGTATCTAAACCTCAGACCTAGAATGTCTATTTCTCATGAAATCAATATTAGTCTTCTCAGAGATTTGGTGAATTAGCATAAATGGCACTAACTTTCGGGGTTGTTTTGTGTTATGACTTAAGTGCGCAAGGAATTGGACTAAGCATGTTTAATTTTAAGTCTCTTAATAGGGAAGTGAAATGGATTTTCATCCACCTCATCCCTGTGTAGGTTGGGAAAATGTGGTGTAATGGTAATGTCACTGGATTGGTAATCTAGAGGCTCAGGCTAATGCCGTGGGGACACGGGTTCAAATCCCATCACAGCAGCTGGTGGAATTTAAATTCAATTAATTAACTTAAAAAAAATCTGGAATTGAAAGCTTGTCTCAGGAATGGCGCCATGAAACTATCATCTATTGTCGTAAAAACCCATCTGGTTCACTATTGTCCTTTTAGGGAAGGAAATCTGCTGTCCTTACCTGGTCTGGCCTACGTGTGATTCCAGACCGACAGCAGTGTGGTTGACTCTCAACGGCCCTCTGAAATGGCCTAACAAGCCACTCAGTTCAAGGGCAATTAGGGATGGGCAGCAAATGCTGGCCTTGCCAGCGATGCTCACATCCCATGAAAGTGTTAAAAAAAAAAAAAAAAAGTTGGAGTTAAGATTCTGCCTCCTTTCTCCACCCCCCCCCCCCCACCTTACCCCCAGCCTTCCCCTTATCCCTCTGTGTACCTCTCTATTTGTTGCACATTTCTCTTTTACTCAATAACTCTTTCTGTGCAGGTGACGGTGAGGATGATGAGACAGATGAAAGTCTACCAGATGGGATCAGACCGGCCCTCTCCAAGGCAGAACGAAGTCACATCATCGTCTGGCAGGTGTCATATATTCCCGAATGAGATGTTACTACCACAAAACCCACCCCCAAACGCCTGCACATCATCTGTATGTACATATAAAATACCCTGCATTGTACTTGTCCATGAAGAAAGCCTCTCAAAATCTAGAAATTCTGTTGCATTTCCATGATATCTCCACTTTGGAATTGGTCATTTATTGAAGTTTGCAATGGACAGTCCAACACCTTTTGGATTCAATTTGAAAAGGAAATGATATGTGAAAACCATTTAGGAATAGCTAACACTGGCTTTTTTGGAGATTGAATCCTTATTCACCATTTAACAAAATTTGTTGCTGTTACAAGCACTTGCCTTTATAATTAAGTTGTTCTTAGAACATTGAACTGACTCTAAGGATGCTACCATGATGCATGCCAGGTGCTGGAGGAAGTAATGTCATAAGGCAGCTTCTCATGTCTGTTCATATACACCCATCATTTAAAAGTTTAATTATGTTTAAAAATAGGATTTAATTTCTTCCTTTCATAAGTCAAACTTACCTCCCCAAAATGTTTTGTCAAAAATTCATTTCTAATAATGTCCACACTTAAACAGCCACCTGCAACTGTTACTTCACTCAACTGAGGTTCTGCCACTGCAATGGAACCCAAATGCCAGGTAGTGTAAGAAGGCTAGAAATATGGGTAAATGTTTTTAAAAACATTATGGGCACAATAAAGTGGAGAGATAGAGACGTGAGGACTGAGAATAGATGTGATTCTGTTTGTTTTGTTCAAGGGTGTCACTGATGTTCAATGACACAGGGAAGTGTAACCACTTTTCAGATCCTTTTTAACCTACCAATTTTTAGCTACCCATTCATTCACATTAAAGGCAGTGTCATTGAGGATGTTACTTCTTTTGGGAGAAGTAGCGCTTTCTCCTTCAAGATGGGTTTCTACACATGGCTCTGAGAAGTGAATTTTTACCATTGTTCATTGTAGCTGTCAGCGTTCTAGTTGGCACTGTAACAGTTTGGTGGAGCCTGTTGTTACCTGCTTTAATGTGTAACCATATCTGAACAGAGATAAGAAACTATGGAGCTTCAACAGGATGCATTTGTTATTCATTTCAGAATGTCATTGGGTTTTGCAAAAATTCTGGAGCAACTTGACGGATAAAAAAAATGACTGCCTCCTTCAATTAACCATTTTAATCAGTGAATTTTTTATGTGAAATATAAATCCCTTTGCTTTTTAAGTGGTTCTATTTCTTTTGGGATAAATAGAATTACTCTTAAGAGGCCTATTGTAGCAGTGAAATTAAAACAAGATCTTGGACACAGGCTGTACAATTTTCTGAAGGGTATCTTTTCCAGACAGATCTATGGATGGATAAGTTGTGTGTAAGATTGCAGCAAATATCTTGAGTTCACTTGGGCTTTGGGCCCACTGGATGGACATTCAGTGACCAAAAGGGAGTGTAGAAAGACATTTCAGTATTCTTCAGCAACCTATGTCACCTACATCTTCACCAATGCACAGAAGTAGGCATTGTGAACATTCATGGTATTCCAGTATTGAAACATTTAGTGAGATACTATATGCTTTGAAGTTTCTTTTTACTTGCTCTCAGTTGTCCTTTAGAAAAGTGAAATGGTCTCAAATAAAAGCAGAGCAAATCCAAAAGTGCTTTTGGTTTGGGAGGACTGGTAAAGGCAATGATTACATACTGTGGCTTATACCAAGGTATCAATGATACTTTCTAGGTTATCCACAATGCAGTCCTTACTATTTTTGTGGTGACTGTGTGCCCCAGTAGTTTTAGCTATATCTAGTTTTGGATGGGAAAGGCTGAAAGCTTTAGTATAGGTCTGAGTATCTTCCGCAGATTAAATAAATTGAAGAGGATATCAAAGTGCATATTGTGAACAGTATATTAAGGAGAAAAAATGGGCTCAAGGGAGCAAAGGGCATTTCATGGTCCTTATTTTCATTCACAAATGTAGCGTTAGATGGTGTTCCACCCTGGGAGGCAGGAGGAGTTGGAACAAAGTTAGAGATGACTTGACCAATGCACTGTGGTGAGGTTTGCATCCTTGCTTCTCAGCTGAAGAACAGCACAGTGGCAGTAGAAATTTAGGAGACAACATGGAGCAAGATTGAAAGACAAAGCATTTAATTAATTGTGTTATTTGAAAGGGACCATTAGTTTTATCAGTTCCTGTCTGAGCCATGTGGGAATATTAAGAATTGCACGTAAGAACAGTGACTACTACGACCTGCACACATCTTCTCTGGGTATGCCTGAGTCAGCTGTGCTAGGGTATAAATAGGAAAAAGTTTGAGTGTGGAGTTAGATTCACTTTTAATTTGACCATGTACATATCCTGGAATACATTATAAATGTTAGTGAATTCAAAGCCTTTACCTTCTGTAATTCTTCAGTATATGTATGTTCAGATAACATACCTACACCTTTCTTCCTTGGTGTAATGCAGGTAATAACAAGGTCATTTTGACCAGGAACAAGAAGAAAGCTGATGAGTTCAGTCATTTTCATCATTCTGACCAAGACATAAAGTAGGAATGAGCAAATTTTGAATAGCTGGCAGTAAAGTATGGTAATGGAGCTCAGAGGGGAAACAGAATCACTAGTAGAGATTGGAGAAAATGTGCCAGCTGTTCTTCAGAAGAACTCCCATTCATGGCAGGATAGCATAAATGACACCAGTTTGGAAATCAGCAAGTATCTGTATTTTCCTCTGGCTACGAGTGCATTGTATTTGAAACTTCTATCTGGTTCCCCTCTTGATTAGGTGATTATTTTTCTGGGTCCATAGATTATGGCTCTTCTGGGCATTCAGACCATGTCCTCTGCCAGTAGCAATGAGGTTTTTCTTGTCATGTAAAGTATCTCTTGTGTATTACAGTCTCGAGAGAGAGAGAGATTCTGCAGTGTAAACTCTTGCTTCACAGCAGAGTCCTGTACAAAACGCTGCCTGATGTATAATGAAAAGGTCGGGTTGGGTGTATAGAGAGGGTTGGCTGGTGTAAGGATATGTTCTGAGCTATTTTCCCTGTGCAATGTAATTAACAACATGTAATTGTTCCATATGTAATAAACATTCACATCATAAAATCACTTGTGATGTTCATTAACCAATTGAAACATGTACCACATTTCAAATTGTTTATTGTTTCTGTGTGAAGTTGCTTCTACACAAAAAGAACTAAATTACCAATGTATATGTACATAGTTCTGGAGCATGAGGTCCTGATATTACTGATGCTTACCCACCCAATTCAATGTGATGTCCTCGGCAAATTCCAGTTTATTTGAATTATCTTCTGACAGTTATTGTGTTGGCCTGAAGCATACAGCACTTTCCCATCTCCATTATTTGCCTGTTGGTGTAGTCCTATACAGATTTGATTACTACAGTCTCACAACTTTGCATTTTCAGTTGTCTGTGAAGTTTTAACCTTCGGCTGCAGTCATGATTCTTGAAATGATGTTTAAACTCAGTATACCATGGGCAAGGTAAAATATGCAGACACTTATTCAACAATTTTAGGCAAACACTTTTTAAAACAAATTAACACATCTTGAGCTTTGTTTGAGCTGTTATTTTCTTACAACTACTGGCAAAATACAATCAAACCCACCTCTCGTGCAGTGCAATACCTGTCTTCATATGGCTGTGTTTTATTAACAGCTCAGCAGAAACATACAAATGAGCTTCCTCAATACATAGCACAGTGAAGGACATTTGGAAAGACTGTTGGAATTTTCAACCCCAACAGCAAAATTGAAACATTTTGAATGACAAAAAGATCAGAGAAAAGGCAGTCAGTACCCTCAGCACCCATGTAAACTCAGAGTCTCCTTCAAAAACATACTGCATTCCAACCTCTCACTACATTCAGCAATCAGACATGAATTTACAAAGTGCCTTTGGTCTTATATTTACATTTGATGATTGTTACTAAGTAAAACCATGGTACATGCAACAATAATCTTTAGTGACCACTGCATAATTGCTGGTTTTCAAAAACAGTATTCACTTTTAATGAGTCTTTAAACATCAAATGCAAATGTATCCAAGGGGCTGAGAATTGTTTTAATGACATACCAGACAAAAACCTGAGGCATGCAGAAGGTTCAGGCCTTTGGATGGTGCATGGTGTGTTAAATAGTCTGGAAAGTGCTCCTGATTCCTGACGCAGCAAGATGTGCGTCTCGTTGTTGGAAGTAGGTGCAATGGTTGGGCACTTCCCACAGATAAAAACCGTTCGGTAGGTTGTCTATCTATCTAGTGGTCTGGAGTTTTTTTTGTGTGTGTGTAGGGAAAGGATGGTGCACACAAGAAAAAAAAAGTTCTTTTAAATACAAATGCAGTAAAAAGAGAAAAAAGGTTTGCTCGTAACTGAACACAAGACATCCAGGGCTGCATCATGGTCCATTAGACTTCATTTCCATCATTAGAGGCTGTCAGTTTGATACTTAACTCTAATGACCACTAGTGGTAAACCTTGGATACTACAACAGTACAATGTGAGTACAGTGTGGGAGAGTGTGGGAAAATGGCGCACTGACACAGAACACAACAGTCCAAGTGTATCAAGCCTCTGTCCTCAGTAACTTGCACTACGGCAGCGAGGCCTGGACAACGTACGTCAGCCAAGAGCGACGTCTCAATTCATTCCATCTTTGCTGCCTCCGGAGAATACTTGGCATCAGGTGGCAGGACCGTATCTCCAACACAGAAGTCCTTGAGGCGGCCAGCATATACACCCTACTAAGCCAGAGGTGCTTGAGATGGCTTGGCCATGTGAGCCGCATGGAAGATGGCAGGATCCCCAAGGACACATTGTACAGCGAGCTCGTCACTGGTATCAGACCCACCGGCCGTCCTTGTCTCCGCTTTAAAGACGTCTGCAAACGCAATATGAAGTCCTGTGACATTGATCACAAGTCGTGGGAGTCAGTTGCCAGCGATCGCCAGAGCTGGCGGGCAACCATAGAGGCAGGGCGAAAGGGTGGCGAGTCGAAGAGACTTAGTAGTTGGCAGGAAAAAAGACAGAAGCGCAAGGAGAGAGCCAACTGTGGAACAGCCCCGACAACCAATTTTATCTGCAGCACCTGTGGAAGAGTCTATCACTCTAGTATTGGCCTTTATAGCCACTCCAGGCGCTGCTTCACAAACCACCTCCAGGCGCTTACCCATTGTCTCTCGAGACAAGGAGGCCAAAGAACAACAATGTGAGTAGCTCAGTTGAGATTTTAGAATTTAGCTTGTTGGATTTTATTTCTTTTACCCTGGAATTTTTAAACCCAATCCACAAAATTTAATCATTCTTTTCCAAGAATAAACTTGTTATACACAAAACCTATTCATTTTGTAGCGTATCCAAAGCAGAATGTTAATACTTTTTTTTTATTTCCAAAATATACTTTATTCATAAAAATATGTAAAAATTACATTGCCAAACAGTTTCCAAACAGCACCAAAAAAGACAAACATTGCAAGGGAGATCAGTTTCCTTCAATACTGTCATGAGTTTCTTCCCAACCCTTCCGTTTCACAATTGTCATGTCAATTACAGTTTTACATTTACAGCAACTGAGAATATTAACGATACAGTTCAAGGGGTTTCCCATGGATCCAGCCCCTCGGTCCAGCTTGGTGGGGGAACCTTGTTAATAGTGTTAGGACCGAGGCTGCAGTACACTGTCTTTTTCTAGTTCCACTTCTCCACAGGTCACAACATATATATAAATGTTTACCCAGTTATTGATATGGCCAATTTTTTTTTATTCATTCATGGGATGTGGGTGTCGCTGGCCAGGCCAGCATTTATTGCCCATCCCTAATTGCCCTTGAGAAGATGGTGGTGAGTTGCCTTCTCGAACCGCTGCAGTCCATGTGGGGTAGGTACACCCACAGTGCTTTTCAGCAGGGAGTTCCAGGATTTTGACCCAGCAACAATGAAGGAACAGTGATATAGTTCTAAGTCAGACTGGTGTGTGACTTGGAGCGGAACTTGCAGGTGGTGGTGTTCCCATGCATTTGCTGCCCTTGTCCTTCTGGTTGATAGCGGTCGCGGGTTTGGAAGGAGCCTTGGTGTGTTGCTGCAGTGCATCTTGTAGATGGTACACACTGCTGCCACTGAGCATTGGCAACTGTGTGTATACTGTTTTATTTCAGAATAAAATCCACCAACCAGGTTTATTTAATAAACAAAATTATCAATTTATTATAAAACAAGACTTAACAATGTTTTGCTTCTTTAACAGATTGAAATATGAAAGTTCCCTTAAAATAGTGCTACGCATGTGTGCATACACCAGTTAAAGAAAAAAGTGTTTTCTCTGAAGAGATCCTTTACAAAAAAAGAATACTTTGCCCAAATACTTGTGCTTTTCCTTCAAGAATTAACAAGATATAGAATGATATTGGTTGTCCCTTTTCTGACATGCCAAATATGCGCAGACGGCTGTCACTGGGATCTTTCTGGAGCAGTTCTCTTCAGGCGACAGCAAGGATTGGTCTGGCAGGCTTTCCAGGAGAAATGCAACATCAGGGGTTTCAGCGATCATACTGGATTCTCAGGTTTTGTCAGATGGAGGAAGGATGGCCTGGTCTTCTCTCAACAGGCTGACCCCCAACTGACTCAAAACAATATTCAAAACGAAACCAACTCTTGACCACCATAAATCTTGACATGTCACTTCTCCATAAACAACTCCCCTAGTCAGCAAGTACCAAAGTCCTTCCAGTGACTTAAAAAAAAAAATTCCAGCAGCTATGTAATCTCTTCAGTCCTCCAAAGGAATCCATTTCCACAATTCTAAAACATGAGTCCTCAATAGAAAATAGAAGCACTTTCATAATACACCGTTCTAATCTAGGAAATCTGTGCTTTAGTGTTGTGTAACAGTTTATAGTAGTAAATCTCAGTGGGGTTGTTCTATAGTTTGATTCACTAACCTTAATAACTATCTGGCATTATCTTTGTAGTCCACAGATTCAGGATTAATCAAACAACTTGTCTGTGTGAACTGCCTATCTTTAATGTTATTCATAAAGCAAATTCAAGTACCTCGACCTGTGTTCTATAGGTAGTGTAGAATAGGTACTGTACAAATTCCTACAAACTAGTTTGCTTTGAATTTCCCTGGTATAATAATCAAATTCATACAACACTGAGGTGACACGGAAATAAATCTGCTTCGTCTTATCTTGGACACAGTCACTGTTCAACAGCTCCAGCAATAAAAAAAAAAACCAAAAGTAACGAAGTGGATGCTAGGAATGAAACAATGACCATTGCATTAAATTATAGTTTCATTTAACTTTTTCCCCATTTCACTAACTTTTTAGCTTCATGTTCTAACAATCAAATATCTATACAGTACAAACCTACATAACATTAAATCTGGTTAGTAAGAGTTGGGAGAGAATCTCATGCATCACATTCAGTATAATACATTTATGAAGCTGGTTTCATTCACTGTTTAAGCTGTCCTTGCAGGACCAGAGATACTGGCTGAAATTTTACATCACCCCAGTGAGCTGGAGAGGGGGTGGCGTAAAATGGAGCGGTAGGCTCCAGGAGGCCTTCTCGGCATGCTCCCGCCTCTGCCCCACTTTACGTGGGCTGAGAGAAATGGGCCGCCTGTCCCAGGCCAATCGAGGCCCTTAAGTGGTCACTTAAGGGCCTTCGCCCGCCTCCATGGGTATTTTACTCGTGGCAAGCGGGCATCTGGTAGACGTGAAAGGCTGCCCAGTGATACCTGGTGGCCTGCCAGAGCACCGAGGGCCCGACCCCGATTGAGGGCCACCCCCCCGAAATGACCACCCTTGCCTCAACGGGCCGTAACCGATCTGCCCGGCGAAGCAAACCAAACTTACTTCGGTCCTGGCTCCGTGTCCTCGGCTGGGATGCAGTCCCAGCAGTGGCCACCGCTCCCGATGGCGCTGCTGGAACTAAGAGCTGATGGCCCGATGATTGGTCGGCAGCTCAATGAGGCAGGACTTCCTCCCTCAAGCGGGCGGAAGTCCCGCCTCTGAACAGTTAAAGCCTGGAGACCCGTAAAATGCGGATAGGATCCCCGGGCTGGGCGGATGCGGGTTCGCTACCAACTTTTACGTCGGCAGCCAACTCCTGTCCGCCCGTCGTAAAATCCAGCCCACTATCTTGCTAGTTCTTTCACACCTTGTTAAACAATCTCACTGTTTAATACTGGACCATCAGTATTGCAATAGTGACCAGATAGAGGTAAAAATAATTAGTATTATTCCACTTTTTACAGAATTTCACCTGTTAACGAACATTCCACCCAATCTGAAATGATAATTCATCACACTCAATCCAAGCACCCTTAAACTGCACTGACAGAGTTGAACTGTATTAAAAAAAATTCTAAAGCACCATTAATTTCAAACAGCAAAAAGATCACCTTGACCACGATCAGCAATTAATTCACTCCTACAGTCACTCATTATTGACTCTACAAGAACAGGCTTGCCTATGAGAAAGTACCAACTTATTCTCCAGATCTTCCTGCTCTGTGCAGAACCCTAAGCATAAAGGAGTGAAAAATTCTACATTTTTAGACATTGATTAAAGTAATTAAATAGTACTTTACAGTCTCTGACTTGAAACAAATATGATAACCAGACTAAAATATACAATAGGTCAGGACAGAGGTTCAAATGTAGGTTATTTCCCCAGCCTATACTGAAATAGTTGGTGTATGGCCAGTTACAGCCTCTTCCCACACAATCAAGAATTTAAGTGTTTTTATATTTCCATGTGTGTCCATGTCACTCCTGCAAAAGGTTGAAGTAGATTTCAGGTAAAAAGAAAACCTCAAGATAGAAACCAAATAAATGCAAAAAATGTAAATGCACTGCAGGGCTATCAGCATATGTTGGAGAGGAAAAGCCAATGTTTCAGATCTAGAAATACACCATTTCGTAAATTTCAGTTGGGTTCTTGGGCTTGATATAGTTGAGCCCCTGTATGGAGGCAACATAGTTTTAAAAGAATTTGCATAAAGAAAAACTTAATGGTCTAGAGGTCCACTGCAGTCACAGCATGGACATTATCATGATGACACTTCAGTAGTGATGGGCTTGTTCCTGAGCTAAAATCAGTCAAAAGACTGGTTTACTCATAAATCCAGTCATCAGCGCAGTCGTTCCAGCAGATCAGCTCCTCTGGGCGGAACCAGAGGGAGATTTCACGTATGGCACTCTCCACCGAATCACTGCCGTGGATTACATTCCTGCATCACACACCAAAACAAACAAACTGGGTTAAATGCTCTAGAGATTCAAGCTGCATCACTGCATTCAATTCCAAGGATTACAGGATGTACTATGTATTATGTACCAGAAGTAAGAGTAGAAGAAAATTATATTCCCCCTATTTCCAGAACATCAGCATTTCAAACTTCCATTTCTAGCTAAAATGAATGAACAGCTGGACCCAACACTTGGTAACATCTGTATCTCAGCCACGTTTGCCAGTTCGGGCTGGTGCTACAGGTAGGGTGCTGCTCGGATGAACACTTGATTGATCTAGTAGCGTCAGTTGTGTACCTTTCTCCTGATCATGTAGAAATGGGGTTCCTAATCTCAAGATTGCTCATAATTCAAAGCAGCCTGATACTACTTGGGAACAATGTTAGCCACTATTCTCAAAGGAACATTCCCTATGGTGGGATACGCTGCGTGGGGTTGAAAGGAGGGCTTTATTATTGAGTATTTACCAGATTACTTAATAAACCACTGACCACCTCCAGGCGCTTACTCATTGTCTCTCGAGACAAGGAGGCCAAAGAAGAAGACGACGACTTAATAAATGATCTTACTCTTTTGGGTAATTCAATACAGCACCCAACAATGATGGGATATCTGCCAATGATGAGGATCAGAAAAGCACATATAAAGCATTGGTGATTTGCTGCAGAACCACTCCACAGGAACAGGAGTAGGCTATTTAGCCCCTCAAAGCTGTTCTGCCATTCAATGGGATAATGGCTGGTCTCCAACCTAACTCCATGGGCTGCATTTTAACAGTCCATCGCCAAAGTAGACAGCGGATGTAAAGAAATGTGGCCCACCTGCACGGGCACCACACCACGGAGCCGCCACGATTTTAATCGCAGTGGGGCGGCCGCCACGAGGCCTCACCACTGCTGCCGAGATCGGCATGGGGCCTACCACCATCAGGGTCGGGCCTCCGCCACACCGAGCTTCATTGTCTCTCCCTCTCCCTCCGCACCCCCCCCCCCCCCCCCCACCACCGTTCCCAATGGTTGAGGGTTTCTGCCTCCACCACCGATCCGAGCAGTGAATTCCAGACACCCACCACCCTCCGGGTGAAAAAGTTTTTCCTCATGTCCCCTCTAATCCTTCTACCAATCAGCTTAAATCTGTGTCCCCTGGTAATTGACCTCTCCACTAGGGGAAACAGGTCCCTCCTGTCCATCTAGGCCTCTCATAATTTTGTATACCTCAATTAAGTCACCCCTCAGCCTCCTCTGTCCTAAGGTAAACCACCCTAGTCTATCCAATCTTTCCTCATGGTTGCAATTTTCCAGCCCTGGCAACATTCTTGTAAATGTCCTCTGTACTCTCTCCAGAGCAATTATGACCTTCCTGTAATGTGGTGACCAGAACTGTACGCAATACTCCAGCTATGGCCTACCCAGCGTTTTATACAGTTCCAGCATTACATCCTGCTTTTGTATTCTATACCTCGGCCAATAAAGGAAAGCATTCCTACTGCTGCCTTCACCACTCTACCTACCTGTCCTACCACCTTCAGGGACCTGTGGACATGCACTCCAAAGTCTCTCACTTCCTCTACCTCTCTCAATATCCTCCCACTTATTGTGTATTCCCTTTCTTTGTTTGTCCTCCCCAAATGCATTACCTCACACTTACAGCTATTCTCTTCACTATCAACTGCACGGCCAATTTTTGTGTCATCGGCAAATTTCCCAATCGTGCCTCCCACATTTAATTCCAAATCATTAACATATACCACAAACAGCAAGGGACCCAACACTGAGCCCTGTGGAATGCCACTGGAAACCACTTCCCATTCGCAAAAAAACATCCGTCGACCATTACCCTTTGTTTCCTGTCACTGAGCCAAATTTGGATCCAACTCACCACATTCCTCTGTATCCCACAGGCTTTTACTTTTCTGACCAGTCTGCCATGAGAACTTGTCAAATGCCTCACTAAAATCCATATAGACAACATCCACTGCACTACCCTCATTAATCCTTCTTGTTACTTCCTCAAAAAATTCAATTAAGTTGGTAAGACACGACCTTCCCTTAACAAATCCATGCTGACTATCCCTGATTAATCAGTGCCTTTCTAAGTGACAGTTTTCCTCTCAGAAATGATTCTAATAATTTGCCCACCACTGAGGTCAGACTGACCCGCCTATAATTATTTGGCCTATCCCTCGCACCCATTTTAAACAATGGTACAATGTTTGCAGACCTCCAATCCTCTGGTATCTTGCCTGTGTTTAGTAAAGATTTGAAAATGATCCTCAGAGCATCCGCTATTTCCTCCCTGGCTTCCTTTAACAGCCTGGGATACAATCCATCCGGCTCTGGTGATTTATCCATTTTCAAGGATGTCAAACCCTCTAGTACTTCCTCTCTCATTATGCTTATTGTATCTAATATTTCACACTCCTCCTCTTTAACTACAATCTCTGCATCATCCCTCTCCTTAGTGAAGACAGAGACAAAGTACTCATTAAGAGCCCTGCCCACATCTTCTGCATCCACGCATAAGTTACCTTATACATCTCTGATAGGTCCTACCCTTTCCTTAGTTTACTGATAAAACATTTTTGGGTTTTCCTCTATTTTACCTGCCAATATTTTTTCATGTCCTCTCTTTGCTTTTCTAATTTCCTTTTTAACTTCAACTCTGCACTTTCTATACTCCTCTAGGCTTTCTAAAGTATGAAGTTTTTTGTGACTGTCATAAGCTTTCTTTTCCTGCTTTATCTTACCCTGTATGCTGCTAGATAACCAGGGAGCTCTAGATTTGGCAGTACCACCCTTTTTCTTTGTAGGGACATGTCTACACTGTGCCCATTGAATCTCACTTTTGAATGTCTCCCACTGGTTTGCCACTGATTTTCCTTCAACAGCTGTATCCAGTCCACTTTCACCAGATCTCCTCTCTTTCGTAAAATTTGCCTTCCTCCAATTTAGAACTTAATCCTGTTACTTCTTTGTCCTGTTCCATAACAATGCTAAATCCAATTGTATTATGGTCACTATCTCCAAAATGGTCACCCACTGTTACTTCATCTACTTGCCCAGTTTCATTACCGAAGACTAAATCTAGAATTGCGCCCCCTCTCATCGGGCTTGTTATGTGCTGGCTAAAAAAGTTCTCTTGAATGCAGTTCAAGAATTTTGTGCCCTTTGTGCCCTTCACACTGTTTGTATCCCAGTTGATATTAGGGTAGTTGACACCCCCAACTATTATTGCCCTATTGTTTTTGCACTCAGAAATGTGCCTACATATTTGTTCTTCTATCTCCCTCCCACTATTTGGGTGTCTATAGTAGACTCCTAGTAGTGTGGCTCCCCTTTTTTATTTCTGAGCTCAACCCATATGGCCTCATTTGATGATTCATTTAGCATACCATCCCTCCTCACAGCTGTAATTGATTCTCTAACCAATAACGCTACACCCCCTCCTTTTTTATCCCCCTCGCTATCCTGCTTGAAAACTCTATTTCCAGGGATGTTGAGCTGCCATTTTTGCCCCTCTTTAAGCCAAGTTTCCGTTATAGCAATGATATCATGCTGCCATATGTTTATCTGTTCCCTCAGCTCATCGGCTTTATCTGCTATACTCCTTGGATTTAAATAAATACCTTTTAACGCTGCCAAATTCCTGTGCTGTACACTTTTTAACTTTTGCTTCTTCTGTCTTTCACAGTCACTCGCTAATTTTCTGCCTTCCATCCCTGCTCTGAATTTGTCCTATCTGAAACTCCCATCCACTGCCAATCTAGTTTAAACCATCCCCAACAAAGCACTAGCAAACCTTCCTGCAATGATATTCATTCCAGTCCTGTTCAGGTGTACAAGTCCCACCTTCCGCCAATGCCCCAGAAATCTGAAGCCCTCCCTCCTCCACCATCTCTCCAGCCACACAAATTCATCTGATGTATTCTCCTATTTCTATACTCACCAGCACGTGGCCGTGGGAGTAATCTGGAAATTACTATCTTTGAGGTCCTGCTTGCTACTCTCTTTCCTAACTCCCTGAACTCAGCCTGCAGGACATCATCCCTTTTTCTATCTATATTGTTGGTACCAATGCGGACCACGCTCTCTGGCTGTGCACCCTCGTCCTCCAGAATGCACTGTCGCATTCTATCTCCATTGGATTCTAATTCTCTAGATATAAAGACCAGCATTCCATTAGTCTTTTTGATCATTTTCTGTATTGGTTCATGATATTTTATTGATCTGTGTACCCAGACACCCCCGCCCTGCACCCAAGTCTCTTTAGACCTCCACTGTTTCTAGCTTTTCAGTAGTTAGAAAGTACCCTGTTCTATCCTTTTAGGTCCAAAGTAGATGACCTCACAATTATCTACATTGAAATCCATTGACCACAACTTTGGCCATTCACTTAATCTATTAATTAATATCTTTGTAATTTTATGCTTCCATCTACACTGCTTATAATACCACCTATCTGTGTGTCATTGGATGTGTGGCTTTCTATCCAGCCAGAAATTTGAGGATATGAAAGGTTTTCATAGCGTAGGTAGAGACAGAATGTTTCCACTTGTGGGAAAGAGAATAACTAGAGGTAATCAATATAAAATAGTCATCAAGAAATCCAATAGGGAATTCAGAAGAAACTTTTTTACCCAAAGAGTGGTGAGAATGTGGAACTCACTACCACAGGGAACGGCTGAAGCAACTAGTATAGATGCACTTAAGGGGAGGTTACATAAGCATAGGAGGAGGAAGGGAATAGAGGATTATGCGGATAAATTTATATATGGAAAGACAGGAGAAGGCTCAAGTGGAGCATAAATGCTGGCATGAACTGGTTGGGCCAAATGGTCCGTTTCTGTGCCGTATATCCTTTGTAATCCTATGTATCCCATCATCTAAATCATTAATAAATGGAGTACATAGTTCAGGTCCAACATAGATCCTTGTGGGACACCACTAGTCACATCCTGCCACTTAGAGTACCTGCCCATTATCCCTACTCGGTCTCCTGCCATTCAGATAATTTTCTAACCAGGTCAATAACCTGCCTTCACCGCTATGAACTTCAACTTTAGCTACCAGTGTCTGAAGAGGGACTTTATCGAATGCCTTCTGGAAGTCTATATAAATAACATGCATGGACATTCCCCCAACCACTACATAAATCACCTCTTCAAAACATTCAATCGGGTTTGTCCGACATGACCTACCCTTTATAAACTCATGCTAGCTCTCTCTTTTCAGTTGCAATTTTTTTTTTTTAAATGGTGTTTAGTCACTCCATCCTTAATCTAGGAATTTCCCCACAACAGATGTTAGACTGTCTATAATTCTCTGGTTTCCCTCTCTCACCTTTCTTAAATTGCAGAATGGCCTCTCACCCCTTCTTCAATAGCAGAGTGAACCTATCCAAGCTTATGAACTAAATGTTTTACACTTATAAATGAATTGCATAGCTATTTTGAAAGATTTTAAATCAGACTTATTGAGGTCTGCCATGAGAATTCTATTCAACAAAGAATGACCTCAATTTCTCCTAAAATTTTAATACCAAGAAAATACCCACCTGCCCATTTCAACACAGAAGTCACCCCTGATGGTGCCTGGCGCAGATTCTGCAGGATTGGTCTCTCCCAGCATGGCCCAAGTGATTTTAACAACATCCAAACCTTGCCACACCTGAAATGTCAAGGAAATAACACTCAGTTACAGAATCTTGGTATCAGCTTGCAAAATAAAAAGAGGGTCATCTTATCAAATTAAAGTTATTGTGCCTACAAAGTATTCCTTCACCGCAATGATTCAGCAGAGTAGTTCATAAAGATGAAGACAATGCAATTGTTATTTTAAACTATAAACATCTGTAGCACACATACATTGTTTTGAAATTGGATTCTGACAAACAGCTGCCAGCTGTCTGTAAACTTTGTACAAAGCATTTTATCCTGAAATCATGTATTTAAGTGCATTAAAGATACGGCTGCATTTGCTGACAACATAACCACTAGGTGGCGCTGCACTGGCACATGCACAAATGCAGCCTGTGCCACTTAAACGTCAGTCTGTGCCATTATACAGCTGCCAGGACTAAAGATGGCGCTGTTCAAATAATCACACAAAGGCAACGTAAATACATGGTAGCACACAATGGCCGGAGGGAGGGAGCGGGTGGGTCGGGGAAGGAGGGAGCGAGCGGGCGGGCCGGGGAAGGAGGGAGTGGGGGGGGGGGGGGGGGGGGAGGAGGAGAGTGCACCCGCCACCACCAAGGTCTTCAGCTGTGCTCTCCTTGTTCCCCCACCCCTGCTCTCTCCCCGCTTCCCCACCCCCGCTCTCTCGCCGCTTCCCCCATCCCCGCTCTCTCGCCACGTTATGCGATGACATCATCTGCGCGTGCGCCAACTCGTCCTGGCAATGCGGAACACAGTGCATACGTAGAGAGCGGGAGCCCGTCTGCGCATGTGCGCAGATTGGCGCAGTCTGATGACGTCAGCTGCTGGCTGCGTTGTCAAGAATCACTTCGTAAAGATAATCAATCTGTAATGAGGTGGATGAAATATTCAATGACTTATTTCACTGATTGAGGTGTTAAACTGCTTTTGTACAACTTAAGATCAAAGCACATTGTATTACTGCTATCAAGTCCAGAATGTTTCTTTCCTTACTATTACGACCGACCGCTCAAGTCAAAGTTCCCAATCAAAATATACGATTCTGATTGTGGTGGGAAAAACATACTGATAATTCAATCCCGTCGTTCCACAGATCGCCTAACATATCATTTAAAAACTTTCCAAATTAAAGACCCAAATTATTAACCCCTGAATGAGGCTAACCAAACCAGGTGTCTTTAAATCAACAAATTAACTCTTTAATTAGAACTAAAATTCTTAAACACTATGAAGATGTAAACATTTAAAATAGAAAAAATTAAAGTCCTTGCAAATTTACAGTCCAATGTTGCTTGAAGTCTTCACAGAATGTTGCTTTCCTTCTCCAGCGAATTTCAACAATTAACGACTTGCAAACACTTTCAACAGAATGAATCTGACTTTAGAGTTTTTGAGGGATAAAAGATTGTCAGTCTAACTTCCCTTCCTTCAGTTTAAATTACCAGAGATCTCTGTTTTGGCTTGACTTTTTCTTAGAATTTTGAGATAATAATGAACAGCATAAAATCCTATTCCTTCAGTTTAAATGGTAGAGAGCTCTTTTTCCAGGTGCTAACACCAGCTGTCCTCTGTGTCTGTTAGAACAAACTGTCTTCAACTAAAAGCCAGTTCAAAACTGAATTGTAACAAATGTATCGCATGAGACTCACTCCCAGTGGCTGTATCTATGGCAACGAGAATGCACCCTTTGAATCGCAGTCTCCAAATGGCTATTTCTAAGGCAACGAAATGCATCTTCCTATAACTCCTGAGGCTTGCTGGTTCTTAAAGCAATACTGATCCCCTGCAAGCCTTAAAGGCAAACCGCATGTTCCGAAAACAAACTACAGGACCATGACATCACACACAATTTTCCGCTTTTCTCCCTTCCTCTCAAAATGCTGACTGTTTGCTGAGGTACAGTTCTAAAGACCAAGTGCATCATTCTTAATAGAGAGTCTAAACAGTGAGTATCAGCAAGTTGTGAAACCATGGAGGCCATCACCCAGGCCTAATGCTGTCTTCACCCACTATCCCACAATGTAGTTTCCAACACGGATCACTGCATGTGATCTGAGGCAAGAAACTTAACTGATTTTCCTCTTTTCCAGTTCAAGGGTACTGAACCAGTTGCAGCTCCTAAATCATGCAGTTCACTGCTTGTAAAGATCAGAAAGTCACACGTTCCTCATCTGTGCTGATCAGGTTAACTGAGGTACAAACCAGCAATGTGATTTTCTGGTTTGTACAAGTGATGAAATTCTAGGTTAGGAGCTTTTCATGCTGACGTTAGCAGAGGCATGGAAACGATCAGCCACCTGTAGATTCGAGGAATGGTAAGTTCTTACTCTGATAGTCTGTAATTACTTATTTAATTCGTTCAATAATTGGTCATTAAACAAATCATAAAATATCCCAGCCATTGTTTTCAATGCTGTGGAATGGCTTCTCTACAAGATATTTATTTTACTATTCAATGTAAAATGCTCCTTTAAAATGGATGTGCAAAAGGTTCCTCCATGCAGCCCTATTAAAATCTTTAAAAACAGACATAAGTAGGGAAAAACTAATTGTCGAGGATTGCTATTAGGGCAAATATGGATCACTTTCTGTACTTACTGAAGGTCCCCTTTAATTATTCAGAAGAATTTGCTCATCATTGTTCACAAAAGCTGCTCAAGAATAGAACAGCCCTTTATTCTTTATCAATTTTTAATGTTCAATATTAGTGTTTCTATACTGAACATCATTAAAAAGTTAAGTCCTTTTCCATACTGATGTACATGAGGCTACCCTCATTCACCGATACTATGCCAATATGTAATAGGACTTGGTTCTTACAATTTGTAACAGTTATTTTTCAATCCCCGTAACAGGCAGCAAGAGGTTGTGACCATTTCCCCAATCCTCTGAACAGGGGTAACAACTCAGATCACCTACTACCAGAGTTGACCAACAACCAAGTAAGATCAGGGAACAAGTCAGCCAGTTGCTCCTTTTATCTTACCATGTTGCAGATTGACTTGACACAAATAGGAGAAAGACAACTTACAAAATTGGATTAAAGATACATATTATATAGTTCTGACTGCTTTAACATACCATAGCAACCAAAGGGCCAGAGCTCATGTATTTCACCAATCCATTGAAGAAAGGCCGGTCCCTGAGTTCAATGTAGTGATCTTTAAGCAAGTCTTCCGAAGCCTACATAAAAAAAAAACACAGTATACTAATACTTAATTTATTAGATTTATCCAATTACACATTGGAGTATAATATAAAATTTACCTCAATATATCTGAACTTTAAATCTTATAACTGATAGCAATATGGTTGCTCACTTTGCTGCAAGGCTATAAGATATAACGTTCAGATATATTGAGATAAATTTTATATCTTAATGTATATATCTTAATATTAATTTTATCAAAACTCAACAGTGGTCTGCTTGATGTACTGATAATACTGTTGCTCACTTTGCTGCAAGAATATAAGAAATAAAATTTACCGTAATATATCTGAACGTTATATCTTATAGCCTTGCAGCAAAGTGAGCAACAGTTCTGAAAAAGGGTCACTGACCTGAAACGTTCACTCTGCTTCTCTCTCCACAGATGCTGCCAGACCTGCTGAGTTTTTCCAGCACTTTGTTTTTATTTGAGCAACAGCATTGTTATGTCATCAGTACATCAAGCAGACCAATGTTTAGTTTTTTTTTAATTAATGCAGAACATACATGATTTCTCTTCTGGTCTTAGCTAGAGCTGCTACTCATTATTACATGTCCTATATATTTGAACATGATACCAGAGAACACTTTTGTTTGCAACTTACTGAAGCATTTAAAGCTGGGAATTGCCTTTATGAATATCAGCACAGTGCTATGTACAGTCCAGTTGGTTATGTAAAGCATAATGAAATAAAAATATTTTGCCCCATCATGGCTGTCCTCCCACAGAACGTGTGCAAACCATCCAAATATGGATACCAACCAACTATTTAAACCCTGGACAAAAAGTTCTTTGTTTTTTTCCTGCTTTGAAAGATAAAAGGTAGATGCTGAGAAAACGCGTCCCCAGATGCGAATAAGGAGTGGGCCATTTAGGATAGAGATGAGGAGAAATTTTTTTCACTCAAAGGGTTGTGAATTTTCTGAATTCTCTACCTGAGAGCTGTGGATGCTCAGTTGTTGAGTATATTCAAGACAGTTTGATAGATTTTTGGGTACTAGGTGAATTAAGGGATAAGGGGATGGTGCAGGAAAGTGGAGTTGAGGCAGAAAACCAGCCATGATCTTAAGGAGGCAAATGTATTGAATATCTGTGTAAACATAGGTCCCTCTTTATCATATTTGTAGAGTCACCAGACTATGTGTTTAACCCAGCTTAATGAATCAGAAAATTCAGCATGTTTTGGAGAACCTTTGCGCACATTAAATGATCCCCTTATTCTCAAGTACCTGTATCTTACTATATCCACACACAAAAGGTACCTATCCGTACTGAATTACACCTATACCTCACTACATCTAGAAACGTACACAAGGTACTGTACCTGCATTATTTTCATTCCAACCAGTTTAAATCCCTTCTGCTCAAACCTCCGTATGATTTCGCCAACAAGGCGACGCTGAACTCCATCTGGTTTGATAGCTATGAAGGTGCGCTCATGTTTTCCAGTAATCACTAAAAAGTAAATAGAAAATGCAGAGATTTGAAAAGAAAAACTAGCATTCATATAGCACCTTTCACAACTACAGGATGTCCCAAAGTGCTTTACAGCCAATGAAGTGCAGTCACTGTGGTAATGTGGGAAACACAACAAATAATTTGCACACAGTAAAGTCCCACAAACACCAATGTGATAGCGGCCAGATAATTCTGTTTTAGTGATATTAGTTGAGGATTAATATTGGGCAGTCATCAGGGAGAACTCCCCTGTTCTTCTTCAAACTAGTGCCATTGTTTCTTTTACATCCAGCTGAGAGGGCAGATGGGGCATTTGATAGTTGGCACCTCTGACAGCGCACCATTCCGAGTACAGCATTGAAGTGTCAGCTTCTATGGGCTTACCTACGCAGTACAAGCAGTAAGAACACAGAGGCAGCAGCAGACCATTCAGCCACTCAAGCCTGTTCTGTCATTCAATAAGATCATAGTTCAACTGCAATTACCTGCCTTGGATCCGTAACCCCTTGCCTAATAATAATAATACTTTTGAAATTTTCAATTAACCGAGCCCTAGCAGCTTTTTGGGGCGCGAGTTCCAGATTTCCACTACCCTTTGTATAAAGAAGCGCTTCCTTACATTATCCTTGAATGGCCTGGCTCTAATTTTAAGGATATGACCCCTTGCTCTGTAAATTAATGAACGTTCATTCCTTATATTGCCATGGATTGCACAAAGCAGATACACGGTCCCTGAGTGTAGACCCAGGTACTGCCCAACCCCTGAGTGGAAAACGGCTCCTCCCAGCCCCGACCTTCCCCGGTTATTCCCCCTCTCACCCATCTGGAACATGTAGGCAAAGACGGTCAACGCCACACAGATCATCCCACCCTCCGACTCTTTCTACCAGAGCAGGAACGTCCGAGACGACAGCGTCGCGTACAATAAGGGGTAGAGGTAGCGCGCACGGTGTGACGTACCGCCAAGGCGGCGCGCACGGTGTCACGTACAGCCAGGGCGGGGGCCCGCGGGAGTGCGCACGGTGTCACGTAGTCAGGGCAGGGTCCGCGGGAGGGCGCACGGTTTCACGTACAGTCTGGGTGCGCAGACCCCGTGACCGAGGCCCCCCCCCCCGACTCGTTGCTGGAAGGGAGCACGTGACTTTTCTGAGCCGTCTCTGGGCGGAGATCTCGGTGACGGTGCAGGTGAGGTGATCTTGGTTGTCAGTGTGAAGGAGGCGGACTGAACAGTATTCTTTCCAACATTTGATTTAAGTTCATTATATTTCTCCTCAAAATCTCCCCACTTTCCGTGAGTTACGCTGGGATACAGTTCCTAATGTTGCCATGTCAAACCACCCAGGCTTTCTGGAACTTTCTAAAATGTATATCTGATTTTTTTAATACAATAGCCCAATTTTCCCATCTCAGTGTCTCTTGAAATTTAGTTGTCTATTTTTAGTTAATTTTCAACAGCATAGCAAGAACTCAGGACATGACTTCTGCCTCCTTTATCCTGTTCCACATAAAGTCCTCCAGATGTGTCAAAAGGACAGCAATCCTAATGGTCCCACCAGAACTGTCTGCTACCATTGCCTCAGTGGCTGAATCTGGAACATTAAGAGACTGACCAACACTGGGGTTCTGGGGCATCAGACAAAGCTCGATCCTGCCATCATCAGACATTCACACATACTTATTTTGAGCAGAAGTTGCTAGAAAGCAGTCAGACACATAAACCCTAATTATTTTTTTGCCAGAGGAACAGCGAAAGTGTGTAGTGTCTATCATCAATCCAGATGAGATTGGTGAATTTGTACTGGACCAATCTAGGGATTTAAGTTGGCTGCTTTTTAAAAAAAAGGCTCAATATCAAAATGTCAATGGCTGAAATTTTACACCCCCCCCCCCAAAGAATGGGCTGGTGGGGGGGCTCATTCCGAATTGCTCCCGCCTCCGCCGCCATTTTATGTGGGGCAGTGGCGGTGAGAAACAGCCTGCCCGCCCCAGGCCAATCAAGGCCCTTAAGTGGCCAATTAACAGCCACTTAAGGGCATCTGCCACGGGGATTTTACAGTTGGCAGGTAGGTGGTCGAGGCCTCTGAAAAACCGCCTGATAAAGGTAGGTGGCCTTCTGATAGCCTGGAGGGGTGGGGTCCTCCTGATGGGGCACCCTGTGCCCGACGGAGAGCCGCCCCCGATGACCCAGCTGCCCCCAATGCCCAACACGCCCCCTGCCTTGCCGAATCAACCACCCTTGCCTCGCTGTGGCCTGACTGATCGCCCCCGGCAAGGCCCCAAAAACGTACCTGTTCTCCGGTGTTCCCTGACATCTTCACGCTTCAGCTGGGTTGCAGTCTCAGCAGTGGCCACCGCTTCTGGTGGTGCTGCTGGGACTAAGAGTTGCCAGCCCGCTGATTGGCCGGCAGCTCCATTAGACGGGACTTACTGGCTCAATGAGGTGGAGGTCCTGTCTAAGACCAAATAAGGGCCTGGAGACCATAAAATCTGGTCTGGAGACCATAAAATCTGGTCTGGATCCCCAGGCCTGGTGGAGGTGGGATTGCCACCCACTTTTCAGTCGGTGGACGGCTCCTCTCCGACCACCATAAAGTTCCAGCCAATGTATTATTCTCCCAATCATCTGGAAAGCGAAAAATAAATCAATGCAAGAAAAAAATCAATCTTTACCACACACTCCTCATCTTAATATTTAAATTTGATTTTAGCTAATGTTTGCAATTATGCTTTGAGAACTTTTTTCAGGGAGGGTGAGTGTAGAGAAAAGGTTATGATTACAAGAAGTGATTTGATGCAGTGCAACACCTGTGACAAATCTTATGTGTTTCTGTACTTAAAGAATGCAAAATGATCTGCCTAAGAACTGCAATTTCAAATGAATACACCCCAAATGTATTGAAAATGCAGGCTTCTAAATGACAATTCACTGTCCCGGCAGACCCATTGTGTCAGCCTGCTCCTGCCCAACTGAACTTATTTCTTCCTATCTAGACTCTATCTTTTCTCCGCTGGTCCAGTCTCTTCCCACCTACATCCGTGACTCTTCTGACGCCCTACGTCATTTTGACAATTTCCAGTTTCCTGGTCCCAACCGCCTCCTCTTCACTATGGACGTCCAATCGCTCTACACCTCTATCCCCCACCAGGATGGTTTGAGGGCTCTCCGCTTCTTCCTGGAACAGAGGCCCAACCAGTCCCCATCCACCAACACCCTCCTCCGCCTGGCTGAACTTGTTCTCACATTGAACAACTTCTCCTTCAACTCCATGCATTTCCTTCAAGTAAAAGGTGTCGCTATGGGTACCCGCATGGGTCCTAGTTATGCCTGTCTTTTTGTGGGATATGTCGAGCATTCTTTGTTCCAGTCCTACTCAGGCCCCCTCCCCCAACTCTTTTTCCGGTACATTGATGACTGTATCGGTGCCGTTTCCTGCTCCCGCCCCGAACTAGAAAATTTTATCAACTTTGCTTCCAATTTCCACCCTTCTCTCACCTTTACATGGTCCATCTCTGACACTTCCCTTCCCTTCCTCGACTTCTCTGTCTCCATCTCTGGGGATAGGTTGTCTACCAATATCCATTATAAGCCCACTGACTCCCACAGCTACCTCGACTACACTTCTTCACACCCTACCTCCTGTAAGGACTCCATTCCATTCTCCCAGTTTCTCCGTCTCCGACGCATCTGCTCTGATGATGCTACCTTCCATGACGGTGCTTCTGATATGACCTCCTTTTTCCTCAACCGAGGATTTCCCCCCACTGTGGTTGACAGAGCCCTCAACCGTGTCCGACCCATTCCCCGCACCTCTACCCTCACCCCTTCCCCTCCCTCCCAGAACCGTGACAGGGTTCCCCTTGTCCTCACTTTTCATCCCACCAGCCTCCATATCCAAAGGATCATCCTCCGCCATTTTCGCCACCTCCAGCGTGATGCCACTACCAGTCGCATCTTCCCCTCCCTTCCCCTGTCAGCATTCCGAAGGGATCGTTCCCTCCGCGACACCCTGGTCCACTCCTCCATTACCCCCACCACCTCGTCCCCGTCCCAGGGCACCTTCCCTTGCAATCGCAGGAGGTGTAATACCTGCCCATTTACCTCCTCTCTCCTCACTATCCCAGGCCCCAAACACTCCTTTCAGGTGAAGCAGCGATTTACTTGTACTTCTTTCAATGTAGTATACTGTATTCGCTGCTCACAGTGTGGTCTCCTCTACATTGGGGAGACCAAGCGCAGACTGGGTGACCGCTTTGCGGAACATCTCCGCTCAGTCCGCAAGCAGGACCCTGAGCTTCCGGTTGCTTGCCATTTCAACACACCCTCCTGCTCTCATGCTGACATCTCTGTCCTGGGATTGCTGCAGTGTTCCAGTGAACATCAACGCAAGCTCGAGGAACAGCATCTCATCTACCGATTAGGCACACTACAGCCTGCCGGACTGAACATTGAGTTCAATAATTTCAGAGCATGACAGCCCCCCACTTTACTTTCATTTTTAGTCATTTTCAGTTATTTTTTCTTCCTTTTTTTTTTGCATTCCTTTTTACATTTTTTACGATCTTTTTTTGCATTTATTTCATTTCATCTTAGTTTGTTCAGTTTGCTTACCCACTTTTTTTCAGGTTGTTTTTCTTCAGGTTTGCACTTGCTGCTGTTCAATATTCAGTATATTCACACCTAATCTGTACTAATGCTTTGTCTTTCAACACACCATTAACATATTGTTTGCCTTTGCTCCGTGACCTTTTGGTCAGCTATGTGGCCTGGTCCAATCTGCACCTTCTCCTTTGTTATCTCTTGCCCAACCCCCACCTCACTTGTTTATAATCTGTGACTTTTCTAATATTTGTCAGTTCCGAAGAAGGGTCACTGACCCGAAACGTTAACTCTGCTTCTCTTTCCACAGATGCTGCCAGACCTGCTGAGTGAATCCAGCATTTCTTGTTTTTGTTTCAGATTTCCAGCATCCGCAGTATTTTGCTTTTATTCACTTACTCTTGTTGTATTCCCTAGCTCCAATTCACAATTCAGAGTTGGTGGGGGCACGGGGGTGGGGGGGGCGGGTGGTGGTGGAGAAGGGAATGAGGGGTGGACGAGGTGGAGGAGGAATCTGAATGTGGAATGGAAAGAATGTGCAGATGAAACCTTCTCCTGTACGTAAACAGATTTAGCAACATGAAAGGGGTGGATCCTTGGCAGGGTGGTTAGGTACTTGCCACTGAAACTTCGGAACTGTGAGAATACAGGACAGACAAATTAAAATTAAAATTTCGAGCCTCTATAAAACAATTCTGTATCTCTTGGTCTGCGTTATTCTGATAGTGAAGTATACATTTATTGACCTGGTGCTCCTAACAATGTTTCTGTTAATTTGGAGTGTAATGCATATCTGGTTGTGATTATGGCTATATTTGTGCTTGCGAACCTGTGATTTTTCACCCATTCAATTTAATCAACAGAAAATTGTGGACTGGTGAACTAGTAGAAAACAAGAAAGTATATAATCTGATCAAGGAGTTCAGAAGATTTATGCGGCGACGGTTGTGGATCACTGATAATTACAAAGCTGTTTTGGACGCGGAAAAAGAGGATGCAATCATTTGATGGTCTGGATCATTTATAAATGGACCTACCTAATCTTAACTGGTCTAGACAGACCTGTCTTCTCTGTGTTTCTATTCTCTATGTTTCCTTCAATTCCATCTTTCGTAAATTGAAACACTCTCACTCCCCATATTTACTTTTAATTTAATTGAAAGTATGTGATTATTACTGTACTATTAAAACAATATACATCCAATTTTATACAGAATGAGATTACAGATTTTTCTGTGGAAATAACAGGCTAGCAGTGCTCACTGTTATTAAAGTGTAAATTGGACAGCAATTTCTGACAATTGCACGTATGCAGTTAAACACAGAAATAAGTATGTTGCCCTGCTCCTCTGGAATCTGCTCTATATCTATCTTGTCAAGAGACTAATCATGGAAATACATGAAACGCCATGAAGTTGCTCTGCTTACATTTCAGTGTAAGTACATTTTTAGCAGCATGGTATGTCTTAATTACTGCTAAACAACCTCTCTGATACTAAAAATTAACTTTTACATGTGTGAATTCTCATTCTTTCTGATTTTAATTATTGTTGGAGATTTAAACAATTTTTTAACTTTGGCTTTGACTCTTTTTTATCTCTCTCTCTCTTTCAATCCCATCTTTCTTTCCCTCTTTTTCGCTCTCTGTATCTGATTTGACATTAAATTAAATATTCTAACTGGCACTTCCTGGTTCAGACTCCAGGCTGCTCATTAACAATTCTTCAATTTGATTGTTGAAGGAGGTGCACAATTGCTTGCTCTGTTCACACAAGGTCCTAGATCCCTTGCAGAGGGCATCGTGCCATTAAGGCTTTCTAATTTACGGCAAGTTCCAATGCAAATTTCCATAATAAAGTCTGTGGGCAACTGTAGATGTAATGAATGGCTGGCACTGTTTGTTCCACACTGAGAGCAAAGTATTGGCCATTTTGTTTTTATATAAATAAAATCAGCATTTAATTGAAAATGTGTAACCTAGATGCAATTTTTATATATGTGTGTGTATATATTATATATAATATATATATCCATTACACAATATCTTGATTTTGAGTTTGCCAAAAATGGACTTGAGCTGGTCCTTGCTGCAAGCTCATTGACACTGGTTGCTGAGGTTGTCTACCACATTGAGTCTGTCCCAAATTTGAATCGTATGCTGGCATATGAAAAGCTTGCCCAGAGAGCTTAGCCTGAAGCACAGCTTGGGAGTGTAAAATCTGATGAGGCATGGCTGTTCAAGGACTTTAGCTCGCCATTAAAGGGCAAGTTGTGGTGGTGATGGAAAGACCAGTCAGAGGCTTTCCAGCTTGAAAGCAGCAGCAGGATGCCATGGCAGGTAAGTAAGGTAGAGGATGTTTCCTCAGAGGTGATCCTCTGCAACTTTTTAAAAAATTAAAGAGAAAATGGCATTTGCAGCCAGGTCAACACTGTGGGCGGGGACCCCTCTCCAGGGCGGTCTGCAGCTGTTGTTGCACCCAGGCAGGCAGAGAGGGCTTCAAAGTCTAACCGGAGCACTGCCCACCCCCCACCCACACCCCCCAGGTCTGCCACCAAGAGGCTGCCAGGGTATATAGCCTCAGAAGATCAATGGAGTTGTCTGTCAGGATGCCTCTATGGGACATGAGTTCCCGCTCTTGGAACTTCTGCATTGGAGTAGCTCTTTTTGATACCACCATAAAGGATGGCATTGGACTTTGCCACCACCTCTGCCATCTGGTACACATCATCAGAGAGTCTTTATAGGAACTTTTCTATAGTTATGATGCTCTGCAAGCATTTGTGTTTCCACTGTAGGACCATTGAGATCATTGTGACTGCTCAACAGCCTCCTGCTGCTTTTCCTTTTGTAGGCTGTGGTTCTTGGGAATTGCATGGAATCTAGACTCTTATGTTAGACAATCATTTGAGAAATCTTAATCACTTTTCTTATGGAATTCTTATAGTTATGTTCCAGCATGTATGCATTATACAATTGTGTATCCATTTTTAATTGCAGTCTTCCATGTGCAGATGTCACTTTAGATCATTTAGTGTACAGGATAATACTTTTCAATTTGTGAATGCACATTTAGGAAAAATATACATCTTGTCTCAAATGTACTAAATAAATATTAATGGCAGCTTGCAGTATTAATATTTGCCCTTACTAGCCTGTGAGGTCATGAAAGTTTGTTCTGCATTAGAGAGGAATCATGAGGGTTAGAGAGTTACTACTGACTATTTGTGCCACTTCCTTGCACATGGTCTTGGCTGCTGCATTGGCAGGTCTCTGGCACTTAGTCCTACTGAGTCCTATTATCCTGTGTTTAAATTCAATTCAAACAATATGTCACACTCTTCAGAGGTTTGAGGCTCTCTGCTTCCTAGTTCTCTTTTGATCCATGGGTTTCAAATTGTCGTATGCTGGTTCTGCTATAAGAGCATTTTGCTAGTTTAAATGCAGAACGCAGTGCCCATAAGTGCTTCTTCTGCCGTCCCTCTTCCCCCTCCTCTCGCCACCCTGTATTTTCTGGGCTTCTCAAGAAATGCTTTGACTTTCTAGTAATATATAAATTAACTGGCCTCAGGATTTCTGATGGAACTAGCATCAGGGTGATTGAGCAAGTTGAATTCCTAAACCACTGCACTATGTTGCTAGATTGCAGGACCTGGAATTTTGGGCGTGGGACTTTTATCAGGGAGTTATCAGCGTCAATGTGGGTACATTAAAATCAGTGCAATCAAATTTCCCATGCTCTTGGGGACCAATGATCAATGGGCAAGTGGGCAGGTCGCAGAGAGCCAACATGAGCAAGACAAAGCTGCTCATTGCATTGCACTGATAATATTGGAGGAGCATTGCTTTTCCTAAATCAATGCTTGTCATTCTAAGTTGTTAGTTGAGGGACCTGCTGATGGCAAAAAATAAAGTTAGAGCCATAACTCATTTAAAATAGTTATAATTGGAACAAAGTATCCATCAGCAAACTACAGAACTTTTTTTGGTTTCTTTGGGAACTAAACCAACAACCTATAAACAGTTTTTTTCCCCCCTGTGACAGATGTTATTTAATCATAGTAATTGTGTTGTGGACCATGTTTAATTAAGCTCTAATCTGCCAAGCTTGGGCAAGTACAATTGTCAAAAGATAATAAAAGGATACTTCAGAGTGATTACTAGGTTGTAATCTAATTGAGGGCTTTAGACAATATTACAAGCCATGAGAGTGTAGATGAATGGTTTATAACCATTATCTGAAAAGCAACATTAGATTACTGCTTTGAAAGTAGGTATTATTGGTTTATAATATATATTGTTAATTTTTAATGCTGGCAGTGATTTTAGGGTATGGCCACTGACTGTCAGCATACTGTGATTCGAACTTTATTTTTGAGTGTGTTGGGTAAGTGTTGCATATCTCACAGCACTTCAGGTATTACATTTGGTGGCAGAAAACATAATTTAAAAACTATGAAAATGATCATATAATTGTTTTTAGTGTATTAAAATTTATGAGAACTGTGTAGGACTGTAAGCCCAATTTATCCTTGGTTATTTTTATGAAGTTCATGGGATCAGATTTATTCAGTTTTTTTTAATGCCATGTGTGATTAATAGTTGAAGCTTATAGCCAATATATTTTGTTGATGCATGATAATATCCATCTTGAAAGATTATCATGCATTAATCAACAGTTGATTATTAAGAAATCTTTTTGATATATATTAAAACTCTGGACTTGGGTATACAGACCATAATTTCAGATGACACAAAACTATATTGTAAACAATAAGGAGGATTGTAACAGACCTCAGGAGAAAATAGACCGGTGAAATGGGCAAATGCATAACAAATGAAATTTATTCGGTGTGAAGTGATACATTTTGGGAGGAAGAACAAGGAGAGGCAATAAGAACTAAATGGTACAGTTTGAAAGGGGGTGCAGGAAGAGAGATTCCTGGGATTGTAAGTACGCAAATCTTTGAAGGTGGCAGGACAAGTTGAGATGGGTGTTTAATAAAGCATATGGGATCCTTGCAACAAAAGCAAAATACTTCAGATGCTGGAATTCTGAAATAAAAACAGAAAATGCTGGAAATATTCAGCAGGTCTGGCAGCATCTGTGGAGAGAAAAACAGAGTTAGTGGGCTGGATTTTACTAGCTCGCCGCAAATCATGGTGGCGCACTTTGAAGTCGGCGGTCCGCCTGCGTGGAGCGGCTGCCGCTGAGCCCCCGCGATATTTCGCGTGGGGGCTCATTTAAATGGAGGGGGCAGAATGGCAGCCACCGATGGCATAGAGAGGGCGGCCGCTCTGTACCCGGCAATGGCCTCTGGCGCCACCGCACAGGTGCCGGTGCCATTTTTAAAGGGAACATTACCTTTAATGTAAATAAAAACAGTAAAGTATACATCAAAGCCCCTCTTCCACCCCCCCATCATCAATCAATAAATTTATTTCCTTCCCTCCCCCCCCAGAACAACCATTTTTCCCATTCCTGACCTTTCACCCCCAAACATTATGATCTTTGCCCTTCAACCCCTTCCCACCATCCCCCAGCCAATGGAATAAATTTCCTTCGTTGCCCTTCCCACCCCCGACCTGAAAATTAATCTCCTTCCCCCTCCCCACCAGTGTCTCGCATTGAATCCCCTAATGGGGATCAGAAGGCGCGGGACTTCTGGCCACTGGCTGGAGTATTGACGTGGGATGGCCGCCTGTAAGTTAGTTAACATGTACCTCGATGCAGCCGGTAAAGTTCAGCGGGGCCTTCTCGGCGTCGGGGGTCATGGCTGGCCTCTCTCGGAAGAATTTTCCGGTCCCCCCCACCCCCTACACAACCCCCGGCGTCGGAAGGATACCAAAATTCAGCCCAGTGTTTTAGATCTGTGAGCTTTCATCAGAACACTTTATGTGATCTGGAATGCATTGCTTGCAAGGGTGGTTGAAACAGATTCAACAGTAACTTTCAAGAGGGAAATGTATAAATGATCAAAGGGAGAAAATTAGCAGGGCTAAGGGGGAAGAGTGGGGGAGTAGGACTAGTTGAATAATTCCACCGAAGAGATGACACAGGCGCTGTGGGCCAAATGGCCTCCTTCTGTGCTTTATCATTCTGTTATTCTCTGAATTTCATGGAAGTGACAGCACAGAAGGGGGCCTTCAGCCCATTGAGCTAGTACCAGTGCAAGCTCTTTATCTGGAACTGTCTACTCTAAACCCATTTTTATGTCCTTTCCCATATTTTTATATTCTTTTAAAATATTTATCCAATAGCTCTTTAAATGATGATATCAAGTCTGGTTCATTTTGCATATGTGGAACAACATTTAGGGGTAAATTTTCCTCTTTTACACCGAGTAGAGCGCATAGATGAAAATTCAGCAGGGAGGATCATACATTGGCCGGGGCTGGCACACTTTTCACCCTGCATTCTGCCTAGGCAGTAATTTACGACCAGACATTAGACAGGAAAATCTGATCTTTCACGTTCTAATAACGTTCGTATGAAAACATGGAGGTGAAATCCACTAGCACCTGAAAATGGGCATGGGAATTGCAATGCACAATTAATCCTTATAATGCAGACAACATGCAAACTTTGTGCTGTGTGCTAATTTAAATGATAGCATGCAGCCCAGTGCTATATGTGGTGTTGAGTGGCTGCATGCCTCAGCAGGGTGCCCAAGTTTGTGCAAGACTAGCACCATTTAAAACCAAATCTTCACTATGGATTTCCAATCTCTCTACACCTCCATCCCCCACCAGGATGGTTTGAGGGCTCTCCGCTTCTTCCTTGAATGGAGGCCCAACCAGTTTTCATCCACCAGCACCCTCCTCCGCCTGGCTGAACTTGTTCTCACATTGAACAACTTCTCCTTCAACTCCACTCACTTCCTTCAAGTAAAAGGTGTTGCTATGGGTACCCACATGGGTCCTAGTTACGCCTGTCTTTTTGTGGGATATGTCGAACATTTCTTGTTTCAGTCCTACTCAGGCCCCCTCCCCCAACTCTTTTTCCGGTACATTGATGACTGTGTGTCATTGGTGCCATTTCCTGCTCTTGCCCGGAACTAGAAAACTTTATCAACTTTGCTTCTAATTTCCAACCTTCTCTCACCTTCACATGGTCCATCTCCGACACATCCCTTCCCTTCCTCGACTTCTCTGTCTCCATCTCCAGGGATAGGCTGTTTACTAATATTCATTATAAGCCCACTGACTCCCACTGCTACCTCGACTACACTTTCTCACACCCTGCCACCTGTAAGGACTCCATACCATTCTCCCAGTTTCTCCATCTCTGACGCATCTGCTCTGATGACGCTACCTTCCACGACAGTGCTTCTGATATATCTTCCTTTTTCCTCAACCAAGGATTCCCCCCCCCCCCCACTGTGATTGACAGGGCCCTCAACTGTGTCAGGCCCATTTCCCACACCTCTGCCCTCACCACTTCCCCTCCCTCCCAGAACCACGAAAGGGGTCCCCTTGTCCTCATTTCCACCCCACCAGCCTCCAGATCCAAAGGATCATCCTCCGCCACTTCTGCCACATCCAGCGTGATGCCACTACCAAACACATCCTCCCCTCCCTTCCCCTGTCAGCATTCCGAAGGGATCGTTCCCTCTGTGACACCCTCGTCCATTCCTTCATTACCCCCACCACCTCGTCCCGTTCCCATGGCACCTTCCCCTGTAATCGCAGGAGGTGTAATACCTGGCCATTTACCTCCTCTCTCCTCACTATCCAAGGTCACTAACACTCCTTTCAGGTGAAGCAGTGATTTACTTGTACTTCTTTCAATTTAGTATACTGTATTCGCTGCTCACAATGTGGTCTCTACATTGGGGAGACCAAACGCAGATTGGGTAACCGCTTTGTGGAACACCTCCGCTCAGTCCGTAAGCATGACCCCAAGCTTCCGGTTGCTGACCATTTCAACACCCTCCCCTGCTCTCATGCTCACATCTCTGTCTTGGGATTGCTGCAGTGTTCCAGCGAACATCAATGCAAGCTCGAGGAACAGCATTTCATTTACTGATTAGGCATGCTACAGCCTGCCGGACTGAACATTGAATTCAATAATTTCAGAGCATGACGGGGCCCCCCTTTTTATGTTTAGGTATTTTTTCTTTTTTACTTTTCTCTTTTTTATTTGTTTCTTTTATTTTAGGCTTTTTTAGTGTGTTTAGTTTGTTTCTACTGTGCCTACCCACCTGTTTCTGTTAATTTTTTAAATGTTTGTGCTTGGAGTGTTTTGTGCTTTACAGTCTATTCACACCCTCTCTGTACTAACGCTTTGTCTTTCAGCACACTGTTTGCCTTTGTTCCATGACCTTCTGGTCTGTTATTCTCTGTGACCTTGTCCTATCAACACCTCTTTTGTTATCTCTTGCCCCACCCCCCACTTTACTTGCTTAAAATCTTTTACATTTCTAATATTTGTCAGTTCTGAAGAAGGGTCACTGACCCGAAACGTTAACTCTGCTTCTCTCTCCACAGATGCTGCCAGACCTGCTGAGTATTTCCAGTATTTCTTGTTTTTATTTCAGATTTCCAGCATCTGCAGTATTTTGCTTTTATTTACCATTTAAAACCATCCTACACTACCTAAAGCTAGCCTGCACCTCTTAAATGGGAAATGCATTCTGGCTGCAGCAGGTACTGGAAGTGGCAGGGGAAGACGTTCTGAGCAGGAAGAACACTGACTAATGACACAACAGAGCAGACAATGTGCTTCAAAGTTCTCAGGTGCTGCGTTGGAGGCCTTAGTGCTAGAGGTGGACAGGAGGAGAGATGTCCTGCATCAAGGGGGCCAAGAGCACCTTCCAGACAAATTCTGAGAAGGCAATGGGAGCAGATAGCCAATGTGGTCAGTGCAAGCAGTGTAGCCCTGAGGACCTGGATGCAATACTGCAAGAACTTTAATGACCTCACATGAGTGGTTGAGGTCAGTGAATTCATTTTGAAATTTACCAACTGCACCATGAGCCTCATACGCTGCTCAATTCACCACCCCCTTTCACTCACCTACAAGCCATCTCTATCAATCACAATTCATACATCACGTTCATAGTTTCACCTCACTGTCATGCTATCAACACTGCTGTAAGCCTCATACCCACATCTCACAGCTTGTAAACAGAGCTGGCTATTTTACCCTGACAGTCACATCACCCAAACACATTGCACCACACTCACTGACACACTTCCCTCTTAAAGGACAAGATGGCGCATAACCGGAGGCAGCAGCACTTAACCTGCAGTGAACAGGCATGGCTGCATGTCCTTACCCATCAATGGAGGAGACGATGCTCGTCATCATTGGAGCGGCCATGACTGAGGCCGTGGCCAGCAGCGAAGCTGAAACCATCTAAAAAGACAGTATGCTCATACCTAATCCTCCTCCTTCTCACATCCTACTTGCCCTGCATCCCACCATCTTTACTGATTTACAAGCTGCAGATGGTATTAGCATGTACCTCTTGCTGCCCGCCCCACCTCCCCTCATCACAACCCTACCCTGTGCCTATTCCTTTCAGTTACCCAAGAATCGCCATCTGGATAGGCTGTGGTGGTAGAGCAGGAAGATGGTGATGAAGAAGAAGCACCGTCATTCACTCTCTCACTTGCAGTCACCAGCTCAACTACTGACACTGCGTGTACTTTAGAGCATAGCTTAGAGGCAGGATGTGCGAGTAGCAAGACACTGAGCACAAGTGGCTTGCAGTCAGAACAGGGAACTAGTGTAGCACAGGTGCCAGCTCTCCACAGGGTGAAGGCGCACGCAGTTTCTGCTGCAGAGAATTCAGATGAGGACTTTGATAGAACAGCCTACAGAAAAAGGCTAATGGGTATGTACAATGAGCTGCCAGAAAGCCTGTGGTCAGTGTCAAGGAACATGGAGGAGTCTGGTACCATTTAGCAAAGGGCTTTGCTCAGAGCTTGGAACCCATCCTCTCCAATGTGGAAGTGGTGGTCAACTCCATGAGAACACTTGTGGAAACAACCATGATGCAGTGTCTGATGGTTGACAGCTCAGCTTCCATTGCAACACAAGCAGAAGCCATTCAACATCTGAGTGCTGCAGAAGCTCAAACTGAAGTCATGCAAGCTTAGCTTGCTGTCACGCAAGCTCAGACTGCTCACTGTTAATTGTGTGATTATCTGCAGGTGAAGGGAGTTAATTGGGGATTTAGTTGAGCACGTAAAAGCAGAGACTCACTGGGACTGGGAGAGGGATTTGTGTGAGGAGCTACATGGTTGTAACCCTTTTATTCTGCACAATAAATGTGAAACTGAGTAAATATAGGTTCCGGCCTTTTTCTTCTATAACAAGGTTTCTGGAGTTTAATATGGTAGCAGAGGATGGTTGCCTAAAGCTGAAGGTCGGAAAATATGAATTTCTTTTTGGATAGAAAACTGAAGTCTCAAGGGCCATTGTGAAAAATATGGCAGAAAGCAAGTGCAAATTGTCAGGGTATGATTACCCTCAGGAGTTTTCGGAGTCTGAACCATATGACCAGTGGAAGAATGAAGTGGATATGTGGATACGGGTTACATCTCTACCAAAAAAGAAACAAGATATGGCCTTGGCGTTGTCACTTCCTACCAAAGGTAAAATCAGAAGTAAAGTGTTTTCTGAAATGGATGCTCGTCAGTTGGATACTGATGAAGGGTTTACAGCGCAGTACAGGCCCTTCGGCCCTTGATGTTGCGCCGACCTGTGAAACCATCTGACCTACACTATTCCATTTTCATCCATATGTCTATCCAATGACCACTTAAATGCCCTTAAAGTTGGCGAGTCTACTACTGTTGCAGGCAGGGCGTTCCACGCCCCTACTACTCTCTGAGTAAAGAAACTACCTCTAACATCTGTCCTATATCTATCACCCCTCAACTTAAAGCTATGTCCCCTCGTGTTTGCCATCACCATCCATGGAAAAAGACTCTCACTATCCACCCTATCTAACCCTCTGATTATCTTATATGTCTCTATTAAGTCACCTCTCCTCCTCCTTCTCTCCAACGAAAACAACCTCAAGTCCCTCAGCCGTTCCTCGTAAGACCTTCCCTCCATACCAGGCAACATCCTAGTAAATCTCCTCCGCACCCTTTCCAAATCTTCCACATCCTTCCTATAATGCGGTGACCAGAACTGCACGCAACACTCCAGGTGCGGCCTCACCAGACTTTTGTACAGCTGCAGCATAACCTCGTGGCTCCGAAACTCGATCCCCCTACTAATAAAAGCTAACACACCATATGCCTTCTTAACAGCCCTATTAACCTGGGTAGCAACTTTCAGGGATTTATGTACCTGGACACCAAGATCTCTCTGCTCATCTACACTACCAAGAATCTTCCCATTAGCCCAGTACTCTGCATTCCTGTTACTCCTTCCAAAGTGAATCACCTCACACTTTTCCGCATTAAACTCCATTTGCCATCTCTCAGCCCAGCTCTGCAGCCTATCTATGTCCCTCTGTACCCTACAACATCCTTCGGCGCTATCCACAACTCCACCGACCTTCGTGTCACCCGCAAATTTACTAACCCACCCTTCTACACCCTCATTAAGGTCATTTATAAAAATGACAAACAGCAGTGGCCCCAAAACAGATCCTTGCGGTACACCACTAGTAACTAAACTCCAGGATGAACATTTGCCATCAACCACCACCCTCTGTCTTCTTTCAGCTAGCCAATTTCTGATCCAAAGCTCTAAATCACCTTCAACCCCATACTTCCGTATTTTCTGCAATAGCCTACCGTGGGGAACCTTATCAAACGCCTTACTGAAATCCATATACACCACATCCACTGCTTTACCCTCATCCACCTGTTTGGTCACCTTCTCGAAAAACTCAATAAGGTTTGTGAGGCACGACCTACCCTTCACAAAACCGTGCTGACTATCGCTAATGAACTTATTCTTTTCAAGATGATTATAAATCCTATCTATTATAACCTTTTCCAACATTTTACCCACAACCGAAGTAAGGCTAACAGATCTATAATTACCAGGGCTGTCTCTACTCCCCTTCTTGAACAAGGGGATAACATTTGCTATCCTCCAGTCTTCCGGCACTATTCCTGTCGACAATGACGACATAAAGATCAAGGACAAAGGCTCTGCAATCTCCTCCCTGGCTTCCCAGAGAATCCTAGGATAAATCCCATCTGGCCCAGGGGACTTATCTATTTTCACACTTTCCAAAATTGCTAACACCTCCTCCTTGTGAACCTCAATCCTATCTAGCCTAGTAGTCTGAATCTCAGTATTCTCCTCGACAACATTTTCTTTCTCTACTGTAAATACTGACGAAAAATATTCATTTAACGCTTCCCCTATCTCCTCTGATTCCACACACAACTTCCCACTACTATCCTTGATTGGCCCTAATCTAACTCTAGTCATTCTTTTATTCCTGATATACCTATAGAAAGCCTTAGGGTTTTCCCTGATCCTATCCGCCAATGATTTCTCTTGTCCTCTCCTTGCTCTTCTTAGCTCTCCCTTTAGATCCTTCCTGGCTAGCTTGTAACTCTCAAGCGCCCTAACTGAGCCTTCACGTCTCATCCTAACATAAGCCGCCTTCTTCCTCTTGACAAGCGCTTCAACTTCTTTAGTAAACCACAGCTCCCTCGCTCGACAACTTCCTCCCTGCCTGACAGGTACATACTTATCAAGGACACGCAGTAGCTGCTCTTTGAATAAGCTCCACATTTCGATTGTGCCCATCCCCTGCAGTTTCCTTCCCCATCCTACGCATCCTAAATCTTGCCTAATCGCATCATAATTTCCTTTCCCCCAGCTATAATTCTTGCCCTGCGGTATATACCTGTCCCTGCCCATCGCTAAGGTAAACCTAACCGAATTGTGATCACTATCACCAAAGTGCTCACCTACATCTAAATCTAACACCTGGCCGAGTTCATTACCCAGTACCAAATCCAATGTGGCATCGCCCCTGGTTGTCCTGTCTACATACTGTGTCAGAAAACCCTCCTGCACACACTGGACAAAAACGGACCCATCTAAAGTACTCGAACTATAGTATTTCCAGTCAATATTTGGAAAGTTAAAGTCCCCCATAACAGCTACCCTGTTACTCTCACTCCTGTTGAGAATCATCTTCGCTATCCTTTCCTCTACATCTCTGGAACTATTCGGAGGTCTATAGAAAACTCCCAACAGGGTGACCTCTCCTCTCCTGTTTCTAACCTCGGCCCATACTACCTCAGTAGACGAGTCCTCAAACGTCCTTTCTGCCGCTGTAATACTCTCCTTGATTAACAATGCCACACCCCCCCCTCTTTTACCATCTTCTCTGTTCTTACTGAAACATCTAAATCCCGGAACCTGCAACATCCATTCCTGCCCCTGCTCTACCCATGTCTCCGAAATGGCCACAACATCGAGATCCCAGGTACCAACCCATGCTGCAAGCTCACCCACCTTATTCCGGATGCTCCTGGCATTGAAGTAGACACACTTTAAACCAAGTTCTTGCTTGCCAGTGCTCTCTTGCGTCCTTGTAACCTTATCCCTGACCTCACTACTCTCAACATCCTGTACACTGGAACTACAATTTAGGTTCCCATTCCCCTGCTGAATTAGTTTAAACCCCCCCGAAGAGCACTAGCAAATCTCCCCCCCAGGATATTGGTACCCCTCTGGTTCAGGTGAAGACCATCCTGTTTGTAGAGGTCCCACCTACCCCAGAAAGAGCCCCAATTATCCAGGAAACCAAAACCCTCCCTGCTACACCATCCCTGCAGCCACGTGTTCAACTCCTCTCCCTATTCCTCGCTTTGCTATCACGTGGCACGGGCAACAACCCAGAGATAACAACTCTGTTTGTTCTCGCTCTAAGCTTCCACCCTAGCTCCCTGAATTTCTGCCTTAAATCCCCATCTCTCTTCCTACCTATGTCGTTGGTGCCTATGTGGACCACAACTTGGGGCTGCTCCCCCTCCCCCTTAAGGATCCCAAAAACACGGTTTAATCTTCTGTTAGGATTTTTGGATGAAATTTTACAAGAAAGATGACCTATTGAATGCGTATGTGGCATGGTCAGACTTTGATAGATTTCAGAAAACAGATGGTTATTCAATGAAGGAATATATCATGGACTTTAACAGACTATAAAAGATTGAGGAAATTCAATTTGGAGATCCCTGGCTCAGTGCTAGCTTTTAAATTGCTAGATTGTGCTAGGGTGTCGCGTATGGACAGGCTCCTGGTTCTAACTGGGATTTGGTTCATTGTCAAAGACTCCCTGTTGCACCAAATGTCCGTGGCCATAAAAAAAATCCTGGGGAAACAGTTATTTCCCACAGTCCTGGTAGAATAGGCGGGACATTCTGCGGTGACACAAAGAATGGAGGACTCAATGTTTACAGGATTTAGAAATAATCCAGGTACTGGACGCAGGCCTAAGTACAATGGAAGAGTTAAAGACAGGAAGAGTGAGGATGAAAGCATCTTTAGCAGGTATGAATATTACAATGGAAGACAGGGTTGGAACAAAGGTGAATGAATCTCAAGAATGCCCAAGGAATAGTTGCTTCAGATCTGACTCAAAGTATCATTATGCAATGATAAGCGGAGGGGCAGAGTCTTCAAAATAATACATGACGCAAGGTTAAGGACTATAAAAGTACTACCAGCTAGAGGCCTGCTACCCGACCCGAATCTGACGGGACCCGATGACGTGTCGGGGTCAGGTCAGGCCCATCTTCTTGGGCCGGCTTTCGGGCTCGGGTTGGGTCAAGCCGAGTCCAGATTGAGTTGGGTCGGATTGGGCTGGACACACACGATAAGTACTCTGCTGGTAAGTATTAAAAATAAAAATAAAAAACTTACCTGAACTGGGAGTCCGGGACGAAACTGAGACTGTGCAGTGAGCGAATAACGTCACTGATGTCTCGCGCATGCGCTGCAGCTTCTTGCAGGTTCGATGTCAGGAAGGTAAGTTAAGGGATGGTCGGCTCAGGTTGGGCCAAGTACTGGCAGGTTGGGTTTGGGGCAAAATCAGAGGGGCTCGGGTCCGCTGTGGTTCGGTTGGGTTCGGGTCGGGTTCTTTTTCCCGACCTAAAGCAGGCCTCTACTACCAGCTTTAGGTTTGATGATGACAACACATTGAAGTCACTGAAGAGAGTAGTAATCCCACGTAAAGTAGCTGGGGTAAGCCACTTTATCAGTACTGATGTAGTCTCCAGTGAGATATCTTTACTCTTGAGTAAGCCTTCAATGAAAAAGGCACAGATGAAACTTGATATGGAGCATGATAAGACAATTGTTTTTGGTAAGCCAGTGAATTTGCAGTTTACCCAGTCAGGGCATTATTGTATCCCCTTAACAAAACCTGATATTTCTAATCAGAGTGTTAGAGAGGTGTTGATGGCATCAGGTGTTACGAATCAGCGATAAGAGGCAAATTGTCTTAAACTTGCACAGGCAATTTGCTCACCCTTCTTGTCAGAGATTAAAAACCCTACTAAAAGTTGCAGGTGTGATTGATGAAGAGTATACGAGGATAATAGAAAAAATTAATGAAAAGTGTGAGATTTGTAAAAAGTATTGGAGAACATCATCACATTCTATTGCTAGCCTTCCATTGGCAAGTGACTTTAATGAGGTAGTTGCCACGGATTTGAAGGTATGGGGCAAAGACAAGAATATTTTCATTCTATATTTTATAGACCTAGCAACTAGATTTAGTCTACAATAACAAATAGTAAGGACAAAAGGGTGATTATAGACAAAATTATGGAAAAATGGATAGGAACTGGGCTTGGGGCACCAGCTATGTTTCTGACTGATAATGGAGGGGAATTTTCCAAGTGGCATTGGTTGATGAAATGTTACATAAAATCTTGACTGACCAGCCAAACTGCAAGTTGACAGCTGCCCTGGCATAGGCAGTTCATGCGAAGTATTCACTTCAGATGGTTGGGGGATATAGTCCCTATTAATTGATCTATGAGCGGAATCCCAAATTGCCTTCTGTACTGTGCGAAAGTCCTCCTGCTCTAGAAGGTACTACAATTGGTTTCATTTTTTCCTACACACTTGAATGCTTTAGATGCAGGGAGATGGGCTTTCATCAAGGCTGAGGTCTCTAAGAAAAATTGTAGAGCTCTGAGGCAACATATAAGGCCATCTGAGGTGGAATTTAGTTCAGGAGATTTGGTCTATTATAAAAGAGAGGGCCATACGGAATGGAAGGCCCTAGTAAGGTCATCTGTTGGGATGGTGAAACAGTAGTTATCAAACATGGAAATCAAACTGTTAAGGTTCATTCTTCACAATTAATCGGGGTTGATTACAAAATCTCAGAATCTGAGCAGCTGATAGAAGGAAAAGAGTCACCTTGTACCTTGAATACTCATGTGTTTTGTGATGAAGGTCCTGAGGCACAGGTAGATCAAGAGTTGGACAGTAATGTAACCGATCATGATGCTCAGGAAAGAGCTATCGCATCCAAAGGCCAATTGCCTTGATTAGGTACTTGGGTGACATATATTCCAGAGTGGTTTGGTAAATGGAGGGATGCGACAATTGTGGACATCACAAAACACATGAATATTCGAGGTACAAGGTGCCTCTTTTCCTTCTATCAGCTGCTCAGATTCTGAGGAAAATCTACAGGCAGATTTAAATATTGGTTAAATGTTCAAGATGATGGCCAAGAAGCCAGAGCCATGGACTGGCAGAATGGGGTGAAAGAGTGGAGGTTAAGAAAGCACAGTGCAAGTTTTGATAGTGGGTCAGGAAGTGATCACTTACTGGAGAAAGAGCAGCTGATAAAATGAGAGGGAGATCTTCTAGCAGTAGTTCTGAAAGACATCAAAGTGCTAATAGAGGCCATTGTATGAACAGATTCCACAATGAAATGAAGGCTAGAGGGCAGTCTCGGAATAGAACTAGAAGCAGAAGTCCTCATGATCGTGAAGTTTTAGTGGTTTCCAATAAACTTGAGGATAAACTAATCAGAGAAGCAAAACATAAGGAATTAGAGAGTTGGAGAGAGTTTGGGGTCTATTCTGAGGTACCAGATAGGGTACAGCCAGCCTTGTCACATAGATGGATTTGTACTGAAAAAGTCCTTCCCGATGGAATTTATAAGGCTAAAGCGAGGTTAGTTGCGAGGGGTTTTAAAGAGTGACTGGGTGATACCGATGTTAGAGTGGACTCTCCCACAGCTGGAAAAGTAATCTTAAAAATCTTTTTGGCTCTTTTGGCCACATATTCATGGGAATGTAGATCCATTGAGATAAAAGCTGCATTTCTGCAAGGTGATACTTTTCAGAGAGAGGTATATCTGAAACCACCTAAAGAGGCAGCAGATACAGAAGGAAAATTATGGAAACTGAACAAATGCATCTATGGCCTTAATGATGCTTCCAGGATGTGTTTTTTCTCGGTGAGATCTGTTTTGTGGAAAATTGGTTGTGTTCAACTAAAAGCAGATCCTACAATGTTTTATTGTTATCATAAAGGGAAACTTTCAGGCATCATGATGCACGTTGATGATTTCTTATAGGGTGGTACTGTGGATTTTGAGAAATACGTTATTAATAAGATTAAGGCAGAATTTAAGATTGGGAGTCAGGCTTGTGGGCCTTTAAATATATTGGTTTAGATATTAGCATAATAAGTCTGAATCAACAATCCTACTTAGAGAGTTTTACTCCTATCCCGGGTAATCCTGTTAGATTGTCACAGAAGGATGATGATCTATCTAAAGCAGAGATTGAGCAATTGCGAAGCCTGGTGGGTCAATTAAACTGGTTGGGCTCTCAGACTAGGCCTGATATTAGTTTTAATGTGCTGGAGTTAAGCACAATGATGAAACATCCAAAAGTTGAGAATGTTTTAAGGGCAAATAAAACGTTGAAAAAACTAAATCTGGAGAAATTTGTACTGAAGTTCCCTTCCTTAGGTGACCCAAAGAACATGAAGCTAATAATTTTTAGTGATGCTTCACATGCTAATCTTGCTGACGGGTATTTGAGTGCAGCTGGCTTCATAATATTTCAGATGGGTGAAAATGGGAAATGTTGTCCTTTAGCTTGAGAGGCTGAGAAAATAAAACGGGTTGTTAAAAGCACGTTAGCTGCGGAAACACTGGGTCTTATGGAGGCAGTGGACATGGGGTTCTATTTGTCAAATATTTTGGGTGAAATTCTGAACAAGGGACAACCTGAAGATAGGATACCCATTGAATGTTATGTGGATAATCGTCCTTTGTGGGACAATGTACACTCTACAAAAAGTGTGAGTGAAGAAAGACTACGTATTGACCTCGCTGGATTGAAACAAATGCTGGAGAGAAAAGAAATCTCCAAACTTAAATGGGTAGATGCAAGTCATCAGCTATCCGATTATTCTACAAAAAGAAATGCAAGTGCAAAGAGATTGTTGGAGGTTCTGATGAGGGGCGTCTCACAATGTAAAAACTTTGAACCCAATATGGAATTTAATTTTGATTTATTTTGAAATATTCTTTGAGCATGTTAATCTAAGTTGTATTGTAAAAGAAAGAAGGGAATCTGTTAATTGTGATTATATGCAGGTGAAGGGAGTTAATTGGGGTTTTAGTTGAGCACTTAGAACCAGACACTCACTGGGAATGGGAGAGGGATTTGTGTGAGGAGCTACATGTTTGTCATCCTTTAATTCTGCACAATAAATGTGAAACTGAGTAATTATAGGTTTCAGCCTTATCCTTCTATAACAAGCTTTCTGGAGTTTAACACTCACATTGAAGCTCAACTTGCTGCCACACAAACTCAGACTGCTGCCATTGTAGCTGCGGATACCAAGGTACAAAGGGGCTTGCAGGGTCTCTCAGCAATCTGTCCTGCTAACATGTGGCTAGGATCGCTGAGGTGCCCACCCCCAGTGATGGGACTGACAGTGGCATTATGGAGCACAAACTTCTTGTCTTCTTTCAGAATTAAAGCATTCGGCCTCCCACCACTGTTATTTCGCAAGTGCCCTTGCTGTTGCCATTCAGCTAGCTAGCTCAGACTGCTGCTGCATATGTCGAGGTGGTGTCCTCTGAAGCCAGGCTTTCTTGGGCCTGGGATGCTCAAGGTTGTCTTGCAAGGCCATTTGCTGTCCACTCCCCCCCCCCCAACTGAAAATCAGCAGCCTTCCAACAGCCATGCTACAACCACTAGGGTAACACTGCGTAGGAGCACTAGGACATGGAAGACAGGCACTAAAGGAACACGCAAGGGTGATTAGTTGACTTTTGTATGGAATATTGGATGGTTTGATTTATAAAGTTGGTTTTGAATGTTTTGTTGTGACTTTTATTTCAGCATTGTGGCCAAGAGGAGACTGTGATGGTCAGTTACTAGGGAAAGGTAATGTGTGAGACTGTTGGTGAATGGGGAATTGGGGTTAGGTTCACTGGTTTGCAGTCGGATGAGCTGATCACGGAGAGCCTGGCCAGAAAGGGGATGGGTGGGTTGGTTGCTTCATTCCTTCTTCCTCCTCTGCTCCTCAGCAGCTTTGTAGCTGATGGCTACACCCTCATGATGGTGAGGTTGTGTGGCATGCAGCAGACCATGACGAATCTTGACATATGTTCTGGCGAGTACTGTAGGGCTCCTCCAGAGTGGTCCAAGCAACAGAAGCATCGTTTAAGCACCCCAGTGGTCTGCTTGATCACATTTCATATGGAAGCATGGATTTTGTTATATGAATGCTGCCCACATGTGCATGGATTGTGCACTGGAGTTATAAACCAGGCAGTCAGTGGATAACCCTTGTTGCCCAATAGCCACCTTTTGGTTTGTCAACGTGGCTGAAATGCACACAGTACAGCAGATTGCTGCAGAATTGAAGGCATCATTGCAGCTGGCAGGATACTGAGGCTTGACCCCCATGATCCACTGAGTATAGTTGCACACCAGCTAGACATTGAGGGATTGGAATCCATTCAACTTACTCACGCTGCCTGCAAAGTGAGGTGTGGACAGTCAATGGCACCCTGCACCATAGGGAAGACTGTAATTCTGGCGAAGCTGCGTGCTCACTCTACCTGCTTCTCTCTGGCAAGAGAGATTGAAATGTAGCCAGCTTTCTTTGCATACAGAGCCTCAGTGACCTCCGTTATGCAATAGTGGATGCTGACTTGGGAGATTTTGCAAATATTGCCTGCTCCAGCCTGGAAGGGACCCGACACATTAAAGTTCATGGCCACAGTCAACTTTACAACCTGTGGCAATGCCGTCCTCACCCTGCTCTGAGGCTGTAACAGGTGGCAGATTTCAGTGAGAACCTGCTTAGTGAAGTGGGGATGCCTGACACATTGTTCTTGCTGAGGTTGAGGTAGGAGAATTGCTCCCTGAAGACCCAGGGTGGATATGACGTCCTGCCGAGAGCCTTTCTCCCTCTTCTCCTCAACCTTCTTCAAGAAGCTTGTCCTCCACTGTGTAACCTCTGCTTATTCTTTGCATCATGCTGCAGGCCAAGGGGGCACAAACTATTGCTCCCATGTTAGGGAGCAAGTGGTCTGAACAGAACCCTTGAACTCATGATCAAGTCCTTCAGCAAGTGCCTGTAGACTTCAGCAACTTAAATAGCAGTACAAACCACCAAACACCTCCACAAACCCAGCAACAGCCAGTATTAGAATTAGAATTAGAATTAGAATATTACAGCGCAGTACAGGCCCTTCGGCCCTCGATGTTGCGCCGATCATCTGACCTACACTATTCCATTTACATCCATATGTCTATCCAATGACCACTTAAATGCCCTTAAAGTTGGCGAGTCTACTACTGTTGCAGGCAGGGCGTTCCACGCCCCTACTACTCTCTGCGTAAAGAAACTACCTCTGACATCTGTCCTATATCTTTCACCCCTCAACTTAAAGCTATGTCCCCTCGTGTTTGCCATCCTCATCCGAGGAAAAAGACTCTCACTATCCACCCTATCTAACCCTCTGATTATCTTGTATGTCTCTATTAAGTCACCTCTCCTCCTCCTTCTCTCTAACGAAAACAACCCCAAGTCCCTCAGCCTTTCCTCGTAAGACCTTCCTTCCATACCAGGCAACATCCTAGTAAATCTCCTCTGCACCCTTTCCAAAGCTTCGACATCCTTCCTATAATGCGGTGACCAGAACTGCACGCAATACTCCAGGTGCGGCCTCACCAGAGTTTTGTACAGCTGCATCATGACCCCGTGGCTCTGAAACTCGATCCCCCTACTAATAAAGGCTAACACACCATATGCCTTCTTAACAGCCCTATTAACCTGGGTAGCAACTTTCAGGGATTTATGTACCTGGATACCAAGATCTCTCTGCTCATCTACACTACCAAGAATCTTCCCATTAGCCCAGTACTCTGCATTGCTGTTACTCCTTCCAAAGTGAATCACCTCACACTTCTCCGCATTAAACTCCATTTGCCATCTCTCAGCCCAGCTCTGCAGCCTATCTATGTCCCTCTGTACCCTACAACACCCTTCGACACTATCCACAACTCCACCGACCTTCGTGTCATCCGCAAATTTACTAACCCACCCTTCTACACCCTCATCCAGGTCGTTTATAAAAATGACAAACAGCAGTGGCCCCAAAACAGAACCTTGCGGTACACCACTAGTAACTAAACTCCAGGATGAACATTTGCCATCAACCACCACCCTCTGTCTTCTTTCAGCTAGCCAATTTCTGATCCAAAGCTCTAAATCACCTTCAACCCCATACTTCCGTATTTTCTGCAATAGCCTACCGTGGGGAACCTTATCAAACGCCTTACTGAAATCCATATACACCACATCCACGGCTTTACCCTCATCCACCTGTTTGGTCACCTTCTCGAAAAACTCAATAAGGTTTGTGAGGCACGACCTACCTTTCACAAAACCGTGCTGACTATCGCAAATCAACTTATTCTTTTCAAGATGATTATAAATCCTGTCTCTTATAACCTTTTCCAACATTTTACCCACAACCGAAGTAAGGCTCACAGGTCTATAATTACCAGGGCTGTCTCTACTCCCCTTCTTGAACAAGGGGACAACATTTGCTATCCTCCAGTCCTCCGGCACTACTCCTGTCGACAATGACGACTTGAAGATCAACAACAACGGCTCTGCAATCTCCTCCCTGGCTTCCCAGAGAATCCTAGGATAAATCCCATCTGGCCCAGGGGACTTATCTATTTTCACTCTTTCCAAAATTGCTAACACCTCCTCCTTGTGAATCTCAATCCCATCTAGCCTAGTAGGCTGTATCTCAGTAATCTCCTCGGCAACATTTTCTTTCTCTACTGTAAATACTGACGAAAAATATTCATTTAACGCTTCCCCTATCTCCTCTGATTCCGCACACAACTTCCCACTACTATCCTTGATTGGCCCTGTTCTAACTCTTATCATTCGTTTATTCCTGATATACCTATAGAAAGCCTTAGGGTTTTCTTTGATCCTATCCGCCAATGACTTCTCGTGTCCTCTCCTTGCTCTTCTTAGCCCTCCCTTTAGATCCTTCCTGGCTAGCTTGTAACTCTCAAGCGCCCTAACTGAGCCTTCACGTCTCATCCTAACATAAGCCGCCCTCTTCCTCTTGACAAGCGCTTCAACTTCTTGAGTAAACCACGGCTCCCTTGCTCGACAACTTCCTCCCTGCCTGACAGGTACATACTTATCAAGGACACGCATTAGCTGCTCCTTGAATAAGCTCCACATTTCGTTTGTGCCCATCCCCTGCAGTTTCCTTCCCCATCCTACACATCCTAAATCTTGCCTAATCGCGTCATAATTTCCTTTCCCCCAGCTATAATTCTTGCCCTGCGGTATATACCTGTCCCTGCCCATCGCTAAGGTAAACCTAACCGAATTGTGATCACTATCGCCAAAGTGCTCACCTACATCTAAATCGAACACCTGGCCGGGTTCATTACCCAGTACCAAATCCAATGTGGCATCGCCCCTGGTTGGCCTGTCCACATACTGTGTCAGAAAACCCTCCTGCACACACTGGACAAAAACAGACCCATCTAAAGTACTCGAACTATAGTATTTCCAGTCAATATTTGGAAAGTTAAAGTCCCCCATAACCACTACCCTGTTACTCTCGCTCCTGTCGAGAATCATCTTCGCTATCCTTTCCTCTACATCTCTGGAACTATTCGGAGGTCTATAGAAAACTCCCAACAGGGTGACCTCTCCTCTCCTGTTTCTAACCTCGGCCCATACTACCTCAGTAGACGAGTCCTCAAACGTCCTTTCTGCCGCTGTAATACTTTCCTTGATTAACAATGCCACACCCCCCCCCTCTTTTACCCTCTTCTCTGTTCTTTCTGAAACATCTAAATCCCGGAACCTGCAACATCCATTCCTGCCCCTGCTCTACCCATGTCTCCGAAATGGCCACAACATCAGGATCCCAGGTACCAACCCATGCTGCAAGCTCACCCACCTTATTCCGGATGCTCCTGGCATTGAAGTAGACACACTTTAAACCAAGTTCTTGCTTGCCAGTGCCCTCTTGCGTCCCTGTAACCTTATCCCCTACCTCACTACTCTCAACAGCCTGTACACTGGCACTGCAATTTAGGTTCCCATTCCCCTGCTGATTTAGTTTAAACCCCCCCGAAGAGCACTAACAAATCTCCCCCCCAGGATATTGGTACCCCTCTGGTTCAGGTGAAGACCATCCTGTTTGTAGAGGTCCCACCTACCCCAGAAAGAGCCCCAGAAATCAATCAGCAACAAACCTGAGAGTAGTTGATGATCACTTTAAACGGATATAAGCATCTCCCATCACATTAAGATGCTGAAGAGTGACTGCACAAAGAAGATGCGTATGGGTGATCTGCGGAGATCAACAAGCCCCAGCAGCTCTTGTTAATGCAAATAATGTTGAGGAGAGCTTGGTCCTTTGCCAGAGGGGACATGCGACCTTGGCCCACAACATTGGCCGCAAGGTGTTGACAAATTGCCATCAATCAAGAGCCTGGTATTCAACTGAAGTAAGGAATCTGGCAACAGAAGATTGCATCGCAAAATCGGATCCTATGGACTTTACTAAAGTTGTTTGGTGGTGACTTATTAACTCGGAGGTAATCGGCACATGGTGCGGGACCATCTAGATTATACTTCCGTTACTCAGAGGTCCAGTGGATGGATATAGACTAATTTGACAAACCTGAGCCCCAGTTGCTGGTTCCAGGCATTAATGTTGAGAGTTCAATTCTTTGTTAGTGTTTGTTGTTCCTCTTTGTACTGTTTGGTTTGTTAATAAAGCAACAAATCAGATGATGTATATAAGGGTAGGTGTCCAGACTGCTAACCAACCCTGAACTCCGTTGCGCCTCTGTGGGTGCAGTGTTCCATGCTTGGATGACATTGAAGGCACAGTTATATCTCAAAATCAGACCACATTGGTCCTCCTCCAGTATAGAGTTGAGTTGCTTTGGTTGTGGTCACTCCTGGGCAGTACTTTGAACATGGATGAACCATGTGAAAATTCTGATTGGGCACACCAGGCAGTTTAAGTAAAATAGTGCTGGTGATCCTTCCTGTAGCTGAAGACATATGTGAAGTTGAGAGGGAGGGTATTAGCTGGAGCATTCGGGTTGAAAATCCCAATACCGGCATCAAATCAGTGTTACATTCTGACTTATAGTGTTACATAATCTGCCATGAATAAAAGCAAAATACTGCAGAAGCTGGAACTCTGAAATAAAAACAAAGTGCTGGAAATACTCAGCAGGTCAGGCAGCATCTGTAGAGAGAGAAGCAGAGTTAACATTTCAGATCTGTGATCTTTCATCAGAACAGGCAACGGTTAGAATGATATTAAGTTTTAAGCAAGTGAAAGGAAGGGGAAGAGAACAAAAGGAAAGGTTTGTGATAGGGCAGAGGGCAGGAACAATTAAATGACAAAGTTATCATGAGGCAAAGGGAAAGGGAGTGCTAATGGTTGTGGTGAAAGACAAAGCATTAGTCCAGAGGGAGTGTTAATGGCTGCATAATGAGCAACTCTGTCCAAAAACACATGAAAAATCAAGTCTAAGGCAGGCACATGGTTAAAAAATCAAATAATAAAAAAGGTCAGTCATGTTCTGAAATTGTTGAAATCATTGTTGAGTCCTGAAAGCTATAGAGTGCCTAATCGAAAGATGAGGTGCTGTTCCTTGAGCTTGCGAAGATGTTCACTGGAACACTGCAACAGGCCAAGGACACAAATGTGGGCATGGGAGCAGGGTGGTGAGTTGAAATGGCAAGCAACCGGAAGCTCGGGGTCATGCTTGCGGACTGAGCGGAGGTGTTCTGCAAAGCAGTCACCCAGTCTGCATTTGCTCTCCACAATGTAGAGGCGACTACATTGTGAGCAGCGAATACAGTATACTAAATTGAAAGAAATACAAGTAAATCACGGCTTCACCTGGAAGGAGCGTTTGAGGCCTTGGATGGTGAGGAGAGGAGGTAAAAGGGCAAGTAATACACTTCCTGCGATTGCATAGCAAGGTGCCGTGGAAAAGGGACGAGGTGTCGGGAGTAATGGAGGAGTGGACCAGGGTGTCACAAAGGGAACGATCCCTTCGGAATGCTGACGGGTGGGGAGGGGAGGGGAGGGGAAGATGTGTTTGGTGGTGGCATCATGCTGGAGGTTGTGGAAATGGTGTAGGATGATCCATTGGATGTGGAGGCTGATGGGGTAGAAAGTGAGGATGAGGGGGACCCCTGTCGCGGTTCTGGGTGGGAGGGGAAGGGTGAGGGCAGAAGTGCGGGAAATGGGTTGGACACAGTTGAGGGCCCTGTCAACCACAGTGCGGAATCCTTGGTTGAGGAATAAGGAAGACATGACAGAAGCGCTGTTGTGGAAGGTTGCATCATCAGAACAGATGCGTCGGAGACAGAGAAACTGGGAGAATGGGATGGAGTCTTTACAGGAAACCAGGTGTGAGGAAGTGTAGTCAAGGTAGCCGTGGGAGTCAGTGGGTTTATAATGAATATTAATGGACAGCCTATCACTAGAGATGGAGATAGAGAAGTCGAGGAAGGGAAGCGAAGTGTTGGAGATAGACCATGTAAAGATGAGAGAAGGGTGGAAATTGGAAGCAAAGTTGATGAAGTTTTCCAGTTCAGGGTGAGAGCAGGAAGCAGCACTGATACAGTCATCAATGTACCGGTGTACCGGAAAAAGAGTTGGGAGAGGGGACTTGAGTAGGACTGGAACAAGGAATGTTTGACATATCCCACAAAAAGACAGGCATAACTAGGACCCATGCGGGTACCCATGACAACACCCTTTATTTGAAGAAGTGAGTTGAATTGAAGGAAAAGTTGTTCAAGGTGAGAACAAGTTCAGCCAGCCTAGCGGAGGAGGGTGGTGGTGGATGGGGACTGGTTGGACCTCTGTTCAAAGAAGAAGCGGAGAGCCCTCAAACCGTCCTGGTGGGGAATAGAGGTATAGAGAGATTGAACGTCCATAGTGAAGAGGAGGCGGTTAGGGCCAGGAAACTGGAATTGTCGAAATGATGTAGGGTGTCAGAAGAGTCACGGATAAAGGTGGGAAGAGACTGGATCGGGGAGAAAAGATAGAGTCAAGAAAGGAAGAAATAAGCTCAGTGGGGCAGGAACAGGCTGAAATGATGGGTCTACCAGGACAGTCCTGTTTGTGGATTTTGGGAAGGAGGTAGAAGCAGGCTGTCCAGGGTTGCGAGACTATACGTTTGGAAGCTGTAGAAGGAAGATCTCCAGAGGAGATGAGGTCAGTGACAGTCCTGGAGACAGTGGCTTGATGTTCAGTGATGGGGTCATGGTCCAGAGGGAGGTAGGAAAAAGTGTCTGGGAGTTGGCGCTCAGCCCCTGCAAGGTAGAGGTCAGTACGCCAGACAACAACAGCACCACCCTTGTCAGCAGGCTTGATCCCAATGTTGGGGTTAGAACTGAGAGAACGGAGTGCAGCAGGTTCAGAGGGAGACAGGTTAGAGTGAGTGATGGGAACGGAGAAATTGAGATGGCTGATGTTATGCCGACAGTTCTCAATGAAAAGATCACGAGTGGGTAAGAGGCCGGAGAGGGGGAGGATCCAGATGGAGCGTGAATAATGGAGGCGGATGAACAGGTCCGCTGGTCGGGTGGGGGAGGATTCCTGGTCAAAGAAGTGAGCCCGGAGGCAAAGACGATGGAAGAAGAGCTCAACGTCATGCCGAGCATGAAATTCATTGAGGTGGGGGCGTAAGACGATAAAACTGAGTCCTTTGTTAAGTGCAGATCATTCAGCATCAGAGATGGGAAGGTCAGAACGTATTGTGAATACACGGCAAGGGGTCAGATTAGGAGAAGGGATGGGGTCAGAGGAAAGTGAAGCGAAAGAAGGATCTGGAGGGGCATTAGTCCCCATGAGCTGCTGTAGCTTGCATTCCTTTACATCTGAAAGGAAGTGAAAAAGATTTTTGTTAATGCGTCGGATAAGAAAAAGGATGAAATGAAACTGTGGTGTAGGACAGCTTTGAGATAAGGTGAGTCGGTGCTTCTGGAGAGAGAGGTCGAGTGTGTACATGTGGTGGCACATGGCACTGAGTGTGGATCTCAGGATGTGGCGAGAGCAGCAGTCCGAGGAACGTTGTATTTCTCGGAGATAACTGTAATCTTGGGTGGTTTCAAAACATGAAGGATGGGGCTTCAGTTGGAATCCATGTGGAATAAGTCGGAGCTGGACACAGTTACTGAGGAAGGAGATGTGGCTGTGAAAACAAGTTTTGGTAGACATCTGATTAAACACCAAGAGGGAAATAGAAAGCAATGAAGGTGAACAAGGTAACAGAGACAAACAGAAGTCCCATCGGAGAGAAGAGCAGACCTTGTTCAAGGTAGGCATTCCTGGAAGAGAAGTGGCTGAACTTGTTCTCACATTGAATAACTTCTCCTTCAACTCATTGCGACATCACTTGCTCACTGCGCAGACTCAGTTTCGTCCCGGACTCCCAGCTCAGGTAAGTTTTTTTTTAATACTTACCAGCAGAGTTACTTACCGTGTGTGTCCGGCCCGACCCGACCCGACCCGAGCCCGAAAGCTGGCCCCGGAAGATAGGCCCGACCCTGACACGTCGTTGGGTTCCGCCAGGTTCGGTCGGGTAGCAGGCCTCTACTCCGAAGGGATCATTCCCTCTGCGACACCCTGGTCCACTCCTCCATTATCCTGACACTTCATCCCCTTCCCACGGCACCTTCCCATGCAATTGCAGGAGGTGTAACACCTGCCCTTTTACCTCCTCTCTCCTCACCATCCAAGGCCTCAAACAGTCCTTCCAGGTGAAGCAGCAATTTACTTGGTCAATTTAGTATACTGTATTCTCTGCTGACAATGCAGTCACCTCTACATTGGGAGACCAAACGCAGATTGGATGACCGCTTTGCGGAATACCTCCACTCAGTCCGCAAGCATGACCCCGAGCTTGCGGTTGCTTGCCATTTCAACTCACCACCCTGCTCTCATGTCCACATTTGTGTCCTTGGCCTGCTGCAGTGTTCCACTGATCTTCAACGCAAGCTCGAGGAGCAGCACCTCATCTTTTGATTAGGCACTCTACAGCCTTCCAGACGCAACAGTGAGTTCAATAATTTCAGAACATGATTAGCCTTTTTTAATTTTTTTTATTATTTTATTTTTAACTTGGTTTTTCATGTTGTGCTTTTGGACAGAGTTGTCCATTATTCTGCCATTAACACACTGTCTGGACTAATGCTTTGTCTTACGCCACAACCATTAACACTCCCTTTGCCTTTGTCCCATGACATCTTTGTCATTTAATTTCTCCTGCTCTCTACCCTATCACACACTTTCCCTTTTGTTCTCTTCCCCACCCCCTTCACTTGCTTAAATCCTAATACAGTTCTAACCGTTGCCAGTTCTGATGAAAGACACAGACTTCAAATGTTAACTCTGCTTCTCTCTCCACAGATGCTGTCTGACTTGCTGTGTATTTCCAGCACTTTCTGTATTTAATTTCATAATGTGCTTACTCTGCATACATCTGGCGCACACTCCCTGTGCCCTGCTAATGCCCTCGCCAAAATCACATGCAGTGCAGCCAGCACTAGAACTGTGCATTCACAACGTAGATGCTATTTTGAAACTGAAATGGCACCCATTGCATCAAAAATATAAGTGCTATGCTAAGGCCCTCCATAGTATACCGAGGGGCTGGAACCCGTGTAAAAGCCCTCGGGGCTGTGTACCAGAGAATGCCTGACATGGAGTATAAGTGTACTTTGCAAATATAACCTGTAAAGGTAAGTGTAATGAGGCACCTCATGTACTGTATTGAAAACAAACAGATCTGTATTTCACTTTATATAATGTCAAATTTGAACTGCTATGTAATTTATTTTTACAAATTTTATGAATAAAGTATATTTTGGGGGAAAAAAAGCGCTACACAGCCAAACTTTGCTGCACGTGTCTTCTGACTTTCCCAGTTGGACAGTTGGAATTCAATCTGGGCAAGTATGAGATCATCCACTTTACATCCAAGAGAGACAAATTGGAAATTTCTTTAATGGTGAGAGATTAGGAGTTGTGGAGTCGCAAAAGGATTTAGGGGTCCATGTACACAAATCACTGTGAGCTAGTTCACAGGTACAAAAAGCAATCAAAAAGGATAATGGAATGTTGGTCTTTATTCAATAGAGTTGGAATACAAAACTGAGGAAATGACAGGCCGAAATTTATGGTCCCGCTGCCGTAATTGGTGGTGGGCGTGGGCAGTCCACATGTCGTGGAGCCACTGCGATATTAAGAGCGGCAGCTCATTTAAATAGCCGGGGTGGACCAACCACCCCACTGACGTGGAGGGGGTGGACTGTCCATCCTCGGCAATGGTGTCAGCCACTTTTGCGCAGGCGCTGACGCCATTTTTAAAGAGCTTCAAGCCCGACATTTCAATTTATATATTTAAAGCTAGATTCATTTTTAAAAATTAAATAAATTGATCTTGACCCTCTCCGACCCCCTCCAATAACCATAGAATTCCTTGCCCTTGCCCCCTCCAAAAAATGCTTACCTGTGCACCTGACTTTCCCACCCACCCCCAAGTTCATAAACATCGCATTGTAACCCTTCCCACCATCCCCTACCCCAATCAGATGAGTTTGACCCCGCTCCTCCACCTCCCGCACTGAAAAACTTAACTGCTTCCCCCCTCCCCACCAGTGTTCTGCCTCGGATCCCCGGAGTGTCGGCCACCGGCACCAATATCTCACCGGGATGGACGGCGGGATGTACTTAATTCATTTATTTAAATTAATTTACATATTTAAATTGGGCTGCTGTGGCAGAGAGGCTGCCACCAGGCCTCGCTGCCGACGGCAATATGGGGCCGGACCTTCCTGGCGTCAAGGTCCGTGGCGGATCACTCCCTAGGCATTTTCCAACCCCCCCAACCACGACCCCTGATGTCGGGGGGGGTCTGTAAAATTTACCCCGACGGTTTAATTGCACAGGTCCTGGGTCAGACCTCTGCCACATTTTAGTCTTTGTCCTAGTGGAAAAAAAAACAGTTTTGGAAGCCCTCCTTCATAACTGTAACCTCTGATACCCAGTATGATGCTCGTGGCTGTTAGTTGTACCCTTTCCACAGATTTAATATTGTTCCTCTAATGGAACGTCCAATAATCTTAACTGTGGCCTCACTAATGCCATATTCTGTGCATTTGTATTCAGTGTCCCTATATATAAAACCTAGAATTTAATTTTCCTCTTTATGGCATTTTCTGCTGTTGTATGTATGTAAGGAATCTTATGAAATAATAATGTCAGTTTTAATATAATACATACAAGGTGCAGTGGTTTGTATTATTGGATGTTAGGACCATATGGATTCAGTTCATTTCAATCTGATTGGCAAAGGGGCTAATAATACTATTGCAGCTGTGCACTGTTGGGACTGCTGAATTGGAGATACCTGGTATGCCTGCTTGCATGAGGTCATCTCTCCTATGATGAAAGGTCAGCCCTTTGAAATGTTTGAATTTACTCCTAGCACATTCCATAAAAGACCTGTGTGTCTGATTGCAAGGAGACCTGGTGCCATTGCATTAGTGGCCATATAATGTCAGGCAATTTCAGTTTGAGTCACACAGCATGCTTGCAATTCTATTTCATTGATGTGTGTTAAGTTTGCAATTTGGATCATGGTATAATGTACTAACCTTCTACCTTGTGAAAACGTTGTATATTGCAATAGTTCAGCTTTGTTGATGTGCTGTTTCTAACCTCTAGTGTGTCTCTAGAAAGTCATCTGTGGTAATGCGTCCACTAGTCTCAATGGCAATCTATTCTTTTCACAGAAGCATTTCTTCCTTTTGTGCATATTTGAAAACTGTTATACTAAGTATCAGCATTTTAACTTAACAAATCCAATAATCTTTCACAACTTCCAAACTTCCAAAGCTTTCTAATTTGGTTGAGTCTTAAGTATCTTCAACAGAGCTGCTACTTCCAGTATTCTGACTGTTCATTCATTTCATGACATAATTAAGCTAAACAAATCTTAACACCAAAATCTTTTTTTTATCAGTTAGTATACTCTGAATGCCACCCCATATATGCTGTAACAATTAATAAATACCTGGCAGCTGTTTCAAGGCTATAACCTTATCTTAGGTTATAATTAACTGTTCTAAACGACTCAGACTTTGTTCTTGCCGTTTCATGAAACTTCTGCTTTGTAATCATTCTAAGACAATCCTGGAATCCTCTGTGTTTCATAATGGGAGCTCTCTACTGCACAGTATGACCTAATAAATAAGATGTCTGACTTTAGTTAGAATAATTAAGCTTCCCATAGATGTAGAGAATCTATTTGAAAATATGGTAAACATATTTCTGTTTATCAATAGTGTACATTACCATTTTAATTTTTACAATTTTAAGCAAAATATATATCCAAATTTATACTGAAAACTGATTACTGGATTATGTATGACCATCTGCTATAAACCTTGTTGGGCTACTCAGTAAAAGTCAAATTCACTGATCCCCTTCATGTCCGTCCCCCATCGCCCCAGCCATGATATATTTCAACAAAAACGGCTATGGAGAAAGAAGACGACGCAACTCTGCTGTAAAAAATTGACCCTCCAGGCTAATGCCTGCATTCCAAATCTTGGGTAGAAACAATTATTGTGTGTCATAATAGAACCAGAGAATGCGTCACCTCTATCAGTAGTGGTGAATAAACAGTGATACACATTTGCCGGGACATAATCCGTTAAGCTTGTTGCATTTCTATAACATCTTGAAACATCTTTATCACTGGCTCCAAAGCTTCCCTGCTTCCTTTAGTTATTTGTAAACATGCAAAATCAGTTGAAGGGAATATTTCAGGTTTCCATTGCACGCCCCATTCTGATGTTATTGAAAAAATTGTAACTGTTTACAGTGTTCTGCCCCTAACACATTAATGCCTCTTAAACACTGATATTCTATAAAAGAAAAACCAATTGAAAGCTCGCCAAAAGCATGATGAGTTGACTATGGTCTGCTCATTTGAATAATTAACTTTCTGTGTAGTTTTGATCTCTGTGCAGCTTGGAGCTAGCCTAACGGGAGATGTGGAAAATCTGGCTAGCATTCTGCCCTTAAAGGACGGAAGCCCAAACTTAAATGGCTACATGTGGGAGAAAATATTGCTTCACTTTTCATAAAGACTCAATGAATTTCTAAATATTTTTCAGCCTTTGCACAAGTAGTGTGGAGGGGGAGAAAGTGACAATGATAAATGGAATGAAATGCAGAGGTACTAAAGAGTCTCTCGAAAAATGTCACTAGGGAAGCACCCAACCTCCATTTGATGGCTAGTGAAATGAAAATGTTGCTGCATGAGAGGGTGTGAGAAGGATTTTTCTATGTAGCACTCTAGGATACTCTACCCAGGGGACAACAGTACACCATGCCATCAAGCTCAACAGCGTGTATAGTGGCTACAGCACTTGGAAACAGAGACAGAAGATAACTGTTGACTCCCTTGGAGAAGGCCATCCTGGATATGTTAGCATTTCAGAACTTGGAGGAATAGGAAAGGCTGAAACAGTGGGCAAACCACAAGTTCAGGACTAGTATCATCCTGCCCTTTGACCTTTCTTGATTTTCACTCACTCCCACACAGCCATACACTCAGCTGCACCATGACCAGACTCATTATCTTGCAATGCAATCCCTGTTTGAAGGTATTTGTTTCTTTTCTATCATTGTAGGCCTGAAATGGAGCCTGTCAGTGCTGCCAATGGCCCACAGCAAGATGAGCATCACCGTTATACTAATTCCAGATCTTGCAGTTAGACAATTTGAAGCACCAATTGAAGCAGAGTGCACACATGAGGAGAAAGTTGCAGAGGAGGTGCAGGAACCTGCCAACTTTATGGGTGTCATCAGTGTCCCTTGTACTTTCTGAAAAGCAGCAGCGCAGTGAAATTGGCAACCAATGCTTTGCTTCTCTTCGTCTTTGGTAGGAATGGAATTGAAAGTGATGCTTTTGGAACACGTGTGGCAAACATATTAGCTGAGAGTGTAGTGCTGGGCTGAAATGAACCACAGCCATAAATAGTGAAGGCCAGGGACACCTTGATTGCCATTGGCATGTTACAGGTTTGCTTCACTACATGTAACTTCACTACATAAGCCAAAGCCACAACTCTCTCCCTGCTGAGTCCAAACCTTTGAAAGCACTTGCCCTTCTTCATTATCAGATATGTGTATGCAAAGGATTGTAGATGTTTCCATTTTGTGGCAGAGCAAAGATTTGACAAGTCTGTTAAAATAACAGACAAAAAAGAAGGAAATCAATGCACAATTTTCTCAGTAACTTATGAAAAATCCCCATTTAGCATAATGCAATTGTTTGAAACAATGGTAACATCACATCATACTTTAATCATATTGAGTAATTAGCAAAGCATATGGGATCTTGGGCTTCATAAATGGAGGTATTGAGTACAGAAGCAGGGAAATTATGCTGAATCTTTATAAAGCTCTGGTTTGGCCACAATTACAGTATTACGTCCAGTTCTGATCATCATACTATAGAAAGGATGTGAGGGTCCTTGACAGGGTGCAGAGGAGATTTACCAGAATGGTTCCAGAGATGAGGGATTTTAGCTACAAGGTTGGAGAAGCAGGGGTGTTCTCCTTGGAGATTGAGGGGAGATTTGATAGAGGCATGCAAGATTATGACTTGTTTAGAAAAGTCAACAGAGAAAAGCTGTTCCCATTAGCTGATCATACAACAACTATGGGACACAAATATAAGGTTCTGAGCAAGAGATGTGGGGAGATGTGCGGAAGAAAATTTTTATGCAGCAAGTGGTAATGACCACGAACTCACTGCATATGAGGGTGGTAGAAGCAGAGACAATCAATGATTTCAAAAAGAAATTGGAGGGGGACTTGAGGGAAATAAACTTCCAGGGCTACAGGAGTAGAGTGGGGGAATGGGACCAAATGGATTGGAATGAGCCTAGGTGTATATGTGCATAAGTCATTGAAGGTGGCAGGACAGGTTGAGAGAATGGTTAATAAAGCATACATTGTCTTGGGCTTTATTAATAGGGCAGTAGAGTACAAGAGCAAGGAAGTTACGTTGATCTTGTATAAGACACTAGTTCGGCATCAGCTGGAGTATTGCGCCCAGTTCTGGGCGCCACACTTTAGGAAAGATGTGAGGCCATTGGAGTGTGAACAGAAAAGATTCACAAGAATGATTCCAGGGATGAGGAATTTCAGTAATGAAGATAGATTGGAGAAGTTAGGACTGTTTTCCTTGGAGGCTGAGAGATGATTTGATAGAGGTATTCAAAATCATGAGGGGTCTGGACAAAGTAGATAGAGAGAAACTGTTCCCACTCGTGAAAGGATCGAAAACGAGAGGGCACAGATTTAAAGTATTTGGTAAGAGAAGCAAAAGTGACATGAGGAAAAACTTTTTCATGCACCAAGTGGTTAAGGTCTGGAATGCACTGCCTGAGAACGTGGTGGAGACAGGTTCAATTGAAGCATTCAAAAGTGAATTAGACAGTTATATGAAAAAGAAAAATGTGCAGGGTTATGGGGAGAAGGCAGCGGAATGGAACTGAGGGAATTGCTCATTCGAAGAGCCAGCGCGGACACGATGGCCTCCTTCTGCACTGTAACGATTCTGTGAGTGTTCTACAGAGAGCCAGCATGGACTCGATATGCCAAATGGCCTCCTTCTGTGCTGTAATGACTCTATAATGTAGGGAATAATAAGTTAACTTGCATTATAATTAGTGTTTTAGATCTATTTTTCCCCATTATAATAATGATTTTAAGTTTATATTCCCTGGATTACATTTTCATGTTTCCATTCCCCTCTGATAATTAGTTTCAGGTTTTTAATCCCCCCTCCCTTACTAATAATCACAGTTTGAGGTTTCTACTCTCCCACCAATTATAATTACAGTTTCAAGTTTCTACTCTTACCCCAGTTTTAATATGGTTTCAGTTTTCTTTTTTCTTTTCCCAATTCTGGTCTTTATTTCTAGTCAAATGGAGTCTTTTCATTGTTAAGGGTTTAAGGATTTAAAAGGGTGAGCTCTAAATACTGTACCTAAATTGGTTCAAATAACAGGGCCAAAATGTTTTGTGTATGCTACCTTTGTGGCTGATTTTATTGAAAATGATGCTGATCTTGGATCCTGTTTTATAACTAGAACTTTTATCGAACCCTTCAGAATTTTTAAATTTACAATTGCAAGAGACATAAATGTCAATTAAAATAATTTATATTGGCACATTAGTAGCAAGACGATAGTTAAAAAGTTGGTATGGTCACTAAGAGATGAAGGAGACAAGCTTAGATTGGAGAGTAAGGAGATGACAGATACTAAGTACTTTGCCCCAGTTGCCACATATGAGATGGATGTTGAGATTGTAGAATTGCCAGAACAATTAATGAATTATTATTTAAAGAGAGATGATACTTAAATTTAAGGTAGATGCATCAAGACCAAATAGTTTACATTCAACTGTCCTGAGGGAAGCGAGGGAAGAAATAGCAGAGACTCTGGCTATAATTTCAGGTTTTTTGGCAAAGAAAATTAATGCCAGAGGATTCGAAGATGTCAGATATGACACTCATCAAAAAAGGAAATAACCTATTCATTAGATTAAATCAAAGGGCAGTTAGTCTTGCCTCAATTGTTGGTAAACAACTAGAGGCTATAACACAGAATATAAGTACATGAAGAAACATGAGTTATGAGGGCCAGTCAGCAGGGATCTCTTCTTGGTGAACTTTATAGAATTTGTAGAAGAAATAAGGTATAAGATAGATGTAAATAAGGACGAGATAAAGGAAATGCAGTGTAGTTTATATAGATTTTCAAAAAGTATTTTATAAAGTAACACTTGAGAAACTTAAGGCAAAGGTAATGGCACATGAAATGAGCAGAAGAATGAGTAATGGCACATGAAATTAAGAAGAATGTGACAACATGAACATAGGGATGGTTGGAGGGCAGAAAGCAAAAAAAAAACAGTAAAAAAAAGTTACTTGGGCCTGAAAGATGTGGTGTTTCACAGTGCTCTGTATTTGGGCCACATACATAAATGATCTGGAGTTCTGAATACAGGAATCAATATTAAAGTTTGCTTATGACGCTAAATTGGAGATATGGAAAATTGTGATGGCAGAAGGATGTAAATAAGCTAGAAGGATGAATGGATAGATGGTAGAAGTAATTCAAAATAGATAAATTGGAAGTAATGGCTGGAATTTTAAGTCCCCCCCCCCCCCCAGAAAGCATGATGGTAGCCAGGGTGGGGAGGAGGGGGGTCTGTGGTGGGTGGGGGTCGTAAATTGGAGCAGGAGGCTTGGGGGGCCCTTGCCAACCCACTCCTGCTGCCACTTTAAGCAGGGTGGTGGCGAAAAACGGCCTGCCCGCCCCGGGCCAATCAAAGTCCTTAAGTGGCCACTTAAGGGCCTCAGCCTGCTGCCATTGGCATTTTACCCTTGGCTGGCGGGCAGCCCAGGCCCAAGAAAAGCTGCCTATTAAAAGTAGGTGCCTACTTTTAACTTTTTTCAGGCGGATGGCTCCCGTCCACCAAGGGTAAAATTCCGGCCAATATATTTTGAAAGGAAGAGTAGGGAAAGGAAATACACCTTATTTAGCAAAATGTTAAATGCAATGGAGGACCAGAGGGACCTTGTTGAGCAGATACATAGGGCACAATTTTCCTGGCCCTGTGGTGGCGGGCTTGGAGGCGGGCAGGAAAATGGGACGAGATGCACTGCGACAGCTCCCTGATGGATTCCCGCTGCCAGGGATGTTTTGCATGGGTGGGCAGGAAGGCAGATCGGCTGCCTGTACCACAGAGATGGGCAGCCTATTTAAATAATGAAGGCCCCAATTGGGGCAATTTTCTGGCCTCAACATTGTTGCGGTGGCAGAACGGTGTCCTACCGCATTTTGAGGTCACAAGTTTAATGGAGGTAGCCTCCCTGTGGCTCCATTTCCCTTGCATCTCTTGCCCCAAGCCTTGTATTTGTGTCCGCTAATTATTTTTACAACTGTGGGATGCCTCTATTTTGAGGCGCCCTTTCTGTCTCCTACCTGCCTCAGCAGTGCCACCTCTCCCAATAGGGCTGCCAAGGCTCTAGAGGCCAATTAGGAAGCTGTCTCTAGGAAGATTGCTGAGCAGTTCTTGCTTCCAGCAAGTGCGGGCTTGGGGCCCCCATTTGGTTCTGACATCGGGGTTCCGAAGCCTGCAGGAAAATCCTGCCCATTGGTCATTAAAGATAACAGCCCAAGCAGATAGGGTTATGAAAAGGCAGACAGAATCCCTGGTTTATAGTTAAAGGCATAGAATACAAAAGCAAGGAATTAATGTTAAACTTTATAAGCCCTTCGGTTTATCACAGAATAATACAGTGCAGAAGAGGCCCTTCGGCCCATCGAGTCTACACCGATGCATTAAAGACACCTGACCTGTCTACCTAATCCTGTTTGCTCGCACTTGGCCCATAGCCTTGAATGTTATGACGTGCTAAGTGCTCATCCAGGTACTTTTTAAAGGATGTGAGGCAACCCGCCTCTACCACCCTCCCAGGCAGTGCATTCCAGACCGTCACCACCCTCTGGGTAAAAAAGTTCTTTCTCAAATTCCCCTTAAACCTCCTGCCCCTCACCTTAAACTTGTGTCCCCTCGTAACTGACTCTTCAACTAAGGGGAACAGCGGCTCCCTATCCACCCTGTCCATGCCCCTCATAATCTTGTACACCTCGATCAGGTCACCCCTCAGTCTTCTCTGCTCCAGCGAAAACAACCCAAGCCTATCCAACCTCTTCATAGCTTAAATGTTCCATCCCAGGCAACATCCTGGTGAATCACCTCTGCACCCCCTCCAGTGCAATCACATTCTTCCTATAATGTGGTGACCAGAATTGCACACTGTACTCCAGCTGTGGCCTTACCAAAGTTCTATACAACTCCAACATGACCTCCCTGCTTTTGTAATCTATGCCTCGATTGATAAAGGCAAGTGTCCCATATGCCTTTTCCACCACCATATTAACCTGCCCTTCTGCCTTCAGAGATCTGTGGACAAACACGCCAAGGTCCCTTTGTTCCTCGGAACTTCCCAGTGTCAGGCCATTCATTGAATACTTCCGTGTCACATTACTCCTTCCAAAGTGTATCACCTCACACTTTTCAGGGTTAAATTCCATCTGCCACTTTTCTGCCCATTTGACCATCCCGTCTATATCTTCCTGTAACCCAAGACACTCAACCTCACTGTTAACCACTTGGCCAATCTTTGTGTCATCCACGAACTTACTGATCCTACCCCCCACATAGTCACCTATGTCGTTTATATAAATGACAAACAATAGGGGACCCAGCACAGATCCCTGTGGTACGCCACTGGACACTGGCTTCCAGTCACTAAAACAGCCATCTGTCATCACTCTCTGTCTCCTACAGCTATGCCAATTTTGAATCCACCTTATCAAGTTACCCTGTATCCCATGTGCATTTGCTTTCTTGATAAGTCTCCCATGTGGGACCTTGTCAAAGGCTTTGCTGAAATCCATGTAAACTACATCAACTGCACTACCCTCATCTACACACCTGGTCACATGCTCAAAAAATTCAATCAAATTTGTTAGGCATGACCTCCCTCTGACAAAGCCATGCTGACTATTCCTAATCAAATTTTGCCTCTCCAAGTGGAGATAGATTCTCTCCTTCAGAATTTTCTCCAATAGGTTTCCTACCACTGACGTGAGACTCACTGGTCTGTAGTTCCCTGGCTTATCTCTACAACCTTTCTTAAATAGTGGGACCACATTAGCTGTTCTCCAGTTCTCTGGCACCTCCCCCGTGGCCAGAGAGGAATTAAAAGTTTGGGTCAGAGCCCCTGCAATCTCCACCCTCGCCTCCAACAGCATCCTGGGACACAAATCGTCCGGACCTGGAGATTTGTCCACTTTTAAGCCTGCCAAAACATCCAATACCTTGTAACTCCCTATGACAATTTGCTCAAGAACCTCACAGTCTCTCTCTCTGAGTTCCATATCTACATCCTCATTTTCTTGGGTGAAGACAGATGTGAAGTATTCGTTCAACGCCCTACCAATGTCCTCTGGCTCCACCCACAGATTTCCCCCTTGGTCCCTAATTGGTCCTACTTTTTCCCTGGTTATCCTTTTCCCATTGATATACTTATAGAATATCTTAGGATTTTCCCTACTTTTACCAGCCAGAGCTTTCTCATATCCCCTCTTTGCTCTCCTAATTGCTTTCTTAAGCTCCATCCTACACTTTCTGTACTCCACTAATGCTTCCGTTGATTTGCTCTCCTTGTATTTGCTAAAAGCCTCTCTTTTCCTTCTCATCGTACCCTGAATGTTTCTGGTCATCCATGGTTCTGTGGGCTTGTTGCTCCTACCTATTACCCTAGAGGGAACATGTTGGGCCTGTACCCTCCCCATTTCCTTTTTGAATGCCCCCCACTGCTCTTCTGTAGATTTCCCGACAAGTAACTCTTTCCAGTCTACCTTGGCCAGATCCTGCCTTATTTTACTAAAATTCGCTCTCCCCCAATCCAAAACCTTTTTTTGCAACTTGTCTATTTCTTTCTCCGTAACAAGCTTAAATTGTACCATGTTGTGGTCACTATCACCAAAATGCTCCCCCACCAACACATCAACCACCTGTCCGGCTTCATTCCCCAGAATTAGGTCCAGCACTACACCCTCTCTTGTTGGATCCTCTACATATTGAGCTAAAAGGTTCTCCTGTATACATTTTTAAGAACTCCACTCCATCTAAGCCGTTAACACGATGACTATCCCAATTAATGTTGGGAAAGTTGAAATCACCTAATATAATTACCCTATTATTATTTCTACACACCTCTGCGAATTGCACACGTATTTGCTCCCCAATTTCCCGCTGACTATCTGGGGGTCTATAATAAACACCTAGCAATGTGGCTGTCCCTTTTTTATTCCTAAACTCTACCCATAAAGCTTCATTTGATGCCCCCTCCAAGATATCATCTCTCCTTACTGCAGTAACTGACTCCTTAACTAATATTGCAGTGCCCCCTCCTCTTTTACCCCCTCGTCTGTCTCACCTGAAGATTCTATATCCCAGGATATTGAGCTGCCAATCCTGCCCCTCCCTCAACCATGTCTCCGTGATGGCTACTATATCACAATTCCATGTGTCAATCCTTGCCCTTACCTCATCCGTTTTAATCTGTAATACTCCTGGCATTAAAGTAGAGGCCATCCATCCTGGTCTTACTCCCTTGAAACTTACTTCCGCTGTATTCCCTCTGACTTGTTTGCTTTCCTGTGTTTAGCTGTGTCCCTATTCTGCTAGGAGTCTGCGTCCCCTCCCCCTGCCAAATTAGTTTAAACTCCTCCCGCCAGCAAGGATGTTAGTCCCCCTCTGGTTCAGATGTAGACTGTCCCACTTGTACAGGTCCCACCTTCCCCAGAAATGGTCCCAGTGGTCCAGGAATCTAAAACCCTCCCTCCTGCACCAACTCTTAAGCCACGCATTCATCTGTGCTATTCTCCTATTTCTATACTCGCTAGCACGTGGCACTGGGAGTAACCCAGAGATTACAACTCGAGAGGTCCTGCTTTTTAGTCTACTGCCTAACTCCTTGAATTCTTGATGCAAGACCTCATCCCTCTTTAGTTGGAGTACTGTGTGTAACTTTGGGTACTATTATGGGAAGGATATAGGAGCAATAGAAATGGTGCATTGTAGATTCACTAGGATGTTACTGGAGATAAGGAGTTGAAGTGATGAGGAGAGACTTGAGAATTGGGGGCGGGAGCGGTTGGGGGGGGTGGATTTCACAAGACCTAAGAAGGTTAGAGACCTGATGTAGGTCTTCATGATAATGAAAGATTATGATGGGGTAAATAGTGCACACAACCAAAATGTAGTAAATCAGGGAAAGAGTAATTAAGTGTGTTTTGAAAACCTGAGGTTTGTAGGGGGAAGAAATTTCTGGTTAGAGAGTTTTGAGTTACCTTGGTCATAAGTTTTGAACTTAAGGTTGCAAGATTAAACCTAATCGCCACAAAAAATATTTCTCTATGAAGGGGGGGGGGGCTTTTTTTAAAGAGATTCTAATTCTATTAATTTGTAAAAAATTTTTTAACAAGAACATGGTTGCATATACAACTGCAGAGGAAAGAAAACTAGGGTTAAAGAATATTTTTTGATTATTGAGCACCCCTTTATTATAAGAGAATACATTTCAATGCATTAGGAACACAGGAGTAAGCCATTCAGCCCACCGAGCCTGCTCCGCCATTCAATATGATCATGGCTGGTCGTCCACTTCAATGCCTTTTTCCCACACTATCCTCATATCCCTTTATGTAATTTGTATTTAGAAATCTGTCAATCTCTGCTTTAAACATACTCAATGACTGAACTTCCACAGCCCTCTGGGGTAGAGATTTCCAAAGATTCACAAACCTCTGAGTAAAGAAATTTCTCCTCATCTCTGTCCTAAGTGGCTTCCCCTTATTTTGAAATTGTGCCCCCTGACTGTAGACTCCCCAGCTAAGGGAAACATCTCACCTGCATCTACCCTGTCTATCCCTTTAAGTATTTTGTAGGTTTCAATGAGATCACCTCTCTTTCTTCGATACTCGAGAGACTACAGGCCCAGTTTCCCCAATCTCTCTCCATAGGACTGTCCCACCATCCCCGGAGCAAGTCTGGTGAACCTTCGTTGCACTCCCTCTATGACAATAATATCCTTCCTAAGGTAAAGGGACCAAAACTACACACAGTATTCCAGGTGCAGTCTAATCAAGGTTCTATACAATTGAAGCAAGACTTCACTTCTCCTGTACTCAAATCCTCTTGTGATAAAGGCTAACATACTATTAGCCTTCTTAATTGCTTGCTGCACCTGCATGTTAGCTTTCAGTGACTTATTGACAAGGACACCCAGGTCCCTTTTGTATATCTACACTTTCTAATCTCTTACCATTTAAGAAATATTCTGCACATCTGTTCCTCCTACCAAAGTGGATAACCTCACATTGTTCCACATTATATTCCATCTGCCACATTCTTGCTTACTCACTAAGTCTTTCTAAATCCCCTTGAAGCCGCTTTGCATCTTCCTCACAGCACACATTTCCACGTAGTTTTGTGTCATCCGCGAACTTTGAAATACTACATTTAGTCCCCACATCCAAATCATTGATATATATTGTGAACAGCTGGGGCCCAAGCACTGATCCCTGTGGTACCCCACTAGTCACAGCCTGCCAATGTGAGAATGACTCATTTATTCCTACTCTTTGTTTTCTGCCTGTTAACCAATCCTTAATCCTTGCCACTCTATTACCTCCTATCCCACATGCTTTAGTTTTGCTAACCATCACAGCCTGCCAATGTGAGAATGACCCGTTTTTTCCTACTCTCTGTTTTCTGCCTGTTAACCAATCCTTAATCCATGCCACTATATTACCTCCTATCCCATGTGCTTTAGTTTTGCTAACCAACCTCCTGTGGGGGACTTTGTCAAAGGCCTTCTGAAAATCTAAGTATACTATGTCCACCGACTCCCCTTTATCAATTCTGTAAGTAACATCCTCAAAAAACTCCAACAGGTTCGTCAAACAAGATTTCCCATTCATAAATCCATGTTGACTATGCCCAATCAGATCATTATTATCCAAATGTCCATTTATCACATCCTTTAGAATAGATTCTAGCATTTTCCCAACAACTGATGTAAGGCTAACAGGTCTGTAATTCCCTGTTTTCTCTCTCCCTCCCTTCTTAAATAGTGTGGTGACATTTGCAACCTTCCAATCTGCAGGAACTGCTCCAGAATCCATAGAAATTTGGAAGATGATCACCAGTGCATCCACCATCTCCACAGCTACCTCTTTCAACACTCTGGGATGTGGAATATCAGGTCCTGGGGACTTATCAACCTTCAGCCCCATTAATTTCTCCAATACAACCTTATTAATACTAATTTCCTTCAATTCCTCATTCCCCCTAATCCCTTGGATCTCTAATTCTGGGAGATTTCTTGTATTTTCCTCAGTGAAGACAGACACAAAGTAATCATTTGGCTTCTCTGCCATTTCTCTATTCCTCATTATTAATTCTCCTGACTCTGCCTGTAATGGATCCACATTTGTCTAAGCCAAACGTTTCCTTTTTACGTACCTATAGAAGTTTTTACAGTCTGTTTCATTTTCATTCATAATCCATCCATTATGCTTGCTGTTCTTGCTGCTAAAACGAACTAACGTCAAACCTAACTATGTGTTGAGTTAGCTGACTCTGACCAGCGCCCTTGCTTTCGGAAGGAAGAAACAGTTATGTTCCTGCTCCTGAAAGCTCATTCCAGATGGAAAGTGTGAACTTGTAGTCACTGGGTGAGGATAGGATTGGGCTTCCACTGATTCAGTTGGATAACCTGCCAAAGTGTCAAAACTTACATATGATTAATAGCCACTTGGATAAGGTACCAGAAAACAAAATTATTCCATGCAATCAAAACCTCATAAGCAGTCATTACGTTAGAAGAGAATAGATGGGGAGTAAATTGACAAGAAAAAACACAAAAGAAGAACTGAAGATGACCACCTGAGGGTGCTCCTGTACAATGGATGGTCACATGGTTGTGGCCAATTGTCTTATAAATTCTAGTTATTTTCCAGTTGAATTAGTTGCTTTGCCCTTGTAAGTGGAGTGAATTTCTCTTTAGTTGAATGATTACAGCACCTACAGGAATGCCCTATTCTTTCCTCCTCCCCTCATGCCTATATCTGCCTTTTAATTTACCAGCACTTCCTCCTTCAGCCAGAAGGATAAATCAGTCTGAACCATAGATGCCTCTAAACCTACTGCCAATGCTATTTCTTAAACTACCTGACAGGAGATTATTTTTTGGTATGCCACAGTCTTCTTTCTCTTCTCCCTCTCCTCCTCCCACCCTCCACCGAAGTGATCCACACAGTGACATTCCAGCATCAAACTAGAAAAAGTTCTCCACAGAGCAATTGAGTTCTGTTGTGACTCAAGACCAGGACTCAATCTGACAGTGCTCTGATTGGAACTCTATTTATGGAGTCTGTTAAGGACTTATCAATCTGCAATAACTTGGACATTACTATTACAGCACTTAGAGCTCGTAGTGTCGTACAGTATAAAAGAAATACATTTCGCTATTTGATTAACAATGTTGGTTTTGAATGTATTAATAAAATATTGATTTCAAATAATTACATACATAGAAGTTAATATTTAAATTTGTTATTTTTCATTAAGTATTATGAAGGAATATATTTGGTATGGTAAAACCATGAAGTTTTGGAGTTAATTTGTTCCTTAGGCCTTTTGAGAACACCAGGTTTAGCTGCATCCCTATTCCCCCTCCAGGATTCCCAGATAAGTTAGATGCATGGACAGTAGACGATTGCTAGGAATCCCAATAAGAGAAAATGTAAAACAGTTGAATTAATGTACATTTTAAGGTTACATTTTTTCAACCCTTCTAGTAGTGTTGATGAAAAATTGTCTCTGAGCTTCCAACTGCAATGCCCAAGTTCTGCTCATCCTCCTCAATCTTCCCACAACCTTCAATATGATCAACCACTCCATCGTCCTCTTTTCCTTCTCTTCTTGGTCAGCCCAATATTGCAAGCACATGTCCAGCAATGACGCTTCTTCCTATCCCCACATGGTCACAGTTAGTGTGTCTCAAGTATACATCCTTGGCCACCCCATTCCTTATATACAGCTTCCCTCATGTCAACATCATTATTAAGCATGGGATCAGCTTCCTTATATATGCCATGACATCCAGCTTTACCCGTCTGCAGCTATCCTTGACACCACAGGTTATCTATGCTGCTTGTCAACATCAAATCATCGATGAGCTAGGATTTTTTTCTAATTTAAACACTGGCAAACCAATGACATTTCATTTGATTTCTTCCAAATTTCACACTTTCCAATTCCATCTACTTCCCCAGTTGCTCAGTCAGGCTTAATCTGATAATGCATAAGCTGCATGTCCCTGAGTGGATCTTCAAACCCCACATGGGGTCCATCACTAAGATCATCTAATTCCATTTTTCACTGAAACTTCATCGACATCATCATTTCCAGTTTCCCGACAAAGTGGAAAATTGCCTAGGTGTGTCTTGTCCACAAAAAGCAAGACAAATCCAATCCAGCCAATTTCTGCCCCATCAACCTACTCCCAATCATCAGCAAAGTGACGAAGGGGTCGTCAACATGCTGTCAAGTGGCACTTACTCAACAATAGTCTGCTCACTGATGCTCAGTTTCAGTTCTGCCTGGACTACTCAGTTCCAGACCTCAATCCAGCCTTGGTTCAAACATGGACAAAAGAGCTGAATTCCAAAGGTGAATTGAGAGTGACTGCCATGACATCAAAGCAGTATTTGGCTGAGTGTGGCATCAAGGAGCCCTGGTAAAATTGGAGTCAGTGGGAATTGGGAATAATTCTCAGTCACACCTAGCATAAAGGAAGTTAGTTGTGGTTGTTGGAGACCAATCATCTCAGCCCCAGGACCTCGCTGCAGGAGTTCTTCAGGGCAGTGCCCTAGATCAACCATCTTCAGCTGCTTCATCAAAAACCTTCCCTCCATCATAAGGTCAGAAGTGGGGATGTTCACTTATGATTGCAAAGTGTTCAGTTCCATTCTCAATTCCTCAGATAATGAAGCATTCCATGCCCAAATCCAACAAGACCTGGATAACATTCAGGTTTGGGCTGATAAATGGCAAGTAACAATTGTGCCACATAACTTTTTTTTTATTTCCAAAATATACTTTATTCATAAAAATCTAAAAAATACATGACAAAACAGTTCTAAACAGCACCAAGTCAAAAATTACAAACAGTGCAAAGGAGGTCAGTTTCCTTCAATACAATCATGAGTTGCCTCACAACCCTTCCATTTCATTTCTCATGCCATATACATTTTACAGCAAATGAAAATTTTGCCGATACAGTTCGAGGGGTTTTCCATGGATCCAGCCCCTCCGTTCAGCTTGGTGGGGGGATCTTACACAGTGGTCTTTCCCCATTGAGCCTTTGCTGCGGCTGCCCCAAGCTTTAGTGTGTCCCTCAGCACGTAGTCCTGGATCTTGGAATGTGCCAGTCTGCAACATTCGGTCGTGCATAATTCTTTGCTCTGGAAGACCATCAAGTTTCAGGCAGACCAAAGGGCGTCTTTCACCGAATTGATAGTCTTCCAGCAGCAGTTGATGTTTATCTTGGTGTACGTCCCTGGGAACAGTCCATAGAGCACAGACTCCTGTGTTACAGAGCTGCTTGGGATGAACCTCGACAAAAACCACTGCATCTCTTTCCACACCTGCTTTGCAAAGACACATTCCAGAAGGAGGTGGGCAACCGTTTCTTCCCCACCACAGCCACCTCGAGGGCATTGTGCGGAGGGGGTGAGACTTCGGGCATGCAGGAAGGATCTGACTGGGAGGGCTCTTCTCACCACCAGCCAAGCTACATCTTGGTGCTTGTTTGAAAGTTCTGGTGATGAGGCATTCCGCCAAATGACTTTGGCGGTCTGCTCGGGGAACCATCCGACAGGATCCACCATCTCCTTTTCCCGTAGGGCCTTGAGGACATTCTGTGCAGACCACTGCCTGATGGATCGGTGGTCAAAGGTGTTTTCCCGCAGAAACTGCTCCACGAAGGATAGGTGGTACGGCACAGTCCAACTGGATGGAGCATTCCGTGGCAATGTGACCAGGCCCATCCTTCGCAACACTGGGGACAGATAGAACCTCAGCACGTAGTGACACTTGGAGTTTGCGTACTGGAGCTTGATGCAGCCGCACACGAAAGTAGTCATCAGGATGAGGGCGATGTTGGGTACATTTTTCCCGCCCTTATCCAGAGGTTTGAACATCGTGTCCCTCCGGACCCGGTCCATTTTGGATCCCCAGATGAAGCGGAAAATGGCTTGGGTGACCGCCACAGCGCAGGAGTGGGGTATGGGCCAGACCTGCGCCATGTACAGCAACAGCCTGAGCGCCTCGCACCTGATGACTAGGTTCTTACCCACAATGGAGAGAGATTGCTGCTCCCACATGCTCAGCTTGAGTTGTACCTTGGCTACTCGCTCCTCCCAGGTTTTGGTGCACGCCCCCGGCCCTTCTGCACCATATCCCCAGCACCTGCAGGTAGTCTGACCTGACGGTGAAGGGGACAAAGGATCGGTCAGCCCAGTTCCCAAAGAACATGGCCTCGCTCTTGCCGTGGTTAACTTTGGCTCCCGAGGCCAGTTCGAACTGGTCGCAGATGCTCATCAGTCTGTGCACAGACAGTGGATCCGAGCAGAAGACGGCGACGTCATCCATGTACAGGGAGGTTTTAACCTGAGTGCCTCCACTGCCTGGGATTGTCACCCTTCTTATGCTCGCATCCTTCCTAATAGACTCAGCAAATGATTCAATACAGCAAACAAACAAGACAGGAGAGAGAGGACAGCCCTGTCTGACTCCAGATTGGATTGGGACTACCACATAACTACCAGACAATGACCACCTCCAAAAAGAGATTCTAACCACTTCCCCATCACATACAATGGCATTACCATTGTCAAATCTCCCATCTTGGTGGGGGCGGGGGAGGGAGGTGGTCACCATTGACCAGAAACATAACTGGAGCAGCCACATAAACACCATGGCACAAGAGTAGGTCAGAGACTGGGTATTCTGCAGCAAGAGTCTCACTTCCTGACTTCCCAAAGCCTTTCCAGAAGCTACAAGGCACAAATCAGGAGTGTGATGAAATATTCTCCACCTGCCTGGATGAATGCAACTCCAATAATACTCAAGAAGCTTAACACCATCCAGGACAAAGCAGCTCACATTGTTGGCACCCCATTCACCACCTTAAGCATTCATTTTCTCTCCCACCAGTGCAACATGTGTAGTGTGTACTGCCTGCAAGATGCAATGCTTCTTTAACAGCACCTGACATACTTCTGACCTCTACCATCCAAAAAGACAGGAGAAGTAGGCTGTCATGCAGGCCCCCACCTGCCAAGAATGAGAGACATTAAAACTTAAAATTGTTGCTGGGAAGAAAAAAGGGCCTATCACAAGGAATTGCCAGGCTCCTCACTGGAAAGAAATACAAGCAGACAGTGTTAGAACAAAGGAACCAGTCCCTGCTTCCCCAATACACCGAAGACGTGGTCAGACCAGTTTAGTCACATGACTAACTGGCTGTTGGAGTTTTTTGAATTTTAACATGCCACAGAGTTTTAAAACTCAGAAAGCTGTTGCTCCTGGACTGGAAAAGACCTCTCGTGGCTGGCTTGCCGCCACCTCTCTCCTGCTCATCTGTTTCTCACTAGCTTTGGAATCCATTGAAGACACAGGAACCCCAAGGGAGAAATGTCTCCTACAATGAACAAGGTTTAAGAAGAATACTGGGCCCCAACGAAAAGCAAGAACTTCCTACAAAAGGATTACAGTGAGTTCGAAGCACAATAATGAGAAACTCTTCTGATAGTGCCTCAAACCTCTCTACTTTATTTTTTCTTCTCTTTTCTGTCTCTATTTGCGTGTGCATAGCGCGTATGCATGCTAGAGTGGGGTGCGGCGTGTATCTATAGGCATTAACCGAATTAGAGTTTAAGTTTTAATAAATTTCACTTTTCTTTAAACTTAAGAAGGCCTGTTTGTGCTCATTTCTTTGCCTTATAATTGGAAAGTGGTGAACAAGGATTCACCAACAGGAAGCTCAAAACACAGTGTGTTTAAAATTAAACCCTGTTACAATAAGACCAGGTGAAGACAGTAAAAGACCCCTAGACACCTTTCTCACCTGGTCATAACACAAGCGTATGGGAACATTACAGTCTACATGTTCTCCTCCAAGTCACACAACATTCTGACATCGCTGCTGGGACAAAATCCTGGGACTGCCTACCTAACAGCACTGTGGGAGTAATTTCAACGCAAGAATTTCAGCGGTTCAAGAAGGCAGCTCACCTCCACCTTCTCGAGCACTTAGGGATGGGTAATAAATACTGGGCTTGCCAGTGATGCTGACATCCTGTGAATGAATAAAAAAAAATTCAACTTCTGTAACACTGCAACTTTCTGAGCTATGTGTACTGAAACTTCAACTGATCTAGAACTCCACAGCCCGCATCCTAGCTCATACTAAGTATCTATCATGTGATCTTCACTGACTCCACTAGCCCACTGTACCCCAGTTTATTGGTTTCAAAATTCTCATTCTTTATAAATCTCCCCCCATTGCTTTGTGCTTGCCTACCCCTGAAACCTCCTCCAGCCCTACATCTCAAATCATAGTCTGCTTATTCTGATCTATTGTTTTGCTGTTATTGATGAGAGCTTTCAGTTAACATATCCTTATTCTCTGAAATTTACTTCCTAAACCATTGCCCCTTGTTATATATCTATCTTTAGATGTCTCAAACGCAACATTTTTAACCACATCGTCAGTCACCTTCCCTAATTCTTCTCCCTATGCTTATTTAGTATTTGAAGTCACCCTGTGAAGCTTCAAGGGATATTTTATTGCATTAAAGACTGTGTATAATTGTGAGTTGTGATGTTTATTGTACTTTTAGTGGAATATTTAGCCAGCACTGTTGCAATGGAGTCTTTGGCCAGGATTTTATCAAGGCGATGGGGGTCTCAACATCCTGAAAAACAATGCTGAGAACCCCCCCGTTGCCCCTTCTGTGGTAGGCCTGCCGAATCTAGTGCCAATTAGACACTTGTGGATAGTGGCGGGCCGGTAGCTCTTTTACAGAGCAGCACCACTGCAGAGGCGATGGCTGCTGCCAGTGGAGCACCTACCCGAGGTCCTGGAGCGGTGCTTGACCCAGGCCACAGGTAGATCAGGGCAGGAGGGGACTCGCGGAGTGAGGGTCATGGGGGAGGGGGATTAACATCAAGGGCAGGAGGGTGGATCTCAGTGCCCCCCCCCCTTCCCGATGCTGAGTCCCTCGTTTAGGCACCATGCCTTTTAATGAGGGACCCCATCTCCCCCAGAGCAGGCAAACAGTCCACATGGTTTTTCGTGCCATGCTTTCCATGTGGCAACAGGGCCACCCACCGCATGGCTAATTATGCCAGTGGTGGGATGAGGCCTTTAATTGGGCATTAATTGCCCAGTTAAGGGCCTCAATTGGCAGTGGGGTGGGAAAGCCGTTCACGGGCCTTCCCACCCTGGACTTAATTTTGTTGGAGGCAGGAAAGTGGCAGGGTCTCCCTGCTACCTTTCCACCCAATTTTATGCTCTCACCACTTCTAAACCCGCCACAGGGGAGAGCATAAAATTCCCCCCTTCGTGTATAGACTGCATTCTATACAGATTATCTGTTGAATGGACTGTTAGGTGGATTAAAAGCTTGCTTTTTTCCTGAGACAGTTATTCACTGGAAAAGAAACTGAAAGCTCCAGAGTTCTGGAAAAGACAAGGCTAGTCCTAGCCAGTTGAAACACACAGTCTTATGATCAGAGACATATGACTGGAGCTCAGGTTTCAGTTTAGGAGAATACTCTGCAGTGGGCGGATGCACAAATAGCCAGCTGTGCTTTTAAAGAGACAAGCTGGGAGCTGTAGCTTGTGCTTCCAGAGAAGCTGCTTGGAATTGAAAAGACCAGCTACAGGCAGAGGAACCTGGACTCTGAGGGCTGACCATCAGCAAATGTGGCTTATGCCAGCTGGCTTCAGTGACTTAAAGAGTTAGCAGTGAAACCACGCCATCAGGACAGTTGTGGACAAGGCAGAGGTTGTTCGAGAACTGACAAGGTCAAACCGTTAAATGGAAGATTGCATTGCTCGCTATCGATGGGAGATCATTACTTCCATATCTGCATCCTGGAGAACAGAACTTAGAAAGCTACCTGAGGAAGTTCCTGATTTTGATGTACTTTCGTAAGGACTATATTTGTTGCGTTTGACAATTAACGTGTAACTTTTAAGATAAGTATGTCAACCATGATTTACCTGTTAGTTCATGTTTAATTTATGTTGGTTTTGGTTTGAGTGTTAAAGTAAATTTTATAAAAATGAAATTTTGTCCATTTAGTTTCTATTTCCTAAATTGGGGTCAGTCAGTGGATTCGATTCTTTCGGTTTGTTAGTGGTCTCCACAGGGATCATAACACTGTGGCTAGCAACAAAATATGTAAATACAGCCATGACATGTTACAGAAAATATGGTAACCTGGTGCTTGATTAATCATTCAAATAGACAATGATAGTTCAACAAGTTGCATTTATTTAGTGACTTTAACATGAAGAACATCCCAAAGCTATTCACTGAGGAAAACAGTATGAAGCCAGGAAGAGAGGTCAGGAGGTATGTGACCTGCAAAGATGAAAAGCTTGGAAACCTCTACAATACCACATATGAGTGGATCTAAATAAGCAGTAATTATATGATCTACAGCTATTCACAGCTGGTAATAGAACACAGATATAACATTGCCTATTAACAGAATGGAGGTAAAGCATTATAACCTAAACAGTTAACTGATCATCAAAGGGGAGAAAACACAATACAACAGCGAGACCATTACCTAAAAGGTGTGCCACTGAGATTTATCAAAGGCATAAATGCACTTTTCTTCGAACGCATTGAAATACATACTGTTTGGCCAGCAAAGAATCAGACAAATAGGGGATAAAGGACTACACTTGGATTTCAACCTCTACCTTGCCCTGTCTGTACTTAATTCTTTAACCAGGAATTCCCACATAACTCCTTGTATCAACACTTGGCAAAAACAGTGTGAGATTGAGACTGTGTTTAACCATATCCATCAGTTTCACCTCGCCACAGAGTATCCTTGCCCCAATAGATGACATCACTTCCAGATGTCACCACCTTTTTATTAAAATATCTTCCAGCGGAGGTATGAATACTATGGGCTGAATTTTAATGTAGAAGAGCACATGGGTTTGTTGGGGTGTGGGAGGTTAAAACTGGGGAAAAGAAAGTTGCTGTATCGGCCCCAATCCGCTAGCTTCCGCATTTAACTCAAGTGTTTTAGGTTGCATGCGTGCAACTCCCTCCAGCGAGGAGGGTTGCCAGTCAACATATGTTAATAGCTCAATTAAAGTGATATTGACACACTTTTGACTTCAATGTCAGGTTCACGGGTTTCCCGGGCTTCCTGAAACTTGCCAGTGAATCAATGGCCAGTGCACAATGACAATTGAGGAGGCTGAATCTGTCTCTGAAATATGCCAAAAAATACTCAGTACTCACAGCTGCTTTCTTATCTGTTTGTGGGAAGGGGTTTGTTCACCGTATTTTTGCTGAGAGGTTACTTTTTACACTTTCAAAGTTACTTTCTGCACTTTGGAGATTTGATTTGTCACGTCAGGATGGGTGTATTATCTTGCATTAGTTAGACCTCAGATAAGAACCAAGATGATCAGCAACAGCTCACAGACCTGTAATTCCACAGCAAAGAGCTGCCAGCAGAAAGGAGATACCTATGAAACAGGACCCACAGGCAGCAGTTGAGTTGCCTTGGCTTTTCTGAACACCAGTGCCTCAGGTGGCTGATGGCTTGTTTGCCAGGGCTGTCAGTTATGCCCTGTCAATTTTGTCAGTGATAATGCCAGTCAGAATAAACTGGCTTTCCACAGGTGCATGGCACCATTGACTGCATACATGTGGCAATCTGGGAACCACCTAGAACAACCAGGAGTATTCGTGAACTGCAAGGGCTTCCACTTCATCAATATGCAGCTGGTGTACAACCACATAAAGATCTTTATGCAGGTGCGTGTAAGATTTCCAGGCAGCTGCCATGATGCTTTCAGCCTGCAGCAGCCTAAGCTCCCTGATCTCTTTGACTTGCAAGCTGATTTAAGGGGTGGCTGCTAGGCAAAAAGGGATACCTACAGCAAACCTGGCTCATGATACCCATCAGAAATTCAATCACTGAAGCCCAGATGTGCTACAATGAATACTGCATTACTATCAGATGTGCGATTGAACAGGCCATCGACATGCTGAAGATGTGCTGCCTGACGCCCTCTGGGTTTTATAGTCCTTGAGGGCCCCGCCAAAGAATACTGCACCTGCACCTGTGCAGGGACAGAGTTGGCCATTAGGATACCAGGTACCATGTGTGCTACTGATTGAGAGGTGGGCTGTGGGTGAAGTGAAAGTACTTTAAGTCACATTCCCTTCTCCATGACCTCTTTTGCCGTTGTCCCTCATGGCCCAGCTGCACTTCACTGCTATCACAGTGGAGAACTCTTTGGTGCAAATCAGTGCAGCCCTGTAAGACCAAGGCTCAGGTATCTGTCAACCTATGTAAGGTGGCAGACATATTGGCATCCAGAGTTTTTTCTTTCATGGGATGCAGGCGTCACTGGCAAGGCCAGCATTTGTTGCCCATCCCTAATTGCCCTGGGAACTGAGTGGCTTGCGAGGCTATTTCAGAGGGCAGTTAAGAGTGTGGGTCCGGAATCACATGTTGGCCAGACCAGGTAAGGATGGCAGATTTCCTTCCCTAAAGTAAAGGACATTAATGAACCAGATGGATTTATGTAGCAATCGACAATGGTTTCATGGTCACCAGTAGACTCACTTTTAATTCCAGATTTTTATTATTTGAATTCAAATTTCACTATCTGCCATGGTGGGATTCGAACCCATGTCCCCAGTCTAGGCCTCTGGATTACTTGTCCAATGACATGACCATTACGCCACCGCCTCCCCTGCATGGTCGAGTTGAAAGTGTTCAGAGACTCATTTGATTGGAGCATATGATGGTCCATGGCGCTGGCCACTCTATTCATACAAGAAAGCATCAACTCAGTGGTGTGTGACTTCACTTCCTTCATGCTTGAGGTGGACTCCTCCAATCGCTCTGCAATCTACTTTGAAGACCTGTCAGTGCATCACACATTGCCTGCTGCTGCTCAATAATTTTCCTTTTCATTGATAGCCCTCAAGGTACAGCATCTGTGCCCCGTTGAGCAGTGTTTGGAGAGGGCTGTGCCCTCTAACAGTCTCTCCACTGCTGTCCTTGTCTACACCATCTGTTCTTGCTCATTGTGAAGTGTGGGTCACCAGATGAAAACCCAATTATCTGTCTTAGAGCTGCCACTGAAGTGTTGTTACAATCATCCAATTCATGGTTTGTATTAATACTTTAGAGGTCACTTTTAGTTTGGGAGAATTAAATGTGTATCTGTAAGAATTTCAAAAGGTTGCAAACCACCTAAGATTTAAAGTTCAAAGATTTCTCCATGAGAGCTTACAGAGACAGAGTTAGAGAGGTGAGAGCCATAAAACAACAGGTGGACTTATTTAGTTGGGAGTTGAAACCAGAAAGTCTGGAAGGAATTGATCTGCCATTATTAGCAATATTAATTATTCATATGTGTATCTGAAATCAAAGAGATGTTTTGGAGTTGGAGGTAATTAGCTTAAATTACTATATGGGACATCCCACGGGTACTACATTGCTATGGACATAGATGCTGTGGAGGATGACTGTTGGTCAGGTGTTTTTTTATCGCAGTGCTTGCAGACACAAGCAGATGGCTTTGGAAGCTGTTGGACTCAGGAGCAAATTGGCCATTAGGAACCAGGGGTGTTTCTGTTTAGAGTAAGGTCCGCGCTCAAGCAGGCAATCCAGATTTGTGAGGTGTTGGAGGATTGGCTAGCCGGATGCTAGCAGGAGAATTCCCAGGCGATCTCATACCTTGGAAGACAGCTGGGAAATTAAGGAAAATCAAAGTGAATTCTGAAAAGCTGTGGTACACTTTGGATTGGTCCTAGGAGAAGTGAACAAACCACCAAGATCCTGCTAAGTATAGGGGAACTCTTGTTGAGGTTTAGAGTTTAAAGTATTCGTCTTCATGTTTTATTAAGATTTAAGTTTTAAAGTGTGTGATTTTAAATTGTAATGTTAAGATAGTAGTGTTTTGCTTTAACTTTTGTACAGTAACGTTTTTTAGTTTAAAACATGAAATCTTGTGGTGTAATTCTTTCAGTAATAACTGGGAATTCGATTTTCTCTTTTTAAAAGTTAACGGTCCCTCACGGGATCATAACAATGTGAGTATCTGAGCTGGCGCATGGTCTGTATGAGTCTGGTGATGCTGCACACATGAAGGCATTTTGTGAGGGTGACTATGAGGGAGAACATGACATTGCCTAAGGATGAGGGTAAATGGGTATGGTGGATGGATAGATGGCTTGAGGAAGTGGATACAAGGAGAAGGATGGGTGAACCTGCAAGGTAAATTGGTGTGAGGGGTAATGGGATGGAGTAAGCTTGAGAAGGCAAAGTGAGGGGGAGGAATGATACACACAGCAGGATGTAGGTGGAATGCCACTGTAGTCACCTTTCCTGCCCTGCTCAGGTCATTAAACCGCTTTCAGCTTTGAATTCAGGAGCGTGGCACCTCTTTCCTTCTGCTGACCTTAGCAACCATGCCTTCTTTGTCTCAGAAGTACGCTTCTTCCTCCCTTTACTTGGGAAGTGTATCTCCCTCTGGCTTCTCACAGCCCCCAGCAGCACATCGAGGGAGAAATGCATGAGGTAGGGCACAGGCTTTGCACCACATGACTCCATTGCAACATTTTCAGTTGTCTGACAATCAACTCTATTTCCTTCAACTTGCATTTCTGGATTGTCCCTTTAAATACTGGAATTGAGATTGTGTTGTGTGGGTCTACATTACACCCGCTGTCACTGATTGGACGAGAAACCGGAAGGAAAATTATAACAAAAGCCACTGACAAACGCAATTAACATATTTCCGAGTTTCCCATGTGCCATTGGCTCACCCCTACTCTCAATATGTCTAGTATGTCTGTACATTAAATTCCAGCCCTACAAGTATCTCAGAGCCAGATAGCAGAAACAAGTGTGAACAGAAAGAACTACTTTGGGTGCATTCATGGGGATATTCCCAGGTAACCATGAAGGATTGATAACTTTTACAAGGATGTCCCTGTGATCCCCAAGGGGACTGTTTACATTTCCTCAGTTCAGGCCGAAGTGCCCCTGTTTGATGCAATTTCAATTTGTGCTTCCTTAGTTGGGCCTTTGTTGTGCTGCTATAGCAATGGATACCTGCCTGAATAATTTACTTATCCCTGTCGCAAGGATGTGGGATGAGGTCAGTGGCTTAGCAAACCAGCAGGCAGAAATTCTGCTTACCACACTTCGAGCCCCCTTTCAAAGGGTCCATGTATTTTTAGACAACGATTACATTCAGTTAATCATTACATGCGAATTCCCACGACCTGAATTTTACTGATCGGGTGGATGACCCTACATTGGGTGGAAATGCTGGTCGGGTGGGCGGCAGAACTTCCTATCAGATTTTACCAGCAGGAGCCAATTAAGGGCCGGTAGAAGGGCGAGCTGGTTAATTCATGGTGACTGGCAGGTCCTAATGCCAGCAGCTCGCACAAAGGCACCATTTTTAAAGGCACATGTGCAGCAGTTGGGCAGGCTGAAGGCACAGGCAGAAAGGAGGGGGTCAACATCAACGGAGGCAGCAAAGGGATGGCTTCAGAATGAGAAAATGTCACTCAATGAGTCAGTGATGCCTCCCTGGAGGCTCTCCTGTAGGCAGTAAGAGAAAGAAGAGATGATGTCCTGTTTCCAGCAGATAGGAGGAGGAGACCAGAAAACCTTGCCAAGAAATCATGGCTGGAGGTGGCAGACATCATAAACAGCCGAGGGATCGTTGTAAGAACCTGGATCCAGTGCAGGAAGAGATTTAATGACCTGTTGCGGTCTGGAAAGGTGTGGTGTTTAAAGTTGCAAACTAGAAGCCCAGCATGAATTAAAAGGTGCCCATGAAACGGCAGGTCAGGTGGTAAACCTATACATGGTGCAACACCTGGTGCCACCATCCACATTGAGGCACCCAGTTCACACACACCTGAACCCCATGGTCGGTCATGGGTAAATACTGCACTGAGATGGCTGACTGGTTGCCTCACCATGCCATCCCAGTGGCATGCTGCTGCACATTTACAGTGCCTCAGAGTGGCCAGCACAAATGGGCCATGAGATAGGAGTGGCACTGCATATATTTGTGCTTGCAGGAAAAGTGTGCTCAGAATGACCGGGAGCATCAACGAACTAGAGGTGGAGTGCCTTTCATTGCTGTGGAGATTGAGTGGGTCATGGCAGGGTGCCTGTTGCTAAAGATGAGGCAGGTGTGGAAGCAATGGAGAGTGAGAAAAGCAACGGTAGTGTCCCAACATTCCCTAGACCAATGGACTGAATTTTACGCCACCCCAGCGTGTCGGATGGTGGTGGGGCGGCGTAAAATTGAGTGGGAGGCTCCGGAAGGCCTACCCGCCCTGCTCCCGCCTCCAGTGAACTTTACGGTGGTTGGGCGGGGGGAGAAAATGGCCCGCCCACCTGAGGCCAATTAAGACCCTTAAGTGGCCACTTAATGGCCATTTAAGGGCCCTTGTCCACCTCCATGGTATTTTACCTATGGCATGCGGGCGTGCCGGGGGCGTGAAAGGCCGCCCAGCGAAAGCTGCTGGCTTTTCTGCGCCCCGGGGTGGGGGGCCATGGCAGTCAGGCACAGGGTGCCCGATTGAGGGCCGCCCCTGCTTCCCAACCACCCCCAGGACCCAAGATGCCCCCCCCCCCTCCCCCAAATGACCACCCTAGCCTCACCAGGGCACAACCGATGCCCCTGGTGAGGCATGCCCCTACTTACCCACTCTCTGGGGTCCATAGCATCGGTTGGGCTGCAGTCCCAGCAGTGGCCACCGCTCTTGGTGGTGCTGCTGGGACTAAGAGCTGCCAGCCCGTTGATTGGCCGGCAGCTCACTGAGGTGGGACTTCCTCCCTCAAGTGGGTGGAAGGCCCGCCTCGGGACGATTAAAGCCTGGGGAGCCGTAAAATACAGGACGGGTAGCATCTTCTGTATCATGAGACTGCTCACTTGCCCCCATGAGCCCTCCTCGTCCAAGTCCAATGGCTTTCTCAAGGTAGGTCAAACTAGAGCTCCCCTGGCTGCTGCACAGGAGCTCCATGTGTCTTCATCTCCATCTCTGCGCCATCTCCTCCTCACTGGAGGATTAAACGTCTGAAAGCATTGACCCCATAGCCAGATGAAGCCTCCACTGAGATGAGACTCTCAAGAACCGTGTCCTGCCTCCAGTACTGTGGACCTGAGAGACACCTTTCCAATAGCAGCACCACTTTGGCTCCACCCTCTGCAGTGCCTTCAAAGTTGATAGCGTTGCTTCTTGAAGACACAGCCTGCAGACAGATTCACAGTATGGCTGCCAATTCCCTCCACAAATCAGCTGCTGCTGAGATCTCACCTCATTTGAATAAGCAAACCTCTGAGCTTTTTTGCAACCCATGCACTGTTGGTAAGATCAGAAAAAGGTAGGAAAATACCTGACAATTGTCTGTTTAATGACCTTAATTACCTGCCCGCCACTGATCTATCGGCCATTGACTGATCCGTCCTGCTGCCCCCGTCTGGTAAAATTGGTCGGCAGCGGGAAGATGTCGGGTAGTCGGTTTTACAGGCCCCCGCCTCCATTTCCATCTCCATTGAGCCAGTAAAATTCTGCCTCATGTTTCAAAAACAGCTCCTTCCCTGCTTCCAAGATGCTGTAAGAAATTGATTGCTCTTTTTCTAACCCTTCCATGTTGATGTAAGTGATTCTTCCAGTCTTTTCGTCACTGTGATTTTCTGATATTTCACTTATAATGTCAGAGTCCATAAGATGGCCACAAATCTTAGTGTGTACAAGATTTATCAACATGCTGACTCAGCAACTGTCCTTCCAGTTGGTGATGGGATGTCATCATCTAGCAGAGGCATTAGCCATGATCACACTGAATGGCAGAACAGGCTTGAGGGGTTAAATGGCCTATTCCTGTTCCTGTGTTGTACTTAGAAGGAAAAATAAGAAAGCTGAGGCTGCTTTTATACTCAAGGCAGACCAACTAGTTCAAGGCAGCATCTGTGGAGAGAGAAATAGAGTTGATGGTCTGGAATTTGCAGTTAGCGGCAAAGCAGCGGCATTCACCCCAGACTGCACAGAGAAATACGAACTTACCTTGTTGATTGACTGCAACGAGAACTTCCATTTCTTGCTACAGCACGTTCCACCGATGAAACAATCTGCGAGGCCTAGCAGTGAGGTGCATTGCTGGCAAAGCCATGCCCCTTAATGACATCACAAGCTGAAGATATGCCTCTTGGGGTCAGTCTTCAGCCCAAAGGCAGGTGAGTGCTTTTTAAAAATATTTTTAAATTTTATAAACGTCTAAATATTTTTAACACTTTTAGAAACTGTTATAAACTTTTAGGTACTGAGACAGAGGGAGAAGGGGAGAGAGAATGGGACTCAGATACAGAGAGAGATAGAAAGGGAGACATAGAGACAGAGAGGAAATACATTGAGATGGATACAGAGAGGGAGAGAAACTGGGGAAGAAACCTTAGACACTGAGGGAAGGAGACAGAGAGAAACTGAGAGACAGACACCAGACCCAGTGTGAAGAAATGTTACTTTTCTTATTTGATTGATAAATATGCTAAGCTCAAATAACAAGATGCGCTTGTTGAAAGATACCTCTCCTGAAAATATCCCCCATGGGCATTGCAGTTTCATGTCTTTACAAAGGATTGCAGAGGAGAACTTTGAAGATTGAGTGCTGGAGTGTATTAACTTGAGCAATTATTTAATTGTCACTAACTGATCCAAATTTACTGCATGGCAGATAAGAGGGAACTGTGGAACACTGAAAATACTCAACTTGTGACATGACCATCTAACCTTGAATAAATGAAAATTGGCTTGTCTTCTGTTTGTTTTGTTTTGAATTCTTTTTAAAATATATTTTTGTCAGAACAAATATTACATAAAAGTGAATCTTTTACCTGGCAGTCCTTAGGGGGACAAAAGGCTAAAAATTACAGATAATGAGATTAGCAGACACAATTAACACTTTCATATGGCATTCCTCTGTCCACTGTGTTAAACTCATGGTTAGTACCTCTTGTTAAAAAGGAACAAAAGAACTTCATATGATCTTGCTAAGCATTCATTTGCTATTATCACCAATACTAGCATTGTAGTGCATGTGAGACACGCAGAATATGTTCAACAACTGACAGGAACATATGTAACTTTTCTTTTCTAAATACTAAATTGGTATTGCTCAGAAAAAAAACTCATAATGGATGGCTTTTGGAACCATCATACTTGTCTTACAAGACATTTAAGTTGCCAGAGACAAAATAATTTTGGCTTTTTAAAAATAATTTTAAGTGTTGAAATAGTTTTAATTCTGTGAAGAATCTGAAGCATCAGGTATTTAAGCTGATGGCATGTAAGCTATTAAACTGTGGTCTGAGCTTTAACATGGACACTTAATTTCTGTGCCTCTATTTTCAGAAACTTCTTTGGGGTTCGGGGGACGGGAGAACACGAGGTTGAGCGAAGAGAATGCATGAACACTGCAAATTAAGTTCGCTTCTGCCATGTAACAAAATCCAGTTTGATTTTTGGCGAGTCGACAACCAAATGCTTTCACTGTCAGTTACAGTCTCCTAAGATCCACTGAGATCCTTCTGCTCACTGTAAAGTAAATTGGCTGATCTGTTTCCCAGTAGGCTTTACGACGACTAATATCAACTCGAACATAAGGCATGCAAAAATCTGTGCAAGTTGTTGGCAATTAGCCCAAATTCACGCAGTGCTTGTCCCTGCTGCTTTAAAGAGCAGCGCGGTGGCACTGCCATCGTATGCTCCTCCGGAGCCCATTGAGGCACACCGCAATTTCGGTTTTTAGCGTGTCTGCGATCGCTGGAAGTTGTAGTGCCGTTGCAGCTCTCAATAATGCTATTGGGACCGCAAAATCCAGGCCAGTGTTCAGATCTGCGACCTTGTATCAATGGTCACAGACCTGAAACATTAACTCTGCTTCTTTCTCCACGGATGCTGCCAGACCTGCTGAGTATTTCCAGCATTTTTTGTTTTTATTTCAGAGTTCCAACATCTGCAGTATTTTGCTTTTGTTCAACCAGTTCAAGTTGCCTTTAATAGGCATTGCCATGAACTGTGAAATTCCTTCAGAGCTGTGAAATATCAAAGAAAATAAGTTCAAAACTGATTATAACACCAAGCACAGAAATATCAGTGTAAAGGGGGAATGGCTGTGGAAAGTAAGATTTGGTCCTTAAGTCGACTAATTACCATAACCAGTAAATTCCACTGTATCTCCAGTATGTACATTTGGCAAAGTGCTTGGCAAGACACTTCACCAGTTAGATGACAGTGCCCCTTTAAATCAATAAATTCATAGCATTCTACCCTCCAGCTCTCCTAACCTCTACACAGCAGTGTCATTTATAAGATGAAAACATACTTCATCACAAATTCAGGCAGTATCTGTAGGAATATGGAAAGAATATAGCTATCACTCTGCCCTCCGTGTTGCATGAGCAAGTAGAAATGTATCATTGTAAGGCAGAAGAGCAAAGAGGGGACATAGTGTCCCCATTTTTAATTAAGGGCAAAACCAAACGTGGGGAAGGCAGGGCAAGCATCAGGCTCACTCAACCACACCAACATAATGGCCCAGGCCTCATTTAAATAAGTAGGTCTGAACTCCTGCCTAAATCCGATGTTAATCATGTGGTGTGATTGGGAGCAGACCAGCGCAACAGGAAGTCACCACCAAGATGCATGCAAAGGGTCCCAGGCAAAGGAAGATCTAATGGGGAAGGGGCGGTGTTGTGGGGGATGAGGTGTTGTGAGAGGTTGAGGAGGGTGGGGGAGCAGTGTTGTGAAGGGGTGGGGTAGGGGGTTGTGTTGGGGTGGGGGGAGAGGTGTAGTGAGGGTTTGAAGAGTGTTGTGAAGGGGTGGGGTAGGGAGTTGTGTTGTTTGGACTGTTGTGAGGGGGTGGGTGGGGGTGTTATGAGGGGGTGGGCGGGGGTATTGTAAGGGGTGGAGAGCAGTATTGTGAGGCAGTGGGGGGTGGGGGGGTGAGGGGAGCGGTATTGTGAGGGGGAGAGGAGTGGTATTGTGAGGGGATGGTGTCGGTGTTGTAAGGGAGTGGGGAGAGCCGTATTATGAGGGGGTGACAGCGGTGTTGTAAGGGGTGGGGGAGCGGTATTGTGAGGGGGTGGTGGTGGTGTTGTAAGGGGGTGGGGGGAGAGGTATTGTGAGGGGGTGGTTCCAGATGCGATCGCACAGGTGAGGCAATCCTGAAGCAGGGGCGGCCCTAGTCCCTAATGGTCTTGTGTGGCCCAGAAGAGGCCTTCTCTCCTGACCCACAAGGAAATCTTTTTAAATAAAAATTAACCTACCTTTCTCTGGGTCTGTTGCTCCTTTGCGCTGAATGCACAACTGCATGTTAAAACCCCATCGGGGTCTACATTCTGTCATCAAACCTAGATATCTAAATATTGTGGGCAGGTGAAAGCCTCACTTTCCAAAATCTGGGTGCTAAAATACAGGCCAGCATAAGTGTGGCACCAAGCTGGAGTGCAGGACGCTACCACTATTTTAACCTGCATGCCACGTTTTGTTCGGTGTTCACACTAAAATTGGCCCTAATATTTTTCCTTACCTACCTGTCGGGTTGTTTTTGAAAATGCACATGAAATTCTCATTCAGGCTTTATGACCACTACCACCCCCCACTAAACTAATAAAGATAGATGAATGAAAATTGCCCGCTGACTAAGCAGAAAGATTTGCTGAGAATAAACTCTTCAATGGCTAATTGTAGATGTAAAGTAGTGTATTTAAACAAATAGAAAAAAATAATCCTGTTCAATTTGAATTCCTTTCTCAACCAGCTTCTATATATTTTTGCCATTTGATGAGGAGTGAAGATGGGGAGGAGGGTATCTGACTGGAGCTTATCTTCAAAAGGGCAGAAACAAATGCTGCTATTTACAGGGTGAGCCTGGGAACCTTCTACTTTTAAGTGTTGATAGGTTTTTCAAAATGCTCCATTTCCTTGTACCTGTACTTCATCATCTATAATGCACCCACAATGATTGGTCGATACAGGTCAGAGCATCCAAAGAATTCAATTTTACTGTTTTCAGAAGCGAACAGCTGGTGTAAAATCTGAAGCACTGATAGTGAACAATTATAACTGCAGATACACTAATAATGTTTGAAGGAATTGTATTCCCTAACCAAGTATGTTCACCTAAATAGATTAATTAGGGACACCAAAAGACTGTTATTTTGTTTACACTTCCGTTTGGAAGACAATTTCATTTACATACTCTTAATAAACTGACTTTCATCAGAATTTATGATTAAGAAAAGATTAGCCTCCTGAAATAGAAAACATTACTTCTAATTTTCTACAGTCTGGTGTATTTATGTTTATTTAATGATCGAAGTTTTTTTTCCTCTTTCCCATTGTCAGCAATATAGCTGATGAATCTATGTAATTACATCGCCTCTTAAGTGTTTAATTTATTTGTTAAGATTGGGTTTGGGTATGTCTTGCCGTGGATAAACAAAGTGTGCAAATCTCTATATAGTATACTCAGATTCCAGACAAAAAATGTTATTAAATGCACTCTTGTACCATCAGTATCTGAGTCCTGCTACATTTTACCCAGCTAAGTGGGAGTTGTGCTGTGTAATGTCTAGTGTTACAGTATTTTGAGGACATTGCGCAGACCTTTACATACCTTCCTGTGCTTATTGATCCTGAACATTGATGAACGGCTAATACTATCACCAGCAAATTAAAGAAAGTGGCAGGGACCAGTAAACCATTTTCAGGGAGCCACAACTTTGCTGTTTCGTGATTGGATTTTTAAAGAGAAATGTTGAAGTTAATGAACTGCTAAGCCAATATGCCAGCTAGCTCATACCATCTGGGTATCATAAGTGGAAAAAAAAACTGCTGAAGAATAAATAAAAATGCAAAACTGAATGTTGAGCATTCACATTAGTATCAATACAATTTAAAATGGGTGCCAAGAGGGAAGATGAACCACAGCAATGGCCTGAGGCATGGAAACAATGGGACTTCTTACCCATGCAAAAGATAATGGCCTTCATCTTTTATATATGGAGTGAAAAGGAGATCATATTTGGACAGTCTACAAAATTTGATAATCATTGTAATGGGAATAATCCTCATAAAGGTAACAATACTTTTGAATATTAGCCAATCCAATTTGGTGCAGAACAATATGGTTTTAAATAATACATTAAAGATTATAAAGATGTCTTAATAAAATGTTTAATATCTGTAATGGAAATGTAAGGCACCAGATTTTAGTGGTATGTTGAAGAAGTCTTTGGAAATAATCTATGAATATAATACACAATGTATACCTATGGTTCCTTCTGTATATCACACAGCAGGTTTATCTTCAGACCAATTAGAGGCCTAGAACAATACCTTCATCTTCAGCCAGCATGGATTTGTAAAAGGCAGATCTTGCTTCGCTAATCTAGTTAATTTTTTGATGAAGTAACAGAGAAGGTTGATGAAGGGAATACAATGGATGTTGTTTGTATAGATGTCATGAAAGTGTTTGACAAAGTACCACATAAAAGGCTGGTTAACAAAATTGAGTCTCCTGGAATAGGCGGGTCAGTGTCAGCTTGGATAAAAAATTTGCTAAATGGCAGAATACAGCAAATCATGGTAAATGGTTGTTTTTCAGACTGGAGGATGGCAGACAGTGGTGTTCCCCAGTCAATGCTAGGACCACTTTTTTTTTGGCTTGGATATTGGAATACAGAGTAAAATTTCAAAATTTGCCAATGATATCAAACTTGGAAGTGTGGCAAACATCGAGGATGATACCTTTCGACTGCAAGAGGACATAGATAGGCTAACAGAATGGGCAGACAAGTGGTAGATGGAATTTAATACGGTGTGAGGTGATGCATTTTGGCAGAAGAGATAGGGAGAGGCAATATAGAATTAATGGCACAGTTCTAAAGCGAGTGTAGGGACAAAGGGACCTGGGAGTTCATGTGCTTAGATCTTTGAAGATGCCGGGACATATTGAGAGAGTAATTAGCAAATCATATGGATTTTGAGCTTCATAAATAGAGGTATTGAGTACAAAAGCAGGGAAGTTATGATGAACCTTTATAAAGTTCTGATCAGGCCACATCTAGAGTATTACGTCCAGTTCTGGTCACCGCACTTTAGGAAGGATGTGAGGGTCCTTGAGTGGTTGCAGAGGAGATTTATCAGAATGGTTCCATGGATGAGGGAGTTTAGCTACAAAGTTAGATTGGAGAAGCTGGAGATTGAGATGTGATTCGATACTGGTATACAAGGTTACGACAGGTTTAGATATGTTGACAAAGAAAAGCTGTTCCCATTAGCTGATCATACAAGTGCTAGGGGACACAAGTGGAAGGTTTTGGCCAATAGATGCAGGGAGAATATGAGGAAGAACTTTTATACACAGCGAGCAGGAATGACCTGGAACTTTCAGGCTACAAGGGTGATGGAAGCGGAGACAATGAATGATTTCAAAAGGAACTTGGATGGGCACTTGAGGAAAATAAACTTGCAGGGCTGCAGGTTTAGAGCGAGAGAATGGAATTCACTGGATTGCTCTACAGAGAGCCGGCATGGAATCGAGGGGCTGAATGGCCTCCTTCTGTGCTGTTATGATTCTGTCTCTCTATTACAGGAAGAGCAGAAGGGAAGAATCCACTGCAGCAAACCATAAGCCCCTTTTTCTTGGAGCTTTGTCACTTCCGTAGGAAGGACTTTGCAGGCTTCACCCCGAGTTTGGAAACCACTGTGTAACTGGATGACACAACCCTTGATGACTCAGCAACTTTCTATATGTTAGCCACTGTCAGGAGTTCATCTGGCTCCCAGATGCTTGTGAATCCACAGTCACTGTACCTGCTGTCAGCTTTTACGGAGAATTATATTACATAGAAATCACAGCGCAGAAAGACCATTTGGCCCAACAGGCCTATGCCTATGCCTATACTTCAATTGCTCAATTCTCACCCTGATTATCTCTCCTATCTTTCCTTTGTATCCCTTTATTCCTTTCTCCATCAAGCATGCATTATGCCTCCTCTTAAATGCATCAATCCTACCTGCTTCTAAATAAATTCCTCCAAAATTCATTCTTTGATTTGTTAGAGGCTATCTTATATCTTGCTGCATTGTTCTGGACTCACTTGCAAATGGGGACCATTTCTGAACATCCACTCTATTTCACTCCTTCATAATTTTAAAGACCTCTATCAGTCTTCTTAGTCTTCTGTTGTCCAGGGAAATGAACCCCAGCCTTCTCAATCTTTCCTGATATTTGCATCCTCTCAATTCTGATAAAATCCTTGTGAATCTTTTCTGTATTTTTTCCAACATAATCGAAAGGTCAGTTACTCTGTGAGAAGAAGCACCTCCCAGCATCTGACCTAGTTTTTTGCTCACATAAATTATACATGTGTCCCCTGATCCTCCCTAAAATGCAACTCATATAGCCTAGCCACTTGAACTGAGTCTGTTCCTTTCATTATTTTAAAGAACTCAATTACATCTCCTTGAAGTCTGCACTTTTCTGAAGTAAAAGACCCCAGCTCACTAGCCTAAGTTGGACAATGGACCCTTAGACTCAGTATCAATATGGTGGCCTTAATATCACACAGCAGGCAAAGGAATCAAAGCTGAACATAGTATTCTAGATGTGGTCTGACCAAAGCCTTATACAGAGAAAAAATAGTATTTCTTGTTTTATATTTAATTGACCTGGCAAGACATTTTAGTTGCTTTCACAACAGCCTTATGGCATTTGGCCATGAAATTTCAATGTATCATATACTATAACTCTCAGGTCCTTTTCTTCAGTAGCCTTGAGCACGCATGGTATATACATGCTTGGAGTTTCCCCTACCCAAGTGTATCATTCTTATTTATCTATGTTGAAAGACTTTTCCCGATATGGCCCATTCCACATTGCACTTAGATCCAATTTTTTAAAAATCTAAGGCCCTTATAGCTGCACATTTCTTCATGTAATCTGTGAAATTGCAGCTAATATCTCAATACCTCCAGGTTGTTAATAAAGTGGTGAAGAGCAATGATCCTGGCCCTTGGGACTCCCATCGGTGACTGGTCCCCACACAGAACCATTACTATTAACAACTATTTTATTTCTACATGAATGTAGCCCGTTTGTTATCCAACCCTAAATCTGCCCAGAAATCCCACGAGACTCAACTTTGCTTTGCAGCCTTTTGTGCAACAGTTTATCAAAGGCTTTTTGAAAGTCTGGATATATTAGAAATTTTAATTCCTCCATGGGAGAATGGCTGGCCTGTCTGGGAGTGGCAGTCCCAGCCAATATTAATGGCCAGGTCTCTTAATATGCCACTGGGCAAAACCGACCAAAATGGTTGGGCAGTCTATGGGAAGTGTTGGAAAATTGATGGTACAGAGGCTGCCCACTGGGCTCGAGGTAAGCACGGGGATGGGATGGGGGACAGGAGTCGTGGGGCAGTTGGTGCTTTCTGAAGTGGGTATAAGTCTGGGCAGCGGAGAGGTACACTTTCCTTGTGGAGTCTGGAAGCATGCTCCTGCACCCCCTGTCCCTACAAATATAAGTTTAAAAATTATCTGGAAAGGTCTCTTTGGTTGGCTGACAAGGTTTCACATGGTGGGGTTAATGGTCTGGGTGCCTAGCAGAGATTGTGCCAAGATCCTATTAATGTCATAGGATCCTGGTTTACATAAATGTGAGGCTCCTGCTTGACTCAGTTGGGCAGCACATACACCTGAGGAATAAGGCATTTTAAAATTGTAGCTGAGCGGGAATGGAGTAGCACTTCATTTTTGCTGCTCTGCACATCCTGTTTCTGCCTGGATCGGAGAGTTATATTTCCCACTATAGCATCAACTGGGCTTCCAACATTCACTAATTTCACAATTCCTTCAAAAGCTTTGCCCACATTGGTGAGGCAGGGCCTTCTTTTACAGAAGCCATGCCTTATCAACCTTTTCTCTGTCAAGGTGTCATACTGTGCACCTCTAAATAATCCTTTCTAGCTACTTAGCTGTAACTGAAGTTAAACTAATGGGACTGCAGTTTCCAAATTCTGACTTATTGTCTGTTTTAAATATTAGTACATGAATGAAAGTAAGTGGCAGGAATCAGGAAGCCATTTTTACAGAGCCAGAATTTGGCTGTACAGTTAATGGACTTCTAATGAGAAATGTAGAAGTTTGGATAACAATAAGTGCTCAAAAATTGCTGAGCTCATCATTATAATTGCTTAGTTTATGGATATGGTGAAGTGTCTTAGAAAATACTTTACTATTAGGACAGCTTATGCTTGTTCAGTGAGCTTGTATAACATTGTGAAAAATCTAACATGTACACATGAATGCACTAATCATATATCCCTGAGATTCACAGAGACCAAATACTTTATCAGCAAGCCACATTAAATACCTGGGGAATTTAAATAGTTAAATCCTAGGTTAAGTGCTAGGTGAAGTCCTGCATTAATGTTGGCAAAGTTTATCACTACGAGATTTTCATATAGCTAGTGTTATGAAAGTGCTTCTATTTTTTAAATACATTTTTGAGGATTCGTATTTTAGAATCTGGACATTGGTTTATTTGGGATAACTGAAAAGATTACTTGGATTTTTTTTTTACAAGGATCACGGAGAAGTCTTGTTTGAAAATAATCTTTCCTAGAAGTCACATGCCTTAAGCTCAATAAACAACAGAAACCTTGGTGCCTGCGGGGAGATATTTACAGAGAAGTGACATGTCACAATTTATGATGGTCAGAAGGTCGCTTTTGGGATATTGTTTTGACTTTCTGCTTGGGGTATGGACTGTGTTTGAAAGCAGATGGAGATCAACCTGCTAATCTCATCCAGCTGATCTATTCTGCACCTCTCTAAGAGACCCGGAGAAATCCAGTATGTCAGCTCCTCCTTCTTTACCTCTTTGAAAAATCTACAACCCAGATGCGGCATTTCTCCTGAGAAGCTCCTGGAAAGCTTGCAAGATTGATCCTGGACACAGCCTGAAAAGAACTGCTTCAGAAATGATCCCAGTGATCTGCCTACGTGTACCCGGACGCCAGACCAAAAGGGACAACTGACATCCTTCCATATCTTCTCTTTATTCTTCAAGAATTAGCAAGTATTTGGCCAAAGTATTCATTTTTTTTAATGAAAGAGCTCTGCAGAGAAAATCTCTATTTTTCTGTGTGTGTGTTTGTGTGTGTGTGCGCGTGCGTGCGTGCGCGCGCGGGATTTAAAAAGGGATTTTTCATATTTCAGTCTGTGTATTGATGCTTTCCTTCATTACTGGATAAGTCTTATTTTATAATAAACTGATAATCTTGTTGTTTAATGAACAAACCTGGTTGGTGTATTTTATTTTAGGATAAAGAGTAGAGTAAATGATTGACCGTATCAGTAACTGGGTAAATATTTAAATATATGTTGTGACCTGTGGAGAAGTGGAACTAGAAAAGACAGTACACTTCACCCACCTCACTCGTAACCTATAATTGGGGGCTCTATGCGGGATAACCCAAAAGCTGAGGAAGTGCAATTGTAAGTGGGGTAATAATAATTGAAAAGAGGAAAAGGAAAAACCATGTTTCTTGTGCATTAGTGTAAAGTTTACATTACCGGAATGGATTTTTCAGTTGCTACAATCTTTCTGGAGAAGGAGGATTTATCCTTGAATGATTTGAGAAACTTAAGTGTGGTTAAGCTAATAGTATTGGCAGCAAAATTGGGATTAGAGTTAAAACCAGGAGCTAAGAAAGCAGACACAATAGAAGTAATAGCACAGCAACTGGGAGAAGGAAAAGGTGGTCCAGATGGTAGTTCAGTTGAATTAGGTAGGATTCAGTTGCAATTGGAAACGAAAAAACTTGAGCTTGACCAGGAAAGAGAATTGGCAATAAAACAACTTGAATTACTATTTCAAGGGGTGCAAGCAGAGCAACAGGAAAGAGAAAGAGTAAAATAAAGAGAACGAAAAAGAAGGGAATTTGAATTTTAAAAGCTGGAACTAAGACAAAAGAGTGTCCCTGGCTCCAGGGAAAATTTTGGTGAAAGATCTGACTCCAGCCCAGGACCCAGTGGAGAGCTGTTTAAACTTGTGCAAGCCCTCCCCAAGTTTGAGGAAAGGGACATGGAGACATTTTTCATTTCTTTTGAAAAGATAACCAGACAGATGAAGTGGCCGAAGGAAAGCTGGACACTGATCATGCAAAGCAGGTTGATGGACAGAGCTCATGAAGTTTATGCTATGCTTTCTGAGGAGGCTTCTGCAGATTATGAGATGGCAAAAAAGGCTATTCTCGCTGCTTATGAGTTAGTTGCTGAAACTTACCAGCAGAAATTTCGGAACCTCCGGAGACAGCCTGGGTAGACATATAGAATTTGAGAGGGTAAAGCAAATTAATTTTGATCATTGGATGTAGGCAGTAAAAGTAGAGGCTATGTATGAGAGCCTTAGGGAAATAATTCTCCTGGAGGAATTTAAAAATTCACTCCCTCCGTTATTAAGAACTCATGTAGAGGACCAGAAGGTTTCAACAGCCAGACAGCAGCTGAGATTGCTGATGATTACGAGCTTGTTTACAAGCCAAAGCCCTTTGTCCATCACCCCCACAAATCTGAGAAGGATAGAAGGTGGGAGGGTGAAAGGAGGGCAAGTAGCCAGGGACAAGAAGGGACAGCTGGGAATGCCCCAGGATCTCCTCCTCAGGCCAGAAAGGAAGACGCTGAGGGTGGAAGTGAGGCCCGAAAGCCTAAGTGTTACCATTGCCACAAGGTGAGACACCTTCGTGCAGAATGCTTGATGTTGCGGGGTAAACCCATGGGACTTATTAGGGTCCACATGGCCAATGTAGAGAAAGGGGCCCTGACCAAGAGAACGACAGATCAGGCTGTAGCTCTGACTGTAGCTGTAAGGCCAAGTGCAAACTGTAAGTGGGGGTTTGTGAATAAGATACCTGAGAATTATAGGGAATTCTTGTCAAAAGGAAAAGTAACTTCTTATCCCTCAAGTGAGGCAGGTAAACCTATAGTTATACTTAGGGATACAGGAACCACCCAAACTCTTTTGCTGGGGAAAGGCATAACTTTTCCACCAGAGAGCGCACTGACTGCCAAGGCTTTAGTGAATGGTATTGGGTGGGGGGGGGGGTGGGGGGTGAGTATATGCCTGTATCTTTGTATTGGGTGCACCTGGAGTGTGACCTCATGTCTGGAATGTTAACTGTAGGAGTTGTCCATAATTTGCCAGTAGACGGAGTTGACCTACCCCTAGGGAATGATTTGGCCGGAACGAAGGTAGTAGCTTCTCCAGTAGTCATAGAAAGACCAAGTGAAGTCAAAGAGACAGAACAGTTGCAGGAAAAGGTGCCAGGAATTTTTCCTTCATGTGTAGTGATCCAAGCAATGGCTAAACAAGTTCCATTGTCAGAGGTAAAATTGGCACCACGGACAGATAGCTGAATATCTGAAACTTTCTTTGGGGATGCTGTATGAGGCGATCTTTTTGTTCTGCATGAGATGGAGACTTGGGGGTGGTGCCACATTGGGCCATATTGTGTTTGATGGAAAGGTGGACTGTTGCAGCTGAAATTAGCGCCTGCTGGTGAGTGCCTTTGCATTTCCAGCAGATGTGAATGCCTGAATTCAGAGTGACATGTCAGTCGCCGGCACACTACATGGGTCATGAGCCTCTGATCAGGAGAAATGCCTGAGTATTACAGCCTCCCGAGCCTCCCTTGCACCCAACTCCTGCAAACCTCCAACTGCTTCCCCCGGATGTTCAGGTGGCTGCGCCCCCTCCTCCTCTTCAACCCTTTCACCCTCCTCGTCTGAGGATACCTCGTGCTGAACAATGTCCACATCATCCAGGGCCTCCCCCCTCTGCAGCGCCAGGTTATGTAAGGCGCAGCAGATGACAACAATGCGAGACACCCTTGCTGGTGAGTACTGAAGGGCACCACCTGAGCAATCCAGGCATCTAAATCTCATCTTCAGAAGACTTATGGTCTGCTCAATGGTGACTCTGGTGGTGCCATGGCTCATATTGTAACATTCCTCTGCTTCATTTCTTGGGTTCCTCACAGGTATCATCAGCCATGTCTTCAGTGGGTAACCCCAGTTGCCAAGTATCCATTCTTGCAGGCACTCGGTGGGGGGGGTTGCTGAATAGTGCTGGCAGCTGGGAGTTCTAGAGAATGAATGCGTCGTGACTGCTTCCTGGATAACGAGCACACACCTGCAACATGCTCTTACAGTGGTCACAGACAGGCCGCACATTCATTGAGTGAAGTCCTTTTCAATTAATGAAGGCCCCTGACAGACCTGCAGGTGCCCTAATGGCCACATGTGTACAGTCAATCACACCGTGGACTGTGGGGAACCAGCGATGGTGCTGAAGCCTCTGGCTCTCTTGGTCTGACTGGCAGAGTCTTTCTGGAACTTGATGAACTAGTTGGCATGCCTGAATATGGCATCAGTTACCACCTTAATGCAGTGCTGCACTGATGACTGTGAGATTCCACACGTCTCCTGTAGAATCCTGGAATGAACCTGATTCATAGAATTCAGAGCGACTGTGACCTTTACTGCCACCGGCATTGGATGGCCACCCACGCAGTTGGAGCTCTCCTCTGCTGCCATCATCTCACACAGAGATGTGATAGTCTCTCAGCAAAGGCACAGTCTTCTACAGCACTGGCTCTCTGACATCTGCAGAAAGGTCAACCACTGCCGGTACGCTGGGTGGACGTCTCTTCACAGGTGGTTTCTCCCGATGCACTCTGCGACCTTCTGCCCCTCCCTCATAACTATGCCGCAGTTAGCCAGCCGGTCGCTGATTTCCCTGGCCACTTGTCCTCCTGTCCCTCCTTGTGGTGTTCTCTTCCTTACTGGAGGACCCATCTGAGTAGACAATGCCCATGGCTGCAGTGTCCCAAATATGTATTGGGGACAGCTATTTGCTGCCTGCTACAAGGACACGCAGTAGCACCACCCCTCCCCTATCAAGGATAAACCATTGATGTAGTGGCCCTACCAGGAGTTTCACTCACTCTGGTGAACCCTCGTGAGCCAGCAATATCAGCCCCGACCTTGCAATTAACTCAGAAATAAAACAGAGAGAAATGAAAAGTCAAGTATCTCCAACTTCTTAACTGGTACACCGGTTGCAGCTTTTTTAAAGCTGCCGGGTTTGCAACCCCACCGTTGACCCATTTGCAGGATGGCTGTCAATTACATTTTCAATTACTTCAATTGGCCCTTAATTGCCTTAATTCAGATGGCGAATGGCGCCTCCATCTCGTCCACTGTCCGAACAGCGTAAGATGGGGATGCGGCGTAATGATGTCGGGGACCAGACCTGATGTCATCGCCTGCCATTTGTCGGCTCAGCCTCAAAGGGCGCCCGGTTTGACCAGGTAAAATTCCGGCCAATGTCTGCTATGACTACAGAGACACTAGTATATACTGAACATAACCTCCTAGCCTTTGTGAAAAAATTTGAAAACCAGAATGCCAGACTATTGCATCCTTAACATTTAAAGATTATCCAAATTGCGGGGAAAAATAATGTTATTGTGGATGCTTTGTCTAGGATTTAACTTTGCTTTGATTTATCTTTACCCTCAAAGATGGTACGAAGTAGCACACCTCCCACTTTAGAATTAGCTACAAGTAAAGAGTGAATGAGAATGAGTGTGCAAATGTGTTTTATATTTTTTCATCTGTTTCTGGCGTTTCATTCCTCCAAGGATAGAGTGTTATGAAAGTGCTTTCAGTTTTTAAATTTTTTTTTGAGGATTCATATTTTAGAATTATGGACATTGGTTTATTTGGGAAAACTAAAAAGACTGCATGTATGTTTTTTACTACAGTCACTGAGAGGTCTTGTTTGAAAAAAACCTTTGCTAGAAGTCACATGCCTTAAGCTCAATACACAACAGAAACCTTGGTGACTTGGGGGAGATGTTTACTGAGAAGTGACATATCATGGTTTATGATGGTCAGGAAGTCGCTTTTGGGATATTGTTTTGACTTTCTGGTTGGGGTGTGGACTGTGTTTGAAAGCTGTTGGAGATCAACCTGCCAAGGGAGAAACACCCAGCTCATCTTTCCTGTAGCTCTCTAAGAGACCCGGAGAAATCCAGTGTGTCAGCTCCTCTTTCTCTACCTCTTTGGTAAACCTGCAAATCCAGAATGGGATAGCTAAAACCCAGATGCCGCGTTTCTCCTGAGGAGCTCCTGGAAAGCATTCGAGATTAATCCTGGACGCCGCCTGAAAAGAACTGCTTCAGAAAAGATCCCAGTGACCCATCTATGTGTATTCGGATGCCAGACTGAAAGGGACAACTGACATCCTTCCATATCTTTTTTTTTCAAGAATTAACAAGTGTTTGGCCAAAGTATTCCTTTTTTTTGTTTTTTTTGTGTGAAAGAGCTCTGCAGAGAAAATCTCTTTATTTTTCAGTTAACCGATGTATGTGGGGGACTTAAAAAGGGAATTTTCATATTTCAGTCCGTGTGTTGATGCTTTGTTTTGTAACTGGATAAGTCTTGTTTTATAATAAACTGATAGTTTTGTTGTTTATTGAAGAAACCTGCTTGGTGTATTTTATTCTGGGATAGAGTAGATTATATGTTTGACCGTATTGGTAACTGATATATGTTGTGACCTGTGGAGAAGTGGAACTGGAAAAGATAGTGCACTCCTCCCGCTTCAGTCGTAACACTAGGCATGTGCTAATTAATTCAATCATTTAATTGAAAATTGTAATTGCTAGCATCATTAGTCAGTTATGTTATTTTCTATCATTAAGATAGAATGTGTGATACAGCTGGGGAGGGTACAGTAATCACAAATATTGAGTTGGATGCTGTAATAGCACATACTTTGTGTAGGATACAATCTCCACACACTTCTATGGGATATCTCTACCTACACTTGTAGGAGGATAAGATATTATGCGCATATGGGGGTGGTGCAATATTCAGAAACAAAGTTGTCAACATTGTAAAAATGTTCATAATATCCTCATTCTCAGAATTGTCAGAGTGTCTATTGATATTACTGTGTCAGCCAGTGATTTGCATTGTGTGAGCCAATGAGTTGGAGGCTGACGGGACTTACGGTAGGACTTACAGCAAACAAAGACTATTTAAACAACACAATACAGCAAACAGTTTAGTTAAAAGAGTACCTACAAACTACAGAAAATAGAACTCACGACCAAAACCACAGCAATGTCTCCTGATAAAAGCAATGTGATTTCTCCAAAGAATGTACCAAGTGGAGGATAATACAAATTATGTGCATAAAATCAATCCCTGTCATTTACAGCAGTGCGACATCCAGCCATGCTTGACAGGAAATTACCCAATCATCTCTATTCTGAGATTAGTGGTGTCACCATGTGCAGCCCAGAATTGTAGTATCACAATGCTTGGCACACCTATGTGACAGTAACACCTGAAGTGTAATGCTTTGAGTTACATCTGAGGTATCTTACTTTATCCTTATTTTTCAAATAGGTGAGAAAACAGGAAGGAGCCAATTTGGCTATAAATCAAGTTTGTGTTCACTGTGATGACTGAACTAGCTCCAAGTCTGTACAATGTGAACTTAAGATCAAGAGTCTCGAGACAGCTCCTCTTTGATACAGGAGTTGAAATTCTTCAGTAGGTTTATACCAATCTCCTGGATACTTCTCCCCTTAATTATAAATCAAACAAGTGCTGGCATATGTTTAAACGGAAGTTATACGGAAGTAACCAACTGCATAACATAAACACATCACAACTTCAGCTCCAGTGCTTGCAATGAATTTTGAGACACACATAACAAAATATGCTGCAATTGATGTTAATGTGATTGGCTTTAAAATGGTCACATATTTTATTTATGAGACAAAAATGGTACTTGAATAGCACTTGGCATGATTCTGTCTGCCAGCAACAGGCATATATCTTTTCTAAGTATATGGGTCCAATTCTTACCAGTACTAATCCTATAATCTGCACTACTCTCTTAATTCCTTTAAATGTATGCATTAGCTTGTAAAATAATTTTCTTAATGTACTGTCCTGTGAATTATGTAACCACATATTCCTGTAATGATGACAAAAAAAAGAGCCACTTACAATCTTCATTCAATGTTATTTCAACATCCCTTTTAATTTCAATTTCTTGGAACTTGGTCATAAGTTGGTAGCACATAAGTAAATCACTCAGTTAATCATGCGATTCAAATGACATTCATAAAGCACTTCAGCTTTGTTCTCAGTGTGTGATGTAATCCGAATGCTTGGAATAAATTACAGCCATATTACTTACTTCCAAAAATCTATAATTCTGCACGAGCAGTATTCTCATGGTCCATTTTTTTAAAAGTATATTATCTATATAAGTTATGTATTGTGTTGACTGGGCCTATTTTTTGCTATAATTCTATGATTCTAAATACTTCCTTCTATTTCATTGTTCACCCATCTGTGATACATGGAAACTGAGAGGCTGGCTGTGCTGAGCATTGCTAGATTCAAGCATGGGTTGGAGATAGAGCTGCATATTTGTACCCCATATTTTTTGCCGAACACTCATATCCAGGGAGGCCCTGTGCCATCACTGAAGCCTTACAATTTCTGTCCTCATTTCTCAATCCATTTTAGAGTAAATTGGAAGAACATGTCCCAATTTATATTCTATTTATGAACCCAGCAACACAATTTTTGTAGTCCAAAGAAAAATCAATTGAAATTGCTTTGTAATGTTAGCTTTTCATTGTGATGTCTTTTCTTATTACAGTCACATGACTGCTAAGGACCAATGAACAGCATCTACCATGGACAGTTGTGGTTTTTAATCATATATTTCCTACAGATCAATCACAGTGCTCAAAACCATGACTATCAGGTAACAATAATCCAGTATTCTATAAGCAGAAACCTCCTGAATCCCTAACTCCCCCTTGGACTTGCTGGCATTGGTTCAGAACCCTATCACTATACATGATTAATTATGATTAGCTGCAAGCAATGAGATTGCTCAAAGCAACATAAATAAAATGGTCTCATGAACTCCACTGACCATTAAGATTGCTCAGAAGGGACATACTCTTTTATATAAAGTATTGTAGAGAGATACAAACAATGTTTAATTCTATTCCTACACTATTTAGAGACATTTTGAGTCCTCCACATCACTGTAAACGCCACAGGGCCAAAGCACTTGATTGATTGAAGTCATTTGCTTTCTTGCTAAAACAATTATGAACAATCATTGAATTTTCATAGAATGAATTGTCACCATCCATTTTTCATGATCATGTTCGGAACATAGTTTGTGTATTTTTTTTATATTTGGGATGTGGGTGTCGCTGACTACGACAACATTTGTTGCCCATCCCTAATTGCCTTCTTGAACCGCTGCAGCACCCACAATGCTGTTAGGAAGGGAGGTCCAGGATTTCGACCCAGTGACGGCGAAGGAACAGCGATATAGATAGTGTGTGGCTTGGAGGGGAACTTGCAGGTGGTGGTGTTCTGGATATTTATATTTAAATATAAATTTCTGAATATACAAGAATTGACTAAATGATTATGAGTCATAATGAATAAATCTACACAGTGCATTGTTCGTGAATGACCATCAAAGTTCATCAAGTAATGTAGACACATTTCAGATTTTCATTGCAAAAGTCTTTGAGCATTGCTCAGTAACATATCATGACATATTATAAATATTCATTAAAATGCCAGCTGGTAGCTTCATCCATATCCTGCACTGGCCAAAAGCTGGTTGAAAAACAAAAACACATCGTACAGACAGCCAAAATTCAAATGAGTTTAAACTTCAAACAAATGTTTGGTTCATAACAGTTTGTTCAATTTAAACCAGGAACAAGGGAATGCTTTGGTCGCAATTGACTCACGACTGGGGAATAAGTATGTAACAGGTGTCATGTTGTTGGAAGTAATTTATTTCACAAATCAGTCCACAAAATTTTAATTAAAAGGTTATTGTTTGCACTGAGATATATTTTAAATACGTGAAAAAAACTTACAATAATTTAATAATTTTTGGAGTATTTCAGTACATTTTACTCCTGTATAATTTAATTCCATGAAAATAAGTCATATTTTATCACTAGTTTGCTTTCTACAAATGATAATTCTAATTATAGTTTCTGAAATAAATACATACAAACACTTAATTTGTAAATCTTGATATAAGGATCTATAGAAAGAAACATGGATGCAGGATGCCAAACATTATTTTTTTTTTCATATAACGCAACACCAAAGCCATACAGTAGGGCCATTAAGCAAAGTATTTGGCACATTAATAATAATGCCTAGAGCAGTTCAAAAACTGTAACCAATTCCCACCATCAAACACATCTTCCCTTCCCCTCCCCTGTCAGCATTCCGAAAGAATCGTTCCTTCTGTGACACTCTGGTCCACTCCTCTATCATCCCCGCTACCTCTTCCCTTCCCACGACACCTTCCCATACAATCACATGAGGTGTAATACCTGCCCTTTTACCTCTTCTCTCCCCAAACACTCCTTCCAGATGAAGCAGTGATTTACTTGTACTTCCTTCAATTTAGTATATTATATTCTCTGTTCACAATGTGGTCGCCTCTATATTGGGGAGAACAAACGCAGATTGAGGGTGACCGCTTTGCGGAACACCTCCATTCAGTCCGAAAGCATGACCCTGAGCTTCCAGTCGCTTGCCATTTCAATTCATCACCCTGCTCTCATGCCCACATTTCTGTCCTTGGCCTGCTGCAGTGTTCCAGTGAACATCATCGCAAGCTTGAGGAGCAGCACCTGATCTTTTGATTAGGCATTCTATAGCCTTGCAGACTGAACATTGAGTTCAACAACTGGCCTTTTTTAATATTTTTTTATTTTATTTTATTTTTTAACCACGTGCCTGTTTTTCATGTAGACAGAGCTGCTCATTATTCTGCCATTAACACTCTCTCTGGACTAATGCTTTGTCTTTCATGACAAGCATTAACACACTGTTTGCCTTTGTCCCAGGACAGCTTTGTTATTTAATCTCTCCTGTCCTCTGCCCTATCACACACCTTCCCTTTTGTTCTCTTCCCCACCAACACCTCCACCCCCCTTGACTTGCTTAAAACCTAATTCTTTTCTAACCTTTGCCAGTTCTGATGAAAGATCAAAAACCTGAAACATTAACTCTGCTTCTCTCTCCAGATGCCTGACCTGCTGAGTATTTCCAGCACTTTCTGTTTTTATTCCAGGTTTTACCGTTGTGTCAACTTTCGTGGCAACTTTGACTAGATAAGCGATCCCAAACCACTCATATTTGCTATTAAATATGTTAGTTTCTAAAGCTGAAGATGCTCATTTTTGAATCCTGAAACAATATTTCATACAGCCAAAGAAAATAAACCTATACTGAAATACCTCCACTCACCCTTGTTGCAATTTTACGGGGGGGCGGTGCCACCGAGAAATAGCCCGCCCACCGCAGGCCAATCAAGGCCCTTAAGTGGCCAATTAACTGGCACTTAAGGGCCTCCGCCCACCGCCGCAGGTAATTTACCCTTAGCTGGTGGGCGGCTGAGGCCTCAAAAAGCCTGCCTGGTAAAACCAGGCAGACTTCTTGCGAGCTGCTGAGGAGCCCTCCTGATCGGGCACCCTGTACTTCACGGAGGGCCACCCCCGAAGTCCCAGCCGTCCCCATTGCACAACACTCCCCCTGCCCCCTAAGCAACTCCCCCTTGCCTCGCTGGGGCCCAACCGATTGTCCCTGGCGAGGCCCTAGAAACATCTTTTCTCCAGGGCTGTCGTTCCTGTTGGTTTCAATGGCTGGGTGTTGTCCTAGCTGTGGCCACCGCTGTTAGTGGCACTGCTGGGACAAAGAGCTGCCAGCCCGCTGATTGGCCTGCAGTGCCATTACGCAGGACTTCCTACCTCAAGGAGCTGGAAGTCCCGCCCAAGACCAATTAAGGGCCTGGGGAGCGAAAAATCCCGATCTGGCTCCCCAGGCCTGGTGGAGGTGGGCTCACCACCAACTTTTTGGCCAGTGGACGGGACCTCCTGCCCAACAAAAAATTCCGGTCACCATTTCCGTCTGCTAGTATGCAGAGAAGAACATGGCTAACAACATCTACATCTCTTTGTAACAGGGGTTATTTAAATTAACTTTACATTTAAATTAGTTTGTTAATTTAAAACACTGCCTACCACAAATGCTGCAGAAGGCAATGATTTTTAATCCTTGGAAAATATTTATCCCTCTGCCAAAATCAATGCAGAATTTTTTTGCACTTTGATTTATACACCTCAGCATACAAAACAGATTGTAGGAACATTTGGTACAGAGTGGGAAAGAAAACTTCAAGAGCACATCTTAACAGAATGGAAGAGCAAGGATTTAGAACAGGTTTTCATTTGTATATTCATCCAATATTAAACTCTGTGCATATTTATCTGAAAATACTAATTTTAATTTATTTCAAATAATACATAACTTTTTGACAAACATTTTTAAGGATTCAGAACAAATCAAAGTGACCAGTGCCGCACTGGGTTGGCTTATCATTATGTCGCACATTGAATGGTAAAATATCGATTTATGCTTATGATTCTTTGTTATATCCTGACTTTGGACAGCTTGCCAGTAAAGGGGAATTGCCATTAAAGAGTCCAGGCATTTACTTACATGGAGAAAGTGGTAAGTCTTGGCACACATTCCTGTGGTCAGTTGCAGAATGCAGAAATTGTATGGTAGTTACTATAATACACCACAAAAAAAAAGCAGTTGCAGTTCCAAGAAAATGGTCCAAGGAGGAAAATGCTGAAACTGACAAATAGAATTTATTGGAGTCATATGAATGACCTTGTTCCACCAGAACTGAATTACTCCAGGTATTTTCAGTTCAGCAATGAACCTTGGCTGACATCTGTTGTTGGCTGCACAGTAATTTAGAAATTAATTCTATCCTGACACTGCTTGCCTAGAATAGTTCAAATGACCAAAATGAAAAACATTTAGGCTAGTATTACTTTCCAAGCACATTCTCATGATTGCACAGGAATCAGTACAGCTCTCATAATGGAAATGTATACAGCAGGTTGAACTGGTGTCGGTAAAGCAATCACGTCGACACATACATGTCTGAAGAACGTGGCAGTAGGAACTGGAGTACAGAAATTATTGTTTGTCACTGTTATATTTCCAAGGATTCTGGGTACTATCAATTGCGGAAACATACAAACATATACCTGTGGCAAAAGCGCAGAATGTGTCAATTGTTTATTTTTCCTTTCCTTTCTTTTCTTTATGGAAATTCTGTGGTTAAATTAGGTTTCCAATAAAATAGCACCATTCGCAGTCTGGCAGCTGCATGTTTATTAAGTCAGTGTATGGTCAAACTGACCATGATCTACTGCAATGGGGAAAGAGCCAGAAAATCTTAGATCCTGCTCTGCCATTGCAATTGCAGTGGGGTGGATTTTCCAGCTGCCAGTCTGAACCGGTCGTGACCCCATCCCAAATCTTGGGGATGGGAGTTATTAACATAGAGGGTGTGAAGTTTAGTGGGGCTATGGAGACCTAGCACTGCTTTGTTGGGGCACAATACCCTGCCGGCCACTTCATGCACGGCCCATGCGGCATTCTTTCAGGAGAAGGGCACATCCGGGGGTGTCCCTGCATGTGCTGGTATGTTCTGAATGCGTGTTATCTTGACGTCACAAAGACCGACGAGCTGATGCAATGCCAGAATATCAAATTTGGACTACACAGGTCCAGGCAATGAATTTGTCAAACATTTAGTAGACAACAAGCATGAAGCTGCAAGATGGGCCCTGTACTAGTGTTCCTTAAAGCACCAGGTACCCAAATTGCAGGTAACGTAATTTTTAGGAACTTCTATTATTGCAAACTGACTGGAAGGACTCTGCTGTGTTTTCGGAGGTGTTGCAGTGAGTTCCTGGATTTGCCAGAAAGTCTTACTACATCCTCACAAGGATGGCAGGAAATAGGTGACTTGTCAACAAAAAAGGCTGCCACAGATGGTGACAGCACTGCCAGTGCCTCTTGGTCTGCAGCACGACAGGGAGTTGGAGCAGAGGCTGCAGAGAGGGCAAGCTCTACGCGATGCCCTCTGTCAACCTGGAGGCAGACTCATCCACACTCCTAGACAGTGACAGGAGGCTGTCTGGCAGACCAGCTAATGCAAGAGCATCTAAGTGTGCATGCCCATCAACGCCCTCCTGTATGCCACCCCATTTAGGTTTTCATCTGTGTTTTCTGTGACCTCACCCTCCAGTGAGCTGGCAAATGAACATCCTTTCCACTGGCCTGGCTGCAATCCACTTGCGCTGGGATGTCTCACCATGTGCTGGTCCAAGCTCTATACTTGTCTCCAAGGTATGTGCAGTGCTGGTATCTGAACTGGTAATATTACTTGTTCCTTTGGTGTGTGATCTATTGTCTCGCAAGACTGCAAGTAATATCCAAAGAAAACATGGATTTTTATTATAACTTAACTAGAACATATATATACAAACAGTTACTGCATGAGCCACATCTAAACACATCTCTGTCAGATTACACCCACAACTCCCTGGTCCACTCTTAAGGTTATCCCACAACCGTGATCTTCACTTACAGCTTCTGAAAGTGGTCCACTCTTAAGGTTGTCCCACAACAGTGACTGTGAGTGTGAGATTAAGTGACAGGTCCTCTTCATCAGAGATGTGCTGTTGCGCTTTCTCTTCCTCCTTGGGTTACAGTGGCTGGACAGGTGGCAGTTCTTGGGTGTCTGAAAACAGGAAATCAGAAGGGGTGGTTGGGTGAGGGATGAGAAGTCAAGTGGGAAGCAGAGGTCACATTATCAGCTGCTTGCACATCATAGGATAGCAGGATGAGGGTGAGCTGAGAAGGGGCATAAGGCAGGAACCATCATCCTCCATGTTCTCAGCGATGCCATTTGACATGGCTCTGTCTCTGCCTGACCGATGATGCTGAGAGCTCATAGGGCTCAGGAGCTACAGGCCTCCTTATCCCCTGCTGGTTCTGCTATACTCCCTTCTATTGTGTGTCACCTTGTCCTGCATGAGAGATGGCAGGATATCCATATGTGTTTTGCAATGTGTTTGGATGATAGTCTTGCCATAGCTAAGTAGTGGAGGTATGTGGTGAGAGTGAGCCTTGCAGCATTGGTAGGTGTGTGAGTGTGAGATGGTGTAACAGGATGTTAGGAGTGAGTCCTGAGTGTCAGGGAGTGCTGGTGAATGAATGTGGGGGTTGGGTGCATTGAGCAGTGTGAGAGATTAGTGGTGGGGTGGGTGGGAGATGTCATGTGAAGATGCATTCACTGACCTTGACCACCCACGTTAGGTCATTAAATGTTTTGTGGCCTTGCTAGAAGGTCCTCAGGACCAGATGCTGGGAATTGACCTCCCTGTCCACCTGCTCCCACTCCATTCTCAGAGTGATTCTTGAGGGCCTCCTGGCCACCATAGAACCATAGAATCTCCTCCTGCCTAGCTGTAGCACTAATGCTTCCAGCGCTGCATCCAGCACCCTGGAGCCCTCTCTCCTCCGTAGTGTTCAATTTTCCATCATTTAAATTCCACCAATATTATTCAGTGCAGCTTCCCTTTAAGAGGGACAGTCTACCTTTGAGAAGTGCAGGCTGTTTGCGCCATGTGGTATCTGAACAACGCTGCTCGACCCACTGCAGAGCGCAGAGGCAGCCAGCAGTGTGAAGAAGGAAGCAGCATTAAATCCACTTGGCCACAAACTACAATCATGCAGATGAGGTGGGTCCACCAAATTTTCATGCTTCCCACCACGATCGGAACTGGCGTGGGCAGGTCGCAAATCATGATCCCTCTGCCCAAAATCTGGTACACACGAATTTCTAGCCCAAAATGGATGGATGCCTGCACCATTTATAACATTATTTGGCCATTTGCTCTGCAATGACCCAGGAATTTCAGGGAAGAACCCTGGGGGAGCAGGCTATTTTGGCAAAGTTGATTTTTTTTAATGAAATATGCAGCTGGAAATGTTTTTTGCCATGCAGTTGGTTGCCTCTAGGGAACCAGTGTTAGGACCCCACCACAAAGACATTAAAGTAAGTATACCAGCTGCACACCGACATATTTTCCCATAGCCCTGGTTAAGCCAGAACTGGTGGTATGCCATTGCATTAATCCCACCTCTTTGAGTGATGACATGGCAGGATGGAGTGGGCACAAGAACTATTTGCTCCCATTGTGGTCGAAATATTCCCAAATAAAATGAAGCTGAGATTTAGGAACAGGAGTAGGCATTCAACTCCTGAAGCCTACTCAGCCATTCAATTAGATCATGGCTGATCTGTACCTGAAATTCATTTGCCAGCTTTTTTTGCATATCCCTTGATACACTTACCCACCAAAATCTATCTAACTCAGTCTTGAAAATTTCAGTTGACCCAACATCCACAGACTTTTGGGAAGTGAATTATTTCCAATTTTGTGCACTCTCGTTTTTGCTAAAAAGCTTTCAGGCAGAATCTTATCAAATGCTTTCTGCAAGGCCATATAGATAGTCCTTTATATCTTCCGTGCTAGTGAAGTCAAAAAATTCAACTAGTTTAGCCAGACATGAATTACCCTTCACAAATCCATGCTAACTTTCTTTAATCAGCTGATAACCGTCCACAGGCTCAGTCACTCTGGGCCAAGTTTTATTGTGGTGATGAGGGTCCCAGCTGCCGGCCAGAAGGTAGGAGGGAGACGCAGCCTCAGCCCTCTGTCAGACCCCAGTTGCAATTTCATGGCGGTAGCCAATTAACTGCCCACCATCGGGGATGTCGTCCCTTAAAGGGACGAGCTCCCACCTCTAGAGCTGTGGGCCAATTGGAAGACTGGTAGCTCTGCAGTACTGGCAGCACAACCGGGAGCAGTGGCCACTGCTGATACTGCAGGAAGGCCTGCAGAGGAGAAGACTGCAGAGGACCCCAGGAGAGGTAAGTGGGGTCAGGATTGTTGGGGCTTGGCAATGGGGCTGGGGTGTGGGGCGTCTACCCAGTGGGGGTGGTGATCACTGCTGGGGAGCCCTCCGAGATCCATGGAATGCCCCTAAAGGAGGGACACCCTCCCTGAACCCTGCTAAGAGGCTGCTGGCAGTGTCTCCTTGCAGTGCGGGCCCCTTCACCTTCAATTAAATTGAAGCAGAGGCATGAAGAGGTCCTTAAGTGGCCATTAATTGGCTACTTGAGGACCTCAATTGGCCTCGGGCATGAAGGCCATCCTCAGCCTTCCCTGCCCCAGACAAAATTGCAGGGGACTTTAACAACATTGGGAATGACTTCCCCTGCCATTTTCTTTGCTCTCTGCCTCCGTGCCCTTCTGCAAATGCAAAATAAAATTCAGCCCTCTGTCACTGATGATAGTAATGATAGCTCAGTAACTTTCGCACAATTGATGTTAAATTGACAGGTCTATAGTTAACTGATTTCTTCCTCCCTCACTTAGTAAGCAATGGTGTGACATTTGCAATTTTCCAATCTAAAGATAGAATTTCTGAATCTAGAGAGCTTTGGAAAATTATAATATGCTAATATTTTAATTACAAAATTGTTAGTATTAATGCTTCACCAAGCATTTCCTGATGCAATGGCTGGAATTTTACACCCCCCAAACGAGCGGACTAGTGGTGGGGGGGAGGGTAAAATTGAGTGGGGGGGGGGTGGGTGCACTGTTACTGACCCCCTCCCTCCCCCGTAAAATCTGGTCTGGCACCCCAGGACTGGCGGAGGCGGGCTCACCACCGACTTTTCGGCCGGTGGACGGGGCCTTCCCACCCAACAAAAAATTCCGGCCAATATAGGTCTATTAAACACGGCAATTTGTAAGCTTGTCACCTTGTTTGTCTGCTTTGTAACATGAGTATTCATCTTCTTGTCCTCCTCTGGAAAATTATTTAAAAGAAAATTTAGAGATAAAAACAGCAGAATAGTTAATATGCTATTGAAGACCAGTCTTATGTCTGACCTTTACCATGATTGAGAATTTTATTTAATTGTACAGTGAAATATACCTCTTGAAACCCTTTTTCTCTGGGGAGAGAAATTGATTGGCAGCTCCTTGCCAAAGCAGAGAAATATATTGAGCCATATTTTGCTAGTTCAGCCATTCTTCCTGTTCTACTTATTGAGAGGAGTTATGGGGAGGTAGTCACACCTCAGGTAAAAGAAGTAGGTAGATGGGTTACCGTCAGGGGAAGGAGAGGGAACCAGCAGGCAGTGCAGGGATACCCTGTGGCCGTTTCCCTCAACAACAGGTATACCGTTTTGGATACTGTTGCGGGGGACGACTTACCAGGGGTAAGCAATGGGGTACAGGTATCTGGCACAGAGTCTGTCCCTGTTGCTCAGAAGGGAAGGGGGAAGAGGAGCAGAGCTTTAGTCATTGGGGACTCCATAGTTAGGGGAACAGATAGGAGGTTCTGTGGGAACGAGAGAGACTCACGGTTGGTATGTTGCCTCCCAGGTGCCAGGGTTCGTGATGTCTCGGATCGTGTTTTTGGGATCCTTAAGGGGGAGGGGGAGCAGCCCCAAGTCGTGGTCCACATAGGCACCAACGACATAGGTAGGAAGAGAGATGGGGATTTAAGACAGAAATTCAGGGAGCTAGGGTGGAAGCTTAGAGCGAGAACAAACAGAGTTGTTATCTCTGGGTTGTTGCCCGTGCCACGTGATAGCGAAGCGAGGAAAAGGGAGAGAGAGGAGTTGAACACGTGGCTGCAGGGATGGTGCAGGAGGGAGGGTTTTGGTTTCCTGGATAATTGGGGCTCTTTCTGGGGTAGGTGGGACCTCTACAAACAGGATGGTCTTCACCTGAACCAGAGGGGTACTAATATCCTGGGGGGGAGATTTGCTAGTGTTCTTCGGGGGGGTTTAAACTAATTCAGCAGGGGAATGGGAACCTAAAATGTAGTGCCAGTGTACAGGATGTTGAGAGTAGTGAGGTCAGGGATAAGGTTACAAGGACGCAAGAGGGCACTGGCAAGCAAGAACCTGGTTTAAAGTGTGTCTACTTCAACGCCAGGAGCATCCGGAATAAGATGGGTGAGCTTGCAGCATGGGTTGGTACCTGGGATCTCGATGTAGTGGCCATTTCAGAGACATGGGTAGAGCAGGGGCAGGAATGGATGTTGCAGGTTCCGGGATTTAGATGTTTCACTAAGAACAGAGAAGATGGTAAAAGAGGGGGGGGTGTGGCATTGTTAATCAAGGAGAGTATTACAGCGACAGAAAGGACGTTTGAGGACTCGTCTACTGAGGTAGTATGGGCCGAGGTTAGAAACAGGAGAGGTGAGGTCACCCTGTTGGGCGTCTTTTATAGACCTCCAAATAGTTCCAGAGATGTAGAGGAAAGGATAGCGAAGATGATTCTCGACAGGGGCAAGAGTAACAGGGTAGTTGTTATGGGGGACTTTAACTTTCTAAATATTGACTGGAAATACTATAGTTCGAGTACTTTAGATGGGTCAGTTTTTGTCCAGTGTGTGCAGGAGGGTTTTCTGACACAGTATGTAGACAGGCCAACCAGGGGCGATGCCACATTGGATTTGGTACTGGGTAATGAACCCGGCCAGGCGTTAGATTTAGATGTAGGTGAGCACTTTGGTGATAGTGATCACAATTCGGTTAGGTTTACCTTAGCGATGGGCAGGGACAGGTATATACCGCAGGGCAAAAATTATAGCTGGGGGAAAGGAAATTATGATGCGATTAGGCAAGATTTAGGATGCGTAGGATGGGGAAGGAAACTGCAGGGGATGGGAACAATCGAAATGTGGAGCTTATTCAAGGAGCAGCTACTGCGTGTCCTTGATAAGTATGTACCTGTCAGGCAGGGAGGAAGTTGTCGAGCGAGGGAGCCGTGGTTTACTAAAGAAGTTGAAGCGCTTGTCAAGAGGAAGAAGAAGGCTTATGTTAGGATGAGACGTGAAGGCTCAGTTAGGGCGCTTGAGAGTTACAAGCTAGCCAGGAAGGATCTAAAGGGAGAGCTAAGAAGAGCAAGGAGAGGACACGAGAAGTCATTGGCGGATAGGATCAGGGAAAACCCTAAGGCTTTCTATAGGTATATCAGGAATAAAAGAATGACTAGAGTTAGATTAGGGCCAATCAAGGATAGTAGTGGGAAGTTGTGTGTGGAATCAGAGGAGGTAGGGGAAGTGTTAAATGAATATTTTGCGTCAGTATTTACAGTAGAGAAAGAAAATGTTGTCGAGGAGAATACTGAGATTCAGGCTACTAGGCTAGATGGGATTGAGGTTCACAAGGAGGAGGTGTTATCAATTTTGGAAAGTGTGAAAATAGATAAGTCTCCTGGGCCAGATGGGATTTGTCCTAGGATTCTCTGGGAAGCTAGGGAGGAGATTGCAGAGCCTTTGTCCTTGATCTTTATGTCATCATTGTCGACAGGAATAGTGCCGGAAGACTGGAGGATAGCAAATGTTGTCCCCTTGTTCAATAAGGGGAGTAGAGACAGCCCTGGTAATTATAGACCTGTGAACCTTACTTCGGTTGTGGGTAAAATGTTGGAAAAGGTTATAAGAGACAGGATTTATAATCATCTTGAAAAGAATAAGTTCATTAGCGATAGTCAGCACGGTTTTGTGACGGGTAGGTCGTGCCTCACAAACCTTATTGAGTTTTTCGAGAAGGTGACCAAACAGGTGGATGAGGGTAAAGCAGTGGATGTGGTGTATATGGATTTCAGTAAGGCGTTTGATAAGGTTCCCCATGGTAGGCTATTGCAGAAAATACAGAAGTATGGGGTTGAAGGTGATTTAGAGCTTTGGATCAGAAATTGGCTAGCTGAAAGAAGACAGAGGGTGGTGGTTGATGGCAAATGTTCATCCTGGAGTTTAGTTACTAGTGGTGTACCGCAAGGATCTGTTTTGGGGCCACTGCTGTTTGTCATTTTTATAAATGACCTGGAAGAGGGTGTAGAAGGGTGGGTTAGTAAATTTGCGGATGACACGAAGGTCGGTGGAGTTGTGGATAGTGCCGAAGGATGTTGTAGGGTACAGAGGGACATAGATAGGCTGCAGAGCTGGGCTGAGAGATGGCAAATGGAGTTTAATGCGGAAAAGTGTGAGGTGATTCACTTTGGAAGGAGTAACAGGAATGCAGAGTACTGGGCTAATGGGAAGATTCTTGGTAGTGTAGATGAACAGAGAGATCTTGGTGTCCAGGTGCATAAATCCCTGAAGGTTGCTACCCAGGTTAATAGGGCTGTTAAGAAGGCATATGGTGTGTGAGCTTTTATTAGTAGGGGGATCGAGTTTCGGAGCCACGAGGTCATGCTGCAGCTGTACAAAACTCTGGTGAGACCGCACCTGGAGTATTGCGTGCAGTTCTGGTCACCGCATTATAGGAAGGATGTGGAAGCTATGGAAAGGCTGCAGAGGAGATTTACTAAATTGCCTGGTATGGAGGGAAGGTCTTGCGAGGAAAGGCTGAGGGACTTGAGGTTGTTTCCGTTGGAGAGAAGGAGGAGGAGAGGTGACTTAATAGAGACATATAAGATAATCAGAGGGTTAGATAGGGTGGATAGTGAGAGTCTTTTTCCTCGGATGGTGATGGCAAACACGAGGGGACATAGCTTTAAGTTGAGGGGTGATAGATATAGGACAGATGTCAGAGGTAGTTTCTTTACTCAGAGAGTAGTAGGGGCGTGGAACGCCCTGCCTGCAACAGTAGTAGACTCGCCAACTTTAAGGGCATTTAAGTGGTCATTGGATAGACATATGGATGAAAATGGAATAGTGTAGGTCAGATGGTTTCACAGGTCGGCGCAACATCGAGGGCCGAAGGGCCTGTACTGCGCTGTAATGTTCTAATTCTAATACTGTACTTCTGCCAGCTTGAGACAGAGAATGGACTTGAGAATAAGCTTTTGGTCAGCTGTGATCATGGTCAAAAAAGATCACTAACCATTTCCAGAATTTACTGATCTGCAAAAGGGGAATATTGACTCACACTTAAACAGACTTTTGGAATGTTGAAAATGTACTTTTCCTTTATTGATCAATCTGCTCGAACACCTCACCTCTGGATAAGCTAACACATAACATTATTTGTAACAGCACCAGAGTGTAATTCATCCAGGTGAAGTCAGGATGGATAGTATCTTGCATGTCTTTCCACATGATTTGGACATTAGATCAAGTTATCTAATAATAGCATTATGTTTAAATTTTCTTGCCCCTTCTAGCATCAGGATTTTTTTGGGTAATTAAAAACCAACTCCTGACTAAAGTGATTAAGGTGTTGGTTTTTGTTGGTTTCTTCTGTCTGATCTCTTACAGCTCCCCAGTCTTCTATGGTCTCCCTGCTGGATTCTAATCACCTCTCATTTTCAACAGCTAAAGAGGTAAAGATGTTTGGTGGGATCTTGAAAATCTTCAGTTCTTGATCCACAATCACAATGGTTAGTGTCCCCAGATGCTGATAGTTTTCTATGCTTTAGGTTCAGAAAGTTATGTTTGGATGAAGCGTGATGACCAGAAACCATTGTGAGCTACTTGGATGCTTAACTGAATGAAAGCTAAATAGTTGATCTGATTTGTGTAATAGAAGGAATGTGAAGATGGATTGTAAATTACAAGAATGTGCTTAATGCATAGGGCTGAAATTTGCTGAATAATGGCATGAGGACGACGCATGCCGTTATGAATGTACGAATCGGCAAGCAACTTGTGAGGAGAAGATACCCGTGAATTCTGAATCTTGATAAATTGCCATTAACTCCACAAAATGGTATTTCGCACTTAACCTCACTATGAGTTTTATAAAGTTGCTGTATTTGCAAGTTATTAATAGCGTAAGTACCCTTTTAATGATCTGTTAATGATTACCAGAAAGTGAACAATTAAAAGTTTGGAGTCTAGTCCCTTCAGGTAGTGAATTGTTGATGGAGATCTTAAAAATGCCAAATTTGAAATGATCTTTCCTTTTCCTTTTCTGTCTCTTTTCTCTCTCTCTCTTAATCCAAACTTTCCCTCTCTTTATTTCTCTTTCTGTATCTGATTTGACATTGAAATCACCCACTCCAATTTACCTTCCTTCAGTTGTTCCTCTGTTTATTTCTCAATCCATAAATCTCATTGGCTAAGGAGATACAGTACTGCTGCAGGTGTTCACCAAGGTCCTAGTTGCCCCATTGCCCTCGCTGCACTCTTACCAGCTCACAATTCCAGCAGCTTACAGGGAAAAATATTTTGAACAGAAGAGTGTGGAAAATGGCTAACTAATGGGGCATGTGTGAAATGCCCAGCTCCTGCAAATTCTGACCCAATTATATTTGATGTCTATATGCGACAAATAATTAACTTCAATTTGCATGGACTTATGTCTAATATATTTTAATGACCATGTATTTCAGACTTAACAAAATCATTAGCATCACTGAAGCTTTGCAACATTATCAGTTGACCCTCTACACCCAGTTGGCATGCATACCTAAATCTTGGCTCCTTTTCTCATCAACAATGTTCAGCGATTTTAAAGACAAAGGGGCCTAATTTTAACCCACTCAAATCTCATTCACTTACACAGAGTTAAAATCGGGCTCAAGCAATGTACTTTGTCTTGGGTGTTGATAGTTAAGAAAAATTGACATAACTAAGTTGGGGAGCAAGAAGTGACTTTTAGTGCATTATTATTCCTAATTTCAGTTTCACTCAGAACCTGATATGTATATATGGAGAGTGGCAAAAAACCCTGTTGAAAGAAATCTGCCATTGAAGATCTGTTAATGATTGTGAAGTTCTCATTCAATGCCTATTTCAGAGGTTTGAAAATGGCAAGAGATGCCTGATTCCAGACTGAAATTACATTTTATTGAACTCAAAGGCAGAATGCGAATTTAGAGAATTAAACTCCACTCAACACACATACATGCCATATCAAGTTAAAAAGTCAGGAGGGTGGGAGTGGACCAATCAAAGGATAGGGTATTTTCGGCATATGTCTATGAAACCAAGTATATGGCAATAATGATAAGTACAAGTAAAGCAGTTATGATAGATTGCCAGTGGGGGTTGGGATAGTATGGAGAAAGGTGACATATAAGAGGCAAACCCAGTTTCCATTTTTTTCCATTTCATGGTGTAAAAATAAAGCAACAAAGTAACAAAATAATTTTAAAAAATTTAGTGGTACAGAAAAGCATTCAATCTATAAAAGTAATAAAACAAATATTGCTTTCATTTATCATCAGGCAGCATCATCTTGAATATTATTTCCCTTTTGCTGCTGTGTCAAACACCTCATGAAAAAAATTTAGTCTATGCTTCTGGATTTCAAATTAAAATTGTTCTTCAAAAAACTTCAGCCACTTTTTAAAATTTCTGTCAGCATTCTACTGGATATAAAAATCTGTGCTCTAACACAGCAATTTAATCTCAGGTGGTGATAACCCCTTGGTTTGGGATTGGGAGCCAGGTTGAGGTTCAAAAGTATCCAGGAATCGGACACCCAGTGCTGAGCAACGGGGTGCCAGCTTCTAGACCTGGAATGTACAAAGGCCATCCTGAGACTGAGGCTGGGGACAGTGGCAGTCCTGTTGTTGAGGTCAGGGGAGTGTCAAACCTGAAGCCTGTGTGGGGAAAGAAGTAGGCTCTGTGCCTAGAGTGGCAGGCCCAGCACAGAGCCAATTTAAATGTTTATAATACAGTCAAGAAAGGCAGAATATATTATGTTGCCCATATATTGTGTACCTTCTGCTATTACATGAGATGTAGGTTTCAACATTGGTGAGGAGTAAGATCATGGATGACAAGCATTTTTCAGGGCTGCAGATATTATCGTTAAAAAAAAACCTAATTATGTTACATTCCCATCCCCAATTAGCTCCCATTTACAAAAATATCCACTCCAGTTCTTTGAGCTTATGTCACATCTCGCATCTCATTGGTCAGCAGCCCGGTGAGAAATGAGATAGGAACGTAGGGACAGGCTAGGCCATTTAGCCCCTGTTTCGACATTCAATGAGATCATGGCTGATCTGTGACCTAACTCTATATACCCATCTTTGCCTCCTATCCATTAACACCTTTAACAAAAATCTAATAATATCAAATTTAAAATTAACAATTGATTTAAGCTGATTGGCAAAAGAACCCAGAGGCAATATGAGGAGGTTTTTTTTACACAGCAAGTTGTTGAGACCTTGAAAGCACGGCCTGAAAGGCAGATTCAATAGTAACATGCAAGAGAAAATTGGATAAATACTTGAAGGGAAAAAATTTACAGGGATATGGGGAAAGAACAGGGGAGGGGATGCTAATGCTCTACCAAAGAGATGGCACAGGCATGATAGGCTGAGTGGCCTCCTGTGCTGTATCATTCAATGATTCTATATGGTTATCATAGACTAATCACATGACAGACAAATATTTAGTAATTCAATTTTTTAAATAGCAGAGGAATATTTCCTCAGTTTACTATCTGTTACTAAATTGTTTGAATTTGCAACAGTGAACATGGGAACTCTTCCTTATGTTGTTACATATATAATATGCTATCTATCTATCGCCTATAAAAGTCTTACATCTGTGGGGTTTCCTATTTACAAAATCTTACTTCATGCTGTCATATTTTTTGTCACACTTTTGTTTCAGCTTTTGTTGTAGGTACATATTTCTGTATAGATGGAACAATAGTGCCATTGTGCAGCAATGAAATAAGATGTAAACTGGTACCAAACTTCAAGTAGTTCTACAAACTCATAGGGTTTAGGCCAGGATCGGCAACTTTAATAACAAGAAGAGCCATTTAAAAAAATTTAGTCAAAAACGCAATATCTTAAGAGCTGCAATGCCAATAATAATGCAAAACAATAGACACATTTCAACGTTTCAAAGGTTTTTACAAAAAAATTGTGAATTGAATGATACTTTTCACAGGTACAATTTTAGTAACAGTTTAAAAAAATGAAACAAGCCATTTATTTATCACCAAATAGATTTGATTGATCAAGGTTGGGAGACACATGAGTCCTTAGTAAGCCGTATGTGGTTCCAGAGCCACAGCTTTCAGACCACTAGTTCAGGGTGAGGCAAATTGGATGCTGAAATTATTCATTTTTCTTTGTTTATTTCCTTGTCACATTAACATAAGGCATTGATAATGGTGGGACATAGTGATGTAATTAAAACTGATGTTGTGAAGCAAATTACCCTTACCCTTCTTCAGTATGTGCATTATACTTCTCCTTAATCACTCATGGATTGATGTGTTAATGTTGATGCAGTCCCCCAGAAAATTCATGTAAAATAATCTTTCCATAACAAATGCCTAGCTGCAACCTGCTCTGTTTATTTGACTGTCAGGAAGAGTCTGATTTGATTAATGTTAGAAAGTTATTATTTATTTGAATGCGTGGAATCTTTCTCTTCCATGGTCCCAGTGCATGCTACAAAACATTCAAATAATTAACCATTTAAGTCAAAATAGATTTTTTTTTATTACATTTATATATCACAGATTCATCTTTTAGGTTGCAAGTTATGTATTGTTCCCTGTCATTCTGGAACCTTAATAAATATGTGCTACTAAACTTTGCTTATTTTGCTATTTGTAGCTAAATTGTTTGAGCTCTGACAAATAGTGAACATGATAACAGCCTAAGGAAGAGTTATATAACCTGATATCTATCTTATTAAAGTCTTAAATCTATGTGCAGTTTAGACCAGAAATTCGATTGCAATCAAAAATGGGTATACACGGGCATGACACACACAGCGTGCACCTGTTGGTATGATCCCAGGCAGCATGTGATATTCATTCTGCCTGGTCATTTTTATGACTCAGGCATGCAAGTCAGCGCTACCATTGGTGCGTCCCTGCTTGGGCCAGATATCAGGCATCACTGATGTAATTCAAAGACAGCCAGCACCTCTTAAGGGGAGATGGATTTTGGTTGCAGACAACAGGAAGCTTGTGAGAAGTAGGTGCAGCAAGCACTGAAGTCACCAAGTTTCTCTGATGCTGCCTTGGAGGTCTAGGTGCAGGCTATGAACAGGAGAAGGGGGAATTCTCATCCCCCACAGCCCCCACGCCAAGAGGCAGAAAGTCCTCCATCAACAATGGCAAGAAATTGCCGAGGAGGCCAATGCCAAGAACTTAGCTCCAAAGTTATGTCTACAATGCTGCAAAAGTTCAATGACCTTACCAGAGATATCAAGATAAGATCAAGAAATGCTGGAATCACTCAGCAGGTCTGGCAGCATCTGTGGAAAGAGAAGCAGAGTTAACGTTTCGGGTCAGTGACCCTTCTTCGGGGTCACTGACCCGAAACGTTAACTCTGCTTCTCTTTCCACAGATGCTGCCAGACCTGCTGAGTGATTCCAGCATTTCTTGTTTTTGTTTCAGATTTCCAGCATCCGCAGTATTTTGCTTTTATTATCAAGATAAGATTATTGCTGTCTTAAATTCTAGTTACACCCCTATATTCTCACCACTCACCTCCCCTGCCTCTCTTGTCTTTCCTACAATCACTGTATCACACTGCAGCACATTTCAGTGCATCTCCTTCTCTTTAGATGCTCACACTCACCATTATTACAACCCTCACTTCTTCATGCCTCACATCTGACCCACTGCATACCAGCTATTCTAACATGATAGGCACATTCTCTAAATGCTTCACAAGGCTATCGTTAACATGTTCCCTTCTTTCTTGCAGGAGAAGGTCACATACCACTCCAGGTATCAGGTTACCAGCGGAGGAGGCCGAGCTGCATGTACATACTCTCCCTCCTTGAAGAAAGCATGCTGGCCATCATGGGCAGGTGCAAAGTCATGGCTGTGGAAAATGGCAACACTGGAAGACATGTCACACAGGGTTTCTTCAGACTTTATCCTCATTTCCCCTTATTACTTCTGTCTCACCCTACACACTCTACATGGCAAACTGTAGATGCTTCCCCTAGCACTCACAAAAAGCCAACTCTTGTTCCTCTCTTTAAATTCATGTGCTGGAAATATAGATTTCCCACTACTGGTCAAGGAAGAGGAAGCTAGCCTTCCTGAAGGTGCAGTGTCATTTGATCTCACCCTCACAAGCACCAGTTCAGTTATTGGCACCACACATACTTTAGAGGTTAGGCTAGAGGAGGGGTCTTCATATGGTGAATCACTGGCCACAGGTGTGCAGGAGCTTTGACAGGATGATACGGCACCAAAGGTGCCAGTTTGCCTGAGGGAGAGATTGCACACTATTGCAGAGGACTTGGATGCTGACTTCAAAGGCCCAGTGCTGAAGAAGACTGATTGGCATATGCCAGAAAATGCTTGGTGCACTGGGCAGCCTGCCAACAAGCTTACATACAATGCCACAGAGCTTATAGAGGATTCCAGCTTCAACTCTGTCAAGGCTTTGCACAAATCGTGAAGACCATTTTGTCCAACATGGACCGAGCAGTCAGCTCCATCAACATGACAGTGGCACCTACTGCCATGGAATCTGTCCTGACAACTCTTACAGATACCAAGGAAGCTCAGGTGGCTGTCTTCTTGGTTTTGGGGGCCACTGTTGTCAGGGACTTACAGAAAGTAACATTACTCTTGCAGTCTGTTCTCACGCAGAGCCACAGGAGTGCTGGTTTTGGTTGTATGGAAGAGGCACCTGCTGTCCTCTCTCAGAACGACAGCATGCCTTCTGCTTTGCCACCAATTCTGCCAGTTCCCTAGTCATGCCAAACAGACTGCTCTGACTTACACTGAGATGTTATAGTTTGCATCTGGGCCCTCGAGGGCTGCCCGAGGTCACCCATCACAGTCATTTGAGGGGTGGAAGCTCAGCAGCCTTCCATCTCCCAAGCTATAGCCACTGGGGAAGCACTTTGTAGGAACACGAGCTCATAAGACAGACACAAGGGTAATTCATAATTATTTTTCTTCAGTGTTGGATATAGATGGAATTGAGTTGTTTGATAAACTTGATGTTTGCTCTGGATTTGGCATTGCTATTTATATTTGTCGTGAAGTGACAGTAAGACCGTAAAGGTAGATTGAAGGAAGCCAATCGGATGGTGGTTGTAAGGATTGTGGAACTTTTAGTGTCTTGAAAATGGAGGGATGGTTTAGGTGAAACACTGTTCGATAAGCTGCTGTCTGAGGGCTTTGGCAGCTAGGGTAACTGGTGTTCAATGCCTCCTTCTTCCCTTCTTTATGCACCTTCTCCTCCTGCTACATGTTTTATTTATTTAGAGATACAGCACTGAAACAGGCCCTTCGGCCCACCGAGTCAGTGCCGACCAAGAACCACCCATTTATACTAACCCTACAGTAATCCCATATTCCCTACCACCTACCAACACTAGGGGCAATTTGCAATGGCCAATTTACCTATCACCTGCAAGTCTTTGGCGGTGGGAGGAAACCGGAGCACCCGGCGAAAACCCACGCGGTCACAGGGAGAACTTGCAAACTCCGCACAGGCAGTACCCAGAATTGAAACTGGGTCCCTGGAGCTGTGAGGCTGCAGTGCTAACCACTGTGCCGGTGTGTACCTGTTGTACAGGTGTGGTAAAGGCTGATCCCTCATTATCTTAAAGTTATGCAGCATGCTGCAGATGACCACAATCTGGATACCCACTCAGTGGTGTAAGGTAAAGCTGCTCTGGAACAGTCCAAGCAGCAGGGGCATTGCTCGAGAATGTCAATTGTTTGATCACATTTCTTATGGTGGAATGGCTGTCATTGTAGGCCAGCTCTATAACTACGCCTGGATTCCTAACAGGAGTCATGAGCCATGTCTTGAGGGGATACCCCTTGTTGCCCAGTAGCCAGCTTGTAAATTGTTGGCCTGGTTGGAATAAAGATAGCACAAAGGAATGGTGCAGTGTGAAAAGAGTCATGACTGCTACCAAGATACTGTGGTCGCAAACCAGCTGGACGTGAGGGAGTGGAATCCCTTTTGATTGATTAAGATGTCAAGTTGGTGAGGGGGAGCACACAAGGCAATCTGGTTGCAGTCTATGGCACCTCGCAGCCTGAGGAGGCCTGTAATGTAAATGACACCTGAAACTCTCTTTTCATCATGAACAAGATATAGATTTTCCTTCTGTGTAGAGAGCCTCGGTGACCTCCCTGATACAGTGGTGAACTGTGGTATGTTGCTGATATCACCTGCTGCAGCTTGAGAGGAACCTATGGCTTTCACACAGCGAGTGGTTAAGGCCTGGGATGCACTGCCTAAGAGTGTGGTGGAGGCAGGTTAAACCGTTACCTGAAAAGGAAGAATATGCAGGGTTACGAGCCGAAGGCGGGGTAATGGCCACTCTGAGCCAGTGCAGAATCGATGGACCAAATGGCCTCCTTCTGTGCTGTAACAATTGTGTGATTCTGTAAAGGTTATAGGTCGTAGTCACCTTGCCAACCAGAGATAGTGCTATTCATGTGCTGGTGTGAGGCTCGAGTTGTGACTGCAACAGGTGACATAGCTCAATGAAAGCCTTCTTTGTGTTGTGAAGGTGCCCCAGAAATTGCTTCTCAGTAAAGTTCATGTAGAACAAGCGCTCCCTGAATACTCGCTGTGGGTTTGGTCTCCTGTGCAGTGCCCTCCTCCTCTTATTCCCTATTGTTGCAGTTGCTGTCTATTGCTCTCCTTTGTTCTCCAGCCCTGAAGGCAGCCCTATCATAGAAACATAGAAAATAGGAGCAGGAGTAGGCCAGTCGGCCCTTCGAGCCTGCTCCACCATTCATTATGATCATGGCTGATCATCCAACTCAGTAATCTGTTCCTGCTTTCCCCCCATATCTTTTGATCACTTTCACCCCAAGAGCTATATCTAACTCCTTGAAAACATACAATATTTAGGCCTCGAACTGTTTTCTGTGGTAGCGAATTCCACAGGTTCACCACTCTCTGGGTGAAGAAATTTCTCCTCATCTCAGTCCTGAAAGGTTTACCCCATATCCTTAGACTATGACCCCTGGTTCTAGACTCACCCACCATCGGGAACATCCTTCCTGCATCCTGTCAAGTCCTGTTAGAATTTTATAGGTTTCTGTGAGATCCCCCTTCACTCTTCTGAACTCCAGTGAATATAATCCTAACCGACTCAATCTCTCCTCATACGTCAGTCACACCACTCCATGAATCAGTCTGGTAAACCTTCGCTGCACTCTATAGCAAGAATATCTGTCCTCAAATAAGGAGACCAAAACTGCACACAATATTCCAGGTGTGGCCTTACCAAGGCCCTGTATAATTGCAGCAAGACATCCCTGCTCCTGTACTCGAATCCTCTTGCTATGAAGGCCAACATACTATTTGCCCATTTTACCGCCTGTTGCACCTGCATGCTTACCTTCAGCAACTGGTGTACGAGAACACCCAGGTCTCGCTGCATATTCCCCTCTCTCAGTTTATAACCGTTCAGATAATAATCTGCCTTCCTGTTTTTGCTACCAAAGTGGATAACCTCACATTTATCCACATTGTACTGCATCTGGCATGCATTAGCCCACTCACTCAACTTGTCCAAATCACCCTGAAGTCTCCCTGCATCCTCCTCACAACTCACCCTCCCACCCAGTTTTGTGTCATCTGCAAATTTGGAGATATTACATTTAGTTCCCTCAGCTAAATCATTAATATATATTGTGAATAGCTGGGGTCCTAGCACCAATCCCTGCGGTACCCCTCTAATCACTGCCTGCCATTCGGAAAAAGACAAGTTTATTCCAACTCTTTGTTTCCTGTCTGCCAGCCAATTTTCTATTCATCGCAATACACTGCCCCCAATCCCATGAGCTTTAATTTTACACGCTAATCTCTTATGTGGGACTTTGTCAAAAGTCTTCTGAAAGTCCAAATAAACCACGTCCACTGGCTCCCCCTCATCAGCTCTACTAGTTACATCCTCGAAGAATTCTAGTAGATTTGTCAAGCATGATTTCTCTTTTGTAAATCCATGCTGACTCTGTCCAATTCTACCACTGTTCTCCAAGTGTCTGCTATAAAATCTTTGATAATGGACTCTAGAATTTTCCCCACTACTGACGTCAGGCTGACTGGTCTATAATTCCCTGTTTTGTCGCTACCTCCCTTTTTAAATAGTGGGGTTACATTAACTACCCTCCAATCTGTAGGAACTGTTTCCGAGTCTATAGAATCTTGAAAGATGACCATCAATGCATCCACTATTTCTAGGGCCACTTCCTTAAGTACTCTGAGATGTAGATTATCAGGCCCTGGGGATTTATCGGCCTTCAATCCAATCAATTTCCCCAACACCATTTCTTTACTAATACAGATTTCCTTCAGTTCCTCCCTCTCACCAAACCCTGTGTTCCCCAACATTTCTGGTATGTTATTTGTGTACTTTGTGAAGACAGAACCAAAGTATGCATTAAGTTGGTCAGCCATTTCTTTGTTCCCCATAATAAATTCCCCTGTTTCTGACTGTAAAGGACCTACATTTGTCTTCACCAATCTTTTTCTCTTCACATATCTATAGAAACTTCTACAGTCAGTTTTTATGTTCCCTGCAAGCTTGCTCTCGTACTCTATTTTCCCCTTCTTAATCAATCCCTTGGTCCTCCTTTGCTGAATTCTAAACTGCTCCCAATCCTCAGGTCAGTTGTTTTTTCTGGCGAATTTGTATTTGCACCAGTCAGGAATAAACAATTGTTGCAGTTCGTCCATACGCTCTTTGAATGTTTGCCATTGCCTATCCACCATCATCCCTTTAAGGAACATTTCCCAATCCCTCATAGCCAACTCGCACCTCATTTCTTCGTAGTTTCCTTTATTAAGATTTAGGACCCAATCTCAGAATCAACTACGTCACTCTCCAGCTTGATGAAGAATTCTATCATATTATGGTCGCTCATTCCCCAAGGGGTCTCACACAACTAGATAGTCAATTATTCCTCTCTCATTACGCAAAACCCAGTCTAGGATGGCTTGTTCTCTAGTTGGTTCTTCAACGTATTGGTCCAGAAAACCATCCAGTAAACACTCCAAGAATTCCTCCTCTATGGTATTGTGACTAATTTGATTTGCCCAATCTATATGCAGATTAAATTCACCCATAATTACAGATGTTCCTTTATCACAAGAGTCTCTAATTTCCTGCCGCTGATGACTGCAGTCAAACTGTTTATAAGGCACCCAACAACAGTGCAACATTAGCAAAATCTTCTCTTCAGCAGTCACGTCAAAAAGCACTAAGAAGTTGAACAGCAGCCTGAAATGACAAACCAACAATTCTGCTCTGTATTGCATGATCCCTTTAAATAATGCTAGTGAAGAGTCCTTCCTGCCTGTTAAAAAAAGTCAGGCGCTGAGCTAGACTAAAATCAGAAGATTGTCCTCCAACTAATACAGTACCTTAATTTCAATATGTTTTTCAGTATTTCCCATAGTTCTGGCATGCACTCTGGACACCCATGGAGAACCCCACTCCAATATGTATCGGTGGCATTTAAGATGACCATCTGATAGAATGCTCCTGTCTTTGTCTCTAACAACATTTATTTGGCAGTTTTTTTCAAACTTATTTGGAGAAAAAGGGTGGCGCAGTAGTTAGCAACACAGCTTCAGCGACCCAGGTTCGGTTCTGGGTACTGTCTGCGGAGTTTGCAAGTTCTCCCTATGACCATGTGGGTTTCTGCTGGGTGCTCTGGTTTCCTCCCACAGCCAAAGACTTGCAGGTTGATAGGTAAATTGGCCATTGTAAATTGCTCCTAGTGTAGGTAGGTGGTGGGAATATGGGATTAATGTAGGATTAGTATAAATGGGTGGTTGTTGATCAGCACAGACTCGGTGGGCCGAAGGGCCTGTTTCAGTGCTGTATCTCCTTATGACTCTAAAAGCTAGAAGACAGATTTCCAATGATTGACTTAGGTAAAATGTACTTTTTAAAAAATGTGTGTAAGGGAGAATAAGACAGAAAAAAACCCCCATAACTGAATACCTATCCACTCTATCTAGACCCTTCATAATTTTATACACTTCAATTAGGTCTCCCCTCAGCCTCCATTGTTCCAAAGAAAACAACCCTAGCCTATCAAATCATTCCTCATAACTAAAGTCTCCAGTCCAGGTAACATCCTCATAAATATCCTCTGTCTCTCTCTAGTTCAATCACATCTTTCCTATAGTGAGGTGACCAGAACTGCACTCTAGCTGTGGCCTAACCAGTGTTTTGTACAGTTCCAGAATAATCTCACAGCTCTTACATTATATGCATCGGCTAATAAAGGCAAATATCCCATATGCCTTCTTGACCACCTTATCTATTTCTCCAGCATGTAGTGTTTGATTGATCTGGGTTTGATTGTATTAGTTTGTCCATTGATATGTGTTCACTGTGTTTGATTGCTTAAGCCTATGGGTGGAGCTTAAGAGTTTGAAACTGAAACTAAAAGAGATATAACTAGAATGTTCTACAGAGAAACAAAGACTGTAGAGAAGACATGTACTGAGATCTTGTAAGAGCTAAGATAGTTTAAAGTGCTGTAAATAAAAATATAATATAAAATATAATATAAAATAAACAAGTTGGTGATTTAATACAAGTGTGATATCTGCATTGCTCTGAGATAAATCAGGTATACATAATATGTCCAGCAACCCGGCAGAAACACAACACAGCCACCTTCTGGGATCTGTGGACATGCACTCTAAGGTCCCTCTGTTCCTCTACACTTCTCAGCAGCCTTTCATTTATTGTATATTCCCTGTCCTTGTTAGCATTCCCCAAATGAATTACCTCACACTTCTCCAGATGGTACTCCATTTGCCACTCTTCTGCCCACCTGACTAGTGCATTGATATCTTCCTGCAGTCTACAGCTTTCTTCTTCATTATCAACCACACGGCTAATTTTTGTATTGTCTGCAAATTTCTTAATCATACTCTATCATTCAAGTCCAAATCATTGATATATACCACAAAAAGCAAGGGACCTAGTTCTGAGCCCTGCAGAACCCCACTGGAATCGGTCACATAAAATACAACATTTATCTGTTACCTTAGAGATAGTGCCCTGAAATTCCATTGTTATAATTTTCTCAGATTCCCACTGTAATTTTGTCAGGTGGCTGGTGGAATAACCAGGGAAGAAACCCAAATGGTCATTTTCAGTCAATTACACCATTTTTCCTGGGGTTGACTGGTCTCCTGGCAGCATTACAGATGGAGGTTATGAGAATCCTCACAAAGTTCCTGAAATGATAAAAATGCTGCAACAGCCTGTTCTCCATGTGTTTTATTCCTGATATACTGCAAGTGAAATGTTGTGAGCTATCTTTAATAAATCTTAGTATGTTCAGGGCTTCTGCTGGAACACTTCCTGTGCTTTAGCTGGTTCCAATCTCCATTGTCAAATCACAGATCCTTCCTCATAATAATAGTTGGCAGGTCATGTTACAGTTGTATAGGACTTTGGTTCGGCCACATTTGGAATACTGCGTGCAGTTCTGGTCGCCACATTACCAAAAGGATGTAGATGCTTTGGAGAGGGTGCAGAGGAGGTTCACCAGGATGTTGCCTGGTATGGAGGGCGCTAGCTATAAAGAGAGGTTGAGTAGATTAGGATTATTTTCATTAGAAAGACGGAGGTTGAGGGGGGACCTGATTGAGGTGTACAAAATCATGAGAGGTACAGACAGGCTGGATAGCTAGAAGCTTTTTCCCAGAGTGGGGTATTCAATTACTAGGGGTCACGAGTTCAAAGTGAGAGGGGAAATGTTTAGGGGGGATATGCGTGGAAAGTTCTTTACGCAGAGGGTGGTGAGTACCTGGAATGCGTTGCCAGCGGAGGTGGTAGACGCGGGCACGATAGCGTCTTTTAAGATGTATCTAGACAGATACATGAATGGGCAGGAAGCAAGGAGATACAGACCCTCAGAAAATAGGCGACATGTTTAGATAGAGGATCTGGATCGGCGCAGGCTTGGAGGGCCGAAGGGCCTGTTCCTGTGCTGTAATTTTCTTTGTCCTTCTTTGTATAATACCACACCTTTGGCTCAGGTGGTGAACCACTGATGCTACATGTGGCCTGAGCTAGTAGAACCCCCAGATGGGGTCAGTGTTCTAAGTCAGCTAACCTGATGCCGTTCAACTTACACAGGCTCCCTGGATCGAATGTACGCTGCTCCTTTTCATGCTTTTATGAGGCTCAGTGCTGGCAACTGCAACCTCCTCACAATGCAACTTCGGCAGTGCCTCAAGTTTGGGAATTGTGAAGTTCCATGCTCTGATCTCCTGCAGACTGCATCTGCTGCTTCTTTTGCTGGGCCAGCCTGGATCTGGCTTTACTTTTCAGTTCTTGCCTGACTCAGGGTAAATATGTATGTCTCTGGCTTATATCCCAGTTTTACACGGTGGTTGAACTGTTCACAGCTTGTAGTATGCATTCACTCATACAGGATGGAAAGCCTAGTAACACCTTAGTTTTCCCTATCATAACAATCTTTTTCATTTTCAGGTATTGATCTGCCTCTAACAGTCGTGAACGTGCTGTGATCACCCACATAAGCATCGGGTAACATGACCTTCAGCTTCTACATGATCATGTATATAGAACAAAGTGTTTTATTTATTTATTTATTTTATTTCGAGATACAGCACTGAAACAGGCCCTTCGGCCCACCGAGTCTGTGCCGACCATCAACCACCCATTTATACTAATCTTACATTAATCCCATATTCCTACCACATCCCCACCTTCCCTCAATTCCCCTACCACCTACCTATACTAGGGGCAATTTATAATGGCCAATTTACCTATCAACCTGCAAGTCTTTGGCTGTGGGAGGAAACCGGAGCACCTAGCGAAAACCCACGCGGTCACAGGGAGTACTCACCTTCTTCCTCTCTGTCTCTTTTTATCGCACCCTCTGTCTTTTTCTCACTCCAGAATTTTCTGAGTTTTTCCTTACAGTTCCTTTCCCCTTCCCCGAGGATGGAGGGGCCAACACTACATCTTCCACAGCCTAATCCCTCAGAATCATTACATTACTAAGATGAGAGTACATTGTGAATACAGTTATTCATGAGTACTGTGACTGTGAACCATTGAAGGCTTTGCCAAGGTTAGGTTGACATGCAATATTAGGGTTTTATGGCAGTATTTAGATTCTCTGGCTATGCTGCAGACCCCCTTTTGGACCAATAATTGGTCTCTGCATCTTCTTGTTATCATTGGACATCACCTGTAAAACTTTACAAGGCCCTGTGCCACTGGCAGGAGCAGGCTAGTGCACCACCTATCATTTTCTGTCAAGCCACTCACTATGTAGGAGGCCTCACCAGTGCTATGAGGGCTCATAAGTCCCTGTTGTCACCCTTTTAAGACATATTATGGGATTTAGCTCCATGTTCACAGTGCTATGCCTGATTCCCTGGTCAGATGAAACACTCTCTGTTTGACTGATGTGAATGGTTCTGCCCTTCAATGCATATGCTGGTTCCTTAAAGCTGTATAAAGGTTGGCATTTTTAGCTGTTTCACTTGTGAGATAATGTTATGAACTTGTACTCTTGGCATGGAGATTTGGGAGCTTTAGCATACACTACAGAGCTTTCCATCCATCAATTATAAAGGATGAAAAAAGTAGGGAGCATATATCAAAATTCTCAATATGCATTCCCGGCAGGTGAAACTCACAAGAACACAAGAAATAGGAGCAGGAGTAGACCATATGGCCCATCGAGCCTGCTCTGCTATTCAATACGATCATGGCTGATCTTAGGTTTCAATTCCACTTTCCTGCCCACTCGCCACACCCCTTGATTCCCCAAGAGACCAAAAATCTGTCTATCCCAGCCTTAAATGCACTCAAAGGTGGAGCATGCACAACCCTCTAGAGTAGAGAATTCTAAAGATTCACAACCCTTTGAGTGAAGTAATTTCTCCTCATCTCAGTCCTAAATGATGGGCCCCTTATCCTGAGACCGTGTCACCGTGTTTTGGATTCCCTGACCAGCGGAAATAATCTCTCACTGTCTACCCTATCCATCCCCTTCAGAATTTTTTATGTTTCAATAAGATTGCCTCTCATTCTTCTAATCCCCAGAGAATATAGACCAAATTTACTCAGTCTCTCATCATAGGTCAACCCCCTCATTCCATGGACCAATTTAGTGAACCTTCGCTGTACTGTCTCCAATGCAAGTATATCCTTTCTTAAATGTGGAGACTAAAACTGCACACAGTACTTTAGATGTGGTCTCACCAAAACCCTGTACAATTGTAGCAAGACTTCTTTATTTCTGTACTTCAATCCCAATGTAATAAAGGCTAATATGCCATTTGCGTTCCTAATTGCTTGCTGTACCTGCATGAAAACTTCCTGCATTCCTTGTACAAGCACACCCAAGCCTCTTTGAATATCAACACTTACAAGTTTTAAAACTTTTTAAAAGTATTCTGCTTTTCTATTCTTGTGACCAAAGTGAATAACTTCACACTTTCCTACATTATACTCCATCTGCCATCTTGTTGCCCACTCACTTAACCTGTCCAAATCTCTTTGCAGCCTCTCTGTGTCCTCCCCACAGTTTACCTTTCCAACTACCTTTGCATCATCAGCAAACTTAGGTACATTACTCCCTGACTCTTCATCTAACTCAATATAGAGAGTAAATAGTGGAGGCTCAGCACTGATCCTTGCGGCACTCCTCTATTCACTGCCTGCCAACTTGTAAATGCTCTGTTTATGCCCACTCATTGCTTCCTGTCTGTTAACCAAACCTCTATCCATACTGATTTATTACCCCCAACTCCATGAGCCCTTACCTTGCCTATTAACCTTCAGTGTGGCAGCTTATCGAATGCCTTTTGGAAATCCAGGTATACTACATGTACTGGTTCCCCTTTATCTACCCTACTAGTTACATTCTCAAAAAACTCTAATAAATTTGTCAAACCCTTTAGTAAAACCATGTTGACTTATTCTAATCATACTGCGCCTTTCTAAAGGCATTGTTAAGACTTGCGTAATAATAGAATCCAGCATTTTCCCAATCACTGTTGTGAGGCTAATTGGCCTATAGTTCACTGTTTTCTCTCTCCCTCCTTTCTTGAAAAGTGGTGTAACATTTGCCAATTTCCAATCTGATGGGACTGTCCCGAATCTAAGGAATTTTGGAAAATCATTGCTAGCGCATCCACTATCTCTGCAGCTATCTCTTTTAGAATCCTAGGTTGTCGGCCATCAGGTCCTGAGATTTGTTGGATTTTAGTCCCTTTACTTTCTCCAATACTTTTTCTTTGCTGATATTAATTTCCTCACTTCTTTTAGCCCCTCGGTTACTATCTATTTCTGGTATGAAACTTGTGTCTTCTACTGTGAAGACAGACACAATCTATTTGTTCAATGCCTCAGCCATTTCCTCATTCCCCATGATGATTTCTCCTGTCTCTGTTTCTAAGGGACCAATGATTACTTTAGTTAATCTCTTTCTTTTTAAATACCTATAAAAGCTTTTACAATCTGTTTTTGTATTACTGGCTAGTTTACTCTCATTCTATTTTTTCCTTTTTTATCAACTTTTTGGTGGCCCTTTGCTGGTTTTAAAACACTCCCAATCCTCAGACTTGCTACTTTTTTTTTGCAACATTGTAAGCCCCTTCTTTTAATCTAATAGTATCCTTAACTTCCTGAGTGAGCCACGGATGCGTCTTTCTTGCTAAGTTTTTTTTCAATGGAATGTATTTTTGTTGAACATTTTGAATTGTTTCTTTAAAGGTTCATTTATTGCCATACTTTCTGGTCTATTTACCCAATTTACCTTAGCCAGTTCTTTCCTCATACCTACGTAATTGTTTAAGTTTTAGATTCTTATTTGTGATTGGAGTTTGTCACTTTCAAACTTAACATGGAATTCAATGTTATTATGATCACTGTTTCCCAGTGGATCTTTTATTATGACATTACAAATTAACCCTGCTTCATGACACATATACTAGATCTAAGATAGCTTTATCCCTTGTTGGTTCCACAATGTACTGCTCCAAGAAACTGTCCTGAAAACATTCTGCAAACTCATTTTCCAGTCCGCTATTAGAAATGTCATTGTCCCAGTCTATATGAAGATTAAAGTCCCCACAATTATTACATTGCCTTCATTTCAAGCTCCAATAATTTGTTGTTTAATGCTCTGTCCAATGTATAACTACTGTTTGGGGCCTATAAACCACTCCCACCAGTGTTTTCTGATTCTTGCTATTCCTAATTTCCACCCATACTGATTCTACTTCATGATCTTCTGAGGCCAGATCCTTTCTCACTAATGTCCTTATGTCATCCTTTATTATCAGGGCTACCCCTTCTCCTTTGCCATATTGTATGTCTTTCCGAAATATTGCATAGTGTCATGCCAATGTGCTTTGTTGAATGATAATTTTCTTTAATCCACTGACTGAAGATCTGAATTTATATTTTTTGAAGAAATTTAAACAAGAACAGATAAAAAAGATGGCTTTCCTGGCAGCTTAGGATGGCCACCTAATTTACAACACTGTATCCTGCATTGCAAGGCCTGTGAGGTGGAGACAAAATGGCTGCTCATCCCAGCAAAAACCAAGACCAAGGATGTTTAAGGGAACTACCAGTTCTTTTTTTTGGCAAGAAAAGAAGCACTGCTACCCTGTTTGAATCACTGGGTGACTGTCATGTGACAAGCTTCTCCCGATCTGTGTTTTTAAGATTGTGTTTTCTCTACAGCAGCAAGGAGAAGCTTCTGGACTCTGACATGTGCAGACCCTGGTGGTCATAGAGTTTTACAGCACAGAAACAGGCCCTTTAGCCCAACGCACCTGCGCCGACCATCAAGCACCCATCCAAAACGAATCCCACTTCCCCGCACTTGGCCCATAGCCTTTTTGTTATGGCGTTTCAAGTGCTCATCTAAATACTTCTTAAATGTCGTGAGCGTTCCTGCCTCTACTACCCCTTCAGGCAGTGTGTTCCAGATTCCAACCACCCTCTGGGTGAAATTTTTTTCCTCAAATCCCCTCTAAACCTCCTGCCCCTTACCTTAAATCTATGCCCTCTAGTTATTGACCTCGCCGCTAGGGGAAAAAGTTTCTTCCTGTCTATCCCATCAACGCCCCTCATAATTTTGTATACCTCAATCATGTCCCCCCTCATCTTCTCCGCTCCAAGGAAAACAACTCCAGCCTTTCCAGTCTCTCTTCATAACTGAAATGCTCCAGCCCAGGCAACATCCTGGTGAATCTCCTCTGCACCCTCTCCAGTGCAATCACATCCTTCCTATAGTGTGGTGGCCAAAGCTGTATATAGTACTCCAGCTACGGCCTAACCAGCATTCTATAAAGCTCCATCATAACCTCCCTGCTCTTATATTCTATTCCCTGGTCAATAAAGGCAAGTATCCTGTATGCCTTCTTAATTGTATGCTGCTGCCTTCAGTGATCTATGGACAAGCACCCCAAGGTCCCCCTGACCCCCCTGTACTCTCTAGGGCCCTGCCATCCATTATATATTCCCTTACCTTGTTAGTCCTTCCAAAATGCAAGACCTCACACTTATTAGGATTAAACTCCATTTGCCATAGCTCCGCCCATCTTACCAGCCAATCTATATCATCCTGTAATCTAAGGCTTTCCTCCTCACTATTTCTGACACCACCAATTTTTGTGTCGTCTGCAAACTTACTGATCATATATTCACGTCTAAATCATTATTGTACACTACAAACAGTAAGGGTACCAGCAATGATCCCTGCAGCACCCCACTGCACACAGGCATCCATTCGCAAAAACAACCCTCTACTATCACCCTCTGCCTCCTTCCACTAAGCCAATTTTGACTCCAATTTGCCAAATTACCCTGAATCCCATGGGCTCTTACTTTCTTAACCAATCTCCCATGCGGGACCTTATCAAAAGTCTTACTGAAGTCCATTCTGGACTTCTGGACTCTGACACGTGCAGACCCAAGTGGTGGTCTCTCTCTCTCTCTCTCTCTCTCTCTCTCCATTTCAGCTTACAAGCTTCGAACTCTGCCTGTTGACTGACCACCTTTGCATATTCTGGCTACAATCAGAAACCCTGTTTGGGGAAATCATCTGCAATGTTGTCCAAGAGACTCACTGAACCAGTCATCTACCTCTTCAAACTAAAAGCCCCAGGCCCACTGAATTCAGTTAGAAGCCAGCCGAATCACCAAAGGCCACAGACTGTGTACCCCTTTTTTCTATGGAATCTAACTCAACCAATCTACCTTTCCCCACTCTGTAACCTATTTGTGTGTGTATAAACCTCTAGTGTGCGTGTGTGTGTGAGTGAAAGTTGGTGCATAGTTTATTATTTTCATTAGTTCGGTTCAGATACAATAAAGTTAACCTTTTTGTTAAACTCAAGTAAACCTGTCTGATTTGTTCTTGTTATGATCATAGCAAGTATGTAATCAAACACCTACTGAATTGGCCAGTACATCCATTTTAAAAAGAATTAAACCTGTTGTCAAACAGGGAGAAGGATAAAAGGGAAGCCCTTCGACCCCTCCTCACCTGATCGTAACAGTAGCCTGGAATATTTCTTTCCCAACCTTGATCAGCTTGTAATCATGTCTCTGTAATGGCGATTAGATCTAAATCATTTACCTCTATTTGTGCCACTAGTTCATCTATCTTATTGCAGATGGTTCACGCATTCACATAAAGAACCTTTAATTTAATTTTTTACTTCTATTCCCTGCAATGACTTTATTCGCTGATGTACAATTTTTGTTAAACTCTCTTTCCCTTCCTGTCCCATTCTGCTTGTCTTAACTCACAATGCTATTCTGTTCTGATGCCTTGACCTTTCTGTTTGGATTTCCTAATCTCCCTTCACTCTCCCCTCCCCTCTCCTCCCCTCCCCTCCCCCATTAGTTCACGACCTGTAGCCTTATCTATTGGTGCACTGTGAAGTTTGTACGCTCTGTCCCTTCCTGTCACACTCTGATTATCATTACCCTTATTGCTATCTTATCCTCATGCCTTCTCTCTCTCTCTTTAAATGATCGCATCTTCCCTCACTTGATACCTCATCCCCCCCCCCACTATTTAGTTTAAAACTCTTTCTACACCCCCCCCCCCCAGTTATATGACTCGCCAGTACACTTGTCCCAGCATGGTTCACGTGAAGACCATCCCAACGGTACCACTCCCACTTTCCCCAATGCTGGTGCTAGTGCCCCATGAAACAAAACCCATTTCTCCCAAACCAATCTTTGAGCCATGCATTTAACTCTCTAATCTTATTTACTCTATGCCAATTTGCTTGTGGCTCATCCACACCTTTGAGATTCTGCTTTTAATTTAGCCCCTAGCTGCTCATACTCCCTATTCAAAACCTCTTTCTTAGTCCAAACTATGTCGCTGGTGCCCACGTGGACCACGACAACTGGATCTTCCTCTTCCCCCTGCAGGTTCCTTTCAAGCCCTGAGCAGATATCTCAAATTTTGACACCGGGAAGGCTACACAGCCTTCTGGACTCTTGCTCTCGGCTGCAGAAAACTGTGTCTAACCCCCTGACTATACTATCTCCTACTATCACTGCACTTCCTATTTACTCCCCCTGCTTGAATGGCTTCCTGTACCATGGTGCCATGTCAGTTGTCTCATCCATCCTGCAGCTCTCATCCATACAAGCTGAAAGAACCTCAAACCTGTTGGACAATTGCAAAGGCTGACGCTCCCCCAATTCTGCCTTCTTGATCCCCTAACCTGCCTTACTCGTAGTCACATCCTCCTGTCCCTGACCACTGACCAAATCAGAAGACCCTATCATATGGGGTGTGATTGCCTACTGGAACAAAGTGTCCAAGTAATTTTCCCCTTCCCTCATGCCTTGCAGTGAATGTAGCTCGGACCCCAGCATATCAACTCTGAGCCGAAGCTCCTTGAGCTGTAGATACTTACTGCAGACGTGATTGCCATGGATCACATTGGTGTCCCCGAGCTCCCACATACTGCAGCTGCAACATATCACCAACTCCATGCCAGCGGCATGAATTTGACAATGATCCTTAATTTTTCTGTATTTGTTTTCCAGTAATCATGGGCATAAATCGTTTGAAATTACCTTTAGAAGCTGGCATCAACATAAATTCACTTTTTTCCATACCTAATTCTGCAACTCCTCTTGCTTTCATCATTCTCTTTCCTCCTTATACTTGTGCTGCTTCTTTGTAGCCTCCAGGTTAAGTACTTCTACCTAGCATGTACATCCTTATCCTTTTTTTGCTACCAGTGGGGCTAATTTTAGCTCCCAAATCCACATCTTTCTAAGCCTGAATACTTATTTGTTAATGCTCTTTTCTTCTGCTCTTCATTTAATTTCAGTCCATTTGATTTTATTCATTCATGGATGTGAGTGCTGCTGGCAAGGCTAGCATTTGTTGCCCATCTCTAATTGCCCTTGAGAAGGTGGTAGTGAGCCACTTTCTTGAACTGCTACAGTCTATGTGGTGTAGGTACACCCACAGTGCTGTTAAGAAGGGAGTTCCAGGATTTAGACAACGATAGTGAAGGAACAGCCATATAGTTCCAAGTCAGGATGTTGTGTGGCTTGGAGGGGAACTTGCAAGTGGTGGTGTTTCCATGTGTCTACTGCCCTTGTCTTACTAGGTGGTAGAGGTCGCAGGTCTGGAGGGTGCTGTTGACGGAGGCTTGGCAAGTTGCTGCAGTGCATCTTGTATATGGTACACACTGCTGCCACTGCGCACTGGCGGTGGAGGGAGGGAATATTTAAGGTGGTGGATGGGGTGTCACTCAAGCTTTGTCCTGGATGGTGTCGAGCTGCTTGAGCGTTGTTTGAGCTGCACTCATTTAGGCAAATGGAAAGTATTCAGTCACACTCTTGAATTCTGCCTTGTAGATGGTGGACAGGCTTTGGGGAGTCAGGAGGTGAGTTACTTGCTGCAGAATTCCCAGCCTTTGATCTGCACTTGTAGGTACATTATATATATGGTTGGTCCAATTAAGTTTCTGGTCAATGGTAGCCTCAAAGATGTTGATGGTGAGAGATTCAGCGATGGTAATACTGCTGAACATCAAAGGGAAATGGTTAGATTCTCTATTGCTGAAGATGGGCATTGCCTGGCACTTGTGTGGTGCAAATGTTACTTATCACTTATCAGCCCAAGCCTGAATGTCCAGGTCTTGCTGAATGTGACAAGGACTGTTTCAGTGTCTGAGCAGTCGCAAATGGTACTGAACATTACAGTCATCAGCGAACATCCCCCATTTCTGACCGTATGATGGCGGGAAGGTCACTTATGAAGCAGCTGAAGATGGTTGGGCCTAGGACACTACCCTGAGGAACACCTGCAGTGGTGACCTGGCGCTGAGATGATTGGCCTCCAACAACCACAACCATCTTCCTTTGTGCTTGGCATGACTTCAACCGGTGGAGAGTTTCCCCCCATTGATTTCAATTTTGCTAGGACTCCTTGATGCCACACTCAGTCTTGATGTCAAGGGCAGTCAGTCTCACTTCACCTCTGGAACTCAGTTCTTTTGACCCTGTTTGAACCAAGGCAGTAATGAGGTCTGGAGCCAAGTGGTCGTGATGGAACCCAAACTGAGCGTCGATGAGCAGGTTATTGTTCAGTAAGTGCTGCTTTATAGCACTGTCAATGACACCTTCCATTACTTTGCTGATGATTGAGAGTAGACTGATTGGGTGGTAATTGGCCGGTTGGATTTGTCCTGCTTTTTGTAGACAGGCCATACCTGGGCAATTTTCCATATTGTTGGGTAGCTGCTAGTGTTGTAGCTGTACTGGAGCAGCTTGGCTAGGGGCACAGCCAGGTCTGGAGCACAAGTCTTCAGTACTACAGCTGGGATGTTGTAAGGGCCCTTAGCCTTTGCTGTATCCAGTACCTTCAGCTGTTTCATGCTATTATGTGGAGTGAATTGAATTGGCTAAAGGCTGACTTCTGTAATGCTGGGGAACTCAGGAGGAGGCTGAGATGGATCATCTACACGCCACTTTTGGCTGAAGACGGATGCAAATGTTTCGGCCTTGTCTTTTGCACTGACTAAGCTCCCCCATCATTGAGAATGGGGATGTTTGTCGAGTTAGTTTTTTAATTGTCCACCACCATTCATGACTGGATGTGGCAGGACTGCGGTGTTTTGATCTGATCTGTTGGTTGTGGGATCACGTAGCTCTGTCTATCGGATGCTGTTTCTGCTGTTTAGCATGTGTGTAGTCCCGTGTTGTCACTTCACCAGGTTAGCACCTAATTTTTATGTATGCCTGGTGCTGCTCCTGGCATGCTCTCCCGCGCCCTTCATTGAACCAGGGTGGCAGGTATTAGTAGCGTGAGGGTGGCACAGTGATGCAGTGGTTAGCACTGCAGCCTCACAGCTCCAGCAACCTGGGTTCAGTTCTGGGTACTGCCTGTGCAGAGTTTGCAAGTTCTCCCCGTGACTGCATGGGTTTCCACCGGGTGCTCTGGTTTCCTCCTGCAGCCAAAGACTTGCAAGTTGATAGGTAAATTGCCCCTAGTGTAGGTAGGTGGTAGCAGAATTGAGGGAAGGTGGGGATGTTGTATGGAATATGGGATTAATGTAGGATTAGTATAAATGGGTGGTTGATGGTCAGCGCAGACTCGGTGGGCCAAAGGGCCTGTTTCAGTGCTGTATCTCTCTATGACTCTATGAAGGATACTGGGCCATGAGGTTACAGATTGTGGTTGAATACAATTCTGTTGATGTCCCACAGTGCCTCATGAATGTTCAGTTTTGAGCTGCTAGACCTTTTCTGAATCTATCCCGTTTAGCACGGTGGTGGTAAAAACAGGACTTTGATTGCATTAGTCCTATTTTAGTTGCTGCCAATTGTTTATTGTTCAGGCTTGATCCTGTTACTGTTTAGTTCATTCTCACTACAAAAAGCAGCTTCTGTGTGTGAATCTATTATCTGAACCTTAACCTTCTATGTTTGGTATATGGGAACTACTGCATTGCAGGGCAAATAATCCTTTTATATTGTAAACTTGCTACTGGATAATATGTATGATTCCACTGTGTCTAATGTCACCTTCCATATGGATAAAAATCCAGCCAAACTTTTCATAACAGGCTAAGCTATTAAATGTGTTTATTAACAAATAGAGGTCCATGGCCACACTATCGGCAGCTTGCACATTGTGCCAGATAGCAGGATAAGGAAGAATTGGAAATGAAAAAGGACATAAGACAGGAACATACCATCAGTCTCAATGTTCTCAGCAATGCCAGATGCCATGGGCTCTGTCGCAACTGGCCCCATGATACGGAGAACTGTCTCCTCCATAGGACTCAGAAGACTCATTCTTGTTCTCCACCAGTTCTGCTCTGCTCCTTGCAGTTATGGGCAACCTTGACTGCAAGAGAGAGAGCAGAATGTCAGTGACTATGTAGCACTGTGTTTGGGTGATGTGCCTTCCGCAGCTGAATAGCTGGAGGTATATGGAAGCGGCAGGAGCTGGTTGTAAGGCTTGCATCATTTGAATGTGTGTGAGGGTGCAATACAGTATCTAGATATTAGGCATGAGTACTGAGTACTCATGGGACAGCTGATGGATCAGTGAAAGGTCTGTGGTGCATTTAGCAGCATGAGAGGTCCGTGGTGCAATGGGTATGAGGTCCTTTGAAGATGCATTCACTAACCTTGACCACCTGCATGAGGACTTTCAACTTCTTGTGGCACTGCTGCTTGGTCTTCAGGTCCCGACTCCTTGCATTGACCCCTCGGCCACCTAGTCCTATTCATTTTGGAGGGTGGTCCTGAGGGCCTCCTGACCATCTGCAGAAACATGGTCTCTCTCCTCCTCCATGACTAAGACCTCCTGTGCTCCATGCATGAACTCTCTGTTCCTGGGTACTCCATTTTTGCTCCTAATGCAGCCAGTGTCAGTCAAGACAGACAGCAGCAGCTCTCATCCACTGAGTGCAACTCGTCTTTAAGAGGGGCAGACTGCCTTTAGGAGGACCAGGCTGGCTGCACCACATGCTATTCGCGCAAGCTGTTTGTTCCCCTGCTGAGCCTGGGCCTATACCACAATTATGTAAATGAGGAGGCAGTATCAAGTTTGCATGCTGCCTGCTTCAATGGCAATGACTACAGGCTGTTCATGAACTGCAACCCCCTCACGTGAAAATGAGTCTAATTGAATTTTTAGCCCGAGGAGTCACCCACGTAGGGCTGCATTTTAAGAATCCACCGCCAAAATAGACGGTGGACGTAAAAAAAGCAGCCTGCGCAGACGAAGACCACGTCACGGAGCCATCGTGATTTCAAAAGCGGTGGCTCATTTGCATGGGTGTGGTGCCACTCTCCCCCTCCCCTCCCACCCCACGATGATGTGGAGGGGGCAGGCGAGCCATCGCCAGCAATGGCGTCTGGTGCCAATGCGTAGACGCCGGTGCCATTTTTAAAGGGCTTACAGACCTCAATGGACATTTAAAATTTAAAGGGTCTGGTAATGGAAAGTTTTGTAAAAATGATTGAGATGACCTTTCCATGCATTCTCCCCCCACCCCCACCCCCCCAATGGCATATCATAACATTCCTGCCCTCCCACCACCTCCCTCCCCCACCGGATTCCATATTGAAAATTTGACCTTTCCTCCCTACAAAGTTTGGCACCTTTGTCCTTTACTCCTTACCATCATCTCCCCCAACCAATCCGAGGCGTTCTACCCCCCCCCCCACCCCACACAGGTGTCGCGCCACGTTTCCCCGAACAGAGATTCAAAAGCGCGGCGTTGTTGGCAGCAAGAATGAAGATTTCAGCGTGATGGTCAAATCACTGTAGGCTGCATGGTAAGTAGGCATTTTTATATTTTAATGCAGGTCCTATAACCGAGCGGTGAAGTGGCCGCAATGGGGCCTCACCGCCGCCGCCGAGATCGGTACGGGGCCTGTTGCCATTGGGGTTGGTGGCGGGTCTCTGCCATACCGTTCTTCATTGCCCCCCGCCACCATTCCTAACGGCGAAGGGGCTTTAAAATCCAGCCCGTAAAGTGGGACTGGAGTCACATGTAGGCCAGACCAGGTGGAGGTAGCAGGTTCACTTCCGTGATGGGCATTAGCTAACCAGTTGGATCTTTACAACAATCCGATAGCTTTCATGGTTATTTTATATTTTTTAAAATTCTTTAATGGGATGTGGACATCGCTGGAATGACCTGCATTTGTTGCCATCCGTAATTGTCATTAACACTGAATGGATTGCTCGGCCATTTCAGAGGGCAGTTAAGAGTCAACCACATTGCTGTTGGTCTGGAGTCACATGCAGGCCAGACCAGGTAAGGACGTCAGATTTCCTTCCCTCAAGGGCATTGGTGAAACAGATGGGTTTTTACGACAATAGATGTAGTTTCATGGCACCATTACTAACAGTAGCTTTCAATTCCATATTTTTGTTAATTATTTGAATAACTTAATTAATTGAATTTAAATGCCACCAGTTCCTGTGATGGGATTTGAACCCTTGTCCCTGAGGCATCAACCTGGGCCTCTGGATTACTATTCAGTGACATTACCACTACACCACCGTCTGCTGCCAACCCATAAATCAGCAGAGTTACTGAATTAAATTTACCAATTTACATTTGTGGATTTGAACTCAGAACCTTTAGCTGTCTAGTCCAAATCCATAACCACTCAGCGACCTTTTCAAATTCCTGTGGTTTGACTAGTTGAAGTTACCTCATATTCACAAGTAGTGTCTAGCCCTTATGTGTCAGCCGTGGCTCAATAGTAACATTCTTGCCTCTGAGCCCAAAAGTTGTGGGTCTCTTGGATGAGAGATTAAATTGAAGCCCGGTGTGCCCTCTCTGGTGGATGTATTTATTTATCTATTTGAAGAAAAGCAGCAGAATTCTCCTGGTGGTCAACATTTATCCCACAACCGCCACCATGAACAATAGATTATCTGAATATTTACCTCTTTGCTGTTTGAGGGGACTTCTCTGTGTACAAATTGGCTGCTCTGCTTCCCTACATTACAACACCGACTATGCTTCAAAAGTACTTAATTGGCTGTGAAGTGCTTTGGGATGTCGAGGTTGTGGAATGTGCTGTAAAAATGCAAGCTCTTCCTTTCTTTACTACCAAGCTCACTCATTAAGTAATATTCATATCAGCTACAAATCTGTAGGTGATGGCAAACAAGAGACATAATATCACACCAGTGATCATACGTTATCATTGTTGAAAAATGGCACTCCCAAATTCTATTGTAAAACATGAATGAAATGCCAGTAGTCAGAAGTGTAATATTTCATACTATTTATTAAATATTTAAAATGAATCTCCATTAAATGGGAGCATTCTGGGGATAGTGACCATAACTCTGTAAGATTTAAGGTAGTTATGGAAAAGAACAAAGATGGACCAGAAATAAAGGTACAGAATTGGGGGAAGGCCAATTTCAATATGGTAAAATAGGATCTGGCCAAAGTGGACTGGGAGTAACTACTTGTAGGAAAGTCTACATCAGACCAGTGGGAGTCATTCAAAGAGGAAATAGTGAGAGTTCAGAGCCAACATGTACCCATTAAGGTGAAGGGTAGGACCAACAAGTCCAGGGAACCCTGAATGTCAAGGGATATAGAGGATTGGATCAGGAAAAAAAAGGCTTATGGCAGATTCAGAACGCTGAAAACAGCGGAGGCACTAGCGGAGTATAGAAAGTGTAGGGGGGTACTTAAAAAAGTAATTAAGAGAGCGAAGAGGGGACATGAAAAAACACTGGTGGGAAAGATAAAGGAAAATCCTAAGGCGTTTTATAAGTATGTTAAGGGCAAGAGGATAACCAGGGAAAGAGTAGGGCCCATTCGGGACCAAAGTGGCAATGGGTGTGTGAAGCCGGAGGACATAGATGAGGTTTGAAATGATTACTTTTCATCTGTGTTCATTATGGAGAAGGACGATATAGGTGTAGAGATCAGGGAGGGGGATTGTGATATACTTGAACATATTCGCATTTAAAGGGAGGAAATATTAGCTCTTTTAGCAGGCTTAAAAGTCGATAAATCCCCAGGCCCAGCTGAAATGTATCCCAAGCTGTTATGTGAGGCAAGGGAGGAGATAGCAGGGGCTCTGACACAAATTTTCAAATCCTCTCTGACCACAGGAGAGATACCAGAGGACTGGAGGACAGCAAATGTGGTACTATTATTCAAGAAGGGTAGCAGGGATAAACCAGGTAATTACAGGCCGGTGAGTCTAACATCAATGCTTGGGAAAATATTGGAAAAAATTCTGAGAGACAGGATTAATCCACACTTGGAGAGGCAGGGATTAATTAGGGATAGTCAGCATGGCTTTGTCGGGAGAGATCATGTCTAACTAACTTGATTGAATTTTTCGAGGCGGTGACTAGATGTGTAGATGAAGGTAGAGCAGTTGATGTAGTCTACATGGACTTCAGTAAGGTTTTTGATAAGGTCCCGCATGGGAGATTGGTTAAGAAGGTAAGAGCCCCTGGGATCCAGGGCAATTTGGCAAATTGGATCCAAAATTGGCTTAGTGGAAGGAGGCAGAGGGTGATGGTCGAGGGTTGTTTATGCGAGTGAAAGCGTGTGACCAGTGGTGTACCGCAGGGATCAGTGCTGGGACTTTTTGCTGTTTGTAGTGTACATTAATGATTTAGATGTGAATACAGGAGGTATGATCAGTAAGTTCGCAGATGACACGAAAATTGGTGGTGTTTTAAATAGTGAGGAGGAAAGCCTTAGATTACAGGATGATATAGCTTGGCTGGTAAAATGGGTGGAGCAGTGGCAAATTGAATTTAATCCTGAGAAGTGTGAGGTGCATTTTGAGAGGACTAACAAGGCAATGGAATATACAGTGGATGGTAGGACCCTAGGAAGTACAGAGGGTCAGAGGGACCTTGGTGTACTTGTCCATAGATCACTGAAGGCAGCAGCACAGGTAGATAAGGTGGTTATGAAGGCATATGGGATACTTGCCTTTATTAGCCGAGGCATAGAATACAAGAGCAGGAAGGTTATGATGGAGCTGTATAAAACGCTAGTTAGGCCACAGTTGGAGTACTGTGTACAGTTGTGGGCAGCACACTATAGGAAGGATTGATTGCACTGGAGAGGGTGCAGAGGAGATTCACCAGGATGTTGCCTGGGCTGGAGCATTTCAGCTATGTAGAGAGACTGAAAAGGCTAGGGTTGTTTTCCTTGGAGCAGAGAGGCGGAGGGGGGACATGATTGAGGTATACAAAATTATGAGGGGCATTGATAGGGTAGATAGGAAGAAACTTTTTCCCTTAGCGGAGGTGTCAATAACCAGGGGACATAGATTTAAGGTAAGGGGCAGGAAGTTTAGAGGGAATTTGAGGAAAAGAAATTTCACTCAGAGGGTGGTTGCAATCTGGAACGCACTGCCTGAAGAGGTGGTAGAGGCAGGAACCCTCACAACATTTAAGTATTTAGATGAGCACTTGAAACGCCATAGCATACAAGGCTACGGGCCAAGTGCTGGAAAATGGGGTCAGAATAGTTAGGTGCTTGATGGCCAGCACAGACACGATGGGCCGAAGGTCCTGTTTCTGTGCTGTATAACTCTATGACTCTAAATGTTTCATTTCTGTCATAAGGGATCATGCATAAGTCATGGCATAATGTGTTCTGCTATTGTACCATGTGTTTATAACCAAACACTTTTACTTGAAGAATCCACCCTTTGAACCAAATGTAATAGTGTCATGCCTGAGACTTTATACCCAGGCTCGAGGACAGTTAGTTTGCAGGTGCTGTAATAAAACAATGCACTTACATGTATGTGAAAAAGAAGGTAATTGCTGAGTCATAAAAAGTATACCAAAGTGGACCTTGATACAGAATGTGTGCAGTATTAAGGTGTTGTGCACTGTTAAGTATCTGTGTATAATTCACATCATGCAGCCTGTCTGAAAACCAATTGAATAGTCTGTTGCTCTCACGTATTGAACAAGCTGCATTGTACCCTGTATTTTTTGTCTATTAAACGGCATAACTAACTACAGGGTGCAGCTGTAAGTAACAGTAATGAGGTCAGATTTAACCTTATTACAATTGTTTCATGTTCCCCATGTTTTTCTTTCTCCTAACGTGCACAAAAAAAATGGCACAACACTTGTCTGAGCTTACCTCAGCAAAAGTGTATGGCAACTACAAAAGCAAAGGATGAGAGATGCATAGCCTACTGAAGGAAGAGAACTCCTGCTGCAGTGGTATTCTCGGGGCAGAAGTTACTCTAAGTCACATTGAAATGAAGCTGATGCTACTATAAGCCTTTCTTAAATTGTGTAAACACGCTGGATACCTGGTATTGATAAATAATTGCTCTGACTTGGAATGATTTAAAATTTGTTATTGATGACAAAATGGCATTTAGAATGGATTATTGTGCTGAGGGGCTATGTGTAATGAGCCGAAAGGCCCCCACTGTCCCGTGAATGGCACAAAGCATTGCCCCCATAACCCTGTAACAAGTAACAATAGGATATGTGTTTGCACCTAATGATTAATTCCAATGAAGAGGCATTCATAGAGGACTGGGAATAAGTCACCTGGTTTCCTTCTTGACTCAGTTTTGATGCAGAGACTCAAAAGAGAGGGAAAAGGAGACAAGAATCTTTTCTTTTTAAAAGACGTACATTTTTGGATTTTTATGTAATTGTTTCCAAAATTGATCAAATAAAATAATGTAATATTAGCCATCTGTTCGAGGAAACACATGAAATACATGTTGAAGCTAGTAAAGGGTTAATATTGGAGTCTTTAAGATGCTGTATACCTCTTGTTTCTCTGCAGAGCAGCAGTGTGGCTGTAAAGCCTCTGTATCAGTGCAGTAAGTGTAATTATGTTCGAGCAGGGCTCACTATCTCTCATCAGAGGGAGCTGTTGAGGCAGCAGCTGTGTGAAAAATCCTACAGTGAACGTTCGAGCCATGTCACTCACTCTCAATTTGTTTGGACATGATTGGCTGCATCTCTTCTAGGAGCTTGTTGGCATTCTGTTGTGTAGATGTTGGCTGTTGAAGGACGTTGTGCAGAGAGGGCCTGGATCGGTACTGCCTTGCAAGCTATCCTCGGTGCCTGTGAGTGCTTGTGCTTCTGTCTGAGTGCTGGGAGAGGCAGAGAATTCTTGCCTGGTGTGTGTGCAGCAAGCTCAAGGTTGTATATGGATAGGAGCTCTCTGCTTCAGCTCATACAGGAGCAGGTCAGTATGTCTTTAGTCACCCTTCCACACTGGGATCATCACATTCCAGAGTTCTCATCTTTTATTACTTTGAATGTCATCTCATATTAATGAATCACAAGCCACATCTTATATGGCCTTTTACATTTTATCTATCTGGTTGAATAATTAGCTACTGTCAGGGCAGTGCGAACACTGGAGCTGAGGGAGCAAATGCAAAAATGTAGGAAAACAAGATGAGACTCAGTATAATCAAAAGTAAGAGGGAAGTCAAGCAGCAGATTATTAAACTAACAGCACTTCACTCAGAATGGGTGAGGATAAGGAGAGGCAGGAAGTCCTGAATTTGAAAATGTGAAGAGGAAAAGCGCTAAAAATGAAAAGGGAAAGAGCCCTAAATACACGGAATTAAAATAGCTTAGGAAGGAAGTGAGAAATAAGAGTTAAGGGTAGGAAAGAAAGGAAAGAAATCAAAGAGAAAGCAAAACAGAGATTGCAGTGCAGCAACAGAGTGATGGAGAAAAATTAGGACAGGAGAGCAGTCAGCTGCAGATACTCACTGAGAGTAGGATGTAGAGTCGCAAACTCTTATAATATTATTTTGGCACTGGTCATAAGGCCTTATTCAATTGTAAAGTAACTTATACATTAATTAATAGGTGCGGTTTTCTGGGAATTGAACAGAAGTTAGTAAAAACCTGCTCTGTCTATAACTATGGTGCTCATTTCTTTTAACTCAGCCCTGTTAACTCTAAATTCCCATAACATGACTGTGCCTTTGCTTTGATGTTATCTTAGTCTGTTTTATATTATCTTTTAAAAAGAGGGCTATGCTAAGGATTATTTAACAAAACATATCAAATGCAAATTAGACAAACAAAGCCATAAGTAAAATTACTTTATGAATCTTTTAGCTATAGATTAAAGTGTGTTAGAAATGTTGCTCTAAAAGATCTCATTAATGCAGTCATTGCTGATAAAAATTACAAATTTTACAAGAACTGTTATGCTTGAAAAATTATTTCTTGAGATTGATCTTTTTAAAGGAATTTGTAATATATGAACTTTGGTTAATTTAATCACTGATGCTACAACTGAATCTATTTTTGAATGCCTGATTATGCAACATAGAATTCTTAAAAGAGCTGTTAATGTGTGAAAAATGACTGAAATGTTCTGGACTATTGCATAGGTAGGTAATTGGGGCTGTTTTATACTGCAATCAGAGTTAGGCCGTTAATAGCTATGGCTCAATCAGGAATTTTGTATAATAGGAATGAATGAAAAGCCATTTGGCCAATTGTATTTCTATGGAATGGGAATGAATGAAAAGTGATTTAGTTAATTGGATTTCTATGTAATGGGAGTGAATGAGGTTTGATTTAGTCCAAAGAAATTAGGTACAGGGAGAGTAAATGGGAAACAATTTAGCCTATTGAAATCTTTTACACTGGACATGTTGGGGAAGTGACTTGGTTCATTGTAATTCTGTATGATAGAAATGAATAGGAAATAGCCATTGGAATTTTTTTCATTTTATTATAATTGTTCTTGGGACATGGACATTACCGCATTTCTAGTTGCCCTTGAGAAGGTGGTGGTGGCTGTCTTCATGAACCACTGCAGTTCATGTGGTGACAATATTCCGAAAATGTTGTTAGGTGGGGAATTCCAGGATTTCGACGCAGCAATGATTAAGGAAGTAGGGATGGTGTTTGAGTGACTTGGCTGGAAACTTGAAAGTGATTGGTTTTCCATGCACCTGCTGCCCTTGTCTTTCTATTTGATGGAGGTTCTGGGCTTGGATGGTGAATTGTAATAAGAAATGTGGTTGTTTTTCTATTATTCAAACCCAAGAGTATGTTAGAACCTTGACATGCCAAAATGTCTCTTTTATTTAAAAATAATTGAAAAAGTTATATTTTGTTACAACATATTTTCCACTATGCCACTTTTAAATTTTGGCATTATGCCTGTTGGGTTTTTCCATGTAGCTCTGGACCATGTGACACAAAGAAGAGACATTTTACACAGAGCTGTCAGTGCTGGGTAAATCCTGGGTGTGAGATTTGTAGCCACATACCCAAGGCAAAGCTATCATTTCATTAAACATGACAGCCTAGAGTTTCCTTTGCATTTGTTAGTGGGCATCTGGGTAACCTGGGCACAAATCAATTAAGTGGCTTAACAAATCACCAAATTTTGGGCATAAGTGAATTATGCATGTAACTACAATATGCCCAAGTCCATCAAACCCTCCGTCTGAGTGAATCTCCGGCCACAGACCTGGGTATGCCTCTGCCTTTCAAATACAAGTACTCTCTAATTGCACTTGTTCGCTGATCCCTCAACATTGAGTCTAGATTTTCAGGTGCAGCTGGAAACAAAAGCATTTTGAATTGCAATTTTTGATTGTTTGTTAAAATAAATTATCCTTACTGAGACCTGCTCTCGATTATGTGCTTCCTTTATTGCATTTTTATGGCAAAATATAAGTCACATTAAAAATTGAAAAGCTGCCTCGATTGCAGGTTCTTAAAATGCTATGCTTGAAGTGCATGAATGATGGTGAAATGAGTTGAAACTCAAAGAAGAAATATACTGGTGTGGGTTTGGTATTTCCTTGGTCCCGATTGTTTCTACTTAATTGTGCCAGTTTGCACCCATTTTGAGTATGGATGCATTCTAATGGATTGGGAAGATTCTTGAACATTTTTTGACATCAGTACAATTTGTGCAGTTTCAGGCAACTTCTAGATTCCACCCACGGAGCAAAGTCTAGGCCAATAAGTGTTTTTCAGAGAAAGACCTAGCTACCTGAGGTCAACAAAAACACCAACTTGCATTTATGTAGCATCATTAACATTGAAAAAAAAACGAAGGCACTTTAGAGCAGCCTAAAGAAGAAAATGAATCTCGACCTGGAGCCAGGAGTCCTGAGCACAGTGGCTAAAATTGTATATGCTACAAAACTGAAATAGGTGTCAGACTGCAAAGCTGAACTGTATAAGATACAGGAGGATTTTAATCTACTTGGAAATTGGGCAGATAGGTGGCAAGCTAAACTCAGTCAAGAGAAATGCAAACTGTATTGAGGACATAAAATCCAGGAAGGCGCTATCGTTAAATTGAAAAAAAAAGATGTGAATGGAACATGAGGCCTGGATGACAAACTTTAAAGCAATTTCTCTTGACTGAGTTTAGCTTGCCACCTATCTGCCAAATTTCCAAGTAGATTAAAATCCTCCTGTATCTTATACAGTTCAGCTTTGCAGTCTAACACCTATTTCAGTTTTGTAGCATATACAATTTTAGCCACTGTGCTCAGGATTCCTGGCTCCAGGTCAAGATTCATTTTCTTCTTTTTCATCGTTCTGATGAAAGGTCACTGACCTGAAACATTAACTTTGCTTCTCTCTTCACAGATACTGCCAGACCTGCTGAGTATTTTTCAGCATATTTTGTTTTTATTTCAGTAAATTCTGGAAATGCTTAGCAGGCCGGGCAGCATCTGTGGAGAGAGAAACAAGAGTTAACCTTCTGTCAGAACTGCAAAAGCAATTCAGATGTTGGGATGCATTAAAGAGTCAATATCAAGCTGAAATAGTGATGTAATCGTGCCACTTTTAAAATCATTGATGCAAATACACTTGCAATACTGTGTACAGTTCTGGCCGTTGCAGTACAGAAAGGATATTGCAACTCTTGAAAGAACACAACCAGAATGATTGAGGGAATGGATTGTGATGAGCTTATTATGAAGTGTAAATTGGGCATGCTCTCATTGGAAAAGAGATGGGTGAGAGGTTTTATGATTGCTGTTTTGGGGATTCTAAAGAGACTAAATAAGGTGTGTGATGTCAAGGCGGTCAATTTTGAGCGCCTGGCAGTAGCAACCTAAAAATGAAGTGAGTAGCCTTATCATCCGTTACCACCAGCAATGTGGCCGGATCCATTTTAGAGCAGCTCTGCTGCTTGGTGTCCAAAGCACCTGCCTGATTCCGGCATTAGGCCCTATTTTAATATGGAAATTGGGGTCCTAATACATAAATTAGGATAAGGATTTAAGGTAGGAACTAGTCGGAGCCTGTGCGGTGCTGGCTTTCATCAGTTCCTTGGACAATGAAAGAGAAGAGACCCTCTAAAGGTTCAATTAGTTTGTGTAATGAAAACAGTCTGAGCCACTGCCACCCTAGGACCCCAACCCTATGTGATTGTGACCCCAACTGTATCTTACTTTGTTGGTGGCTGCACCAGACAATTTTCAGTATTCAAGGTGGTGAGTGGTGTCAGGACACCTATTTGGACATCTGCTCCCAAAAGCCAAAATCTACCCTATTATTTCAGTGAGCGATTGGTAAGTGGCGGAAGCAGATAGTATTGATTAATTTAAATGCAAATTGGATAGATTTTTTTCATAAAATAATATTTTGAGATGAGTTATATGAGTAATTTGAGAAATTACATATGGTAAGTGTAGCATGTTTGGAAGGAACAGGTAACTTTTCGCTACCAATTTTTGGTTATGGTTCTCAAATCTTTGCACCACTGAAAGTTTTCCTCGCCTCATGCCTGGTTCTGTGGCGGACTAATTGATAATGATTGATTGCCATAATTAGTCAACAACCTGTTATTATTGTATCATGTGACTACCAAGATGGTATAAGTTTATACTAGATGGACTTTGGTCTTTTTTTCACCTCTCAATTCCTATGTTCCTAGCCAACAAGGGAGATATTAGGAGGACTGACCAAAAGCTTGGTCAAAGAAGTACACTTTGAGAAGAGGAATGTGGATATGCCAGGGGTACTGGGGCTGTGGGGAGGGGCGGGGGGCAGGGGTGGGGGGGGAGGTGATGGCGGGTGGGCATTGGTGGGGGTGGAAATTCAAGAGTGGGGCAGCTGGATTTACGACTGCCAATGTTTGGGCAAAGGACTGGGGGAGATGCGCATGTGACTAGAGTTCGAGGAATGGAGAGTTGAAAACAGATTGTAGAGATGGAGGTGGTTAAAGAAATAGGGAAGAGTTGGAGCATGAGAGGATTTAAGGAGAACTGTTTTAAATTTGAGGTGTTGGGGGACTGGAAGCCAGTGAGTATGGGATAATGGCCAAGTAGGACTTGGTGCAAGAAAGGATACAAGTGGCAGAGTTTTGGTTGAACTGAAGTTTGCAGATTATGGAGTATGGGAGCTCGCCAGGAGACCATTGGAATAATTTGCTCTAGAGGTGACAAAGACACATATGAGGGTTTTAGTCGGAAACAGACTGAAATAGCGGTGGAGGTGGGAAAGTTCATTAACATCTTATTGCTTATGAAGCGACTGTTAGTGAAATTCTTCAGTTATTGCTGGAGAGTGAGAGAAAACAGCAGAAACTGGAAATACTGGTGTATTCCATGGAAATGTGAGATTATTCCGGAGGTGGTAGAGCAGAGAGCTGAATCTTACACTCAAGATGCTCACACAACCTGGCAGCATTGGTAGGTCAGAATGGACACAAAGGATTGAATTTTCAGGTCGCACCAGGGGCAGGAAGAGAGGCAGGCAGGGGACAACTATACCGTTGCCAGCCAGCGTGGCGGTCTCCCGATGCTGTTCCTGGCCCGGCAAGTTTCACCAGGACAGGGGAGGACAGCCCCAAAATCCTGCCTGATCCACTAACAAAGGCAATTAAGATTGTTAAGGAGCTCATGAAAGGGGCATGTTCTGATTTTGACAGGGGCACGCACGCTGTCTGGGGCAGATCTGGTGCATGGAGGTGGACACACAGCGGGGAGCCAGTCATGGCCACCCCAGGGAATTAGGTGGGGCCCATAAAAGGTGAACAGTGCAGAGGGGGACTCAGCCATTGGCATACAGGTGCCATTAGCTCAGTGCAGGTTGCAGGGAGAGTGGTCAGTATGTGTTCAGGCAGTGCAAGGGGTCGTCACCCTGCTGGCATAATGACTCCATAACTGGAGTGGCCAATGCTGCCAAACAAAATTGGGGGGCCATCTGATCACAAGGAAGGCAGCAGCTGGCAATGGGGGGCATGACTCTCAGATTTTGGGTGATGAGGAGCAACACCCTAAGCAGGAAGGGCAGAGACCCAGGCTTCAGGAGGGTAGAGGACACAGAGACCTTAGCATAGGATCTACCAGGGAAGAAGGAACTACCTTGAGATGACCGAGAACCAGTGCTGCAGGAGACTGCGGCTCTCCAGGCAGAGGGTCACGGAGATCTATGCCCTCATCGCCGAACACCTCACATCTCACAGTACTGCTCACCATGCCCTGCCAGTAGCTGTCAAAATCACTATGGCCTTGAACTTCTTCGTTTCTGACTCCTTCCAAGGGTCAGCTGTGGACCTTGGTGGCATCTCGTAAGCGGCTGCATGCCCAGCACCTCGCAGGTTACTGATGCCGTATTTGCAAGAGCTGGACAGTGCATTCAATTCCAGACAGACTTAACCTCACAGGCACAGAGGGCAGTGGGTTTCATCTGCATTGCTGGATTCTCCCAGGTGCACAGCATCATGTGGTCATCAAGGCACCCAGTGACCGTCCAATCAGATTCATCGTCAAGAAGGGCTTCCACTCCCTCAACTTTCAGCTGTTGTGCGGCCACAACAAGAGCTTCCTCCACGTATGTGCTCGCCTTCCTGGCAGCTGCCATGACTCCTTCATTGTCCTCCAGTTCAAGCTGCAGCAGCTCTTCACTCCACTCCCAAACTCTGTGGATGGATTCTAGGAGACAAGGGATATCACTTGAAGAGATGACTACTCACCCTCTACGAGAGCCTGAGACAGAGGCACAGAGGTGATACAACCAAAGCCATCTACTGACTAGGACAACGATTGAGCAGGCCATCGGGCTTCTGAAGATGTGATTCCAGTGCTTGAACTAGTCAGGTGGCACCCTGCAATACACTACTGCAAGGGTCTTGCACATTATGGTGGTCTGCTGTGCTCTCCATAATATGGCCCTCCAGAGAGGTGTGGACCTTGAAGAGGGTGAGGCCCCTGGAAGAACAAAGCTCATCAAAGAAAGTGGAGGAGCGGGACGTGGAAGGGGAGGAGGAAAAGGAGGTGGAGGGGAAGATGCAGAACACTGAGGTGCCCCGACTGCACAGAGAGGTGGCTGTCCAGACAGGAGATTTGAGGGTCTTGGCAGGATGCCGTTAATATTTGGTATCATCTGATTCAGGCTCGTTCTGACTGAGCCTCTCTGACCAAAGAGGAACAGCATGGTCTGGAATTCACTCTGAGCTGGCAAACACGTCTATTGAAGACGCAGCCTGGAACATGTAAACATCTGCCCTGAGGTTTCACCATCACCATAGACCGACCCTTACTCGCCTTCACCACTTCATACCTCTTTTTTTGTCCCGCCATTAATCAAAGGAGGCTTACGTATCTGGCTTCATGTCCCAATATTTACATGATGCTCATAAAGGAAAACAGTGCACAGTTATAGGTAGAAGACACCCCAGTGACCCATTCACTGCTCTATCCGTCGTGGTAGTTTCTGCTCTTGGCCACTCCTACGCAGTTCTCCCCTTGAGGCTTTGGAGGAGGTGGAGGCAACTGCTCACTTTTCTCTGCCTGAAATGCACATGGCAGTCGTCCTTGTCGTGGAGCTCCCAACTGGGGCACTTCCAGAGACTGTCCGTCACTGGGTCCTGCTGCCTTCGTTAGATGATGATGATGGCGTCCTGTGAGGGGTAACCCCCTCATCCTCCTCAGTGACTGCCTCAGCCCTTGGCTGGTGCTGTAGATGGCTGGAGGTGAGCACCAACTGGGACGCAACTGGCATCCACTCCAAGCATCTCTGCATCACTAGCGCTACTGACTGATCCATGCTACAGAATGTGGCATGCATTGTGTGAATGTCAGTACGCAGTTCCTGCATGCACTGAGAGTGCTGCCTAATATGGCTGTCCATAAGGTTGGTCACTCTCTCAATGGACGAACTCATGCACTCAGAGCTCTGAGCTTTGGTGACGCACATAAGATGGATGGACTCCTCCATTCTCAGCCCATGTCATTGCACTCCCTCAGGAATCATAGAAAGTTTAAGGCACAGAAAGAGGCCACTTGGCCCATCGTGTCTGTGCTGGCTGAAAAAGATCCACCTATTCTAACCTCACCTTCCAGCATTTGGTCCGTAGCCCTGCAAATTACGGCACTTGAGGTGCAAATCCAGGCTCCATTTGAATGAGCTGAGGGTTTCTGCCTCAACTACCCTTTCAGACAGTGAGCTCCAGACGCCCACCACACTCTGGGTGAAAAAGTTTTTCCTCATCTTCCCCTAATTTTACTACCAGTCACTTTAAATCTATGTCCCCTCATCACTGACCTCTTTGCTAAGGTGAATAGACCCTTCACCTCCACTCTATCCAGACCCCTCACAATTTTGTATATTTCAATCAGATCTCCCCTCAGTCTTCTCTGTTCCAAGGAGAACAACCTCAGCCTATCCAATCTTTCCTCATAGCTGCAATTTTCTAGTTCTGGCAACATCCTCGTAAATCTCCTCTGTACCCTCACCAGTGCAATTACATCCTTTCTGTAATGAGGTGACCATAACTGCACACAGTACTCAAGATGTGGCCTAACCAATGAGTTATACAGTTCCAGCATAACCTCCCTGCTCTTATATTCTATACCTTGGCTAATAAAGGAAAGGATTCCATATGCCTTCTTAACCACCTTATGGACCTACCCTGCTTCCTTCAGGTATCTGTGGACATTCACTCCAAGATCTCTCACTTCCTCTACACTTCTCAGTATTTTCCCATTAATCGTGTATTCCTTTGCATGTCTGACCTCCTCAAATGCATTCTATTTGCCACTTTTCTGCCCATCTGACCAGACCATCAATATCTTCCTGCAGCCTACAGCTATCCTCCTCGCTATCTACCACGGCCAATTTTTGTGTCGTCTGCATACTTCTTGATCATGCCCCCTACAATTACATCCAAATCGTTAATATATACCACAAAAAGCAGGGGACCCAGTACTGAGCCCTGTGGAGACCACTGGAAACAGCCCTTCAGTCACTAAAACACCCATCAACAATTACCCTTTGTTTCCTGCCACTGAGCCAATTTTGTATCCAACTTGCTGCATTTCCCTGGGCTTTTAATTTTTTAAATCAGTCTGCCATGTGGGACCTTATCAAAAGCCTTGCTAAAATCCAAGTAGATCACATCAATTGCACTACCCTCATCTATCTTCCTTGTTACTTCTTCAAAGAATTCGATCATGCCCCCTACTTTTACGTCCAAATCGTTAATATATACCTCAAAAAGCAGGGGACCCAGTACTGAGCCCTGTGGAACGCCACTGTAAATAGCCCTCCAGTCGCTAAAATAGCTGTCAGCAATTACCTTTTGTTTCCTGCCACTGAGCCGAATTTCCCTGGATCCCATGACATTTTATTTTTTTAACCAGTCTGCCATGCGGGACCTTGTCAAAAGCCTTGCTAAAAATCCATGTAGACCACATCAACTGCACTACTCTCATCGATCTTCCTTGTTACCTCTTCAAAAAACTTGATCAATTTGGTCAAACAAGATCTTCCTTTAACAAATCCATGCTGACTATCCTTGATTAACCTGTGTCCTTCTAAGTGACAGTTTATCCTGTCTCTCAGAATAGATTCCAATAATTTTCCTGCTACTGAGGTTAGAATGACTGGCCTGTAATTATTCAGTTTATCCTTCGCTCCCTTTTTAAACAGAGGTACAACATTAGCAGTCCTCCAATCCTCCTGTACCACACCTGTATCCGGTGAGGACTGGAAAATGATGGTCAGACCTTCTGCTATTTCCTCTCTTGCTTCTTTTAACAGCCTGGGGTACATTTCATCTGGCCCTGGTGATTTATCAACTTTCAAGGATGCTAATCCCATTAATACTTCCTCTCTCCCTATGTTTATCGCATCCAATACTTCACACTCCTCCTCCTTAACTACAATATCTGAATCGTCCCCCTCTTTTGTGAAGACAGATGCAAAGTATTCATTAAGAACCATACCCACATCTTCCATCCCTACATATAGGTTACTTTTTTGGTCTTTTATGAGCCCTACTCTCTCCTTAGTTATCCTCTTACTCTTAATGTAATGATAAAGCATCTTTGGGTTCACCTTGATTTTGCTTGCCAATATTCTTTCATGCCCTCTCTTTGCTTTCCTAATTTCCTTTTTGATTTCACCCCTCCACTTTCTATACTCCTCTTGGCTTTCTATAGTATTGGGTTCTCGGTGTCAGACATAAGCTTTCCTTTTCTGTCTTATTTTACCCTGTAGGCTCCTTGACATCCAGGGAGCTCTAGATCTGGCCGTATCACCCTTTTTCTTTGTGGGAACATGTTTACTCTGAGCCCCTTGAATCTCCCCTTTGAATGCCTCCCACTGCTCTGACACTGATTTACCTTCAAGTAGCTGCTTCCAGTCCATTTTCACTAAATCACTCCTCAGTTTAGTAAAATTGGCCTTGTCCCAAATGAGAACTCTAAGTCCTGTTCTATTTCTGTCCTTTTCCATAATTATGTTAAAACTGTCTGAATTATGATCACTACCACCAAAATACTCTCCCACTGCCATCCCTTCCACCTGCCCATCTTCATTTCGTAAAACTAAGTCTAAAACTGTGCCCTCTCTTGTTGGACTTGCTACATACTGGCCAAAAAAGTTCTCCCGAATGCACCTCAAGAATTCTGCTCCCTCAATTCCTTTCACACTAAAACTATCCCAGTTGATATTGGGATAGTTAAAATGCCCTATTATTACTGCCCTATTATTCTTACACTTCTCAGAAATTTGCCTATATACCTGCTCTTCTATCTCACTCTGACTGTTTGGCGGTCTATAGTACACTCCCAGCATTGTGATTGCCCCTTTTTTGTTCCTTAACTCAATCCATATAGACTCATTTGATAAACCTTCCAACATATCATCCCTCCTCACAGCTGTAATAGTTTCCTTGACCAAATTTGCCACTCCCCCTCTATTCTTATCCCTCTCCCTATCGTGTCTAAAAACCCTGTAACCAGGAATGTTGAGTTGCCATTCCTGTCCCTCTTTAAGCCATGTTTCTGTAATAGCTATGATATCATACTGTCACATGTCTATCTGTGCCCTCAGCTTATCTGCTTTATTTGCTATACTCCTTGCATTGAAATAGATACCCTTGAGCACTGCCAAATCTTTTTTTTACATTTTCTAATCTTGTTTCCTTTGTCTTCCAGACTCATCCATTAATTTTCTGCCTTCCATTTTCATTTCTGATTTTGTCCCAGCTGAGTCTATCCTCAGGTCCCCATCCCCCTGCCAAACTAGTTTAAACCCTCCCCAACAGCACTAGCAAAACGTCCCACAAGGAACTCAGTCCCGGTTCTTTTCAGGTGCAACCCGTCCAACTTAAACAGGTCCCATTTCCCCCAGAGCCAGTCCCAATGTCCCAGGAATCTAAAGCCCTCCCTCTTCCACCATCTTTCCAGCTACGCATTCATCTGTCTTATCTTTCTATTTCTATACTCACTTACGCGTGGCACTGGGAGTAATCCAGAGATTACTACTTTTGAGGTCCTGCTTGCTAATTTCTCACCTAACTCCCTAAATTCTGACTGCAGGACCACATCCCTCTTTCTACCTATGTTGTTGGTTCCAATGTGGACCATGACTGCTGGCTGTACAGAATGCTGTGCAGCCACTCAGTGACATCCTTGATCCTGGCACCAGGGAGGCAACACACTATTCAGGATTCATGTCTGCAGCCACAGAAACGCCTATCAGTTCCCCTGACTATTGAATCACCTATCACTATGCAGCTCAGTCTTCGGTATAGTGTCAGATGGGTTGGCGTGCAGTGCACCCCTTAATGAATGCATTGCACTCCCTAATCACCATCTCCACCATGGATTCCCATTTTGCCTTACCAGACTTCTTTGGGGTCCGTGACCCTGGCGATTCCATGTAGGTAGGGAACCCCCACCTCCCGCTGGGGTCCTTTAGTGGGCATAACGAGCCTGTTTCTTCTGAAAGGACAAAAAAGAACAAGATAAGGCACTGCTGACTTCTTTGGTCAATGCCAGCTGCTCCTATCCATTGGAAGCTGCATGTTTCAGTGCTGGCAGATCCTCAGCAGCACTATGGATCTGAGCCACTCTGAGGGGTCAGAAAGTGCCCTGGACACACATTCCTCCCATGTTCAGGAGCAGCATGGAACCCTGAGGCTCCTCAGCTATTGTGTCTGCTGGAGGGTGAATACCCAGAGGCCAGTCCTGAGGGTTCGGCATTGCACTCACCTTAGCAGAGCGAATCAGGTCGTTGAACCTCTTCCTACACTGCCCCCAGTTTCTGCACACCACACTCTGCTGACTGTTTCAGCTATCTCCTTCTAGGCCTGTTTGGTCTGGCTGGATGGCCTCCTCCTGGTACCCTCTGGGAAGAGGTCCTCACTGCCCTCCCTCACAGCTTCGAGGAGGACCTCCAAATATACAAACTGGGTGGTTTTATTTTAATAAAAAAAAGTCAACAGATGAAAATGTCCGCTGAATCGTGGGGCTGCCCTGTCCTGTGTTCTAAGCCTCTGCCTCTCTGGAGACATCTTTCAAGCAGAAGGTAAAGCAATGAAATGCTAGCCAAAGTAATGGCTGCCATGGTCGGCTTAAATGGGTCCCACACTTGTACAGTCCCACCTCTGTTCCCACAGCCACTAATTGGCTACCAAGCTGTCTCCAAACCAATTAACAGGGTACCCCAAAAAAATCAGGGCTGGTGTCTCCCCCCAGGGCTGGGTTCAGGACCCGGAAACAGTCCTGATTTCCATTTCCCATCCCCGGAAGGAAAACCCTGCTCATAATTGCGGAAGATGACCCCTATCTTGTGCAGACACATCAATAGCCTTGACCTAGCTAGATGCAGAAATTCTGGCACATTCATATTAATGACAGGTGCACAGTGTGTAGAGTGAGTTTATGCAAATTAATTTCTCTGAATGTCCACCGGCAACCACAAAAGTGAAAATTAGGGCCATTAACATACCTTCTTCCCATAACAAAAAGTACATACAGTAATGAGAACACTTGCCAATGCCTCATAAAAGACAGTCTAATCACAGCAACAAAGAACATATACATAATTCTCAGGAAGCTCTTAAAACCTCCTTTCCTTGTCATTATGAAAGTATTCTAAATAATTTTGTTCAATAACTCTCTTCATACACACCACATTCTCACAGCTGGACGAGATCACTTCTTACAAAAATTTCTATTCCTTTCTTCATGCCTCTCCCCAGCTGGCTGCCTCCTGCTTAATCCATGTTCTGTCTTTAGACAGCTTGTACAGCAGATCCACACCTCCAACTGGTGGGATATGTGTGCAGGAACTCCTTTTAGCTTTATACTTGATGAAGACATAGGCAGTATTTTCTGCACCACTTTTCAGTGTGAGATTTGTGAGTTTGAGATCGCAATCCTCGGCCAAGAAGTTTTGGCAATTCTTGCCAATACAACGGCATTGGATAAACCCCCTTTTACAATATTATGATGATAGAATGGGATTCAAATTAGACTCTGATTTTTCTGCTTTTTTATGAAGTTGGATCAAAAAATTGGATCAATTCAGCTCTGTGCAAAGATGGACTTCTGCAGGTCAACAATGAAACGGGATGTTTGTAACCTGAAAGCGTTGGGTTTAACCAACAAAACAAGTTCGGAAGGACTAGATAAAACATCTTAAACATTAGCTTCTTTCTCATCATCTCTTTGTTCATGGAAGCTGAACGTGACACAGCTGATTGAAGGTGCAGCCTATGTCAATGCTGCCCATCAGTTAGTAGAGAAGATGAAGTGTTTCCTGTGCCAAACAGGAAAGCAATTGCATGTGTCACACTTGAACTGCAGCAGGCTGATGCAGGTGTTTTCAGGTTTTATCAGATTTAATCCTAAATTTTGGGATTTATTTTATGATGGGTAATTATTGAATTTAACCCTAACAGCAGAAACTTTAGCAATAATGGGGCCAACTAAGTGGTTAGAAATTTGCTGTGAAATAATTTCCATGTACATATTATAATTTTGCAGTGCCTTTTTCTATCAATTCATCAATGGCACTGTCATTTTTAACAAGTTAATAGCTGATTGTAATGTAATAAATTTGAATACTAGTGGAGATGAAGCTGAAATTCCTGATCTTATTTTAATAACTGAGACCAGCCATGAGAGCAGCCATAAGAGCAAGGAGTAGTTTAATGAATCTGCAAGAAGTAGGGAAATGAATCAGTTCAGGGCCATGCAGTAGAGTCTGCGCTTGGGTTATTTTTAGAATATCCATGGTAGAACTGGGTGATTTATTAAAAAGTGAGCAGCTGAAAGGTGTAGGGAACATAACTGATGATTGCTGAAGGATGATTGAGGTTTGTAGGCCCAAGTCAGTGGTCATTTATTTTTTGGTAAATCACTAAATCCTGCCATCTATTTTATTTGTACCACAGTCATTCCATTAACTTATCAATTTGTCCTCCCTTAAAATTTAAAACAACAAACTTTCATTTTGTGTAGACTTGCAATGGCTGAAGAATGATATGTAGTTTGTGACACAGAGTTATGATATTGCAATGTCATTTGGCACTTGCTGGAAGGTCAATGGTGAGAGTTTTTTGTTTTACATGGTTAGGATCCTTATGCCATAATAGCTACAGTTTTTTCAATCACTTGCCCTGGCACTTCAGTGATAGGAAAATTTACAATTTAATTTACTTGGTATAAGAATTTCCCTCTAATTAGTCACTATTAATCATGATGATAATAGATAGGGAGAAACGTGTCCGTCATTGTGTGCATATACGCATGCATCACTTAACTTTTGGAGTCAAAACAAATGCTAGGCTCAGAAATAATTCTTTATAAAGAAACCCTAATCTATGTGTGCCATAAAAATTATCTGAAGCATGCAGTAGACGGAAGTTGAAAGTCCTTTGGGTCTGGTACATTACAGCTCATGTATGGCTCCTGTACAAATTGAGTAAAACTCCTGTATTATGAGTTTGATACGTGAGTGGTATGAAATACAAGCCAGGTTTGAGTCAGAGACGTTGTGGGTGTACGATTGTTGGAATGCGTTTGTGAAGTACCAGATGTGTATGGGATTGATTGTTACAGAATTAACGATGAATATCACAATCTTGGAGTGCTTTTTTTCCTTAAACATAATCATAACAGTCTATCGCTTTTGTGTGCAGGGCCATTGTTACTAACACTTGCGTAGAATAGCATAGAAACAGTAGTAATCACTGCTGGTAATGTAAGTGATTGCTCTTTCTTGGTGTTACTGTCAGAATGCTATTAAGGTCCAACATAAGTAAAATAGACACAGTGCTGTTAAGCTATTACAGTCGCTACAGACCGATACCTTTTAATGAGACACGATGATGTAGCACTGAGATCATTGCTTTATTTTATTTATTTTTCAGCCAGGGTCACTCAGCTCCTGACCTCATTACAGCCTTGGTTCAAACATGGACAAAAGAGCTGAACTCAAGAGGTGAGGTGAGAGTGACTGCCCTTGACATCAAGGCAGCATTTGACAGAGTATGGTATCAAGGAGCCCTAGCAAAACTGAGGTCAGTGGGAATCAGGGGGAAAACCCTCCGCTGGCTGGAGTCATACCTAGCGCAAAGGAAGATGGCTGTGGTTGTTGGAGGCCAATCATCTGAGCTCCAGGACATCACCGCAGGAGTTCCTCAGGGTAGTGTCCTGGGCCCAACCATCTTCAGCTGCTTCATCAATGACCTTCCTTCAATCAGAAGGTCAGAAGTGGGGATGTTCGCTGATGAATGCACAATGCTCAGCACCATTCGTGACTCCTCAGATACTGAAGCAGTCAGTGTAGAAATGCAGCAAGACCTGGACAATATCAAGGCTTGGGCTGAGTTGTGGCAAGTAACATTTGCGCCACACAAGTACTAGGCAATGACCATCTCCAACAAGAGAGAATCTAACCATCTCCCCTTGACATTCAACAGCATTACCATCACTGAATCCCCCACTATCAACATCCTAGGGGCTACCATTGAACAGAAACTGAACTGGAGTAGCCATATAAATACCATGGCTACAAGAGCAGGTCAGAGGCTAGGAATCCTGAGGCGAGTAACTCACCTCCTGACTCCCCAAAGCCTGTCTACCATCTACAAGGCACAAGTCAGGAGTGTGATGGAATACTCTCCACTTGCCTGGATGGGTGCAGCTCCAACAACACTCAAGAAGCTCAACACCATCCAGGACAAAGCAGCCCGCTTGATTGGCACCCCATCTACAAACATTCATTCCCTCCACCACTGGCGCACAGTGGCAGCAGTGTGTACCATCTACAAGATGCACTGCAGCAATGCACCAAGGCTCCTCAGACAGCACCTTCCAAACCCGCGACCTCTACCAACTAGAAGGACAAGGGCAGCAAATACATGGGAACATCACCACCTGCAAGTTCCCCTCCAAGTCACACACCATCCTGACTTGGAACTATATCGCCGTTCCTTTACTGTTGCTGGGTCAAAATCCTGGAACTCCCTTCCTAACAGCACTGTGGGTATACCTACCCCAAATGGACTGCAGCGGTTCAAGAAGGCAGCTCACCACCACCTTCTCAAGGGCAATTAGGGATGGGCAATAAATGCTGGCCTGGCCAGCGTCGCCCACATCCCATGAATGATTAAAAAAAAATTATAGCAGGATTTGTTTACATTTCAAAAAATGAAACTCTTCACACCTCCGTATATGTAAATAATATAACAGGCACAAAATCCTTGTAATGGATCAATCATCGATCACTACAAATTGTTAATCATAAGCAGAAAAACATTTCTACAAAAAAATGTTCTTAAATGACATCTTCGCAATACAGTAGGCTATAGAATTGAAAGTGTCAACCTCAAGGACACAGTAACCATCAGGGATATTCAACAATCCCTCTGTTTAGTTGCTAACAGTATGTTTGACTTCTCATGAGATTTATGGGAAGTCCGGTATTTTATATAGAAAAAATTACTTGCATGCATCTATGAGATGGAAAATAAAGAAATCTATTAATACAGGCAAGTATGTTTGTAAGTGACACAGAAGAGTTGTTCAGCTGTTTCATTAATAGCCCATGAACAGGTTGCAGTTGTTTGTAAATTGAAACGTGTAGTGTGTGAATCAGAATAGGCAGGATGTGTGCCTCATCTATTGAATATAACTATCATGGCAGCATACTGCTATTTCTATGGTTTTAGTAATAATTTTAATTTTATCATTGCAAGGAAATACAGATGCTTTTGTACCAAACATTTTTGAAAACTATTGAAATTTCACCATGAGACTTATTTTAGTGGGTTCAGTATGCAAGTTCCAATATTGCAATAATTTCTCTCCAGATTGTCCTCTGTGCTGTGGTTACTGAGCATTTTCTGAGAGTTGTAGAGTGCTTCCAGTTGTGGAAATGCCATGCTTACCGTAATCACCACGACTATGCATTGCTCAAGGTTTTTTTTAGTCTATAATTGAATATCATACATTTGTGTCGAAATCGTGATGTGTGATATCAGTAGCAAGCATGCTAATTTGTTAATATGAAAGTCACTTGTCTCAGAATAAGCAGCTTAATCCTGTTTATTAAATTAGTGAGTCAAGGAATCTCATAACATAATACATTTGCTGCTCACATTACACAGCTTGTTTTCAATTCCATTGTCTAAAACACCAATTAAGATAGTTATTTGGGGCTGATTTGAGTAAAGTAAGAAATATTAATTTCAGAAAATAAGCTCTGTAATACTCGTTCTTTTGGTATGTGAACTATTGTAAGATTCACAGGACTGCAAGTATTATCCAAAGAATACTTGGGTATTTTAAATTGAAACAGATACATACACAGTGTCATGCAGCCCCCACCTGCCAAGAATGAGGCGCACATTATTTCACATGAACATTAAAACTTAAAATTGTTGCCAGGAAGAAAAGGCCTATCACAAGGAATTGCCAAACCCTCGCTGGAAAGAGCTTTTTTGCATACTAACAGACAGTGTTGGAACAAAGGAATCAGTCCCTGCTTCCCCAATACACAGAAGACCTGGTCAGACCAGTTTCGTCACATGACTAACTGGCAGTTGCAGTTTTTTTGAATTTGAACTTGCCACAGAGTTTTAAAACTCAGAAAGCTCTTTGCTCCTGGACTGAGAACATCTCTCTCCTGTCTGCTCCCATCTCTTTCTTACGGAACTGAAGACCCATTGAAGACACATGAACCCGAAGAGAGAAAAGTCTCCAAAAGTGAACAAGGTTTAAGAATACTGGGCCCCAATGAAAAGCAAGAATTACCTACAAAAGGACTAGTGAGCTCGAAGCACAGTAACAAGAAACTCTTCTGATAGTGCCTCAAACCTCTACTTTATCTCTTCTTCTGCTCTTTCCTGTCCCTATTTGCATATGCATATCGCGTATGCATGCTAGCGTGGGGTGCGGCGTGTATCCATAGGCATTAGCCAAATTAGAATTTAAGTTTTAATAAATTTCACTTTTCTTCTTTAAACCTAAGAAAGCCTGGTTATGCTCATTTCTGTGCCTTATAATTGGAAAGTGGTGAACAAGGATTCACCAAGGGAGAGCTCAAAACAGTGTGTTTAAAAATTAAATCCTGTTACAATAAGACCAGGTGAAGGCTGAAAGAGACCCCTGGACACCTTTCTCACCTGATCAGAACAACAGCTACTACAGGAGCACAGCAAAGCATGTCTCACTCTGTCAGGCTACACCCACAACTCCCTGGACATGTGTAATGTGACATCATTTCCTCCAGTGACTTTCACTGACAGCCTCTTAAGGTGGTCCCACAACAAGCGCCAACTCCATTTGAGGTGTTTAGTGATAATTGAATTTGCGTTAGAAACCAGTACCCAGGCACTCACTGCTCTTGAGACACAAAGTCCACAAATCTTTCATAATACTTGGTCCATTTGCTTTGGTCATTGAGACTGTGTAACATATGTCACTGTTACCTTGACCAAGTGCTATTGAAGGCAGTGGCATGATTTGGATAACATTTATACATATAGAGCGACAACCTCCAGTGATATGACAATGCTGCAGACCCAAATTTTTTGGAGTCTTGTAATTTGTCATCAGATTGAGTGTTCTGATTGGAGCTGGTTTTATGGCTTTTAAAAATCCCGCCTGGTAGAAACCAGTTGTGGAGGTTGTTAAAATCCATTGTGTAACTTAGTCATTGATGTCGCACCCAGATCTCACCACTTTTGATATTTACTGGCATTTCTGGAGAGGTGGACATCCAAAGCTGGCAGGGTCCTTCTTTAAAAGTGTGGATTGTGGTTCGATTATGCCATTGGACCCTAACTGTAATTTTAACTCTGGCCTTAGTGTGGAAGCTGCTGCACTGTCCCACCAGGTAAAAGCTTGCTAGAAGAGGATTGGATGCAGAAAAGGCCATTCAAGGTAGTCTTTTTAACTTACCTTTGTGGTGCCCAGGAGGGGCAGGAGTGCTCCTCTGGGCCCCACAAGGGAAGCTCAGAGCTCCTGTGCCCCTCCTGTGGACTACCCATCTTATCCCACAGCAAGATGTGCCTGAAACCTTTGTCTCCAGACTTACGGGAGTTCCAGAGGAAGTCGATTGTTGGAGGGTTAGTGAGGCCAAGGAGTTAAAATTGTCATGGCCTTATTCTGCCATGCATAGGCGGAAAGTTAACATGTCAGTGCATTTTCTCATTGGAAACCCACTATGAGCTAAATTCCACCCATGTATCTGCATTCTTGTGTCCTGACCTAATGGGGTACATTTCCATTTGGTGCAGACTTTGGGCAGCTAATTGACAGAGTGCAATTGCTGGTCACCTGAGATTCTCGGCAGGGGACCAGGTCCATTTTGAAGACAGAGCCTGATTAGCATTTGGACAGGGGCTTCAGGTGGAAAACAAATGCCCTGGGACAGCCTGTCAGCTCCAGGCACTACTATACTGTCTGGCCTTGGTCACATTCAGTAAGTATAACAAGGGCCTACCCCATGATAAAGGGACCATTCTAGCCAGTGAGCGGTAGGTCCAGGGGAAAATTATGTTGACCACATCATGGTGAGAACTGAGTGATAAATCATTCTCCACATTTTTCGAGATGAAAGCATCCCATTTTCACTGAGCGGGAGGCCTGAAAATCTTCCACAAATTTGCTTTTTGATAGAACCACACACATCTGTATTTGAAAATTTCTGCGGAATTATTTTCTTTCCTTTTATTTCAGTTGCACCTGTCATAAATTTATTAATTTGAGTGCAGATATTGACATTTATTGGACCTGCTCTGAACCACTACCTGAATCAATCTTCCATGGATTTTCAGGAAAACTGATACCAGATTTCAGTAAAATAAAGGAGAATGGCACACGAAGCTTGCTGCTATTTGTTTGAGTATCTCTTTCCCAGGAACCAATGCACAAGGTAAAGGTGGTTGTGGCCAGAACAGTGGAACAGGAGAATGGAGGCAGAGAGGGAATCCTTTACGGTTTATGTATCTTGTATATTTTACACATTTCTGGAATTCTACCCTTGAATGCTTTGGTGATTTTTCTGTCGTTGCTTTGGGTCACTCCAATGCATTTAACATTAGGCTGAATTTTGTGCAGGGAGTGGGAGTCCTGATGGTGGGCCAGAAAGCTGCCCCAGCTGCATTTTATGGTGCTGAGGCAGTTAATGCCCGATGCTGTGCTCCACGCCCTTTTAAGGATGTCGATTCTGCTTCCAAGAGTTTCTGGCCAATCAGAGAGCCAGCAGCTCAGCAGTGCCACTGGGAGCAGTGGCCATTGCTGGGACTGCATTAGGCCCAGGACCAGGACCAGGAGCAGCACTGGAGGCCTAGAGTGAAGGTAAATGTGGGGGAATTGCCGAAGCCATTCAGACAGGCCTTGGTGAGGAGTGGGGGCATATGGTTGTTGAGGGCATTGGAGTGGTGTTGGCTAGCGGGTGGACTTTGCCACCAGGGGTCCTCCATGGGCCACAGATTGCCCAAGCAGGAGCGTACGCTCCCAACCCCCCCAGCCTACAGGGAGGCTGCAAAGTTTTACTGAGTGGCTTTCCCGTGTGGTGGAGCACCCCCCCCTCCTCCCCACCCACTGCCACTAGTTAAATGCCAGTGGTGGTGGAAAGGGACCCTTAAGTGGCCACTTAAGGGCCTCAATTGGTCTCTGTGTGGGAAGGCTGTCCTTGGCCTTCCCTGTCTTTGACAAATTTCAATGGTGTGAGGATGGCAACAGGCATTCCACCCACCGTCTTCCCTCACTATTTTATGGGCCCCCCTGCTTCCCTGCCCATCCCTAGAGGACTGATAAAATTCAGCCCAATCAGTTCAAATTGGCCCTTTTGGTCCAGGTAACCTTCGACCATATGTTTATGAATTAACGATTACACCTGGACATGCTAAACCTGTACATTGAGGTGAATAAGACTCAAGTTTATAAATGACTCTTTCTGCTAATGGATACTTTTGTCTACGTGTGAACACATCGGCAGGTGTTGGAAAAGAATTCTTAACTGTGACAGGCTCATCCACTGTGTCTTTTTCCCATCAACTCGGGTTTCCCACAACTCTGTGCTCTCTTTATACAATGACCTTCTTAGCTCAACATCCAACCTTATCCACTGTTTGTTAATAATTTCCCTTTTCAAATTGCATCCACCAAGTGTTGACAACTTCTATCTAGTCCCCTTGCATTGCAATGGGACAATTGCTCGATCTTGATCCCTTCCATGCCTTTCAATGGCCAATGGAAATTGTGTTACTTCAATTGTTCAAATACATAGTTTCTTCATGTTTCTTGTATTTTTTTCCCAAAATATACTTTATTCATAAAATTTGTAAAAATACATTACAAAACAATTCAAATTTGACATTACATAAAGTGCAAAAAAAATCAGTTTCTTTCAATACAGTACATGAGGTGCCTTACTACCCTCGACATTTCAAGTTATATTAACAATGTACATTTGCATTACATACCAAAAACATTCTCTGGTGCTACAGTACGAGGGGTTTTACATGGGTTCCAGCCCCTTGGTATTATCTTCAATAGCTCTTCCTTTGATGGCTCTGCCTTTAGTCCTTCATTCTAAAATCACAAAGTGCAATCTGCCAGTCATAATTTTGTAGTGGTAGTTTGCATTTACACTGAAATCAGATCATCCAGATACAATTCTACGGTCTTTATCAAACAACTGCAAAGGTTGCTACTTCCTGAATATGCTGCTAATTTTAAATTTCGAACATCAAATTCTTAAGTTAACTTTAAGTTTTCCAAAATCTACTCTGTGTGCTTTTGTTTGGAGTCAGTTGATTTTGGATTGGCTCTTTTAGCAAGGTGTTATGAAAGTGCTTGTGTTTTTGTGAAATATCTTTTTTGAGGAATTCATAGTCAAACTGAAGAAATGTTGGACCAGTTTTTTTCCAAGATGGTCATCAAGAGGACACCAAAAGGACTTGTTTGACAACAACATTTACTGGTTGTCACATGACTCAAGTTAAAAATAGAACAGAAACCCTGGTAACTGGGGGAAGATGTGTGCAGAGAAGTGATAGATCAGAAGGTAGACTTTGTTTCCAGTTTCACTTTTGAATTGTTTGGAGTTGGGAATGAACTGTTTAAAAGGGGTTGGAGTTTTTAAAAATAACACTGAAGGCAGAACTCCAGCTCAGCCCAGCCTGTTCCATCTCTTTAAAAAGCCTGCAGAAGAAGAAGAGAACTTCCAAGGAGAGAAGAGAACTTCCAAGAACAGAAGAGAATTCCCAAGGAAGGAGAGAGGATCATTACCCAGCTCAGCTTTCCAGCACCTCTCTAAAAGAAATAAAAACAAGAAATGCTGGAAATACTCAGCAGGTCTGGCAGCATCTGTGGAGAGAGAAACAGAGTTAACGTTTCAGGTCAGTCACCCTTCTTCAGAACTAGTCTGACCTGAAACGTTAACTCTGCTTCTCTCTCCACAGATGCTGCCAGACCTGCTGAGTATTTCCAGCATTTCTTGTTTTTATTTCAGATTTCCAGCATCCGCAGTATTTAGCTTTTATTTACCTCTCTAAAAGACCCTGAGAAGTCCACTGTGTCAACTCATCTCGTCTCCTGTCTTTGAAGAAAAACCTGCTAAATTAATTCTCAACGCCGCCTGAAAAGAACTGTTCTAAAAGATCCCAGTGACCCATCTACGTGTACTCAGAGGCCAGACTGTATGGGAGTTTTGGAACATAACATATCTCATCAGCTGTTTCTTCAAGAATGAGCAAGTATTCAGCCCAAGTGTTTTTTTTGCCGGTAATAGAGCTCTAAAAATAAAAATCCCTTTATTTTTCCGGTTAACTGGTGTATGTGTGTCTGTGTGAGTGTGAGGGGACTAAGATAAAAAGGGAGCTTTAAAATTTCTGTGTGTTTATGCTTTACTTCAGTACTGGTTAAGACTTGTTTCATAATAAACTGATAATTTTGTTGTTTATTGGTTGCGTTTTACTCTGGGATAAAAAGAGAGTTTATGATTGTCCGTATTGGTAAGTGGGAAAAATTTAAATATATGTTGTGACTTGTGGAGAAGTGGAACTAGAATAAACAGTGCACTGCTCGAGCCTCGTTCGTAACAAAGGGGACCAAATAAGTGCTTGATTTCTTGGGTAGACTGGTTAAGACCAGAAACCACCCCTGAGGACACCTTTTCACCACCCTGAAACAGGAGATTACAGAAGTAACAGGATATCTTGAATAACATTTGCAATCATTTTCATTTTATCTTTGGTGTACCAGTTTAATTTTCTAAATAATTATTGATTATGTTAGTTGTCATAGTTTACAGTAATATAATTATTTACCCTAAGGTACTCTTCATGAGTTTACAAAATGAATTTCTGGTTTGCACATCTAATTTTGTTGGAACAAACTCAAAGCTCTGTAGCACAATTATTTTATTTTCGTGTTTTATAAGCCCATCTGAATGGGCAGCTTCTCATATGCAGCAAATTCATCCATAGCCATAAATAACCAAACTCTGGTCCCTGACCTTCAGTGTGGCTGTGATTCTCTTTGATGATACCCAGAGAGTGGTTAGATTGTGGAACGTGCTACCACATGGAGTGGTTGAGGTGATTAGCATTTAAGGGGTGGCTAGATAAGTGTATGAGGGAGAAAAGAATAGAAGGATAGGCTGATAGAGTTTGACGATGTGGGGTGGGAAGAGGCTCATGTGGAGCATAAACACTGACATAGACCAGTTGGACCGAATGGCCTATTTATGTGCTGTAAATTCTGTGTAATTTTTTGTAACCAGAAACAGTATTGTTCGTACATTTGCCTCCTGAAACAAGGATTTTGATGCGTACATCACTCTGGATGTGCTCTTCAACGTGTACTACGTAAGTGTATAACACTTCTACATTGTAGGCTTCATAACTTGGTTCAATGGAAGAGCATATTTTAAAGAAAAGATGTGGAATTCTAGCTGCCAGAAAGATGAGATATCCTGGCAGTGATAATAGAAGTCCATGTTAATCAAATTTGGGAACAATTTTCCCCCAAAATCAGAAATATGCAATGTGAAATCTGCTGAAAGCAATATTGCAAATGTGGGTTTTTAAAATCAACAGAAATAACACAACAGCAATGATCATTGTGATGTTAATCATAGTAGAAAAAAAACTACAGCATGTTGTCAATTTATTCTGTTTGAATTGCCCAGGGAACAGCAAGACTTTCTGCTGTCTCAATTGAAGCCTTCTGTTATCATTTCAAATGATGTGTATTTTGCACTTCACACCACCACAGGCATGATGCTGACCAGAGAGCTGCTGTCCTGCCTAAGGGGATTCTAGTCAAATTGTACAGGGTTTTGCTTTTACAGAGCAGCCATACGAGCGCCTAGATGGAAGAAAGTAGAGTGCATGGCATCCCAAATGTCTGTTAATTCTTCGTGCAGAAGGGTCTGTGACTCAGCCCAAATGTGAGCCAAGCCAACATTCAGAGCTGAATGTATTCCAGGTCCCACATCAGCAAATAAATACAATAAGCAGACTGCACCTGAACACATAATCAAGTTAAACCAGCCAACAAACCAGATTGTAAACCAGACCCAGCTTGGATAAAACAAACATACATATGGAGCAAATTTCTGCCAAGAGGAAATCCATTACATCATGAAATTTTACAAGTCTTACATACCTGATCTGAGATCTTTTTCATGCTGACCATACAACGTAGAGTGACTCTATGCTTTGCTGCACTGAACTACACTTGCACAAATTTTGTCGCTGTTTGTATAGACCACTAAAAAAAAGCAAAAACAGTAAGAGAAAATGACTCTCACGTGGGTGGCACTTTGTGTTTCTTGTCAAAAGCTATCTGTCGTCATGGTAATTGATGAATGAGCATGAGTATAGCTAGATCCACAGCACCAAAAGAGATTTGTATCAGCATTTTATCCTATCTTCTCACCTTCTCCTTTCCTGAGGATGGAGATTCATACTGGGTGGGATTTCATAAGGTGCTGTTTGGTATATCACTCAAGTGGTCTTTCTGCTGAAGTGGTCATTCTTCCCGTGTAAGCCTAGACAAAATCTGCAAGGCTATTTTACCACAGAGGCCATCACAACTGAGTTCAATACTATCCTTACCTGACATCCACAATGACAACAACAACAACTTGCATTTATATAGTGCTTGAAAAGTAAAATGTCCCAAGGCACTTCACAGGAGCAGTAACAAAATTTGACACCGAGCCACATAAGGAAATATTAGAATAGGTGGTCAAAACCTTGGTCAGAGAGGTAGGTTTTAAGGAGTGTCTTAAAAGAGGAAAGAGAGGTAAAGAGGGGGAGAGATATAGGGAGGGAATTCCATATTGCACACTTACAGCCCAGATGCTGGATAATGGTCAGGTGCAAGTACACTGTCTGATTTGTTTTTCTGCCTCTCTACCCTAAACATGTTGAGGCCAACCAATTAAAATGCCCCACCCACCACACTAATTATCACTAGCTAATACAACATATTACATTGGTTCAATCTGGGACCTCACTGGTTTGTATTCTCAATACTACAATCACACGGGGACTGATTTTCCTTCCGGAGTCGGGAAACGGGCGTTGGGACTGTTTCCAGGTGCCGATCCTGTCCCGGTGGTGAGTAGCAGTCACAGGCCACGATTTTCATGAGGGCAGTTTGGGCAGCCAATTAGCGACTGTGGGGGTGGGAATGGAGGTGGATCTAAGTGAGTGCGGGCCAACTTAAACAGACCATGTTTCATTGATTCAATCACAGGAGCAGATGTGGAGCAGGAAAGGCAGAGGACTGGAATCTGGGGCAAATATGCCCTTCGCTTCGCAGATGCAGACCTGGAGGTCCTTCTTGAGGTAATGAGGGAGAAGAGGGAGGTCCTCTTCCTGAAGTGTGGCAGGAGAAGGCCAACCTTGCAGAACACTGAAAATGTGAGCAGAGTGTGGTCAGGAAGAACTGGGTGCAGCACCGCTTTGGCAAGGTGAGTGCAATGCCAGACCCCCAAGACAGGCCCCTGAGTATTCAGTCTCCAGCAGACACTCCAGCTGAGGAGTCTGAGGGTGCATACTACTCCTGAACATGGGAGAAATGTTTGCCCGGGGTACCTACTGACCTTTCAGCAAGACTCAGAGCCATAGTGCTGCTGAGGACCAATCAACTCTGATACATGCAGCATCTTATGCCAATAAACTTTTGGCATTGGCCAAGTGGCCAGCAGTGCTTATCTCTCTCTTTTTTGTCCTTGCAGGAGAAAAGAGCAGATAATGCTTGCGAGAGGGCACAGACTGGAGATGTTCCTAACCTACACATGGTCACTGCCAGGTGACTTCTCCAGAAGCAAGTTGGGGAAGGTGAGATGGGCTTCCCTGGTGGAGAGGGCAAATAGAAACTGCAATGTGTGAGTGAAGGGAGCACACTGCACTCAAGCCCTTCCAACAGCATGACAAAGACTCAGCTGCATTGGGAAGCCTCAGCACTGTAGAGGCTTCTATTCTCCAAGGCTTGTTCTCTTGGGTCTCTCACAGGTTCAAAGGTCATAGGGGAAGGACAGATTCCTGTGTCTGAATCACGCCAAGTGCTGCCAGAAGAGACATCAGCGCAAGAATCATCACACCTTACAAGTGCACCCTCCAACAGTTCAGAAACACTCACCTCGGTGAGTCCTGGCATGCTAATAGATAGGGTGGCACTGAGTGATGAACACATTACCTGTGAGTAGGAGGAGGTGAGAGAGGCAGAAGCAACTATGGGCAGCCCCCCTCAGAGGATGGAGGACAAATGCAGGACTGGGTGCAGATGCAGGGCCTCAGGAGTTTCATGAAAGGAGGCTATACTTAGATCAGCAGCAAGAAAGAGATGTCCCACATGTCAGAGTTCCCTAAGGCGGTTTGGGGTCATGGGCTGAGCATGCAGGGGTCCATTTAGCTCATGTGCACCATCATGATTCAGGGCTTCGAGCACATGAGCTCCTCATTGAGAGCCTCATGGAGAACCATATTAGGCGGCACTCTGAGTGTATGCAGGAACTGCGCACTGACGTTCGCAGAATGCATGCTGCACTCTGTAGCATGCACTGGTCAGTGCTACTGGTGGTGCAGAGATTTTTTGAGGGATGCCAGTTGCACCCCAGTTGGCACTCCCCTGCAGCCATCTGGAGAACCAGCCAAGGGCTGAGGCAGTCACCGAGGAAGACGAGGGTGTCACCCCTCATGGGACACCATCATCATCATTGACCTCTTTAGTCTCTCTGACAGAGGGAGCATCTGTGCAGCAGGCCCAGTGATGGAAGCTGCCCTTTCAATGATGCAGGTCCAGCAGCCTCTGGTGGTGTCCCCACTGGCACCTCCACAACAAGGACGACCGCCACGTACATGTCAGCCGCAGGCAGAGACAAGTGCGCAGGCTGCCTCCACCTCATCCGAGGCCAGAAGCGGAGCATTGCATAGAAGTGGCCAAGAGTGGAGGCCATTGAGTCAGGCAGAGCACTGAGTGGGTCATTGGGGTTTGTTTCACCTGTAACTGTGCACTTTTTCTATTTTTCAACACCAAGTAAATATTGACACATGACACCAGATGTATAAACTTCCATTATTTATGGCGAGACAAGAAAAGAGGGATGTACAGTAAGAGTTGATCTATTCCAAATTGTTCTCACAGGCAGTTAATGAGTTCTAGACCATGCTGTCCTCCTGGGTTAGAAGTGCTCAGCTGAAACATGCCTGGATCAGATGATCAATGACATTAACAGCATCCTGACAAGACTCTTAAGTCCTGCGCATCTTGTTCCTCCTCTTCCTCTAATAATCTACAACTTCACCCTCTTCAATGTCCAGACCTCTCTGGAGGACCATATTATGAAGAACACAACAGACCACCACAATGTGCGAGATCCTTGCTGGAGTGTACTGCAGGGTACCACCCTACCAATCCAAGCACCGGAACCGCATTTTAAGAAGCCTGATAGCCTGCTGAATGGTGGTTCTTGTGAGCAGATGGCTTTGGTTGTAATATCTCTGTTGCTCTGTCTTGGGCTCCTGTAAAAGGGTGAGTAGCCATCTCTTCAAGGGATATCCCTTGTCCCCTAGAATCCAACCACGTAGTTTGGTGGGGTGGAATGAAGTGCTGCCGCACTCTGGACTGGTGGAGGATGAAGGACTCATGGCTGTTGCCAGGAAAGCAAGCGCACCCATACAGGAAGCGCTTGTGGTTACAGACAAGCTGAATATTGAGGGAGTGGAAGCCCTTCCTGTTGAAGAATCTCACTGTCCAGTAACTGAGTGCCTTGATGCCTACATGGGTGCAATCAATAAAGCCCTGCACCTGGGGGAGTCCAGCGATGGAGGCAAAACCCACTGCCCTTTGCATCGGCAAGGCCACACCTGTCTGGAATTGAATGCACTACTCAGCTTTTGCAAAATGAGCACCAGTGACCTCTGAAATATAGTGGTATGCAGCCTTTTGCGAGATTCCTGCAAGATCCACGGCAGATTCTTGGAAGGATGAACTTCAAGGCTAAAGTGACCTGAACGGCTACTATCAGGGCATGGTGAGCAGTGCTGCAAGGTTCAAGGTCTTCTGAGATGAGGGCAATAATCACTGTGACCATCTGCCTGAAGAGTCACAGTCTCCTCTGGCATTGGTTCTCTGACATCTCAAGGTAGCTCCGTCTTCGCCAGTAGATCCTCCGTTGACTTCCTGTCTCTTATCCCTCTCCGCTGCCCTCCTCATGCCCAAGGCTCTGCCCTTCCTGAGGAGGATGTTGCTTCACATTGTCAATGGACCCGAAATCTGAGAGTCATGCTCCCATTGTCAGCTGCTGCCTTCCTTGCACTCAAGTAGCCTTCCAATTATGCCTGGAAGCACCCTCCTCTTATGCTCTCATGATAGCAGGAGGGTGACAGCACCCTGCACTGCCCGAGCACGTAGTCAATACTCTCCCCACAACCTGCGCACACCCGATAGTACCTTGTGCATGGCAATGGCTGATTGCCCCTTTTAGCCGTTCTCCCTGTTATGAGTCCACCGAATTCCTTGGCTAGATTATGTAACCATTCTTCCTTATAGTCTAATGGAGATGGGAATATGTGTCTGCAGACCATAGTCATGTACCTGTATTTCCTGGGAGTCTCACGGGAGAAGGATTGTGTTCTTATTTCTTAGAGGTCTATAGGGAGGGGGTGGAGGGAGAGAGGTATTTGTATTCCTTGTTGATTTAGTGATTGAGTATATGTTTGTATTTTGGAGTTGTGGCCGTATCACTGGTGATATAGTAGGTATTTGTAATCCCTTAAATTGGCTGATATATTGCTCTGGGAAGGAGGTCTGCTTTTGATTTTTGCTAATGAATAGGTGCTTTTTTATAGTCTGAGCGGAAACTCCAAAATCTTGAAAGCTTAAATCCTAACATAATGAAGGCCTGATATTAAAAGAACCATGGAAAAAAATTAAGGGATCAGTGTAGAAATAAAAGGAACTTTAAAGTATGCTTAATGAAGATTTTTTATTATAGATATTCCCATTAGTACTGGGATACGCTAGTAAAGTTTTCAGTTCCTGAATAATATTATTGCTCACTTAGGTGAGTTCATATATTGAGACCTGAGAAATATGTTTCATATATTTGTGAATGTAATCATACAAAAGAATACGATTATGACCAAGAGATTCCTCAGAGCTGCAGATGCTCTGTTTTTGTTTTTTGCCATGATTCTTCACAGTGTGAGATCCCCATTTTCAGTTGGCCATCTGGGGAGGTACCAAATGGAAGTGTGGTGCATCCGTAAGGAAGAAGGGAAAATTGAAGCATAAGCCAACCTGAAAGTGGACTCAAATAAAAAAATGTCATTGACAGAGGTTTTGGAACAGGTAACTTTATTTTGTTGATTATGGTATTATGTCGATGGGCTAAAGTTGGAAGGAAATTGTTGTATGATCGCCTTAAGAGTGATGTCCCTTTTAGAGCTCAGTATGCTAATGAGCTAAGTACCAGGATGTAGTCATGTGGCTACAAACCTTCGTCACTCTGCAACTATAACACCCAGATGAAGGTTCTGTAAATAGTTTGCTCTGTACTGTATATAATAGTTTAGCTGTTTAATAAACCTGTTAAGAGATCTTCAGCAAACTGGACTCCATGCATCTCATTTATGTTGCACAAGACAACATAAAGAACTCATATGGTAGCAATCATGGTGGTAGTAAATAAATAAACAAACAAAAAAATAAATAAATAACAAGTAGTAATTTATTGAACATGCTCTAATTGTCCTTCCTTGATTCTTACAGCTCGATCCAGAGAATACTGGTTTCATTGCTGTGGAGCACTTTTCCAATCTGCTTCAGAGCCATGAATTACAGCTGGACCCCACCAAACTTGAGATGCTGTTTGCTCTTGTACAGAGCAACGAGCAGGGCCAGATCTGCTACCACGAGCTCGTCAACCTGGTGAGTAACAGGTTTATGCAGAAAATTTGGCACAGTGCCAATGTGAAACATGTTATAGGGATACTAAGTTATACTTCAGTACATTATGTAACAGGGTACAGAGATGCTAGGTTGTACATGTGCTACTAATGCTAATGTAAAACAGGACTGCACATCAATAACCACTCTGAGTTGGATATAAAGACAATAGGCTTTACAGTAATGCAACCATGAGAGATGATATAGGATATGATGATGTGAGACTGGATTTATGGTTGGTACAATTTGTATTATCTGCGACTCTAATGCTTGTTCATCACAAGTGCATTGGTGTCATTTTAAAGACAAGAGAATGGTTGGTCGAATTAAATTGTTGAATTTGTTTTTTTCACGATGCTGAATGGGATATTGTGTAACTCCACATGCTGTCTGTCATTCTGGCAGAAACATTCAATCCAATGATTTTCAACTGTGGTTTGATATGAAGCTTCCAGTTATTTTTTGGGGGGCTTGCAGCACTGTGGATCTTGATAGCTTAGGAACACAGTTTGCTGTTAAAATTGTTACTGGTGATTTTCAACATGTAAAAGGCTGTATGGAGAGATGCGTACACAGGCAGCTAAGGGTAATGAAGCCGATGGGTGTGTTACCTCATGCATTTAACTTCATTTCAGGCATTTGAGGGTGAAATTTAACTCCTGCAGGGACACAAAATGGGTGCTTGCAAAGTGCCCTTCAGTTATGCACCCCTGTCAAAGTTCAGTGTCACTCCTATTATGATATGTGCAAGATTGTAGAAAAATAATGTCACATTGTGGTGTAAGGACATATAATTCACAGGGACATCATTTTCAGAGGTACCGGGCAACAAAACAGCCTGTATGTAGTATTGCTGCAATAAATATAAAGGCAAATTAATTGAGGCTGAGCTCCTGCACAGAGGCTGACTAGACAGGAGCACAAGTCAGAGATAAAGGCGATAATACCATAGTCCTGATTTTCCAATTGTTCCCCTATCTAGCAACGTTCCACTCTGGGAGCAGGGGCTCACTGAATTTGCCCTATAATATCAGGTTTAGATTTTTTTTTCCCTGATTGAAGTTAATACTGGTGAATGGAACAGGTTGTCACCTTTGCATCAGTTTTGAGAACTCCCAAATGATCCAGCAGCTAGTTGCAAAGAATAGCTCCCCATGAAATGTCATTCCTGTTTGCACCTGGTAGGAACTGGGTTGAGTCCAGCCAAATTTATTTCACATGTGGGTCTTACAGGCATCACCAAGAGGAAACTACCAGCCCATCGTCCTGGGCTGGATTTGTCTGCTGATTGCAGAAGTACAAGGACCATGTGTTAAACCATTGCACCACCAAGTTCTCCCACCTTCTATAGAGTGGATTACATTGTATATTGTTAGAGTATTTTTTGTTTATGTAACAGAAATACAATAATACCACAGCACTTGCACCAGCCCCCCACATATTGCTTGGGCTTACCGTCAGATAGACTAGAATTGCAGTTCATGGAGGAGAAATTGAACATTGTGGCACCTATATTTTGCGTATTAAATCACTGTTGAGGGGGATGAATTTTGGGTCACGATCTCCTGAGCTCAATATCAGTTGGCAGTGCACAGGATGTTGAATGGGAAGCTGGCAAATTCCAGGTGTGAAGGGTGCCTATCTGAAAAGGCATTAGGCACCTCTGCGTATGTAAATTGGGGTCTAATGCTGTTTGAGGACCCTAACCAAAACTGGTCAGCAAATACGCAAAGTTTGTGTGGTGAATGCTCCATCCATTTGTTCAAAAATCAGAAGCTGTATTCCAAGCCCAGAGATTAGCCAAGGATCAATAACATAGGAGATGTACCAGTTGTAGATATGGGATGATACAAGAGTGGGTATGTGTTAAACAGCTTCTCCTATCCTGTTCTAATACTATTAAAGGTGTTTTTAAAATACTGATCAGCAATTCACGAAATTAAAGCCCTCACGTACAGTATTGAAAGAAACTGATTTTTATTGCACTTTATGTTACGTCAAATTTGATATGCTGTGAAATGTATTTTTACAAATGTTATGAATAAAGTATATTTTTGGAAAAACAATTACTAAATTAAAGTAAGCAAACACTGAGGGAGAGGGAAGTGTTTCCTTGGTAATGAAGTGTGGAGCATGATCAGCAGTGTTCAGTTCTAAAGTTTGTGTGTGGGGATTGGATGAGAGATGTAAGGCCAGGAGTAGAAACAAACAGCAGTCACCTCCCTTTGTAATACACCCCTTGGATAAATTAGATTGTACAGGGAAATGTCACCAGCCACTTTTGAACAGATCCAGGATCAGACACAAAGGGCTGAATTTTTGGGCCCCACTGAGTTCAGGGCCAGAAAATACTGGCACCGGCCAGTGTGTCAGTTTTGTGACGTTGGCAAAGTTCACCAGAGTGGGGGGAGGGTGGGATTACAATCCAACTGCTCCCTGATTAAGACCAATTAAAGTTGTTAAATAGCTCATTATGAGCTTGTTAAAGGGGGAGTTGATATTTTCATGGGGCACATGAGTTTCATGTGCTGTCTGGGGCAGACCAGTTGAAGGGAGGTGGGTACAAAGTGGGGAGCCAGTCAAGGCTGCCCCAGGAAATTACCTCGGTCCTATAAAAGTGGCACAGAGAGGGACTCGGCTTTTGGGAAACAGGTGCTCTTGGTGCTGCACATGTGGTGGGGAGAGTGGTCAGTCAGCACTTGGGTAGTGCAGGGGGTTGGTACCCTCCTGGCATAGCGGGGGCAGAAGAGCAGGGGGAAAGGCCTGCCAAGCACAATAGGACTGCAGGCATGATTCTCAGATTTTGGGCCCAGTGGCGATGAGCAGCCTCCACGGGAAGGGTGGAACCCTTCAGCAGGATGGCGCAGCAGAGGAAAGATTGGTAGGAAGGCTATGGAGGCAGTACCCTCAACATGGCATCTACTGCCAAAGACAAAGCTACCTGGAGATGACTGAGACCCAGTGCCACAGGAGACTGCAACTCTCCAGATAGATGGTCACAGATATCTGTGCCTTCGTTGCCAAAGACCTTGCAGCACTGGTTGCCGTGTTCTGCCAGAAGCCATCAAAATCACTGTGACCTTTGAACTTCTTCACTTCTGGCTCCTTCCAAGGATCAGCTGTAGACCTTAGTGGCATCTTGCAAACAGCAGCATACCACTGCATCTCACAGGCCACTGATGCCCATTTGCCAGAGCTGGACAGTACATTCATTTCACAACAGACATCGCCTTGCTGGACAGTGGGTTTCAGCACCATTGCTGGACTCCCCCAGGTACAGAGCATCATCAATTCCACCCATGTGGTCATCAAGGCACCCAGTGACCGCCCAATTAGATTCATCAACAGGAAGGACTTCCATTCCTTCAATGTTCAACTGGTCTGTGACCACAAAAAGAGCTTCCTGCATATCTGCGCTCATTTTCCCAGCAGCTGCCATGACTCCTTCATCCTCAGGCAGTCCAGTCTGCCTCAAATCATCACTCCAACCCTTAAAGTCTGTGGATGAATCCTAGGGGACAAGGGTATTCCTTGAAGACATGGCTACTCACCCCTCTAAGGGATCCTCAAACAGAGGCACAGAGGAGATACAACCAATGCCATCTGTTCACTAGGACAACTAGTGAGCAGGCCATTGGGCTTCTGTATATGCGGTTCCGGTGCTTGAACCAGTTGGGTGGTGCCCTGCAATACTGTCCTGCAAGGGCTTTGATCATTGTGGTAGTCTGCTTCTTTCTCCATAACATATCTGTCTACTGTTTTCCTTCCTTTGCACAGTATAAATGATGACACTTTAAGCCACACCTCTGGGCCTCCTTTCATTGCTGGAGTGACAGGAAAAGTGGTATGAGGTGGTGTGGGAGATTATGGGTTACTCCACAGTGAGGGCGAAGCCTCTGGGTAGATGTGCTTTCTTGATTGGCAACAAGTGATTGAATGTTTCAGGCTGCGTCTTCCATGCATGAGTTAGTACAGGTATCACAGATTCACCTCCATTCCATACCCTTCTCCCTGGATCAGAGGGACTCAGCTGAAATGCTCCTGAGTCAAATAATTTCTGACATTCATGGCATCCTGACGGGCTCTTCGTGCCCTGGAAACCGATTGGGGGGCAGGGGCAGGAGGGAGGGGGGGGGAGAGCAGGAGCAGGAGGTGTGAGAGGAGGAGGAAGAGGAGGCAGAGGGAGAAGATACTGAAAAGAGAGGTGTCCCATTTGCATAAAGAGGTGACCTGGCATGTTGTGAGGCATGAAGAGCTTGATACATCAATATGAAGTGACACTGAGATGCCTGCGATCTCGACTGAGCACTACTTAAAATGACCTGGTACTTTACTTTTTGTGATGGTAAATACATGTTGTACCTCACTCTCAGGAAGAGACTCCGCCACGTGTCGAACTTTTTCTTCGACAACCTGCACATCTTTGCAAAATGGTTCCACTTTAACATGAGTTACACATTTTCCCTCGAGCTGGTCATGGCATTGTGACTGGATGAGCATTTCTACAATTTGGGCACAGTTTTGAAGGTAACTGACTGTGATGGGGCACATTTTGATGAGGTTGCTGAGGTCTTCTTGTCTTTAACTCTTTCACGAAGCTGGTTGGGCAAGCTGTCGAAGGGTGCATGAATGTGTAACCTCTTTGAATCTAACATGGCAGATTCGATCTGGACTGCCAAATGTTATGGCTTTTTCCAAGGTTAAATCATCATCCTCCATGAGGAGACATTCCCTAATTTGTTGAATTGATGTTTTTTCAATTAATTGGTCACAAATTAGTTTGTTGGTTAGTGTGCCAAATTTACATGTAGCCACTAATTGCTGCAATGCTGTCACATATTGTTTAATGGGCTCACCATGTCCCTGGGATCTCTGACGGAATGTGTATTGCTCTATCATCACACTTTTCTTTGGCCCGAAGTATTTTTTGAGAGCATTTACCGCCGTATCAAACATAGACGTATCTTCTGTGAACTGCTCGAATATGCGCTGGCCTTCTGCTCCGAGACAATGTACGAGTATCACTTTCTTACGGTTCGCCGTTACATCTGGACTGTCCATCCCTGTAGTGAGCAAGTAGGTCTTGAACCCCAAAATCCCTCACTCCCAGCACAAGGGAGGACTTCCTGGTAATGAAAGAAATGGTTCTGGAGCAGGTAAACTTGCATTTTGCTGGATCATCCTCGTAGCCACGTTTTTATTATGTTTACGCCGGGTTGCTGGATATTTATATATATCTGATTTATCTCAGAGCATTGCAGATATCACACTAGTATTAAATCATCAACTGGTTTATTTACAGAACTTTAAACTATCCCAGCACTTACTAGATCTCATTACAATGTCTTCTCCAGAACTGTCTGTGTTTAATAGAGCATTCTAACTCTGTCTCTTTTTAGTTTCAGTTTCAAACTCTTAAGCTTCACCCATAGGCTTAAGGAATCAAGCACAGAGAACACTGGACAGACTAATACAAACAAACCCAGATCAATCAAACATTACAGACATCATCGGCACTGTCTGCCATATCTCCAAGTTTGCTATCATTGGCAAATTTTGAAATTTTACTTGGTATTCCAATATTCAAGTCATTTATTTATATAATATATATATATATATATATATATATATATATATATATATATATATATATATCAAAAAACAGTGATCCTAACACTGAACCTTCAGGAACACCACTGTCTACCATGCTCCTGTCTGAAAAACAACCATTTACCACAACTTGCTGTTTTCTGTCCTTAAGCTAATTTTTTATCCAAGCTGACAGTGAGCCTCAGTCTTTTATGTGGTACTTAATCAAATGCTTTCTTAAAATCCATATAGACAACATCCATTGCATTCCCTTCATCAACCGCCTCTGTTACTTCATCAAGAAATTAAATTAGTCAGGCACCACTTGCCTTTGTTATGGAAAGGTGAGAAATGGTGTGGCTGATTTCCACTGGTCACCTCCCAACTGACCACAGATAGTGTTTTTGTTTATACTTATGATCAACCCCTGGGTTTTGTTGGCCAAATAAACAGGCAGTGACAGGTTTTCTCATGAGACTAAAAACAGATTAAATATTTTATTGAAAAATAGTCACACAAAATGTTCACAACACCACCCATGCATGCATTCAGTCTCTTGTGCACACTCAAGAAACGATCGGAGGTAAAAGGTAAGATGCGTTAAGAGTTCAAGGTGTAAAAGTCTGCTGTTTTCAGCAAAAACCTGTGGAATCCTCTTAGAAGGTAAGTTTTAAAGTTGCAGGCATGTTTGCTGGCCGTCTTGCCCTTGCTGGGTTGCTGAAGTCTCCTGGCAGTCAACACTTCAGTTCGAAGATGGTGCTGGTATTTCTTAGTTTGATTTTCGCAGGTGAAGGAGTTGTTCAAAAGGCACTCCCTTACTTTTCTGCTGCAGTTGGTTGCTAACTCATGTCTTAGCTGGAATTGAACCCTCTCTCTCAGCCTTGTGCTGGAATTCAAGATGGTTTTCGAAGTTCTCTCTGTGTCTGGAGATCTCAGACTGATGTTTTGATGTCTTGATGACTTGTTGACTTCCTCTGCTCTCCAAAAAGGTTACCTTTGAAGGTAAATTCATAAAGTGTTAGTTTCACCCATGTGACTTTAGGCTTTCTGTTTCTGAGGGACTATACAATGGCTTCTGAACTCAGCCCATTTAATTGTAGCTGGAGATGGAGCATCTGCTAATGCCTTTGTTTTAGCTCACTTTGTGAATAGCTCACATTCATGGGTGATGAACTGTTTCATTTCAATGCAGACTGGGTTAATGAATTTCAGTTATAGCAGACATGAAGGTGTATTTGAGTGCAAGAGAAGGTATGTTTCATGTGACTTTTCCGCCATCTTGTTGAAGGCAAGTGTACCAGTCTTTTTAAATTGTTCTCTTTTTAATAACTCTTTGGTTTATTTTTGTATTGCTGCACTTTCCGTGAGCGTAACAGCCTTTTACAAATCTGTGCTGGCTCTGCTTAAAACTCAAACGTCTCCAAGTGCCTGTTGATTTTTTCCCTGATTGTTGTTTCTAAAACCTTACTCACCACTGATGTTAAACTGATGGGCCTGTAGTTACTAAGAATGTCCTTACACCCTGTCTTGAATAAAAGTGTCACATTTGCCACTCTCCAATCTTCTGGCATCTCCCTTGTATCCAGGGAAGATTGGAAGATTATGGCAAACCCTTCTGCTATCTTCACTCTCACTTCCTTTAGCAACTTTAGTTGGACTGAGAACATACTGGTCAAGGAAGTTCTCCTGAACACATTTCAGAAATTCCTTCCCCTCCTTCCCCTTTACTCTAACATTATCCCAATTGATATTTGAGTTAATTAAAGTCCCCCAGTATCGGCTCTCTATAGTTCTTGCACATCTCTGTGATTTCTCTGCAGATTTGCTCCTCTATCTCGCTCTCACTATTTGGAGTCTTATAGAATACTCCCAGTAGCATGATCATACCCTTTTTGCTTCTGAACTCTTACCAAATGGATTATGTCTTTGCCCCCTCAAAGACATCCTCCCTTTCCAACACAACAATGTCTTCCCTGATTAGTACTGCCACCCTACCTCCCTTTTTACCATCTCTGTCTTTGGATTCCTAAATATTAAGCACCCAGTCCTCACCATTTTTAAGCCACTTTTCAGTTATTGCCACTACATCATATTCTTAAACAGCTATTTGTGTTTGTACTTAACCAACCCTATTTGCTACACTTTGTGCATTTACATATATGCATTGTAAACCTGTCTTTGTATTCCTCATAGTTCTTCTTAGTCTGCTCCTATCTAATATGGTAGTACTTCCTTCTTGAGTATGATCCAACATTCTCACTTCTTTATGTACCTTATTCCTCTTTTCTACTTCTATATGCTGGTGCCCATCCCTCTGCCAATTTAGTTTAAACCCTTTCCAACCACACTAATGAACCTCCCCACGAGGACATTGGTCCCAGTCCTGTTGAGGTGCAACCTGTCTCTTCTGAATAAGTGCCTCCTGCCCCAGAACTGGTCCCAATGTCCCAAGAATCTAAAGACCTACTTCCTGCATCATGCCTCAAGCTACGCATTGATCCTCCCTATCTTCTTATTGCTACTCTTGCTAGCGCATGACATTGGGAATAATCCAGAGATTACTACCTTCAAGGTCCTACTTTTTAACGTCCTCCCTAGCTCCTAAAAATCTGCCCGTAGGACCTCATTACCTGCTCTTTCTATGTCGCTGTTACCAACGTGTATCGCAATTTCTGGTTCACTCCCTTCCCCCTGCAGAATATTCTGCACCCTCTCCATGATGTCCCTTACGCTGGCACCAGGGAGGCAAGACACCATGTAGGACTCACAATGACAGTTACAGAAATGCCTGCCTAACCATGAAATCCCCTACAATAACTGCATTTCTACTCTTTGCTGTTCCCTCTTATGCAGTCCCTTGTCCATTGGTGCCATGGTGTGAACTGCACTCCTTCAAGGTGTTGTCACTTCTAGCTGTCTCCAAAGCTGAGTACCGGTTTGAAAGTGGCACACACCCCACTTCTTGCACTTCCTATCTTTTCCTATTCTTCCAGATGGCCACCCATCTACTATCCTGACCTCTAACTGCCTGTGGAGGGACCACCTCCTGGAACGTATGATGCAGGAAACTCTCATCCTCCCTGATGCTCTGCAGTGACTCCAGCTACCCTCAAACTCCTGAGCTCAAGCTCAAGCAGCTGGAGACACTTCCTACAAACGTGGCCCCGCAGGACACATAAAATGTCCTGAAGTTCCCACATGGTGCAGGAATTACAAGCAACAGGTCTCAGCTGCCCATCCATGATTGAAGAAAAAATCTCTATTCCCTCTTTTAGAATCTAGTTAATACCTTGATATTTCTAGACCTGCTCTGTGCTAATACTCTTAATACTAATTCCCTTCCTGCTATCCTCTGACATCACTCCTTGCTTTTTGGAAATACACCAACCAGGTCTGTGCTGTTAGCCCACTCTCTCTTTTATCCTCTACCACCGCTGCTGGTGTCTCTGATCAAATTCCCACTGTTCCCCTGTTCTCTCTCCTTTTTTATCCTCTTCCTCCGTTGCTGGTGTCTCTGATCAGGTTCGTACTGTTCCCCCGCTCTCTTTTCTCTCTTTTATCCTTGCTGCCCCTGCTGGTGTCTCTGATCAGGTCCGTCTATGTTTTTGCCTTAACCCACAGTAATTTGGCATCACCACAGTACAAGGTCAAGATGCACTGCTCAGGTGACCATCACAATTTATACCCTTCCCTTTGGACACAGCAAAGTAGAGGGAGCAAACACGCAACTTTTATCAAGTGGCAGGAATCCCCCGGGTCCAGGTTTGGATGGAACCTGTGTGGCATTAAAGACTCCTTTGACTGCTTATTCAATGGTATTCCCAGCAAGGATTATAATATAAATGTACAGTATTACCACACACTACCACTCTTGGTTTCAGGCACTGGGGAAAAAAAACATAGTGGTACTGTGTAAAGAGTATTGCTGCAGGTCATGAGGCCATATTTGGCATGCAGGTGAGTCATGCTACTAACTTGTCTCAGGATGTATTTGGGTACACAGGTCTTCAGTTACCTTGGCCATCCTCGTAGGCTTATAAAATATTTCTTGGCACTGTGTGGTCATGTGTTGGGTGATGGAAATGGCATTGACTGCCTGAACCACCTCCTTTTATAACATATTCACTACCCTCTTCTCTAGCTTCCTGGCTTTTGTCCCTGGGAGACTTTCCCTTCTGACTCTTATTTCATCTGAGAATCTGGAGCTTATGCCACAGTGTGAAACCACCAAGGCTGCTGACTTTCTTGAGTATTCCTGCTACTGTCTCTTTGATAATGATTTATTCAGGTCAATTGCCCCCATAAGCAGCTGCAATATTTTATATACTACAGACGGCACAGTGGCGCAGTGGTTAGCACCGCAGCCTCACAGCTCCAGCGACCCAGGTTCAATTCTGGGTACTGCCTGTGTGGAGTTTGCAAGTTCTCCCTGTGTCTGCGTGGGTTTCCTCCTGGTGCTCCGGTTTCCTCCCACATGCCAAAGACTTGCAGGTTGATAGGTAAATTGGCCATTATAAATTGCCCCTAGTGTAGGTAGGTGGTAGGGAAATATAAGGACAGGTGGGGATGTGGTAGGAATATGGAATTAGTGTAGGATTAGTATAAATGGGTGGTTGATGGTCGGCACAGACTCGGTGGGCTGAAGGGCCTGTTTCAGTGCTGTATCTCTAAAACTAAAACTAAAAACTAAAAACTAAAGACTGGGGAGGGCAGTGGTGGTAAGTTTGACAGGAGTGAGGAGACCAAACTCACCTTGTATTGGAAATTAGCCCCACCCAAGAAAATGGGATAGGATTATGCCAGGGTCACATATGCATGTGGAAGTTCTGCTCCTCCACACATATAGTGGGAAGAGGAATACTCAGGGCTCCTTGGCTGTGTTACCCAGTGTTAAATTATGTGTTGCATTTACACTGCATCTGCTGCAGACAGGCAGGGGGGAATCCATGAGTATATTAAAATTGGGGTCCTATGACGCAATTCGAACCCCAACACAATTTTACTGCAAAATTTTAACTAAAGTCAACCAACAAGTGGATCTATCCAGAAGAGAGCCATAAAACAAAGTCATTTTTAATGCTCTTTGTTTCCTTGCAGACCAGGAGGAATGAGAAGGAGGGAAAATGAGCTTGAGTATTCTCACTCCTGTTACTGAAACCTACATACCTATAGCACAAAACTCCGTGGCCCCAATTTTCATTCCCACCACCCAGCAGGAATGGACCAGTAGTGCCCCAGAAAATGCAGCAATGCACTTACTGCCCCATTGTCTCTCCGTTTCCCTCTGTTGCCATTTTGGTAGGGGTCTCTGGATGGACAGCCCAGGGGCCGCCTGTTTCAGGCAGAAGCCTGGCTGTAATTTGCTAATCAGGGTCCCATGGCGTACAAAGGAACTCTGACGCAATTTTAAGGCATCAATAAGTGGAGCGTGCAACTCTGTCTCTGCAATAAAAACAAGAAATGCTGGAATCACTCAGCAGGTCTGGCAGCATCTGTGGAAAGAGAAGCAGAGTTAACATTTCAGGTCAGTGACCCTTCATCGGAACTGTCAAATATTAGAAAAGTCACAGGTTATAAGCAAGTGAGGTGGGGGTGGGGCAAGAGATAACAAAGGAGGTCTAGATTGGACCAGGCCACATAAATAACCAAAAGGTCACGGAGCAAAGGCAAACAATATGTTAATCGTGTATTGAAAGACAAAGCATTAGTACAGATTAGGTGTAAATACACTGAATATTGAACAGTAGCAAGTGCAAACCTGAAAAAAAACAGTGGGTAAGCAAACTGAACAAAGATGAAATGAAATAAATGCAAGAAAAAAGATTGTAAAAAATGTAAAAAAGAATGTTAAAAAAAGGAAGAAAAAATAACTAAAAATGAAAGTAAAATGGGGGGCTGTCATACTCTGAAATTATTGAACTCAATGTTCAGTCCGGTAGGCTGTTGTGTGCCTAATCAGTAAATGAGATGCTATTCCTCGAGCTTGCGTTGATGTTCACTGGAACACTGCAGCAATCCCAGGACAGAGATGTGAGCATGAGAGCAGGGGGGAGTGTTGAAATGGCAAGCAACCGGAAGCTCAGGGTCCTGCTTGCGGACTGAGCGGAGATGTTCCGCAAAGCGGTCACCCAGTCTGCGCTTAGTCTCCCCAATGTAGAGGAGACCACACTGTGAACAGTGAATGCAGTATACTACATTGAAAGAAGTACAAGTAAATCGCTGCTTCACCTGAAAGGAGTGTTTGGGGCCTGGGATAGTGAGGAGAGAGGAGGTAAATGGGCAGGTATTACACCTCCTGCGATTGCAGGGGAAGGTGCCCTGGGACGGGGACGAGGTGGTGGGGGTAATGGAGGAGTGGACCAGGGTGTCGCGGAGGGAACGATCCCTTCGGAATGCTGACAGGGGAAGGGAGGGGAAGATGCGACTGGTAGTGGCATCACACTGGAGGTGGCGGAAATGGCGGAGGATGATCCTTTGGATATGGGGCTGGTGGGGTGAAAAGTGAGGACAAGGGGAACCCTGTCACGGTTCTGGGAGGGAGGGGAAGGGGTGAGGGTAGAGGTGCGGGGAATGGGTCGGACACGGTTGAGGGCCCTGTCAACCACAGTGGGGGGAAATCCTCAGTTGAGGAAAAAGGAGGTCATATCAGAAGCACCGTCATGGATGGTAGCATCATCAGAGCAGATGCATCGGAGACGGAGAAACTGGGAGAATGGAATGGAGTCCTTACAGGAGGTAGGGTGTGAAGAAGTGTAGTCGAGATAGCTGTGGGAGTCGGTGGGCTTATAATGGATATTAGTAGACAACCTATCCCCAGAGATGGAGACAGAGAAGTCGAGGAAGGGAAGGGAAGTGTCAGAGATGGACCATGTAAAGGTGAGAGAAGGGTGGAAATTGGAAGCAAAGTTGATAAAGTTTTCCAGTTCGGGGCGGGAGCAGGAAACGGCACCGATACAGTCATCAATGTACCGGAAAAAGAGTTGGGGGAGGGGGCCTGAGTAGGACTGGAACAAAGGATGCTCGACATATCCCACAAAAAGACAGGCATAACTAGGACCCATGCGGGTACCCATAGTGACACCTTTTAGGAAGTGCATGGAGTTGAAGGAGAAGTTGTTCAATGTGAGAACAAGTTCAGCCAGGCGGAGGAGGGTGGTGGTGGATGGGGACTGGTTGGGCCTCTGTTCCAGGAAGAAGCGGAGAGCCCTCAAACCATCTGCAACACTTGCTCTGTCTATTTGTTACCAGACATTGTGCCATTTTCAGGAGATCAGCATGTAGTGTTTACTGGAATTACTTTTCCTTTGAAAAATTCCTTATTTGAAGAGAATGTTCAGAGCACAAACAGTCTAAACCCCACTTGTGATGAGGTGAATTAGCACTTTGGTTGCCTTAAACAACACTGCAAACAAACCACAGAGGAACAGAATGCATCAGTAAATATATTGGCATACAATTTCTGAAGGCTCTTCTCCCTATATCCCACTATAATTATGATGTGAGATTGGCAGGAACCCCAGAGAAATGGTGTAAGCAGCTGTTTACACCAGTTCTTCAAGGTTTCTGCTAAAGTTATGGCAGGAAATTAGGAGAATCCATATGGAACTTATACCCCATCTTTTTCAATCTTTTTACCAATTTAAATTTACCTCATTAATGTTTGCGCTAGTGTGCTGAATTGGACTTAGCTGTTTATGAATTATTATTGGTCCGTCCACTTAATGGACTTAAATCATGTATCACGGGTCTTCAGAAAATATCCTTTATTTTTACATGCAGAAAGCATTTTAAGTGCAAGATTTTGACACCTCAGTTATTTTTTAAATCCAATGTGACCTTGTGCCTTATGCTTTTTGCCTATAGCCCAGTTATTCAAGAATAGCTACATAGCTTCTTAATGTTTGGTTCCCTGACCCAGACCTTTTGAATTTCTTATAGTAACTCCACCCCATAACCATATTATCTAGTATTACACACCAGCTAGCCTGGAACTGACAGCTCCTCTTGGTTAATGTAGAAGTGCACCACAGTAGGTATCTTAATTTGTCATGTAGGTTAGCTATTCATCCCTGTAACTAACCTAAATTGACTACTGTCCACTATCTCTCCAAGCTGGTAGGCCATTTTATTAAATGTGCCTGTTAAGTCAGTGATTGGTTCTGTTGTTACAGAAGGTACCTAGTTCCAAGCCCACATGACTGTTTTGTACGCAAAAATGTTTTTTTATTCAGTCTCAGGATATGGGCATCACTAGCAAGGACAGAATTTATTGCCTATCCCTGGTTGCCTTGAGAAGGTGGCAATCAGCCTTCTTCTTGAACTGCTGCAGTCCAAATGTTGAAGGTACACAATGTAGGGAGCTCCAAGATGTTGATCCAGCGACAACGAAGAAATTATGATATGTGTCGAAGTCAGGATGGTGTGTGATTTGGAGGGGAAATTGTAGGTGATAATATTCCCATGTACATGCTTTCCTTGTCCTTCTAGGTGGTGGAGGTCGCGGGTTTGGGAGGTGCTATAAAAGAAGCCTTGTCAAGTTTCCGCAGTGCATCCTATAGATGGTATACATGATAACCACGATGCACTGATGCTGGAGGGAGTGGATGTTTAAGCTGGTGGATGGGGTTCTGATCAAGTGGACTGCTTTGTCCTGGATGGTGTCAAGTTTCGTGAGTGTTGTTACAGTTGCCCCCATCTAGGCAAGTGGAGAGTATTCCATTATACTGCTGACTTGTGCCTTGTTGGTGATGGAAAGGTTTTAAGGAGTCAGAAAGGGAGCTACTTATTGCAGAATACCCAACCTCTGACAATGCTCTGAAAGGTATGGCATTTATGTGGCTGGTCCAGTTGAGTTTTTGGTCAATGGTAACTCCCAGATTGTTGATGCTGGGGGATAGCAATGCTAATGCTATTGAACGTCAAGGAGAGGTGGCCTCTTGTTGTATAGTCTTGTGTTGGAGATTGTCATTGTCTGACATTGGCGTGGCGTGAATGTTGCTTGCCACTTATCAGCTAAAGCTTGGATGTTGTCTAGGTCTTGCTGCATGTGAACATGGACTGCTTCATTATCAGAGGAATTGGGAATGGAGCTGAACGCTGCAATCATCAGTGAACAACCCCATTAGTGGTCTTATATTGGGTGGAATGAAGGTTTAGCAGCTGAAGATAATTAGGCCTAGGATGCTTCCCTGAGGAATCCTGCAGTGATGTCCTGGGGCTGAGATGATTGCCTTCCAACACCCACAACCATCTTCCTTTGTGCTATCTATGACTGCAGCCACTAGAGAGTTTTCCCATTTTTCCCCATTAACTTCAATTTTTGCACAGCTCCTTGGCGACACACTCAGTTAATTAAAAATGAAAAGTGCTGGAAATACTCAGCAGGTCTGGCAGCATCTGTGGAGAAAGAAGCAGAGTTAACGTTTCAGGTCAGTGACCTTTCATCAGAACATGTTCACTGGTCAGATGGTCTCTGACCTGAAACATTAACTCTGCTTCTCTCTCCACAAATGCTGCCAGACCTGCTGAGTATTTCCAACACTTTCTGTTTTTTCTTTCCGATTTCCAGCATCTGCAGTATTTTGCTTTCACACTCAGTTAAATGCTGCCTTGATGTCAAGGGCAGTCACTCTCGACTCACCTCTGGAATTCAGCTCTTTTGTCCATGTTTGGACCAAGGTTGTAATGAGGTCTGGAGCTGTGTGGTCCTAGCATAACCCAAACTGAGCATCAGTAAGAATTATGTGATTGTCTTAGTTACTGCTCTGGGACTTGTGTGCTTTGCATAATTCTCAAAAAGCAGGTAAAATATACATTGATAAATTATGTGCCAGATTTTGTAGTAGAAATAACAGTGAGGCTAACAGTGTTCACCATCATTTACATGGAAATCAGATTGTCCTCCAGAAGCTGCATAATAACAGTATCTTCCCAAGAGACTCACCATTCAAATACATGGCACGGTGTGAAGTTGCAGTACTTACCTGAGATATACAACCTAAACTCGCCAGAAAAAGTTAGGGCTCATCCACTCCAGTGTAAGTACATTTTTAACAATATGTTAAGTCTTAATTATTGCCAAAGAACTTCTCTGGACTGAAAATTAACTTTTACAAACCCAAGTCTCATTCCTTCAGATTTTAATTATTGTTGGAGATTTTAAAAAAAAATACTTTTTTCTTTTACTTTTATCTCTCTCTTAATCCAATAATTCTTTCCCTCTATTTTGCTTTCTGTACCTGATTTGACAGAGAAATCAAGATTCTAACAGACACTTTCTGGTTTAGACTCTGTGCTGTTCATTAAAAAAGCTTCAATTTGATTGGTTAAGGAGATGCACAGTTGCCTCCCCTATTCACACAGGACCCAGACACTCTGTCGAGGGCCCTGCACTTTTTGCATGGTTGGCTGATAGGACTTTCCCGTATAAAAAAACCATAGAAAAGGCAAGTGCCATTCGTTCACTGCTGGCCTCAAAATACGGTCCAAACTAATTTGTTTGCATTGAACACTATGAATACATTTCTGGGTCCTGGAAACATTTTTATTTTAACATTATTTAATTTCCTGAACCTGAATAAATATTGCAAGATCAATAATTGTGGTGACATAATTAGTTAGGTATTAAAAATAGCTGTTATTATTTAAAGCAGAGTTTTTTTACCTTTAGGATTGTAATTAAAAGCATGTCATAGTGAGGATTGTTATTTACCCATTTTGGCTCAAAGAGCTGCATCGTAATACTTTAGAAAAGCATAGGCTTAGGGGTGGTTTGACCGAGGTTTATAAGGTGATGAATGGACTAGATTTTGTTTGCGGAGACCAATAGTTTCAAAAGAATAGATTAGGTAGAATCTGGGGATCACTCTTCCAAGCTGCGTAAGGGCAGACTAGGGTAGATATTCAGAGTTTCTTCTTTCCTCAGGGAAGAGTGGACCTGTGGAACAAGCTGCCAGCTCATGGGATGAATGCTGGTTTATTGAATTCCTTCAAGTGAGAACTGGACCTGTTTCTGGCTGGGGCTGAGATCCCAGGGAAAGGTACCATGTAATGTTAATCAGGACTAAGGTGGTCTGCTGGACTAGTTTTGGTTACCTAAGGGAATCAGAGGAATTTTATAGAATTTGTTCGCTTAATTGGCCTGGGGTTTTATTTTGTTTTTCACCTCCCTTAGGAGATTACATGGCTTCAGGTGGGTTGGCATTTGTATGTTATGTGTTGCATAACACAACTGTATGTGACAGGCTGAATAGACCAGTAGATCTATTCCTGTCTGTCACTTTTTTCAGATATTATGCCTCATAAAAAGATGTTAAATTCTGCACTATTTTTAAATCTCGTGATTTAATTTGTAGTATTAGGGCGGCACAGTGGTGCAGTGGTTAGCACCACAGCCTCACAGCTCCAGTGACCTGGGTTCGATTCTGGGTACTGCCTGTGCGGAGTTTGCAAGTTCTCCCTGTGACCGTGTGGGTTTCCGCCGGGTGCTCCGGTTTCCTCCAACAGCCAAAGACTTGCAGGTTGATAGGTAAATTGGCCATTGTAAATTGCCCATAGTGTAGGTAGATGGTAGGAGAATGGTCGGGATGTGGTAGGGAATATGGGGTTAATGTAGGATTAGTATAAATGGGTGGTTGTTGGTCGGCCCAGACTAGGTGGGCCGAAGGGCCTGTTTCAGTGCCGTATCTCAAAATCAATAAATATTGACACTACTTAGTGAAAGCTCATATTTTAATTTCTCCATCCACTAGCAGTGGAACTGGATATCTGTGCCTGTCCATTAGGATAGGGATTGGTCAAGAAAATGCCCATTGGTGCAGGTCAGTAAGCAGCGACAATGACTATTTACAGCTCTGTGGCACAAATAATATCACCTCCCAACTCAATGGAAATAAGCTGTAGAATGTAAAGCACACTGCCCATATTACCTCATTTTTGAAAACCAATATGTGCACCGCTACCCCTGATCATTCTGGAGGGACCCAGGCAGCCTTTTAGAAAATGTTGGTGGAATCAAGTGTTCTGGGTAGGAGTAGCTGCTTTAATCTCTGCTGGTGTAGAATAGTTCCTCTGTTGCATTTCAGTAAAATACCCCACACGTAAAATAGGTTGTAGTGTCAATATTTTGGGAATAGGCGACATTTTCACTCTTCTTCCTGATCAGAATGTCTTCTATAACTAGTTTCATCAAGTGCTGCAGCCATTAAGAGGTGCACTCTGGCTTTCAGCAGTGTAGTCTGGCTTTAAGTGCTGCTAGTCTTGCATAAACTTGGGCCTCCTGCTGAGGCATGCCGCCACTCAGCCGCACATTTAGCATGCTCCTATCATTTAAATGAACAGCCAGCACAAAATTTGCGTGCCGTCTGCTTTAGAACGAATGGGTGTGGGTTAATTACACGTTCCAATTTCTGCACCCATTTTCGGGTCTTATCTGATTTTTCCCTCCATGATTCTGTGATATGATGGGAGGGTTTTATGTATTCCTGCATCCTGTATGATTTGGGGGGTGGGGGGAGGGATCAGTGGGGGTGGTGCCATCAACACCCACTGTCGTACCTGAGAATCCTGCTGGATTTTAACCCACAATTCAAGGCCAGAGCTCTACTCTCTATTCAGCCAGTGTCTGGAGCAGGATTTCAACCCAGCACCTTTTGGTTTAGAGACAGGAACGGTACCAAAAACTCGATTCATTCTGGATTAATTCTTTGGTTGAATGGGGGGGGTTCTCCATGAGTCATGCTATAGTAGAATTCAGGACTGCTCCCACTTTATTGAGCTGACCATATCTGTTATGTTAAGAGGAAGGGAACATACCATCAATAATGCAATCAATTCCTTCAAAGATATAGGTAGATTTTCCAACCAAAAATTCTTGTTTCCCGCAATAGCTTTTATCAGAAGGTCACCTTTCTTCTGTTCGTATTTAATTACATTGATCTGATGCATCAAGTCTGCCTCCAGACACTGATTTACCTATTTTACTCAGCACTGCAAACCAACACTTCATGGAGTTGAATAAAGAATTCATGAGGCCTTGATTATCTGCTCTGAATGTGCTTTTACGCATGGGCACTGGAATTTTACTGGCTGTCTCAGAGTGGAAATAGCCTCACGTGATACAGACAAATCACAGAGTCATTTCCAAACCAGGATGGAGGAGCAAATGGAAAAATAGTTCAAAAAATGAAATTAAATGACACAATTGACATGCTGCATACCTTAGCAAAATCTGGAAGTAAGGACATATTTATTGTATAATTCTGTAGCTCTGCACCACACATGCCTCTTCATTCATGATGTATTTTGCAGCATGGTACTAGCAGCAGCAGTTGCCCTGTGTAAACTAGAACAAGATAATAATCGGAACATAGGAACAAAAGTAGGCCATTCAGCCCCTCGAGCCTGTTTGCCATTCCGTTAGCACATGGTTGATCTGCAACTCAACCCCATTTACCTGTCTTGGTTCCATATCCAAGTGATAGTGATAGTACTTCTACATCAGTAATAACACTGCCTTCATTCCACTTATTCCTTGGGGTTCACTGTAATTAATTGCATTAGCTCTGAAATTCTACAGGAGTTTTCCTTGCCTTCAGCTACAGCATCCTCATTTCCTTGCTAGAGTTACAATGGAGGGACAGGAGATTCTCTGATGGACGTTCAAGGCCAAGGTGTCTTTCTTGCCTTAGCTTCAGCAATTCCTTGACTGCCTTCAACAGGTAAATTTGGGAGAGAAGATCAGACTACCAGGCCGTCTCTCTCTATTTACAACATTTTAGGGCCATTACTGTTGCTATCCTGCAAGTATTGCCACCTTTTACCTGGTACCCATGGAGCAGCAGGAAGTGCAGCAGACGAGGCAGGCCCCACACTGTTACAAGTACTGAGTGTGGTGTGCATGGAAAGTGTGCCAGTGGGAGTCAGAATTTGGTGGGGTACAAGAATAATCAAGGTTGGGGGGAGAGATGGCAGTAGGTCTCACTGCCTGATTTTTTTCTGCTGTTTCACCCAATCTGGGATGAGATAGCAGAAGGAAATCCAGACAATATAGGTAGTGCACATACACCCTGCTGCCATCCCACTCATCCCCATCAATCTGGATGGGATTTGAGCCCTCCAGTGGTGAAAGGACAGTGCTCTGACTCAATGGGCAGAATCTTCCCAGCTCCTTTACGGCAGCTTTGAAGGCAGGGTGCTGAGAAAGTATTGGAAAACCCCGTGAGGATGGCTCACTGATGCTGTTTCGCTTCCGGGTGAGTTGCCCAAGGGTGGGCTGACACGTGAATCAGCAGCCCGCTCCACGGAGGCAGGCAGCCATCAATCAAGGGCCATTATGCCATGCTGATGGAACTTTCATAGCCTTGGACAGGCCCTCCCACTGAGTCTAGAGCTCGACAACTACTTGGAGGCGGCCTCCCGGCAGCAGGTCAGAGGATCATGGGAGCCTCTTCTCAAGCCCCCAGTGACAGAGCCGCAAGGCTGAAACAGCCACAGACACAATCATTCATGTTGAGGGGCTCCCCCTCCACACTGATGACCCTAACAGCTCTGGGCCTTCTTTTATTAAAAATGTTCTGCAGTTATCTTAGAGCGCCTCCATTTTGAGGTATCCTCGTGCTCACCTACCTGTCTCAGCAGCATCTACCTCTCACGGTGGGGCTGCGAGCCCTCTCATTGGGCCTCCCGCTTTGCTGTCCCACTCGCCATCCTTAATTGGACAGCAAATGCGGACACAGCCTGTTAATTGGCCGTCTCCCAGGAGATTGTGTCGCATACAAACATCAGACATTGGAGGGTCAGGACGGGAAATTGTCTCAACCTTCATTTTTTTTAATGTCTGGAAGATTCTGGCCATTGTCATTTGTTCCTTCATGCTATCATTCTCTTTGCAATACGTAATATTACTTTTCAGTTTTTGCCTGAGTGTTTCTGTTGCCTTTTCTATTTAATATTTACTGAACCAATTACTTTTCATGAAATTATTTGATGTTCCATGGTAAATGTCTACAGCCACTGCAATGCACAGGCAGGATGATGGAAATGTGTGAGACACAGAATATAATATTTCTCGGGTTAATCACCCATGGAAGTGGAATACTGATTAATAGCTCCTTGAGTGGGGAGAGGTGGGGAGAAAGTGGGTCTTCTCCCTCAGAGAAAGCATGCCAGAAGAAATAAAATAAATATAGAAACATGAACTATCCATTCCTGCTGCCCCTGGGAAGTGACATATTTAATATGAACTGAAGGTAGCAAAGTTAGGCTTTGGGCCACATGAGGACTCCAGGGTCTCAATGTGTACTGATTCTTGCTCTGCTAAGCCATGCGTTGCTTTATATAACTAATAAATTTCCTGTGGAGTAACATACAGTACAGCATGTAAGACAAATGGACAACCTGCCAGACCATATGGTTGTTTTAATAAAATTGGGCTTACAACCATGTCCTGTATTTAAACCTGGGCAGTATGGGGAAAGATTATATTAAATACAAAAGCAAAACATGTACAGTATAATAAAAGCAAAATACTGCGGATGCTGGAAATCTGAAATAAAAACAAGAAATGCTGGAACCACTCAGCAGGTCTAGCAGCATCTGTGAAAAGAGAAGCAGAGTTCCGAAGAAGGGTCACTGACCCGAAACGTTAACTCTGCTTCTCTTTTCACAAATGCTGCCAGACCTGCTGAGTGGTTCCAGCATTTCTTGTTTTTATGTAGAGTATAATCTTTGTTATAAGTAGCTGTCTGAGTGACTGGGTGAATTTGTGTTTGAAAATACATGCATATGTGCATTTGCACTGCTCCATGCTTGTATATGTCCCTATGTATTGTACATCCATATGTTATTGGGGTAGAATTTCTGCAGGCGCTCCCTGTTCTCCTGAGTAACTTTGGCGGAAAGCCCGGAGAAATGGCGCAAATGCCTTTTACAATATTTTTCTGGGATTTCCAAAGTTACGGCAGGAGATCAGGAGAACCCCCATGGAAATTCCAGGTGAGTGTGTTTCTGTGTGATGGCAAGTGTCTGTGTAACTGTGTGACTGAGGTTTTCTCAGTGTATGCTTGTGTGACTGCATGTTTATCTATCTCTGTATGCAGTTGCATGTCTCTATGTGTTGTCTAACTGTATGTTTGTGTTTAATTGTATGGGGTAGAATTTCTTCAGGTGTTCCCTGATCTCCTGCATAAATTTAATCCCTCTCCAAAGCGACAGTGGGAGTTTGGGAGAACCCTTTGAAATTCCAGGCATATGTTTCTTGTCTCTGAATAAATGTTTATTTGTACATAATTTTGTATCCTTTCTTCGAGTCTTCCAATATTATAATGCTTTTAAAATGACACCAACAGTTCACAGGTGAAGTGCGTGTGCAGGCTGTTCATGGTATTTCAGCCAGTATACAAACATAGAGTGCTGATATTGTGATATCAGTCATGACATCAATATGGAGTTAATAGATACATTGGTAATTGATGACTTCCGGAAGCAACATAGAATCATAGAATGGTATTGGCACAGAAGAAGGCCACTCAGCCCATCGTGCCTGTTCCTGCTCTTCGGAAAAGCTATCCAATTAATCTCACTCCCTGTTCTTTCCCCATAGTCCTGCAAATTTTTCACATTCAAGTATTTATCCAATTTCCTTTTGAAGCTTGCGATTGAATCTGCTTCCACCACCCTTACAAGCAGTGAATTCTAGATCACACCAATTCGCTGTGCAAAAAAAAAAGTCTTCATGTCACCTCTGGTTCTTTTGCCAATTACCTTAAATCTGTGTCCTCTGGTTACTGACTTTTCTACTTCTGGAAACAGTTTCTTCTTATTTCATCTATCAAAACCATGTTTCTGAACCCCTCAGTCAAATCTTCTCTTAATCTTCTCTGCTCTAAGGAGAACAAGTCCAGCTTCTCCAGTGTCTTTACATGAGTCTCTCATCCCCAGTACTATTCTAGAAAATCTCCTGCAACCTCTTTAAGGATTCGATAGACTTTCTAAAGTGTGATGCCCACAATTTGAGACAATACTCCAGCTGGGGCTTAACCAGTGTAGAATGATAGAATGGTTACAGCATAGCAGAAGACCATTCAGCCCCTCATGTCCGTGCTGGCTCTCTGCAAGAGCACACTGCTAGTCCCACTGCCCTGCCCTTTCCCTGTGTCCCTGCAATTTAGCATATCTTTCTTGCTTTTGCACTCAATGCCTCTTTATGTAATGCCAAGGATCCCACATGGTTTTTAAACAGCTTTCTGAATGTGTCCTGCCATTTGTGTACATATGCCCCTAAAATTCTGTTCCTGCAACCTTTTTAAAATTGTATCATTTAGCTTATATTGCATCTCCTCATTCTTCCTACCAAAATGTATCACTTCACAATTCTCTGTGTTAAATTTCATCTGTCCATTTCAGCAATCTGTTTCTTCATCCTTCTCATTGTTTACTCCATTTCCAAATTGCATGTCAAGATTGTGGCCAGAGCCTCCGCAACTTCCACCCTTACCTACCTCAGAAACCTAGGATGCAACCCATTCACTCCAGCTGACTCTTCTACTTGGAGTACTGTCAACCTTTTAAGTACCACCTCTTTGTTTTTATACTATCCAATTTCTCTACTACCTTATTGGCAGCATCCTTTTTTCTAATGAAGGGAATTACAAAGTACTAATTTAGTACCTCAGTCATGCCCTCTGCCTCCGCAAGATGATCTTTTTGGTCCATAATCAACCTCATCCTTTTACTATTTTTTTTTGGGTTCCTTTTTATGTTACCCACTAATCTATTCTCATACTCTCTCTTTGACCCTTTCACATCAGTTCTCCTCTGTACTTTCTGTACTTGGCTTGGTTCTCTACGATATTATGAACTTGACATTTGTCATAAGCCTCCTTCTTCTGTTTCATTTTAATCTCCATATCTGCGTAGATTTATTCATTTGACATTTAACCTGAGTCCAGGGAAATCTTTTATCAACAGGAGAAGAGATTCTTTGACAGGCAATTGGTGTTCTCATCAAACACAGAACCTTGCATTCTGAAGATGCAAAATTCTTGTCAAATGCAGGTGAAAGCAGCACTTTTGGACTGCAGCCTCTGGAAAGAACTGCAACTCCTGCTGCTTGGACCACATTTTCAGGGCCACGGATTTCTTGTCACGCTTGTTATACAACTGACAGATGGCCGAGTCAAGTACAGGGGAAGCATGGGTAGGTCCAAGGCAGTATAGTAGACCCAGTACAGACAGCCTGCTTTGAACTCAACAGGTAGCTGTCAACCTCTGTTGATACAACTCCCATTTATTCCAACCATGGTGAAGAATCCTGCAAATGTCTACATCAATAACTTCTTAAAGTTCTTAAAAAGAGCCCCCCAACTCCTGAGATAGGACTCTTCAAAAGGGCAAACACAGGTTGAAAAATCTAGCAAGCTCTTGTGATAAAGAAAAAAATCTTATCATCTCCTCCATCATGTATCCAGGGTTTTACCTGCTCTGATCTTTTCTTGATCTGCTCAAATTCTGGTCATCGCCAGAACACCTTGCTGCAATCACAATAGCAGATTTACTAAGTATTGAAGTACAGAAAACACAGTGAAAAATGAGCCTTCCTTGCTGTTAGCCCAAAAAAAACCCCCAGCAAGTTAATATTGATGTTGTCCTCGGCAATGGGGGACCTGTGCTACAGGAGTCAGCAGCTGAAAAACAATATAAAAGTGTCCTGGCCAAAATGTATTCCTCAATCACCACCACCAAAAACAGATTATCTGGTCATTAATTTCATTGCTGTTTGTGGGACCTTGCTGTGTGCAAATTACCATGTTTCTCTACATTACTACATTACTATCCTTTAAATAGTTCATAGTTGTGAAGTGCTTTGGGATGAATTGAGATCATGAATGGCACTAAATGAATGCAAGTTCTATCTTTCTATAAAAGCATGTGTGAGTGCATGTTATATATCTGTGTGTGTGACTGATTACATCTATCTGTGTGAATGTTTGAATGACGGATTTTGTGTGTGTGAATGTTTGTGTGACTGATTACGTCTGTGTGAATGTTTGTGTGACTGACAATACGTGTGTGTGCATGTGAATATGTGTTTGACTGACTACGTGTGTGTGTGAATGTGTGTTTGACTGACTGCATGTGTGATTGTGAATGTGTGTGTGTGGGACTGATTACATGTGAATAAATATTTGTGGAAGCAATGGCATTTACTGCTGACCTTGAAGAAAGCTGTTTACAAAGATCTGGCGATCTCCGTGGCGTTGATTTTCCCTTTCCCAATGGCTGTTTAAATCTGTTGTAAAGTCAAGGGGATCTCCAGCTGTCCAGCAGCAGTGATGTCATCAAGCAGCATAAGCAGCCAATCTCATTGAAGTATTTTCATAGACAGCAAAACAGGAAATTAAAAATAGGTGAAATATTTTATCATAACCAAGAAATTTGATACGCCACAAATATAAAATTAGCTTTTCAGGGGTAGTGAGACTGTTTAGCAGTAATTCTGAAGTTTGTATGCCGTTATCTAAAATCTAGTTACATCTTATTCAACAAGGTGTAACTTTTTCAAGGAGTTTTATAGTGCGACAAACAGTGTAAAAGGGGAAATTTTCATCACTTCACTGATTACTTAGTGTTTGGACACTGGGGGGAACGCAACAGCACACCCTCTGGAGGCATGTAGAATCATGGACAGTAATTTCTGGATTTCCATGTTATCCTGTTCATGTGCAGACTCTCGAAGTTGCTGTCAGTTATAATGAAGCGATGACAGTGAACGCTGACAGTTTCGCTGTCATTGCTACTGCAAAATCTGGACCTGTATGTGTGTGTGTGACTGACTACATGGGGAGAATTTTTAATCCCTGGAGGAGGTGAGACCAGAGGTGGTGGGCAAGTGCAGCATGCCAGCTCTCTGATGCGGTCCCATCTCCCTTTTGAGGAGGTGTTGGGACTTGGATGCCAGCAAGCCATCCGAATGCAATGGGTCAGCACTTCAGTATGAAAATGAGATAATTAACAGCCACTTAAAGGGCTGAAAGCGAGTTTTGATTGCAGGCAAAGGAGCACGAAATGTAATGACCATGTCCCCCAGTAGAAGGTGGCAGCACAGTGGGGGGTTAGTCATGGAGATGGGTTCATTTAACATCAGTGCATTAAAGGGGAATGGCTCAGAGAGCCACTCAGGCAGTGGCACACAGTGGTCTTAGAATGTGCAAAGGTAGCGTAGAGGGAACTCTGTAAGCACTGGAGCACTTGGTGGGGGGAGTAACACTACAGGGGTATAGCAAGGGGGTTCCTGGCAGCTGTGACCTCGCTTCTGGTGGCAAGGGAGGCTAGACATGGAGATGGGGTTGAGCTACTTGAATTTGGGAATGAGCAGCGGAGGAGCAGCTGCTCACAGAGCAAGTGCAGGCCAGAGCTGCTGAGGCACACAGAGATGTTGGGCAAGGGACTGGGACAAAAGGAAGGCAATAACCCTCCACATAGGGTATACTGACAACAAGTTAACTTGCTGAATCTGACAGAGTATCAGTGTCACCGAAAGATGCACCTATGAAGGCAGATGGTGGCAGAGCTGTGTGGCCTGGTGGAAAGCCACCTGCATTGTTGCTGGTCATGTTGTCACGTCCTACCAGTAGCTGTCAAAGTGACCGTGGTGCTGAACTTCTTTGCCTCTTGGTCCTTCCAAGTGGCAGCAGCTGACCTCACTGGCTCATCACCACATTCTCAAGGGCACTTAGGGATGGGCAATAAATACTGGCCTTTCCAGCAACACTCACATCCCAATAATGAATTTAAAAAATCTGCCCATCACAGCATATGGGAGATGACAGATGCGCTGTTTGAGAGGGCATTGGATTACATTGAGTTTACCACCAATGGGGCCAGAGACATAGGCAGCATTGGGATTTGCCTCCATCACTGGACTCCCTCAGGTGCAGGGGATTGTTGACTGCACCCATGTAGCTAATTAAGACACCGGCAGAGCAACCAGTGGCATTCAAGAACAGGAAGGGATTCCACTCTCTCTCACTGGTGTGCGACCACCAAAAGCATTTCCTCTAGGTCTGTGCACAATATCCAGGCAGCTGCCATGTTTCATTTATCCTCAGGCAATCTTAGGTGCCGCAGCTGTTCTTGCCACTAGTGAGCCAAATGAATGGCTGCTTGGGGACAAGGCCTATCCATTGAAGAGATGGCCGTTGACACCTATATGCAACCCTTTGACGGCGGCATAGAGGCGCTACAACCGCTGCCATCTCAGTACAAAGGCTACCATTGACCAGGCCATTGGACTGCTCAAGATGCGGTTCCTATGCCTTGAACGGTCAGGAGCGCCCTGCAGTATGCTTCCTCAAGGGTGTATCGGACTGTAGTGATCTGCTGTGCTTCATGTAACATGACTCTCCAGAGAGGTGTTGACCTCAATGAAGGAGATGCTGAAGAGCGGCATGCTTTCTTGGTGGAGGAGAAGGGTGACCCAGCCTCGCAAGGACCTCCAAAGAATTGGTGAGGCCTCAAGGCATCGATTAGGATGCAAAGGATGCTCAGGCCGCTCTGATTCAGGCACATTTCTCCTGAGGGCTCCTCATCCTGGAGGACAGGTGGTTCATGACTTCACCATTCAATGGGAAAGGGTATAAATCCACCAAACGAATCATAGGGGTACCACTGGTCCCCATTGCTTGGAAGAAAATTCTCTAACTATCACAATATGTCATTAACACACTCATTTGTGATTCTCCCCCACCTCATAATTCGTCTGCATTTAACCCTTAAGTCATTAGAAGCACAAATGTCTGGGTGAAATCATAATCATTGTCATTACAATACCTTGATTAATTTTAAGATATCATAGGTATAATATGTCACTCAAACTGTGAGACCACTGCAATGGAGGCCTCCAATCTCAGCCGCTCCTACAGGTGCTTCCCCTGTGGAAGAGGATGAGGTGGAAGCAGGCTGCTCACATGTGTGTGGATGAGGCTGAGATGCCCGTGGCAGTCATCCACGGCGCCATAGTGCTATTGTTGGCACTGCAACATGCTGTCCCACTTGCGACAATGCAGGGGCAGCCTCTGCCACCAGGCCTTCCTGCAATGATAGTGCCTCAGTCAGAGGGACCAAGGGTACATCAGATGATGAAGTTTCCCCTTATGGGTGGCCCCTCACACTCATCGCAACCTGCCTCAGCCTTTCCATGGGCTGTTTGAATGTCAGTGTGAACGACCAGCTGGGACTCACCTGGCATTCACTCCATACATCATTGCACCATCAGAGTTACTGATTGGTCAGTGCTACATAAGGTGGTATTCATTGCCTGGCGGTCAGTGTGCTGCTACAAAAAAAATTAAATATTATCAGCTTTGTGCAATAGAAATGCAGAGTGGGATTTCGAGCTTTGCTGAATTCACAAGTAAAATATTGTGGGCCTACAAATTGGGTGCACCCTAATTTTCTGTCGGGCTGATCCCTGATTTGGATTACCCTGTGCAAGGCAGCATTCTATAGAAAGTACTACTCGAGAAATTGTGAGCCCAAAGCATCCGATTACCTCTCCATTCATTTAAACAGGCAGAAAACCAGGGGTTACGGACTGCGTTCCCTAAGTATTGATCCCTGTGAGGCCCACCCCATGCTGGGATCATCTGACCAAGGTATCAGTTCTAATATAAGTTCCCAGTAGATTAAGCTAAGAAGTGCTAGTGTTGAAAATTTACAACACGTTAAGATAGTAATTGCATTCATTTACTGAGCCACTGCTGTTGAATATTTTAATCCATTATTGGTTAGTTCATTCCTGTTATAAATTAAGCTGCTTTTCTTCTGACACTTGGTCAGGTGGGATTCCAGGATACTGACATCTGTTAGCCACCTCCCAGCATTTACTCTGCAAAATTAGGCTGCATCGAACCAAAGATGTTTACAGCACAGAAGGATGTAATTTGACTCATTGTGCTGGTGCCGGCTCTTCATGTGCTCTCATCATCCTCTGGTTCAAATATTTACCCAAATTCCCATGAACAGTTGCAAAAGGTTCTCCCTCCTATGGCAAAGCTTTCCATGTTCCATCAGCCTTCTGCAGAAAGCAATCTCTTCTAATCTCTCTCCTTTTTAGTGATACTTTTAAACTGATGACCCCTTTTCATTGATTCCCCAACCAGAGGAAATCATTTTTACTCATTCATGCTATCATAACCATTCATAATTATAAAAACATCTCTTGAATATTCTCTTAGTTGAAATAACTCTGGAGGCACAAGTCCTTTCTCATAATTTTAGTTTCCCATCTGAGGAATAATCCTGGTGAATTTGCGCTGTTCGTTCTCTATGGCTTTAATGTCCTGTTTATAATGGGGCGCCCAAAAATTCACATAATGTTCTAACTGTGGCATGACGATTTGTACAAATTTATTATTACTCTTTATTCTTATGCTCTATATCCCTATTTATAAAACCCAAAATGCTATTGACCATTTTAATGGCTTTATCAACCTGTGTTTACACTTTTAGGGAATTATGTATTTGAATCCAATGGTCTCTGTGTTCATCTGCATCTTTTAATGCCTTATCACTGACTCACAGTCTTTGGTTTTTGTCCCATTATCTCTCACTTATCCACGATTTTTCCTTAAAAAAAAATTTAAACAAAATAAAAGCACCTTCATAACAAATGCTAAAGATCGAAAAGGACACTGAGTGTCAATGAAAGTTATGGAGCGCATCACTGTCACAAACCCATAGCTGGTGTATGGTTTTGTGAAGGCAGGTCTCTAGTCTGTCCTCTTAGAAAAATGAGTGGCACAGGGTTGATGAAACTGGCAGTACCTGATTTAATACCAAATTTCAGACAACTGGAATTGTTGAAATATTGATAATCTAATTCAAAGGAAAGTTGGCAATCCACCATATTGTACTGTTTCCAATGCTAAGTAAAAACTAAGTTCATCATTGAATTTCTTTTGGTACTTTTTTTTCAAGTGTGTCTATCTGGCTGAAATATTATGTTGAAAATAAGAATATAGAATCATAGAATGATACAACACAAAAGGAGGCAATTTGGCCCATTGTGCCTGTGCCAGCTTTTGGGCAGAGCTATTCAATTAATCCCACTCCCCTGCTCTACTCCCCATAGCCTTGCATACATTTTTCTTTCAACTATTTATTCAATTCTCTTTTGAATGTTACTATTGAACTGGCTGCCACCACCCTTCAGGTTGTACATTCCAGCTCACAGTATCTTGCTGTGTAGAAATATGTTTCCTCATGTCACCTCTTTTTTTTTTGCCAATCACCTTACATTTGTGTCCATGATGGGTCTATGAGAGAAACTCTCAAGCAAGTCCCTGAGGAACTATTGAGCAAATGTTAGTGAGCACTTTTTGTGTAAAATTCACATATGAGGCATTTAAGTGAAGTATCAGATGTTTATCAGTATGTTCCGTAAGCGTTAGCACCACCAGGAGAGATGCAGAGAAAACTGGAAAAAATATGCTTATTTTATATTGGAAATTGTAACACACATTTAGAAAAATGAAGATAAATGTACAGACTTAGATGCATCAGTTGTATTATAACCTAGTTGGAATGGGACTGATTTGTTGGTAATAGAAGGAGCTTCAAATATCCAGTCACTTAAAGTGATTGGATTTGCCTCCGAAACCAGTGCTTTTAGCTTGGATATAATAAACATTTATTGCTGTACTAAACTCATATTGGAATAAACAGCATGTCACTAACACTGCCAAAAGTATCCTTACTGTCTAGGGAGCCATTTTCCACCTGGTAATTGGACTGTAAAATTACCCTGGCAGTCCTAAACCTGTATGTTTCTGTATATGTATGCTTGTTTGTGAGGTTCAGGACACTGCTGATGGAATTTTTGAAATATGTGGGCAAGGAAATGGTTATTAATGAACGTAGTTTAAGGGAAGCCTCCACTGTGCTGGTTTGAAATTCTTGCTGATTGTTTGATGGACATTTTTTTACTGCAGCTGATGTGATCCTACCAGAGTCAGATAGCAATGGAGCACTCTGGACTAGGGAGATATCTTTATTGATGTCTAAGCTATAAATTCACAGAGCTGGCTGTGATTTAAGTTTCCCCTCCCCCTAAGTGATTAGTGTGAGGGCCGTAATGCTAATTAAAAATATTTCCTGTGTTTTCCGGTGCTGAGGTAGTGAAGTGGAAAATCTTTCATCAGTGTTAAAGACTATCAGCCCCTTCATTACAACTTCACTTCTGCTGTCTTTTCTCCTTAATTTCTGAGCTATAATTGATTTAATAAGAGGAATGATGCTTGTGTATAAATTAGTTGACTAATGGGCTCAATCTCTTTTTACTTAAATGTAACACTGTTGTTAATCACTTGACTGAGAGTCACTGGCTTTATAAACTCAGTATCCGGAGCACTTTGGATTGTGCCAGGATTCTTTTATGCACTTTGCCAAGTTGAAACATAATGTTGTCTGTGCTACTGCATTACAAATGTTGTGTTGTAGGCACTTGTCTGGGAAAATTAGGCAATACAACAAGTTGTTAATGGACTTGAGGTTCTCAGGCACATTTGTGTAAGGAGGACAAATATTTTGGTTTGTGCAGAGGATGCACTGATTGATGATATGTCCTGCAGTTTGGCATTACTCTGAGGCTCTGTACTATTCTGAGGCTGTATTGTTTTGAGGCTCTATATTCTCTCCTGTGGCCCAATGCTGTTTTGTAGTTCATGCTGTTACGTGTATTCCCTAGCTCTGACCTGTTGTTTGCCTCAATGCTATACGCTGGCCCTGTTCTGTTCTCTGGCTCTATTATTCTCTGGATTAGAACTATACTCTGTGCACTGTTTTGTGGTCCTTTGCTATTCTCTGGCTGAGGTCTGTACTGTTGCTCTGTATGTTTCTTTAATTCTGTTGTGTGCTACAATCTATAATTTAACAATAGTACTGACGGTGCTTTCTTAGGGCTTCCTCCCATGTTGTAGAATTGAAAGGTATATTAGTCAATAAGTCATAGGAGCATCTAAAGCGTGGACTTTGCACCCCACTGGCAGAAAATAATTACTGCAGCTAATTTCCATTTTAAATACTCGGTATAAAATAGAGGGAGGACTGACAGGTCTGATACATTCAGTGCAAAGTGATGGACAGATATTAAAAATATTCCATTCTCTCCCTTCCCTCAACGCCTGGAGCCCTACCCTACTCAAGCTGTGGTTTGTTCCTTGCGCAAAAGGAGAACACTCTTTTGAAAAATAGGAATCTCGTGTTATAGTAATGGTTTGACTCTCCTCTTGCTTTGCCCTTAATATCAATGATTTGCGACACTGCACCTGCTAATTGTGCTGCTTCACCACATACTACCTTTCCATCTACACCTCGAGCCATTTATGTGGCAAAATGTTCAATCTCTTCACAGATTCACAGGAAAATCTTTGCGATTATTTTTTAATCATTGCGACTTGATGCTCTACAGTGAAGTTCTGCTTCCTGCTGGAAAAAGTAGATGACCAACATCTCTCCACATGTCGAGAGTACCTCTGGGCTTCATTATTGGAGTGTCGGGGGTAAGAATTCTTGTGGTCAGAAATAGCAACGTGGAGGCATTTCCCTCTGTTCAATATTTCTAGCAGGATTGTTATAAAAGAATATTTTCATGGCTTTATCAGAAAGACTGAACAGAGGGAATCTTCACAAAGTCACATACTGTGTTGTTTAACAGCAGCTTGAGATTTGCCTGGGAACTTGCATGCTGTAGGTGGTGTCAGAAAATGATGAGTGCTTTGCTTATCATTTTCCATCCACTGACACCAATGGGCAGAAAATCTCAGGCAAAGCACCTGTGGTTTGCCAATTAGCACTCGCAGTATCTCAGGCCTTGCTGGTGGCACGGAATCTCAAGAGATTCCATCCAATGACGTAAAGAATTCTTACTCCTATTTGCAAACATTCTTAATCCCATTCAGACTAGGGATTGGATGCTGATGAAACTAGCATCTGACATTACAGCTGTTGCAACACTGTTATTTCCAGCTTTTGGGAGACCCACTTGAAGAGCTCATTTCCACAATGGGGACACAAACTGGAGATGAGGTGCTGATATGAGTGTTGCTAAAAACAAAAAGAACACTGACACCAAAAGACAGCAGAAGGACACGAACGCTAACAGATGAAGGGCTGATTTCCTCTCACCGCCTCCTGCATAATTAATGAAATAAAAAGAACATTAAGTGTTGGAAATGTAAATAAAGAGAATGTTGAAAGTGCATAACAGGTCAGTCAGTTTCTGCACCGAAGCAGTTGCCTGTAGTTGCTAAGGAAGCTGTTTTTGTGTGGGAGAATTCTCAAAGAATGAATTCATGCCTGTGGAATGTGGGAATCTGACCAATCACTGCACCTGTCTGAACAATTACCACTTGTGGAGCATGTAAGAAGCCACTTAAATGGTGGAAACATGAAAAGGCAAATTGCTGCCAAAACTCATGGGACACCTCACCCAGATACTAGCTCAGAAATTCCTGGGAAAGTCTTTTGGGGCAGATCTTGGATGAGACAGAGCTTCAAGGCTGTGCACATATCCTGGGATCTGTGGTGTTTACATATGGTAGGAAGACACTTGCACTAATTTAATGCATTGATGGGGCAAATGCCTTAGGTGAAGAGGGAGTAGTGAATTCAATATAGTGTCTAGATGCAAATAAATGGGGTTGTGGCCCTCTTGGAGCAGTACAACAATGTAAAAAAATTGGCTGATTTCCTACTATGCTGATGTTCATAATTCAATCTAACATTTTAAATCCTTTATTGAAGGCCTTAGCAATGATGAGTGCTAGGAAATGCCCTCACCCTTATAATGTTGTTTCTCTACCACCAGGCTGCAGGAATTTCGGGCCAGTAATTTCTGTTCGGTAGCACTAGAAAACATAGCACCATAGAGTAGGGCACAACAACAATGACATTTCCCTCAAGCTTACAGTATTAAAAAAATAGTAAGACTTGTATAATACGTTATTAGTCCAGTGGAGCTTCAGTGTTACAGGCCTACCAATTACACAATCCTATTTAGAATCTTGCACTTTGTGATGTTCAATGCTCATAATTTGTCCTATTGCACTTGGCAACTACAATTGCAACATAATTGGAACATCTTCTGTTGTTCAGTCTTTCCATACCCGTACGCTGCTCAGCTGCTTAAATTGTTGGTGAGTATGTTTTTGACCAGCTGGTTACTGTACATTCAGTGACATTCAGGTTGTCATGTTATCTCCAGGATTACTTTGGGATGCCTGTGCTGAAACTGTAATAAACCACCATTTTACATTATGTCACATGTTTGATTGGCTTTCCCTTGGGTATAACCGTCATATTCCCTGTGCCTCATTTCTATTGTAGAGTGAAAGGTCTAATTGCCCAAACTACTCACCCAAAACGTTTATTAGAATCTGTAAAAGTCGTACATACTCTCCCAGAACCAGCAATGAAGTCAATTCAGGGAAGTGATAGTATAATCCAATTGAGGGGTTCTGAGGGGTTCAGAGGAGTACAGGCAGTCTTTTGTGATATGCTTTTAAGTCATTTTTCTGCCATTTTCTTTAAATGGATTTCTCATTTCTGACATGAATCTCAAGTTCTTTACTTTAAGTCACTAAAAAATCCACTTAAAACATTTCCATTTTCTTCTATATTACCAGTGATTGTGTTGTCAGATTTGAGAACTGATTCCAGCCCAGCCATTTCCATTTCAATATGCTTGAAGCACAGCAGCTTCACTTTTCCAACAGAAAACAAAGGAAGAAATCAGTTTGGTTAGTCAGGCACAGTAATGCACTGGCACTTGGCTAAGTGATAGAATGGAGATTTGGTGCAAAGGAGCAATTGCTGCTCCTGATATTCTCTGTTGGAAAGTGCATGCTTGTGGGCATTGGGTAACATTACAATTCGGCTGGGTTTTGGATCCTCCAGTTGTCATATGGCCCAGCACTGCTCATTTATCTGAAAAATGGCTACCAGTTAGATACTGGAATTATGCTGACACCCATGGAACTGGACCTCTGAATGAGAGGGAAGAGCAAAATGTGAGGAGTGGAAAGAGGTGTATGATTGCCTTTAAGAGTGATGTCCCTTTAGGATCTTAGTATGCTAATGAGCTAAGTTCTAGGACGCAGTCATCTGACTCGGAGCTAGAGTCACTCTGCAACTGTAACACCCAGAGTAAGGTTCTGCAAATAGTTAGCTCTGTACTGTATAACAGTATAGCTGTTAATAACCCTGTTAGAGATCTTCAGCATAACTGGACTCCAAGCGTCTCATTTATGTTGCATCAGACAACATAAAAGAACTCATTACAGAAAGTATTGCATAACTTTCTGCACTGTGCTGCTGCATGGTCAGAGTTATCCACTCAATACTGTTGAAAACAAAACTTTGCAACAGAGTTTCTAATTATTGACAGTGCAGCAGATGGATGTCATTTAAATATCTTCACAGTGAAGATGCTTTATAACATTATTGCAGATGGGCCATTCTCCTGAATATAAACACATTAATTATATTGAGATGATTTATCCCTATTCCTATTATTTCTTAATTAAACCTATTTTTTATTGATTTTCATTAGAAACCTACTACATTGAAGGGTCTAGAAAAATTATTCCCAAAGATACTTAATATGCAATACATGTGCTCCTCCAATTCTGGCCTCTTGTGCATCCCTGATTTTAATTGCTGCACCACTGGTGGCTATGCCTTCAGCTGCCTCGACCCTAAGCTCTGGAATTCGCACTCTAAATCTCTCCACTGAGCTACCTCTCTTTCATCTTTTAAGACACTCCTTAAAATCTATAGTCGGGCATTTTACGTGGAGGCAGAGGCCCTGGCTTAAATGTCAGGGGAGAGCCTGCCTCCACCAGACTTGGAAGCTACACAAGTGACTTTGGATGGCTGAGGCCCTTAATTGGCTTCGGGCAGGACATCCCGCACCTCTGAGGTAGGAAGTCCCGCCTCCAAGAGCTGCCGGCCAATCAGAAGGCCAGCAGCACCACCAGGAGCAGTGGCCACTGCTGGAACTACACCCAGTGTGAGGAAGAGGGATGCCAGCCCCAAAAAAGGTAAGTGGAGTTTCGGGCCTTTCCAGGGATAATCGGCTGGGCCCCGGTGAGAGAGTTGGGGGTCCAGCAGGGGCAGCTTGTGCTGTTGGGGGGTCCCTCTGTGGGGCACAGGGTGCCCGATCAGGAGGGGCCCTCCCACCACCACATCCCTGGGCCCGCAAGGAGGCCGCCTGGTGTTATCGGGAGGCCTCCTCAGCTGACAAAGTGCCCGGCCACTGCTGGTTAAAGTACCAATTAATTGGCCACTTAAAGAGTCCCAATTTCCTGGGACGGGCGGGCTGTTTGCCACCTCTCCCAATGCTGATAAAATGGCAGTGCGGGTGGGTAGGTGATGGGAACAGCAAACCCACCTCCTACCTGATTTTATGCCTGCACCCACCACCCCCCTGCCTCCAGCCCGCTCCTGGGAGGGGAAGGGGGTGGGGTGGGGGGGGGGCGCATGGTTGGGGGGGTGGGGGGTGGTTGGTGTATAAAATTCCGGCCTCTGTCATTGACCAAGTCTTTGGTCACCTGTCCTAATATTTCCTTATGTGGCTAGGTGTCAAATCTCTTTTTACAATTATGTGCAACACCTCTGGACGTTTTACTACATTAAAGGTGCTGTATAAATGCAAGTTGTTGTTGTTAAAGTAATCTATATATGTCCCTTCTGTGATTAACAGCCCGATGATATAAAAACAGCCAGGGTGGGGTGGGGAGCGTGGGGAGCGGGCGGGTGTAGAAAATTAGCCATCATTGAACCTCGTCCAGACTATGCTCTGCATCCAAAGGACACATGAAAAACATTCAACTCATATTGGCCTCAGATCTTTAGGCGTCCCATGTGACCACCTAAAACAGGTATTAGGATCTTGATATGATAATGTTTTAGGATTGTTCAGGGAGAGTGGGCTGCTTTGAATGGAGCAGGCGTATGGCCATCTCCATCTCTCCTTTTCTACTCTCCCCCCACCCCCCCCCCCCCAACCCAACCCCCAACCCCCCAACCACCTGGCCCTTACCTGACAACTGCTACTAATATGGCAACCATGGCTCAATACAGAAATAAACATTACTGTTATACGATGGTTACTGATTGGGATAAGTGCAGACACATGTATGCAGTGTGACTGTTTGGCTGGGATTTTACGAGGCAGTGGCCCCACCCACCGGCTGGAAAGCCAGGGGCGGGCCCACCTCCACCGGCCCTGGAAGCCACCACCGTATTTTATGGCTCCCAGGCAATTAACTGCCTGCAGTCGTGGCTTCTGCCCCTCTGAGGCAGGATGTCCCACTGCCAAAAGCTGCTGGCCAATAAAAAGGCTGGCAGCTCTTCAGTCTCAGCAGCATCACCAGGAGTGGTGGCCAGTTCTGGGACTGCAGCAGGCCCCATACCCAGCTAGCGATGGAGGCCAGACATAAGGTAAGTGAGGTCGGGGCCCCAGCCAGGCACCGGCAAGGGAGACCATAGGAATATAGGAACAGGAGTAGGCCATTCAGCCCATCAAGCCCGCTCCACCATTCAATTAGATCATGGCTGATCATCTATCTCAACGCCAGTTTCCCACGTTATCCCCATATCCCTTGATGTCATTAGTATCCAGATAGCTATCAATTTCTGTCTTGAACATGCTCAATGATTGAGCTTCCATGGCCTTCTGGGGTAGAGAATTCCAAAGATTCACCACCCTCTGAGTGAAGGAATTCCTCCTCAGCTCAGTCTTAAATGGCCTGCACCTTATTCTGAGACTATGTCCCCAGTTCTAGACTCACCAGTCAGGGGAAACATCCTATCTACATCAACACTGTCATGCCCTGAAAAAATGTTGTAAGTTTCAATAAGATCACATCTCATTCTTTGAAACGCTAGAGAATACATGCCCAAAGGGGTCGATTGAGAGGGCGGGGTGGGGTGTTCCTGTGGGGGGGGGGGCCCTTCATGGGGCACAGGGTGGCCAATCAGGAGGCTCCCACCCCCAGCCACAAGGAAGCAGCCAGGTCTAACTGGGCAACCTCCTCAGGTGGCGAACTGTCCATCCACCGTTGGTAAAGTACCAGTGGCAATTGGAAGAGGCCCTTGGCCACTTAAGGGCCTCAATTGGCCTATGGGTGGGTGGGCCGCCTGGTAAAATAGGGCACTGCACCCCCACCTTCCCACCTAGTTTTACACCCCCTCTGCCTCCAGCCTGCTTCCGGGGGCCGGGACAGGGAGGTCATAAAACCCCAGCCTTTGTGTGTCTTTGGATAGACATCTGTTTTCTCTATGTATTGTCTGTTGAGCTGTTATTTCTACAGTAAAGGTACTATATAAATGCAATTTGTTATACTAAGTTGCAGATCAGCAAGTTTCCAGTTTGATCCCTCGGTGGTGCTAAGTTAGCTATCTCAACCAGAGTAGCTCTGTGAGTACTACAGTTAGCTTCTTTGTCTCTAGGTTACTGAAGGCAAAAAAAGGTATTCATTTGGGTTTTCTACTCCTGTAAAAATGACGTGTAGATATCATGAAGGTAAGATAGCCAGGATTCTCTCCTTTGGGGAGGTGTTTCGGCAGGGCAGGGCAGGGCTTTCATTCATCCTTCTGAATTTGACCCAAACCTGACCCATTTCCTTAAATTGAGTTCTGAAGAAGGTTCACTGACCTGAAATGTTAACTCTGCTTCTCTCTCCACAGATGCTGCCAGACCTGCTGAGTATTTCCAGCATTTCTTGTTCTTATTTCAGATTTCCAGCATCCGCAGTACTTTGCTTTTATCCTTAAATTGAGGATCATTTTCAATGCTCAGAGGGATTCCTGCCATTGAGGAAGGCTACCTGTGGGTAGAAGACAACCCTGATGTCCTGCTGCAGGTCACCATTGCAGTACCAATAGAGATGGCAAGTGACCTTAAAGGGGCAGAAGTGCCCCAAAGTTGGCATCAAGGCTCCTACTGGTGGCCTCAGCAGAGACTGCGGCCTTCAGTGGGGAAGTGCTAACCCACTTCCTTGGAAGGATAGGAGGCCCCAGGAAGTGGTAGGAAATAGATTGACAAGAGGGAAATCTTCTGGGGACCCAGGGATTAGCTTTCATCATCATTTGCATGCAGCAGGTGGAGAAGGAATGGCCAGCACCAGTCCCAGCAAGGGGGGAGGCTCGGGGAGAGAAATCCTGGTTGCTATGGTGAGTTGGCAATAGGCCTCACTGCCTGAATTTTCTGTCATTCCCTGCCACGATTGTGCTCGATTTCAAGTGGGATTGTGGAGGAGTATCCAGCCCAATGTATTTCAACTGTGGTGTCAAGTGAACCAGGCCCTTTCTGTATGGTCTGAACGTGATAAAACAAAAATGAGATATTTTCAGATTCATATGTCTCAGCGCTTATTCAACTACCGAAATAGATTGAACAAATCCTTGCTATTCTCCTGAAGCTCTCTAATAGGATCAATGAAAGTCAGTGGGCACTGATGGAGAATCTCTACTATTGTCAGAACAAGGGCCACCTAGAGTGCAAAGCCATTAAAGGAAGTGACAAAATCACTGAATTGTGTGCACAAAGATTTAGCAGATAAATGACAAGTTGTAATCAGTTGTAGTAAGAAGGTGTCACTGTGTAGCCTTTTTAAACTTCTTTCTCTATAGCAGTAAGAATAAATGTTTTACTTATTTTGAGGTCTCAATTTCAGATACTGAAATGTTTGGGATACTGGATTACATAGGATATATGACACAGAAACAGTCCATTCAGCCCAATTATGCCGGAGTTTATGCTCCATTCAAGCCTCCTTCCATCTTTCCCATCTATATTTATCATTGTAACCCTCTATTCCCTTCCTCCCTCATACGCTTGTCTAGCCTCCCCTTAAATGCATCTATACTATTCTCTTCAACCACTCCCTGTGGTAGCAAGTTCCACATTCTTGCCACTCTTTAGATAAAGAAATTCCTCTGAATTCCCTATTGGATTTCTTAGTGACTCTCTTATATTGATGGCCTCTAGTCATGCTGTTCCCCACATGTGGAAACATTCTCTCTGTATCCACTTTATCAAAAACTTTCATAATTTAAAAAACCTCTATTAGGTCATCCCTCAGCCTTTTTGCTAGAGAAAAGACACCTAGGCCTGTTCATCCTTTCCTGAAATGTATATCCACACATTTCTGGTATCATCCTTGTAAATCTCTGCACCTTCTCCAGTGCCTCTATAGCCTGCATGTGTGGTCTAACCAAGGCTCGATACAGGTTTAGCATAACTTGCCTACTTTTCAATTCTGTCCCTCTAGAAATAAAGCCTAGTGCTTGGTTTGCTGTTTTTATGGCCTTGCTGACCTGTTGCACAACTTGTAGCGATTGTTGTATTTGTACTCCAAAATCCCTTTGTTCCTCTAACCCACCTAGACTTGCACCTTCCAAGTAACCTACCAAAATGCACTACCTCACATTCATTTGCCTCCAAAACCAAGTTCATTCCTTCTCAGATCCTGAGAAACATTAATATATCCGTTATTTTAGGCCATCTTAGGATAATATGGATCTCCACCATTATGTGTTTGTAATTTGGTTACATTCTCCCCTCTCTACTACTATCCCATACTACATTGCATATCTAGCTTTCAACCTGCAACTAGTGCACAGTCATCAGCAAACAGGAAATCATGAAGTATGTGTTGATATATTAATTGTGTGTCAATGGTTTGATTATATGCAGGTGAAGGGTATTAACTGGGGTTTTAGTTGAGCACTTATAAGCTGACCCTCACTGTGATTGGTGGAGGTTTTGAGTGAGGAGCTATATGTTTGTAATCCTTTTACTCTGTGCAATAAATGTGAAACTGAGTAAGTATAAGCTCCAGCATTATCTTTCTACAACAAGCTTTCTGGAATTTAACATGGTTGCCTAAAGCTGAAGGTTGGAAAATAGGAAGTTTTTTTTTGGATAGAAAACAAAATTCTCAAGGCCTATTGTGAAAAATAATATGGCAGAAAGCAAGGCAGAAAACAGTGAAAATTGTCAGGGTATGATTACCATCCGGTGTTCTCAAAATCTGAACCATATGACCAGTGGGAGAATGTAGTGGCTATGTGGATACGGGTTACATCTCTACCAAAAAGGAAACAAGGTATGGCCTTGGAGTTGTCACTTCCTACCAAAAGTAAAATCAGAACTAAAGTGTTTTCTGAACTGGATGCTCGTCAGTTGGATACTGACGAAGGGTTGGGTCTTCTGTTAGAATTCTTGGTTGAAATTTACAAGAAAGATGACTTATTGAATGCATTTGAGGCATAGTCAGACTTTGATAGATTTTGGAAAACAGTTGGTTATTCAATGGATACAGCACAGAAGGAGGCCATTTGGCCTATCATGTCCATGCTGGCTCTCTGCAACAGCAACTCCAGCTAATCCCCTTCACCTGCCTTTTCCCTAGTCAGATAATTATCCAATTCCCTTTTGAAAGCCACGATTGAATCTGCCTGCAACAAACACTCAGGCACTGTGCTCCAGATTCTAATTGCTCGCTCCTTAAAGGGGATTTTCCTCATGTTGTCTTCAATTTAAGTGAATGCCAAAAGAATTAGTGTCCTCTGGTTCTTGACCCTTCTGCCATTGGGAACAGTTTCTCCCTATGTGCTCTGTCCAGACCCTCATGATTTTGAACACCTCTGTAAAATCTACTCTTAATGTTCTCTTCCATGGAGAACAGCCCCAACGTCTCCAATCTATCCACATAACTGAAGTCCCTCATCCCTGGAACCATTCTCAAGTCTTTTCTGCACCGTCTCTAGTGCCTTTTCACATCCTTCCTAAAGTGTGGTGCCCAGAATTGGGCACAATATCCTAGTTGAGACTGAATCAGTGTTTTAGTACTCTATGCTTCAATTAATAAACTCAGGATTCCAAATGCTGCCTTAGCCACTTTCTCAACCTGCCCTGCCACCTTCAATGATTTGTGCACATATACACTCATATATCTCTGCTCCTACATCCCCTTTAGAATTGTATCCTTTATTTTATGTTGCCGCTCCTCGTTCTTCCTACGAAAATGTATCACTTCACACTTATCCGCATTAAATTTCATCTGCCCATTCCACCAGCTTGTCTATGTCCTCTTGAATTGTTGATAGATAGTTATAGAAAAGAAATTACTTCTGAAAAGAACTGAACTCCGAACAGTTAAGTCACTGGACCTTTCTGGCATGCATCAAAGACCACTGGAAGAAATCAGAGAAGAGATAACTTGCACTCTGACCTCTCTTGGCCTCCTACACTATTCCAATGAAGCTCAATGAATAGCACCTCATCTTTCAATTAGGCTCTTTACAATCTTCTGGGCTCAACACGGAGTTCAACAATTTCAGATCATAACCACTGCTAACATTTTTTTTGGACAGCATATGCTGGTAAAGATTCTTTTCATTTAATCACTACCTTATCACAGACGTTCTCTTCTCTTCCCCACTCCATTTTTCCCTGCCTCTGCACTTAAAACCTGCTACATCTGTAAAATTTTTCAGTTCTGATGAAAGGTCTCTGGAATTTGTGGTAGTAATGATGGTGAAACTGTCAGCATTCTCTGAAATTGACTGCAACTTCTGGGGTCTGCACATGCACGGTTAAGCACAGAAATAGAAATTTTTGTCTGATTCTATGCTTCCCCATAGGGTGCATTGTTAAAGCCCCTGTCCTCTTCTCTCTTTCCCCCCTCCCCCTCCCCTGCAACACTGCAGTCAAATAGAAATCACAGAATTGGGGAAAACATATCCTTTTACACTATTAGTCTCACTGTAAAAACCCTTGAAAAAGTTGAATGAGGTGTAACATGTTTTTTTAACTGCATACTAAACTCATAATTACTGCTGAATCACTGTCCCTGAAAAACTAATGTTATATTTGTGGAATGTCAAATTTCTCCATTATGATAAAATCATTCACATTTTTAAGATATTGATTTTTTTTTTTGAAGTTTGTTTGATATTTCAGCTTCTACTGGATTGGCACATGTATGTCCCAATTTTTTATTTTGCTCTCTTTAAAATTTTTTTAAAAAGTTTAAAAATTCTGTCATTTTACTTGGTTTGCTGTCTGTGAAAATACTTCAATGTGATTGGCTGCATACCTGCTGCTGGATGCCTGGAGATCGCCTTGACTTGGCACCAGATTCAGAGTAACGTTGGGAAAGAGGAATTCCATGCCACAGAGATCGCTAGATCTTTGTGAGAAGCTTTCTCAGTCGTCAGTGGCAAGCACGGTTGCTTTGCCACTGACTGCGAAATCCAGGCCTCTGTTTCTCACTCCACAGATGCTGCCTGGCCTGCTGAGTATTTTGAGCATTTTCTGTTTAAACTACAACAGAAACTCTGGCTACAATATTTCAATCCTTAAGTATGCAATTGTGCCTTTGGACTATAGAATAGTTATGTAAAACATTTCTTCAAGAAAAAAAGAGAAGGATAAACTGGTAATTATAGACCAATATAACATCAGTTGTGGGTAAACTTAGAATCCACAATTCACGATAAAGTTACTGTGCTTTACAAGCACATGGGTTAATCAAGGACAACCAGTCCAGACTTATTAGAGGCAAATCGCGTTAAGCTTAAGGCTGTGATTTTCACCCTGGCCAGGTTTTGGACAGGTGGGTGGTGAATTGAGTTGGAAACTCATGCACTGGTCCAGAAATCAGGCCTATATGCTATTTTAATTCCCAGGACTTATTAACATGCCAATGTTTGACTTTCCACTCAGAAGGAGACATGTTAATGGGGGGGAAGCAACTGCTGACCAAGGATGTTGTAAACCACATGATTGATTCATAGGAACTTATTCAGATCTGAAACAGTTTGAAGGTCAGAACACATTTTGTTGTTCATCAGCCTTTCTTTTTAAACAAGTGTTATCTGAAGACAGGGCATCCTAGTGATAGCAGAGAGTTAAACTCCAAGCTATCATGTAGTTTGAGGGAATCAGCTCAAATCACAACAACCTCCTGCATCAGATAGTGCAACACAAAGTGGAACTATATTCTTTTTCAAATTTTCTTTGTATCTTAGAGTCATTTACAGCACAGAAGGAGGCCATTCTGCCCATTGAATTCATGCCAGCTCACCGCAGAGCAATCCAGTCAGTTCCACTCCTTTGCTCAATCCAATAGCCCTATAAGTTTATTTCCTTCAAGTGCCCATCCAATTTCCTTTTGAAATCATTGATTGTCTCCGCTTCCATCACCTTCATGTGCAGCGCGTTCCAGATCATTACCATTTGTTGCGTAAAAAAAGTTCTTCACATTCCCTCTGCATCTCTTGCCCAAAACCTTCAATCTGTATCCCCTAGTACTTGTACCATCAGCTAATGGGAACAGTTTTTTCTTGTCTACCTTATACAAACCTGTCATAATTTTGTACACCTCCATCAAATCTCCCCTCAATCTCCATTGCTCCAGGGAGAGCAGCATTAGCTTTTCCAATCTAACCTTGTAACTAAAATCCCCCATTCCTGGAGCCATTCTAGGAAATCTCTGCACCCTCACATCTTTCCTAAAGTGTAGTGACCAGACCAAGATGCAATACTCTAGTTGTGACCTAACCAGAGCTTTATAAAGGTTCAGCATAACTTTCCTGCTTTTGTACTCTATGCTTCTATTTATGAAGCCAAAGATGCCATAATGCTTTGCTAACCACTCTCTCAATACTGCCACCTTCAAAGATCGATGCCCAGGTCCCTCTGTTCCTGCACATTCTTTAGAACTGTGCCATTAAGGCTATATTGCCTAACCCTATCCCTTCTGCCAAAATGCATCACCTCACACTTGTCTGTATTATATTCCATCTGTCACTTATCTGCCCATTCTGCTAGTCTCTCCATGTCCTGTTCCAGGTGGTTCATATCATCCTCCCAAGTCTGGTATTATCATTATCAGTAAATTTTGAAATTCTACTCTGTAATCCAATATCCAAGTTATCCGAATAATTTATATATAGCAAAAAAACAGTGGGAACAGAGTTGACCATCCTCCAGCCTGAAAAACAACCATTTACCACGACTCGCTGTTTTCTGTCTTCAAGCCAATTTTTTATCCAATTGGACACTAACCCTCCTATTACATGAGCCTCAATTTTGCTAACCAGCTTTTTATGTGGTACTTTATTACAAGCTTTCTTAAAATCCATATGGACAACATCCACCACATTCCCTACATCAACTTTCTCTGTTACGTCATCAAAAAATTCTATTCGATTAGTCAAGCATGATCTCCCTTTTACAAAACCATGCTGGTTCTCCTTAATTAACTCAAACCTCTTCAAGTGCCTGTTGATTTTTTTTTTACCTGATTATTATTACCCACCACTGATGTTAAACTAACTGGCCTGTAGTTGCTAGAACTGTTCTTACACCCTTTCTTGAATAAGGGTGTCACATTTGCCACGCTCTAATCTTCTGGCATCTCCCCCATATCTAGGAAAGATTTGAAGATTACAGCAAGCCCTTCCGCTATCTCTGCCCCACTTTCATTCGCAACTTGGGATGGAAACCATCTGGACCAAGTGACTTATCCACCCTAAGCATGGCCAGCCTTTCCAGTATCTCCTCCCTCAATTTTTACCCTATCCATTGCCTCCACTCGCTCCACTTCTACTGATATTTTATCAGCAGTCTCTTCCTTAGTAAATACGTATACAAAGTAATCATTAAGTATTCTAGCCTTGCCCTGTGCATCTAAGCATATATTCCTGTCTTTGCCCCCAGTAGGCCCCACTCCACCTCTTACTACTCACTATTAGTATTTACATGTGGTAGAAGATTTTTGGGTTCTCTTATGTTAACTGCCATTCTATTCTCATATTCTCTCTTTGCCAGCCTTATTTTCCTCTTCACCTCCCATCTCAACTTATTGTATTTGATCTGGTTCTCACTTGAAGACATTCTGCCACATGTAATTCATCCTATTTCAAACTGACTGCTGGTTCATTATCTGTTTACACTGGAGTCTGTGAAATGTGTACTGTCTGTTTTAGTTCACACAACACTGAGTATACTCAGCTGGTACTGAATAATCAAACAATGTTCAGTAATACAAGCAAATCTGTCATCTGTGCTCAAATCTCTGCCAAGAAAATCCAAGCCTAAGGAAGAAAAATGAAGATCCTATAGATTAAATACGGACAGTCTGCTCTGTGCCATAAGTTTGTTAAATTCCATTCCAAGTGCTGAACCTATTGTTAGTTCAGTATTCAGGCAGATGGGGTTGAATTTTGTAACATTTGTTTGCAGAAGTTCTTGTGTCATTTTATTGATCTTATTGATCTTCATCTGGATGACCTTAAACCTTTTAAACTATTGTGCCTCACAACATCTGCTGCTGAAACTCTCATCCATGCCTTTGCCAGATCTAGACTTGCCAATTCCTATGCTATCCTGGATGGGGTCTCATCCTCCAGCTTCCATAAATTTTAGTTCATTAAAAATTCTGCTGCCCATATCTATCCCTTAGTCCCACTCACCCATCACCCCTATTCTTGGTGACCTACATTGGTTCCCGGACCCCCAAAGCCTCCAATTCAAAATTCTCATCCTTCTGTTTAAATCCATATGAGTATACGAACATATGAATTAGAAGCAGGAGTAGGACACTTGGCCCCTCGAGCCTGCTCCGCCATTCAATAAGATCATGGCTGATCTGATTGTAACCTCAACTCCACATTTCTGCCTACCCCCAATAACCTTTCACCCCCTTGCTTATCAAGAATCTATCTACCTCTGCCTTCAAAATATTCAAAGACTCTACTTCCACTGCCTTTTGAGGAAGAGAGTTCCAAAGACTCACGACCCTCTGAGAGAAAATATTTCTCCTCATCTCTGTCTGAAATGGGCAACTCCTTATTTTTAAACAGTGACCCCTAGTTCTAGATTCTCCCACAGGAGGAAACATCCTTTCCACATTCACCCTGTCAAGATCCCTCAGGATCTTATATGTTTCAATCAAGTCGCTTCTTAGTCTTCTAAACTCCAGTGGATACAAGCCTAGCCTGTCCAACCTTTCCTCATAAGATAGCCTGCCCATTCCAGGTATTAGTCTAGTTTGCCTCCTCTGAACTGCTTCCAACACATTTGCATCCTTCCTTTAAATAAGGATCCTTTCATGTCCTCTTTCCTCCGTATCTCTGTAACCTTCTCCAGCCCAGCAACTCTCCCCAAACTGTCCATTCCTTCGACCCTGGGCTTTTGTGCATCTCCCCGTCCATCATGCTATCACCCATTTCTCCTCCATAAGGCTGCCAAGCTCTTGAGTTACAAACATGTAAGTTATTTAATAGTGAATTGGATCTCTACTTAAAAAGGAAAATTTGCAGGCCTATGTGGAAAAAGAATAGTGGGACAAATTGGTAACTTCAGAGAGCTGGCACAGGCATAATGGGCCAAATGGCTTCTTTCTATGTTATATACTTCTATGATTCTATTTTGAAACAACATGAAGAAGAAATAGCTGCTGGAAGAATGGGTATCATTGAGAAAGCTCAAATCTCCTAATTATAGATGATACTCACAAAACATACATTTGCCATTTGATGGAATACTGTAGCAGTACTTGGCAGGAAGCAGAATAAACTCCTATCTTGCTCTAACATAATATAGTCCAAAGTCATTATCACCAGAGCTCATCCCCAACATCACAGATTCAAAAGCAAAATACTGCGGATACTCCAACGGGATTTCCATATGTCTCTTTTTTTTACCTTGTTCATCTTCATTGCTTTCTGTTTCCCTTCTCCTGTTTGATCAGGTATCTACTAAAATTCGCTTTCATAGGCATATCTCTTTCCTCAGCAACTGTCTCCGGCTCCGAATTATTCCACGTGCATTCCAACTGAAAATCCACCCTTCATGTTTTGGCAGCACACATGATTACAGATCTCTCCAAGATATTCAGTATTCCTTGAACCACTGCTCTTGCTGCATTGAGATCTACGTGCAACGCATGTGCCATCACATGTGCGCTCTTGATCTCTTCCTTCAGCAGCACTGATTCAATGTAGCTCAAAGCTTTCCTGGTCTGCTGTTCCATTTCATTCTTTGTCTCATCTGTTGCTTTAATAAAAAAAACATTTTTTCTTCCTTTCAGGTGTCAAGGATCGCAAGTTTCAACAACTCTTGGATACCACGCCCCTCTAGATCCTCTCCCCTTTCACTTTCCTTTGATGCCATCCCTTCTTTTAATCTTACCCCTTTCATGATGTTCACTATCCTGTCATGTAAACATGCTAGGTCGAATGATTTTTTTTTTGTAATCCATCGGCTGGAAACCTGAAGATTAAACTGGTGGAGACAAATGACTCAAACCTGGCAAGCTACAAACTCTGCCTGCTGACGGTGAGCACTGAGGCATATTCCCTGCTGCAGACTGTACTGTTCAATGGTTTAATTGATCTGTGTCCACCATTCGATGCTGACTTTGCTTAATTACTTACACCCGACGGGGAGCTACTGAGAGTAGAGAACGTTCCAGAAAGAACAGACTAGCTCATATGCCCCCAGAATAGCATTTTTAGTCATCTCATAATCTGAACTTTCATCTGGCAACTGTGAATAAACCTCAGGTGCTTTTCCTGTTAGCTTGCTTTGTAACAACAGAGTCTAGCTCTCTGACAGCCATTTCAACTGTCTTGCAAGCTTTTCAAAAGTGACAAAAAATGCTTCCACATCCCCCTCATTGAACTTTGGAATCAACTGGGAGAACTTTAAGAGCTCAGCACACTATTCTGAGCTAGGGGTCGCTTCCTCACTAGCTGTGCTTTCACTAAGTGTACTAGGTCTTCCCCTAGTTAATTCAAGCTGCCTTAACTCTCCTTCCTCCTTCTCCTTCTTCTAGAAAGCTCTCTCTTTTTCCCTTTCTTCCCTTTCTTTTTCTTTCTTGACACTTTCGCTGCTCATTCTCTCTCCGGAATTCTAATTCTAGCCTCCTCTGTTCTATTTTAGCTAACATTACCCTGTTTCTGACTCTAACACTGTTGCTGAATCTTCAGGTTCAAGTGAAAAATGGTTGGCCACAAGTCTTAGGATTTTGGATTTCTTAGCTTTTGAATGGAAAGTAATCCCTAACTGCCCAGCTACATTCCTCAACTTTTCAATAGATAGGGCCTTTAACCTATCCCAAGTTACTTCACTCTGGCTTAGGAAGGTGCTGGCCTCGAATGTGGACATGTTAGTATTCTAGCAGTGAAAGCCACAAGAAAACCTGTATTGTAGTTTATAGAAAATATTTTCTAGGGATCAATTTGGTTTCCCACTTCCAATTTCTTATTTGTCAATGGGTTATGGTCACAGACTAGAGCCCCCAAATTTCTGTTACGGCCAGGTGAGGGGGTCACAGTCGCCCCTCTTGCCCTTCCTCTTTTTTTGAGCGCAACAGGGTTTATTCCTTTTTAAATAGTGGTTGTGCTTACCACCTCAGTGAGTGTTTTACCTTTGACTTTTAATGTGATCGTGAAAGAACCAATCGGACAGGTTTTCTTGAGTTTAAACAAGAAAAAGATAAATTTATTATACTCAACAAGGTAAACCCAATCTAAAATAATGAAAAATATGCTACACATTTGCACACAGACACAGACACAGACACAACAAAGTGGGATGTAGGTTTTTTTGGTTGGATTAAAGTCCAGAATAAATAAAAGTTAAATCCGCAGTCTGAGGTTGGATGATGCAGTGGTCTTCCAGCTGGAGTTGTATTCTTGAGCTCTTAGGCTGGTCACACTGCACTTTGTGGCTGGCCTGCTCTGCTTAAGGTTTTCTTGGAGGCAGAATTGTAGTTGGCTCTCTTCCCCTGGTCTCTGGCTGCAGTAGTCTGAAGGCTTGGAGGGTCTACAGTCGTATACAGTTTTCAAACCTGATGTTTTCTCGAGAGGTAGAGAAAGGGAAGCACTCAGCCTTCTCTGCTGCTGTACCCTCAGTTGCTGCTTGTCTTGGTGTGTAACAAAACTCCCAGTTTTTGACAGCCTAGGGAGACGGTCACATAGTTCTCTCAATCCCCTTTGTTTTTAATGAGGTCCAAAGTCTAAAACCCAAAACCTCTCAGGTGGGGTTGTCTGTGTTTACCCCCTGGAGGGATGTCACGATTCACGAATGCCTCAAGATGGCTTTGAATGTCCCGCTAACGAGGGTAATCGGGATAATCTACTCAGTTAGCCAAAGCATTTTCTTGGCTGGGCTTATTGTTGGATGCAGATTGGGTGACCACTTTGTGGAACACCTCCGCTCAGTCTGAAAGCATGACCCCGAGCTTTTGGTTGCTTGCCATTTCAACTCACCATCCTGCTCTCAAAGAACAGTACAGTACAGGAACAGGCCATTCGGCCCTCCAAGCCTGCGCCGATCTTGATACCTGCCGAAACTAACACCTTCTGCACTTCCGAGGCCCATATCACACTATTCCCTTCCTATTCATATATTTGTCAAGATGTCTCTTAAACGTCGCTATTGTATCTGCTTCCACCACCTCCCCTGGCAGCAAGTTCCAGGCACTCACCACCCTCTGTGTAAAAAAAAAAAAACTTGCCTCGCACATCCCCTCTAAACTTTGCCCTTCACACCTTAAACCTGTGTCCCCTAGTAACTGACTCTTCCACCCTGGGAAAAAGCTTCTGACTATCCACTCTGTCCATGCCGTTCATAACTTTATAAACCTCTATCATGTCGCCCCCTCCACCTCCGTCGTTCCAGTGAAAACAATCTGAGTTTTTCCAACCTCTCCTCATAGCTAATGCCCTCCAGACCAGGCAACATCCTGGTAAACCTTCTCTGTACCCTCTCCAAAGCCTCCACGTCCTTCTGGTAGTGCGGCCTAACTAAAGTTCTGTACAGCTGCAACATGACGCCAATTTTTATACTCTATGCCCCGACTGATGAAGGCAAGCATGCCGAATGCCTCCTTGACTACCTTATCCACCTGCGTTGCCACCTTCAGTGACCTGTGGACCTGTACGCCCAGATCTCTCTGCCTGTCAATACTCCTAAGGGTTCTGCCATTTACTGTATACTTCCCAGCTGCATTAGACCTTCCAAAATGCATTATCTCACATTTGTCCGGATTAAACTCCATCTGCCATTTCTCCGCCCAAGTCTCCAACTGATCTATATCCTGCTGTATCCTCTGACAATCCTCATCACTATCCGCAACTCCACCAACCTTTGTGTCGTCCGCAAACTTACTAATCAGACCAGCTACATTTTCCTCCAAATCATTTATATATACTACAAAGAGCAAAGGTCCCAGCACTGATCCCTGCGGAACACCACTAGTCACATCCCTCCATTCAGAAAAACACCCATCCACTGTTACCCTCTGTCTTCTGTGACTGAGCCAGTTCTGTATCCATCTTGCCAGCTCACCTCTGATCCCGTGTGACTTCACCTTTTGCACCAGTCTGCCATGCGGGACCTTGTCAAAGGCTTTACTAAAGTCCATATAGATAACATCCACCGCCCTTCCCTCATCAATCATCTTCGTCACTTCCTCAAAAAACTCAATCAAATTATTAAGACATGACCTCCCATTCACAAAACCATGCTGTCTCTCGCTAATAAGTTCGTTTGTTTCCAAATGGGAGTAAATCCTGTCCCGAAGAATCCTCTCTAATAGTTTCCCTACCACTGACGTAAGGCTCACTGGCCTATAATTTCCTGGATTATCCTTACCGTCTTTCTTAAACAAAGGAACAACATTGGCTATTCTCCAGTCCTCTGGGACCTCACCTGTAGCCAATGAGGATGCAAAGATTTCTGTCAAGGCCCCAGCAATTTCTTCCCTTGCCTCCCTCAGTATTCTAGGGTAGATCCCATCAGGCCCTGGGAACTTATCTACCTTAATGCTTTGCAAGACACCCAACACCACCTCCTTTTTGATAATGAGATGACTGAGACTATCTGCACTCCCTTCCCTAGGCTCATCATCCACCAAGTCCTTCTCCTTGGTGAATACTGATGCAAAGTACTCATTTAGAACCTCACCCATTTCCTCTGGCTCCACGCATAGATTCCCATCTCTGTCCTTGAGTGGGCCAACCCTTTCCCTGGTTACCCTCTTGCTCTTTATATATGTATAAAAAGCCTTGGGATTTTCCTTAATCCTGTTTGCCAATGACTTTTCATGACTCATTTTAGCCCTCCTAACTCCTTGCTTAAGTTCCTTCCTACTGTCTTTATATTCCTCAAGTGCTTCATCTGTTCCTAGCCTTCCAGCCCTTACGAATGCTTCCTTTTTCTTTTTGACTAGGCTCACAATATCCCGTGTTATCCAAGCTTCCTGAAACTTGCCAAACTTGTCTGTCTTCCTCACAGGAACATGCTGGTCCTGGATTCTAATCAGCTGACGTTTGAAAGACTCCCACATGTCAGATGTTGATTTACCCTCAAACAGCCGCCCCCAATCTAAATTCTTCAGTTCATGCCTAATATTATAATTAGCCTTCCCCCAATTTAGCACCTTCACCCGAGGACTACTCTTATCCTTATCCACAAGTACCTTTAAAACTTATGGAATTATGGTCACTGCTCCCGAAATGCTCCTCCACTGAAACTTCGACCACCTGGCCGGGCTCATTCCCCAATACCAGGTCCAGAATGGTCCCATCCCTAGAAGGACTATCTACATACTGTTTCAAGAAGCCCTCCTGGATGCTCCTCACAAATTCTGCCCCATCCAAGCCCCTAGCACTAAGTGAGTCCCAGTCAATATTGGGGAAGTTAAAATCACCCACCACTACAACCCTGTTACCTTTACATCTTTCCAAAATCTGTCTACATATCTGCTCCTCTACCTCCCGCTGGCTGTTGGGAGGCCTGTAGTAAACCCCCAACATCGTGACTGCACCCTTCCTATTCCTGAGCTCCACCCATATTGCCTTGCTGCATGACCCCTCTGAGGTGTCCTCCCGCAGTACAGCTGAGATATTCTCCTTAACCAGTAATGCAACTCCCCCACTCCTTTTACATCCCCCTCTATCCAACCTGAAGCTTCTAAAGCCTGGAACATTTAGCTGCCAATCCTGCCCTTCCCTCAACCAAGTCTCTGTAATAGCAACATCATATTTCCAAGTACTAATCCAAGCTCTAAGTTCATCTGCCTTACCTGTTATACTTCTCGCATTGAAACAAACGAACTTCAGACCACCAGTCCCGCTGTGCTCAGCAACATCTCCCTGCCTGCTCTTCCTCTTAGTCCTACTGGCCTTATCTACTACGTCCCCCTCATTTACTTCACTAGCTGTCCTACTGCTCTGGTTCCCACCCCCCTGCCACACTAGTTTAAACCCTCCCGAGTGACGCTAGCAAACCTTGCAGCCAGGATATTAGTGCCCTTCCAGTTTAGATGCAACCTGTCCTTCTTGTACAGGTCCCATCTGTCCCTGAAGAGAGCCCAATGGTCCAGATATCTGAAACCCTCCCTTCTACACCAGCTGTTCAGCCACGTGTTTAGCTGCACTATCTTCCTATTTCTAGCCTCACCGGCATGTGGCACGGGGAGTAATCCCAAGATTACAACCCTAGAGGTCCTGTCTTTTAACTTACTACCTAACTCCCTAAACTCCCCCTGCAGGACCTCATCACTCTTCCTGCCTATGTCATTGGTACCGATGTGTACCACAACCTCTGGCTGTTCACCCTCCCCCTTCAGAATGCCCTCTGTCCGTTCAGAGACATCCTTGACCCTGGCACCAGGGAGGCAACATACCTTCCTGGAGTCTCTTTCACATCCACGGAAGCGCCTATCTGTGCCTCTGACTATAGAGTCCCCTATAACTATTGCTCTTCTGCGCTTTGTCCCTCTGTGCTGAACAACAGTGCCAGCCGTGGTGCCACTGCTCTGGCTGCTGCTGTTTTCCCCTGAGAGGCCATCCTCCCCAACAGTATCCAAAACGGTATACTTGTTAGAGAGGGGGATAGCCACAGGGGATTCCTGCACTGACTGCCTGCCCCTTCTAGTGGTCACCATCTATCTGCTTGCACCTTGGGTGTAACCACTTCTCCTGTCTATGACGCTTTCCGCCACCTGCATGCTCCTAAGTACATCCATGCGGTCTGTGAGGAGCTGCAACTGGGTACACTTCCTGCAGATGTAGTCGCCCGGAACGCTGGAAGCGTCACAGACTTCCCACATCTCTCAGGTGAAGCACTTCACCCCTCTAACTGACATTTCTATCACTAATTAGTTAATTGATATAAAATAAATACTTATTAAGTCCTTACTTAATTATGATACACTTCACTATGTGGTCCCTAGTGCTAGATTTCTACAATAAATATTAAATGCTGTCTAAATACAGTAATCTCCTCCCTCTGGTTTAGTTACTCTACTTATTAATTAGTTAATTAGTGTTTTAATCAATTTTTCAGTTTTATTTTCAAATTCGGTACAGATTCCCTACCAGTCAATCAGGTCACAGCTTTCCTGTGACGTCACTTTTTCATTTTTTTTTCCCACCCGAGGTAACTTACTCTGTAAACTCATCGCTCCGGAACTCCGCCCTCCAAGTCTGCTCCGAGTATCCCCGAGGTAAGTTTTTTTTTTTTAATATACTCTCCGCTCCGGAACTCCGCCCTCCGAGTCTGCCCACTCATGCCCACTTTTCTGTCCTTAGCCTGCTGCAGTGTTCCAGTGAACATCAACACAAGCTTGAGGAGCAGCACCTCCTCTTTCGATTAGGGATGCCAGAGCCTTGTGGACTCAATATTGAGTTCAACAATTTTACAGCATGACTGGCCTTTTTTTTTTAAAAAAAAAATGTTTTATTTTTTTTAAATCATGTGCCTGCTTTTCATATGCTTTTGGACAGAGCTGCTCATTACTCTGCCATTAACACTCTCTGGACTAATGATTTGTCCTTCACCACCGGCATTAACACTCTCTTTGCCTTTGTCCCATGACATACTTGTATCTTAATCTCTCCTCTCTCTGCCCTATCACACACCTTCCCTTTTATTCTCTTCCCCACCACCTCCCCACCAACCCCTTCACTTGCTTAACACCTAATACTTTTCCAACCTTTGCCAGTTCTGATGAAAGGTCACAGACCTGAAATGTTAACTCTGCTTCTCTCTCCGCAGATGCTGCCTGATCTGAGTATTTCCAGCACTTACTGTTTTTATTTCCAATCAGAGGTTTTTAGGGCACAGGGATGAGTCTTCTATGTGAGACTATGGGGCGAAGTTTACAGACCCCCTGATGTCAGGGGTTGTGGCGGGGGGATGGGGGGGGGGTGGGGGGTGTGCAGAAAATGCCTCTGGGAGATGCCAGCCATGGACCTCGATGCCAGGAAGGCCTGGCCCTATATTGCCCACTCGGCGGCGACATCTGAATTTAAATTTTTAAATGTATTGAAAGTGATGATTTAAATACTTTCCCGCTCCCGCCATCAGTCCCAGTGCAATATTAGTGCCGGTGGCCAACACTCCCACGCCTTCGGATCTCTGGACGGAGATCCAAGGCATAACACTGGTGGGGATGGGGAGCAGGTAAGTATTTCCGTGCAGGAGTTGGGGGAGTAGGGTCAAATGTAAATGGTTGGTGTCTGGGATAGTGGGGAGAGTTAAAGAAGAAAGTTTGTGAACTTTGTGGGGTGGCAACGGTCAGGTGCACAAGGTAAATATTTTTGGGGGGAGAGGGCAAGCAATGAAATGTTTGGTTATTGGGGATGGGACAGGGGCTAGGAAAATGTATTTAATTGTTTTTAATAAAATCAAACTTACATTTCATTTGCATTTTTAAAGAAATAGTAAAGGCTCAAAGCCCTTTAAAAATGGCATTGGCCCCTGGCAACAGCACTTGACACCGTTGCTGGGGACACACCGCCCGCCCCCTCCATATCATCGGGGGGGGGGGGGGGGGGGGGGGGGGGGGTGGGGTCTGCCCTGGCCATGGAAATGAGCCGCCGCATTTAATATCATGGCAGCTCCACAGAGTAAAACCCACGTGTGCAGGTCGCCGTCTTTGAAGCTTGCTGCCGATCCCGGCGGCAAACTTGAAAAATGCAGCCCTATATCTCCATATTGCATAAACGTTTCACAAGAGCATATGCAGAGGCTCAGGAACACTTAAAAACCTCCCAGAAAGCTATGAAAAGGCAGGCAGATAAACACGCCAAGGCCAGAACATTTCAACCTGGAGACCAGGGGTTGGATTTTATGCATCCGCTGCGTCTCCTGGCGGCAGGCAAGGAAATGGTGGCCCGCACATGCAGGCGGTGCGCTGCCATGCCACTGCGATCTTCCTTGCGGCGGCCCACGATAATGCACCTGTCGTGCTACACCGTCCCCAATCATATGGAGGGGGCAGGCTCTCCGACGCCAGGAATGGTGTCAGCTACCTGTGCGCAGGCACTGGTGCCATTTTTAAAGCCCTACTGACTAATTTACATTTTTAAAGTTATTCCCCCCGCGCTGTACCAATCAAAAATCTGTCGCCCCTTTCCCACCCCTCAATAGCAAATAAATTCAATATTTGCCCTATCCCTGCCAAAACATTTACTTTCACTACTCCACCTCAACACCACCCCCCCCCCCCCCCCCACCAACTGAACAAAGTGGAGAGGTCACCCCTTCCCACTATTCCCTACACTAGTACTGTAAATCTGACCCCGCCCTTCCCGCACCCCATAATAAAAATCAAAAGATCCCCACTTGCCCACCACTGTGGCACCTGCTTTCCGTGGACGGGAAATTGAAGGCATGTAAATGCTGGCTGCCGCTCAGAAGATCGTTGCCCGAAGGTAAGATTGGAGTGAATTTTAAATAATCTATTCATGTGCTTAATTTAAATATTCACAGCCGGGTCCTGTGACAGTGGTGGGGAGCCTTGCCGATGCCAGTAAGAATGGACCCGGCACTCCCAGCGTTGGATTCTTTGGCGGGCTGTTGCCGGAATGATCTTTGCGTCACCGCCACCCCCCTGCCCCTGCCATGGAGACCGATGTTGGGAGCTCAGTAAAATCCCGGCCCAAGTGTTATTTTTTTTCTTTTTTAATTCATTCATTCATGGGATGTGGGCGTCGCTGGCTAGGCCAGCATTTATAGCCCATCCCTAATTGCCCTTGAGAAGGTGGTGGTGAGCTGCCGCCTTGAACTGCTGCAGTCCATTTGGGGTAGGTACACCCACAGTGCTGTTAGGAAGGGAGTTCCAGGATTTTGACCCAGCGACCTTGAAGGAACGGCGATATAGTTCCAAGTCAGGATGGTGTGTGACTTGGAGGGGAACTTGTAAATGGTGGTGTTCCCATGCATTCGCTGCCCTTGTCCTTCTAGTTGGTAGAGGTCGCAGGTTTGGAAGGTGCTGTCTAAGGAGCCTTCGTGCATTGCTGCAGTGAATCCTGTAGATGGTGCACACTGCTGCCACTGTGCGTCAGTGGTGGAGGGAGTGAATGTTTGTAGATGGGGTGCCAATCAAGCGGGCTGCTTTGTCCTGGATGGTGTCGAGCTTCTTGAGTGTTGGAGCTGCACCCATCCAGGCAAGTGGAGAGTATTCATCACACTCCTGACTTGTGCCTTGTAGATGGTGGTCAGGCTTTGGGGAGTCAGGAGGTGAGTTACTCTCCTCAGGATTCCTAGCCTCTGACCTGCTCTTGTAGCCATGGTATTTATATGGCTACTCCAGTTCAGTTTCTGGTCAATGGTAGCCCCTAGGATGTTAATAGTGGGGGATTCAGCGATGGTAATGCCGTTGAATGTCAAGGGGAGATGGTTAGATTCGCTCTTGTTGGAGATGGTCATTACCTGGCACTTGTGTGGCGTGAATGTTACATGCCACTTATCAGCTCAAGCCTGGATATTGTCCAGGTCTTGCTGCATTTCTACATGGACTGCTTCAGTACCTGAGGAGTCACGAATGGTGCTGAACATTGTGCAATCATCAGCGAACATGCCCACTTCTGACCTTATGATTGAAGGAAGGTCATTGATGAAGCAGCTGAAGATGGTTGGGCCCAGGACACTACCCTGAGGAACTCCTGCAGTGATGTCCTGGAGCTCAGATGATTGACCTCCAACAACCACAACCATCTTCCTTTGCGCTAGGTATGACTCCAACCAGCGGAGGATTTTCCCCCTGATTCCCATTGACCTCCGTTTTGCTAGGGCTCCTTGATGCCATATTCTGTCAAATGCTGCCTGATGTCAAGGCCAGTCACTCTCACCTCACCTCTTGAGTTCAGCTCTTTTGTCCATGTTTGAAGCAAGGCTGTGATGAGGTCAGGAGCTAAGTGGCCCTGGCGGAACCCAAACTGAGCGTCACTCAGCAGGTTATTGCTAAGCAAGTGCTGCTTGATGGCACTGTTGATGACACCCTCCATCATTTTACTGATTGAGAGTAGACTGATGGGGCGGTAATTGGCCGGGTTGGCCTTGTCCTGCTTTTTGTGTACAGGACATACCTGGACAATTTTCCACATTGCCAGGTAGGTGCTGGTGTTGTAGTTGTACTGGAACAGCTTGGTTCGGGGCACGGCAAGTTCTGGAGCACAGGTCTTCAGTACTATTGCCGGAATATTGTCAGGGCCCATAGCTTTTGCAGTATCCAGTGCCTTCAGTTCTTTCTTTATCATGCGGAGTGAATCTATTTGGCTGAAGTCTGGCATCTGTGATGCTGGGGACTTCAGGAGGAGGCCGAGATGGATCATCAACTCGGCACTTCTGGCTGAAGATTGTTACAAATGCTTCAGCATTATCTTTCGCACTGATGTGCTGGGCTTCCCCATCATTGAGGATGGGGATATTTGTGGAGCCACCTCCTCCAGTTAGTTGTTTAATTGTCCACCACCATTCACGGCTGGATGTGGCAGGACTGCAGAGCTTAGATCTGATCAACGATAGTGCTACTACCAATACATGTGAACCACTGAAAGCCCGGTTCAGTGGCCTGTACAGAGTAGGAAAGAGGATTAGCCAGGTGAATTATTTAATTGACACCCCAGACCATAGGAAACAGCAAAGGCTGTGTCACATCAATATGTTAAAGCAGTATCGCAGCTGGGAAGGGGACAAATAAGCACAGGTCTGTCAGGCAGTCAGGAAAGAGGAGGGTGAAAGGGACAGTGAGGGCGAGTTAGAGGGAGGCCTGGAGGATTCCCAAATTAAATCCCCTACCGTCTGGTTAGCTAACACTGAAATGTTAGGGAGATTAGACACCATACTCTCCTATTTGACCGCAGAATAGAGAGGCGACCTAACAACGCTGCTCACAGCATTTAAAGAGATCTGCAGGGACAAACCAGGGTGCAAAACCCTAGCCCTACAGGATGTGGATGTAGGAGAGACCCCTTCCATAAAGCAAAATCCCTGTTGCTTAGGTCCCAGGAAACTGACCCCGGTTCAGGAGGAAATTCAGTCCATGCTGGAGCACAAACTGATTAAGCCCAATCAGAGCAGCTGGAATTCCCCAGTTTTGCTCGTGCCCAAGCCCGATAGCTGAACAAGGCTCTGCATTGATTACAGAAAGGTTAATGCAGTGACCAGAGCTGACTACCCAATTTCCTGCCTGGAAGATTGTACCGATAGAGTAGGAAACACCATCTCGGTAGACCTGTTAAAAGGAATAAAAACAAAGTGCTGGAAATACTCAGCAGGTCTGGCAGCATCTGAGAGAGAAGCAGAGTCCATGTTTCAGGTCAGTGACCTTTCATCAGAACTCCTGTTAAAAGGATACTGGCAGGTTCCCTTAACCACGCGAGCTAAAGAGATCTCTGCTTCTGTCACCCAGATGGCATACTCCAGTGCCGGCTAATGCCATTTGGATTAAGAAATGCCCCAGCCACCTTCCAAAGGCTGATGAACCAGGTAGTGGCTTGCCTGCCCAACTGTGTAGTGTACCTGGATGATCTGTTGGTATACAGTGACACCTGGGGGGACGACTTAGACCAGTTAGAAGTCCTCTTCCGAAGGTTATGGTCGGCTGACCTAGTGGTAAATCTTGCAAAGAGTGAGTTTGCTAAAGCTCAGGTAACCTACCTAGGGCATGTTGAGTCAAGTTTGGGTGCTGCCCAAAGCAGTGAAGGTATGGGTATTGATGGATTTTCCTGAACCCACGACCAGATGGGAAATAATGCGATTTTTGAGGATGAGAGATTTGCGCAAGGTCGTCCGAAACTTCAGCACTAAAGCCGCCCCACTGACAGACATATTACAGAAAAGACTGAAGGTAGTGTGGTCAGGGAGGTGTCAAATAGCTTTCGGGAGGCTGAAAGCCATTTTAACTAATGAGCCAGTGCTAGAAATTCCAAACTTTAACAAACCAGTTAAAGTGGCAGTTGATGCTAGTGACCTAGGGGTAGGTGCAGTCGTCCTCCAAAATGATCAGGCATTGAGAGACCAGTTGGGTATTTCTCCAAAAATAAAACAGACATTAAAAGAGATACTCTACTGTGAAGAAGGAAACTCTGGGACTGTTACTGGCTCTCAAGCACTTTGAAGCATATGTCTGAAATGGATATAGAGAGACCGTATCTTACACCGACCACAATCCTTTGGTATTTGTGGTGAAATTCAAACCCCAGAATGCAAGGCTATTTCGATGGAACCTGCATTTGCAAGCTTACTACCTAAAGATTGCAGGGAAAACAATGTGATAGCTGATGCTTTATCCAGAGTCTAACTCGGCACAGAATCATCCTGGATGAAAACTAGACCAGAGCACAGCAATGGCAGTGTGTGATTGATAAGTGAGTGTTTGTTTGTTTGAGGATGAATGTGTGTGTACCATTTCTTTTTTTTTTACTTACAACCTCAAAATGAAATGCTCCTGTCATCGCATTTCATTTCATATGGTGTGAAGGTATCATAAAAACATGCTAGGTCGAATGATTTTTTTAATCCACTGGCTGGCAACCTGAATATTAAACTGGTGGAGATGAGCCACTCAAACCTTGCAAGCTTTGAACTCTGCCTGCTGACTGTAGTATTCAGTGGTTTATTTGATCTGCGTTTGATTGTGTTAGTTTGTTTGCCGATCAATGCTGACTGTGCTTAATTACTTAAACCTGATGGGGGAGATAATGAGAGTAGAGAACTTTCCGAAAAGACCAGACAGAGACTTCCTCTCGAAGGAAATCAGCTGCATTGCTGTCTCCCTGAGAACCATTGAATCAGCATCCACATCTTCAAACTGGAAGCCACAGGACCACCAAAGGAAAGTTGCACAACCACTGAGTTCAGCCTGAAGCCAGCTGAATCACCAATCTCCACAGACGGTATACCCCTTTTATTTCTCTGGACTCTAATTCAACCAATCTATCCTTCCCTACTCTGTAATCTATTTGTGTGTGTGTGTGTGTGTGTGTATACGTTGGAGCGTATTTTATTATTTTTACTTAGATTGGTTTAAGTACAATAAAATTAACCTCTTTGATAAATGGAGAAAACTGTCCAATTGATTCTTTTTAATGATCTGGGGCATAAACAGTTAAACATTCACTGAATGGGCAAGTCTATCCACTTCAAAAACAAATAAATCTGTTGTGGTCAAACAAGGAGAGGTAAATGAAGGGAGCCCTTTGACCCCTCCTCACCTGATTGTAACAATCCCCTCTGACCTTGAATAATCATCCCCTTATGGTCCCACCTCAATAAATTGTGAGCTCAGCACAACACTGAGCTCTTATTCTGCTGCTTTTGCCTCTGTCCATTTTTTTTGACCAGAAATATTTACATATGAACATATGAATTAGGAGCAGGAGTAGGCCACTCAGCTCCTGCGCCTACTCTGCCATTCAATAAGTTCATGGTGGAACTGATTTCTCCACATTATCACCTGATAACCCCCGATAACCTTTCACCCCCTTGCTTATCAAGAATATATTTTGAGGAAGAGAGTTCCAAAGACTCACGACCCTCAGACAAAAAATTTCTCCTCATCTCTGTCTTAAATGGGCGACCCCTTGTTTTTAAACAGTGACCCCTGGTTCTAGATTCCCCCACAAGGGGAAGCATCCTTTCCACATCCACACTGTCAAGACCCCTCAGGATCTTATATGTTTCAATCAAGTCGCCTCTTACTCTTCTAAATTCCAGCAAATACAAGCCTAGCCTGTCCAATGTTTCCTCATAAGATAGCCCGCCCATTCCAGGTATCAGACTAGTAAACCTTCTTTGAACTGCTTCCAACGCATTTATCTCTTTCTCTCTCTGGCCTCCTTGTCTCGAGAGACAATGGGTAAGCACCTGGAGATGGTCAGTGGTTTGTGAAGCAGCACCTGGAGTGGCTATAAAGGCCAATTCTAGAGTGACAGACTCTTCCACAGGTGCTGCAGATAAAATTGGTTGATGGGGCTGTTACACAGTTGGCCCTCCCCTTGCGCTTCTGTCTTTTTCCTGCCAACTGTTAAGTCTCTTCAACTCTCCATTCTTTAGCCTGCCTTTATGGCTGTCCGCCAACTCTGGCAGTCACTGGCAACTGACTCCCACGAGTTGTGATCAATGTCACAGACTTCATGTCGCGTTTGCAGACGGATGGCCTGTGGGTCTGATACCAGTGACTGGCTCGCTGTACAATGTGTCCTTGGGGATCCTGCCATCTTCCATGCAGCTCACATGGCCAAGCCATCTCAAGCGCCGCTGGCTCAGTAGGGTGTATATGCTGGGGATGTTGGCTGCCTCGGACTTCTGCGTTGGAGATACGGTCCTGCCACCTGATGCAAAGGATTCTCTGGAGGCAACGAAGATGGAATGAATTGAGATGTTGCTCTTGGCTGACATACATTGTCCAGGCCTCGCTGCCATAGAGCAAGTTACTGAGGACACCGGCTTGATGCACTCGGACTTTTGTGTTCCGTGTCAGTGCGCCATTTTCCCACACACACTCGGCCAGTCTGGACATAGCAGCGGATGCCTTTCCCATGCGCTTGTTGATTTCTGCATCGAGAGACAGGTTACTGGTGATAGTTGAGCCTAGGTAGGTGAACTCTTGAGCCACTTCCAGAGCGTGGTCGCCGATATTGATAGATGGAGCATTTCTGACGTCCTGTCCCATGATTTTCATTTTCTTGAGGCTGATGGTTAGGCCAAATTCGTTGCAGGCAGCTGCAATCCTGTCGATGAGTCTCTGCAGACACTCTTCTATGTGGGATGTTAATGCAGCATCATCAGCAAAGAGGAGTTCCCTGATGAGGACCTTCCGTACTTTGGTCTTCGCTCTTAGATGGGCAAGGTTGAACAACCTGCATCTGATCTTGTGTGGAGGAAAATTTCTTCTTCTGAAGACTTGAACGCATGTGAGAGCAGCAGGGAGAAGAAGATCCCAAACAGTGTAGGTGCGAGAACACAGCCTTGTTTCACAACACTCAGGATAGGAAAGGGGTCTGATGAGGCGCCACTATCCTGAATTGTGCCTTTCATATTGTCATGGAATGAGGTGATGATCATTAGTAGCTTTGGTGGACATCCAAAGTAGTCTGAAGAGACCACGTCTGCTGACGAGGTCGAAGGCTTTGGTGAGATTAATGAAAGCAATATGGAGGGGCATCTGTTGTTCATGGCATTTCTCTTGTAGCTGGCAAATGGAGAACAGCATGTCAATGGTGGATCTCTCTGCTCGAAAGCCACACTGTGCCCCAGGGTAGACACGCTCAGCCAGCTTCTGGAGCCTGTTTAAAACGACTCAAGCGAAGACTTTCCCCTCTATGCTGAGCAGGGAGATTCCACGGTAGTTGTTGCAGTCACCGCGGTCACCCTAGCTCTTATAGAGAGTGATATTGGCATCCCGCATGAGACACCGACCACTCCCTGGTGTGCAGCAAGGTTAGACTCAAACCAAAGAAGCTGCATCACTCCAAGCAGAAGGGCTGCCTGCGCATCAACACTAGAAGAATTTCTTATCCACAGCTGTTACATAAGTTTCTAAATTCACTTGAAAAAGCCCTTCAAAACACTCCTACAAGGGATGCAGAGACCAAGTGGGCCCACATCAGAGGCGCCATCTATGACTCAGCAATGACCACCTATGGCAAACGTGAGAAGCAGAATGCAGACTAATTTCAATCTCATATTGAAGAGCTGGAACCTGTCATAGCCGCTAAGCGCATTGCACTGTTGAACTACAAGAAAGCCCCCAGCGAGTTAACATCTGTAGCACTTCAAGCAACCAGAAGCGCTGCACAAAGAACAGCCAGGCGCTGCTCAAATGACTGCTGGCAACACCTATGCAGTCGTATTCAGCTGGCCTCCGACACCGGAATCATCAGAGGAATGTATGATGGCATTAAGAGAGCTTTTGGGCCAACCATCAGGAAGATCGCCCCCCTCAAGTCTAAATCAGGGAACATGATCACTGACCAACGCAAGCAAATGGACCACTAGGTGGAGCACTACCCAGAACTGTACTCCAGGGAAAATGTCACTGAGACCGCCCTCAATGCAGTCCAGTCTCTGCCAGTCATGGATGAGCTGGACAAACTGCCAACAAAATCGTAACTCAGTGATGCCATTGATTCTCTAGCCAGTGGAAAATCCCCTGGGAAGGACGGCATTACCCCTGAAATAATCAAGAGTGCTAAGTCTGCTATACTTTCAGCTCTCCACGAACTGCTCTGCCTGTGCTGGGATAAGGGAGCAGTTCCACAGAATGCATTTACATCCTTCCTTAAATAAGACCAATACTGTACACAGTACTGCAGATGTGGTCTCACCAATGCCCTGTATCGCTGAAGCATAACCTCGCTAATTTTGTATTCAATTCCCCTCGCGATAAACAATAACATTCTATTAGCTTTCCTAATTACGTGTTGTACCTGCATACAAACCTTTTGCGATTCGTGCACTAGGACACCCAGATCCCTCTGCATCTCCGAGCTCTGCAATCTCTCACCATTTAGATAGTATGCTTCTTTGTTATCCTTCCTGCCAAAATGGACGACTTTGCATTTTCCCACATTATACTCCATCTGCCAGATTTTTGCCCACTCACTTAACCTATCTATATCCCTTTGTAGCCTCCTTATGTCCGCTTCACAACTAACCTCTTCCTACCGATCTTTGTGTCATCAGCAAATTTAGCAACTATACCTTCGGTCCCTTCATCTAAGTCATTTATATAAATTGTAAAAAGTTGAGGCCCCAGCACAGATCCCTGTGGCACACCACTCGTTACATCTTGCCAACCAGAAAATGGCGCATTTATGCCTACTCTCTGTTTCCTGTTAGCTAACCCATCTTCTATCCATGCCAATATGTTACCCCCTACACCATGAGCTTTTATTTTTTGCAATAACTTTAGATGTGCTACCTTATCAAATGCCTTCTGGAAATCTAAGTACAATACATCCACCCTTCATCAACAACTCCCTCAAAGAACGCCAATAAATTGGTTAAACATGATTTCTCTTTCACAAAACCATGTTGATGCTGCCTGATTGCGTTCAATTTTTTTAAACTGATTTTTCTAAGTGCCCTGCTATAACGTCTTTAATAATAGCTTCTAACATTTTCCCTAAGACAGATGTTAAGCTAACTGGCCTGTAGTTTCATGCTTTCTGTCTCCCTCCTTTTTTGAATAAAGGAGTTACATTAGCTATTTTCCAGTATAGCGGAACCTTCCCTGAATCTAGAATTTTGGAAAATTAAAACTAACGCATCAACTATCTTACTAGCCACTTCTTTTAAGACCCTAGGATGAAGTCCATCAGGACCCAAGGACTTGTCAGCCCGCAGCTCCAACAATTTGTTCAGTACCACTTCCCTGCTGATTGTAATTATCTTGCATTCCTCCCTCCCTTCCATTTCCTGACTTACAGCTAATTCTGGGATGTTACTTGTATCCTCTATAGTGAAGACCGATGCAAAATACCTGTTCAATTCATCTGTCATCTCCTTATTATCCATTATTAATTCCCCAGACTCACTTTCTATAGGACCAACGTTCACTTTGTTAATTCGTTTCTTTTTAAAATATCTATAGAAACTGTTACTATCTGTCTTTATATTTCTAGCTAGCTTTCTCTCATACTTTAATTTTACCTTCCTTATCAATCTTTTAGTCATTCTTTGCTGTTTTTTATATTCTGTCCAATCTTCTGACCTGCCACCCATTTTTGTGCAGTTATATGCTTTTTTAAAAGTTTTATACTATCTTAAACTGTTTTAGTTAACCACGGATGGTGGGTCCCCCCTTGGAATTTTTCTATCTCATTGGTATGTATCTGTTATGAAATATCCCCTTAAATGTCTGCCACTGTATCTCTATTGACCTATGCCTTAACCTAATTTGCCAGTTTACTTTAGCTAGTTCTGTTTTCACGCCCTCATAATTGCCATTATTTATATTTAAAATACTGGTCTTGGACCCATTCTTCTCTCCCTCAAACTGAATGTAAAATTCAATCATATTATGATCGCTGCTACCTAGGGGCACCTTAACTATGAGGTCACTAATTTATCTTATCTTATTGCACAATACCGGGTCTAGTAAAGCCTGCTCTCGGGTTGGCTCCAGAACGTACTGTTCCAATAAATTGGCTCCAGAAGGTACTGTTCCAAAACCATTCTATGTACTCCTCATCTAGGCTACCTCTGCCCACCTGATTTTTCTGGTCTGTATGTAGGTTAAAATCCCCCATGATTATCACCATACCTTTCTGACAGGCTGCCATTATTTCTTCCTTTATACCCTGTCCTACAGTGTGGTTAACGTTAGGTGGCCTGTACACCACTCCCACAAGCGACTTCTTGCCTTTATGATTTCTCATCTCTACCCAAACTGCTTCTATATCTTGGTTTCCTGACCTTAGGTCATCCCTCTCTATTGCGCTAATCCCATCATTAATTAACAGAGCCACCCCTCCACCTTTTCCTAGCTTCCTGTCCTTCCTAAATACCATGTACCTTTCAATATTCAGGTCCCAATCCATGTCATCCCGCAGCCATGTCTCTGTAATGCCTATCAGATCGTACTTATTTATTTCTATTTGCGCTCTCAGTTCATCTGTTTTGTTTCGAATGCTACATGCATTCAGATACAGAGCCTTTAGTTTTGTCCTTTTTTTTATTTTTGTAACCTCTAGCCTTATCTGTTGATTTACTCCTGGATTTGTACGCTCTGTCCCTTCCTGTCAGTCTGTTTATCATTTCCCATATTAATACCACCTTCTTTTGTCTCTACTCCTTGATTTACCATATCTTCCCAAATTTGATCCCTTGCCCCCACTATTTAGTTTAAAACCCTCTCCACTTCCCTAGTTATGTGGCTCGCTAGAACACCAGCCCAGCACAGTTCAGGTGTAGACCGTCCCAACGGTACAGCCACTACTTTTCCCAGTACTGGTGCCAGTGCCCCACGAACCGGAACCCACTTCTACCACACCAGTCTTTGAGCCACGCATTACTTTCTCTAATTGTATTTGCCCTATGCCAATTTGCAAGTGGCTGAGATAATCCAGAAATTATTACCTTTGAGGTTCTGTTTCTTAATTTAGTGCCCAATTCCTCATACTGACTATGCAGAACTTCCTTCCTTGTCCTGCCTATGTCATTGGTACCTACGTGGACCATGATGACTGGATCCTCCCCCTCCCACTGGACGTTCCTCTCCAGCCCTGAGCAGATGTTCTGAACCCTGGCACCGGGCAGGCAACACAGCCTTCTGGACTCTTGCTCTTTGCTGCAGAGAACAGTCTCAATCCCCCTAACTATACTGTCCCCTACTACCACTTCATTGCTTTTTTCTCCCTCCACTTGAATGGTTTCCTGTACTATGATACCATGGTCAGGTTGCTTATCACCCTGCAGCCCCCACTCTCATCCAAACAAGCTGAAAGAACCTCAAACCTGTTGGACAATCGCAAAGGCTGAGGCTCCTGCATTCCTGCCTTCTGGGACCACTTACCTGCCTCAGCTGCAGCCGCACTCTCCTGTCCCTGACCACTGACCAAATCAGAAGACCCTATCCTAAAGGGTGTGACCGCCTTCTGGTACAAAGTGTCCAGGTAACTTTCCCCCTCCTTGATGGATTGCAGTGTCTGCAGCTCAGCCTCCAGTTCAATGACTCTGAGCCGAAGCTCTTCGAGCTGCAAACACTTACTGCAGATGTGTTTGCCCTGGATCACACTGGCATCCAGGAGCTCCCACTTGCTGCAGCCATGTCTCATCGCCTGTCCTGCCATCCTTAATGTGTTTCAATTAACTACTAAATTATTTTATTCAGTTGTTTATTTTATTTTCCTTTTTATATATTTCCCTGCATAGTGGACCCTTTCATCCTATACAGAATTCTCTCTCCACCTGCGCTTCTCCCTCTGGCCTCTTATCCTCTCTAGATCTTGTCATTGAAAACTGCCAGTGTGATATCGGCCGTCTTAATTTTTCTGCTCCCATTACTCACTCTAACTTACTTCTCTCTGAACTTGAAGCACTCTATTCTCTCAGGTCCATCCCTAATAATATTATTAAATCTGCTAACAAGGGTAGTGTGCCGTTGTTTGGTGATCTAACCTCTACCTAGCGGAGGCTGAATGCTATATCTCTGATACCTCCGATCTACCCCTGGACTGTGACTCTACCATTAAACATTAAGCTATCATTTTCAAGACTGTCATTGACCTCATCTCCTCTGGAGATCTGCTCTTCTTGACTTTCAATTTCATAGGCCACCACCACCACCCCCCCACCCCCCCCTCCCCCCCCAACCTCTCAAACCCCACTTTCACCTCCTTCCCAAGATTCACAAACTGGAGTGCCCTGGTAGACTCATCTTTTCAGTCTGTTCTTGCCCCACGGAAATTATTGATTCCTATCTTGAACACCTCAGTTCAGTCTGTAAGCGTGACCCTGAGCTTCTGGTCGCCTTTCATTTTAATTCTCCACCCCACTCCCACGTGACCTCTCTCTCCTTAGCCTCCTACACTATTCCAGTTCAACAATATCATATCATAATCTCTGACCCCATTTTGTTCAGACAACAGCTTTTAGTGATGATTCTGCTATTCCTATTAACACACTCTCCAGACCCATCTTTTGTCTCTTTATTTGTAATATTGTGTTGTGTTCTTAAGTCTTAATTTAAAGGACAACCACAGACTTTATATTCAGATTCAATACAAATGCTATTTATTCTGTATTGCTGAAAATAGAGACATTTTGTCGAATCTATTCGTCTTGCACTCATCAAAACAATTCGCAAGAATACTAATATAAGGGAAACAACAAATTTATACTGTATGAGAAGAGAGTGCTGATTGGTTGGCAAGTGGACTCTGGTAAAGGCATTGCCATGGAGAATGCACCAGTTTATGGTGACTGACAGTTAACTGCCAAGCTTTGTTTGAAATTTAAACTAGGCAGCTTGACTCTGATTGGTCAAGGTATTGCCCTGAGGAATGAACCAGCGAATGGCTGTCACTTATTTTGTTTAGCTGAAATAGGCGCAATGTGTGTACATGTTCTTTCTGTCTGCAAAGAACAGGGCCCTGTGTATTAATATATGTAGCTTCCAGCACACGCAAATGTGCCACACTGCAAGCTTGACTGACAATCTTAAATTGTTTGTCAGTGTAATATTTAGCAAATGTTGACCAATCGCGGAATCGCATCTAATGTTGGACACTGTGTTTTGAGTTTTGCAAGCACAGGCTGTTTTGGTACAGTCTATACCTTGCCTGTTGCGAACAGTGGCAGGGATATGCTGTTTGATATGATCCACCAGTCTTTGGGATGTACAGCCTATATACCTAGCATCACACTGGCATTGAAATTCATATATCACATTACTCATTTGCATGATAGGCAGAACGTCTTTTTGGCTTGACAGCAGCTTCTCTGTTATTGGCGAACACCACACATGTTGATACTGCATAGTAGCAGCGTGAAACAGCTAGTTTCACCTGTTTCTCAAATTTTTGGGATACATTACCCTTCCAGGGTAATCTGAGGTAGACTGGGCACTTTTCAGGGCTGAAAATGACGGTCTTAGGCTCCTTCATAAGTTTGTGCGATATATAGCGAGAAATGATCTGATCAGGGTAGCCATTGTCATGCAGGATGCCTTTGATTCACCCTATTTCAGCATCAAGCTTGCATGGTGAGCAAAATGGCTCGGGCCCTATTTACAATAAGGCCACTCTTATAGCGCGTGGAACTGTAAGAATCCAAACGCATGTACTAACCAGTAAAGGTAGGTTTGCGGTCGACCTTGGTAGTGAACCCCTTAGCAGATTTCTCAACTAGTATGTCAAGGAAAGGAGCTCATTTGACTGCTCCATTTCAAAGGTGAATTTGAGCGCAAGATGGAGCCCATTAAGATATGTAAGGAAATTATTAAATGCTGCTGTGGATTCAAATAAAGCAAACGTATCATCTACGTATCGGAAATAGGTAAGAGGTAGGAGGTTGGGTGTCATTACCTTGAAGACACATTTCTCATGGAACCCAACAACGATGTTTGCATAAATTTGTTGTTTCTCTTACATTGGTATTCTTGCGAATTGTCCTGATGAGTGCAAGATGAAAAGCTTCAACAAAATGTCTCTATTTTCAGCAATACTCAAGTTTTGTACTACCAAACAACTATTTATTGTCTTACTTAGCTACGTTGCATGATTTCAGATATAGGCGTTTTCCTTGCTGATGTTTCTCTGCTCTCTGTAAACCCATGTGCTGAGCATGTGTCTCAAAAAGGTGTCTCCTATATATATATATGTATGTCTGGTGATGTCATCAGTTGCATCAGTGGCCTGATCTCTTAAAGGTACGCTTTCTTAAAGTTGAAGTCACCATTACACTACATTATATTACACCCTTCTTTTAAATTTAAAGTTTTCCCCTTTTAAAAGATTTACAATTACAAAATTACATTCAACAAACTTGGTTGGACTGAAGTTTGAAACTTGGAGGGGATAGGTTTCAGGCACACCACCCTCAATACCAGGATTGACTTTGAATCCTGTTTTGCATTCACAGGAGGATCTGCATTCGAGATTGCCTTTACGTTCTTAGAATCTGGAGTTAGACCCTTTTCGTTAAATATGTGTCTGTAGAACTTCACTTCTGTAGCTGAAAATTGTACATGTTTTTATTTAGTCACAAACTGTGCACTTTGAGTCGATCTAAGACTGATGTAAATGCTTGCCATGTTCTGCTTGTGTGCTCCTGTATACAATAATGCCATCTGAGACATTCTAGACTCTACTCAGGCCTGTAAATAGTTATGCTACTGCCAATTGAAACATTTTGGAGGCTGTGTTTATTCCGAACATTACCTTCTTAATCCAACTTGGGTACTGAAAGTAATTATGTATCGACTGGATTTGTCTAACTCAAATAGGTGATATCCAGTGGTCACATCTAGGGTACTGAAGATTGTTGACCCATTCATGTCTTCAATTATCTCAACTAGCGCTGGCGGTGGGTACCTTTTATCACTTTGTTGGCCTCTGTCATGTCCATGCAAATTCTTTCTTGTCCTGTGGGTTTAGGGACTACAACAATTGGGCTGATCCATGGTGTTGGCCCTTCTGTCTTTTCAATAATGTTCAACTTTTCCAGTCTGTTCAATTCTTTCTCTATGTCTTAGAATGTGCAGGGTTATGGGGAGAAGGCAGGGGAATGGCACTAGGTGAATTGCGCTTTCGGAGAGCCGGTGCAGACATGATGGGCTGAATGGCCTCCTTCTGTGCTGTAACATTTCTGTGATTCTGATTCTGTGAATGGAATCCTCTTGTGTTTCTGTTGTTTGGTTTGGACTGACTCATCTAAATGGAGCTTGATTTTCTTGTTTTTCACTTTGCCGATGCCTTTGAATAATTGTGGATATTTCTTCAGGATGTCTTCTTTCGTCAGGGAGCTCTGACTTCTGATGGTGTTGATTGCGATCAGTTTCAATTTGCTGGCAGGTTGGAAACTTAACAGATTTCCTTTGCTTGAGTTTACATCATGGAACTCAGTCATGGACCCATGGAAGGATTTGAGAGTAACTTGGATGATCCCTAAGACCGGTAGAGGGATATCTGATCCATAGGAAAAGATTTCAAACATCATCTTGCTCAATTGCAGTTTCTGTTTTCTTTATAACTTGTGGAATGTCAAGGCATCCATCAGATTGACTTTTGCTACTGAGTCAATTACTGCAGAGATTGCCGAATTGCCTATGAACACATTACACATGGGCAGGTGTCGGTACTTGTGGTTGTGAGCAACAAAAATCTACTCTTGTGCTGCAAAGATGTAATCTCCCTTCTGGCATTCAACTCTATTAATGTCTTCTGCAGGCTTCGATTTGCATACTCTTGCAAAATGTCTCATTTTTCCGTAGTTTATCTGTGTGGTTCGCCATCTCGTAAATCCCTTTTTTAAATGGCAAATGTGTTCAGTTTTCACCCTTTTTAATAATTAATTTATGGCTGCATCACTTTTATTTTCATTTTTTTAACATGCAAAATGTTCCTTTTCCTGTTCCAGCCCAGGTTTTCCTTTTGTTCCAGACTACTCTTTCTCTCTGATCCAGTCCTGTTTTTTTCTGGACTTTTTTTTGCCTTGTTTGCTTAACCTTGGAACCTTCTATGCTTCGTCTTTTCTTCTTTTTTTTCTGCTGGTTGCCAGAAGTTGTTGTGTTTTGCTGTGTTCTTAAGTCTTCATTTACATGGCAGCTGCAGGCTTTATATTCAGACATATTCTCTCTCCGCAGATGCTGCCTGACTTACTGAGTAATTCCAGCATTTTCTGTTTTTATCACAGTTTTGAGCATGCTTGCCAATCCTCCGCAATGTCATGGTTGGAAGAGTTGTTGGCATTTAAGTCAGGCTTCCATATTTATGGATGGTAAGAGGCAGATATCCATAGGAACTGGAAAAAAGAGGTCACTAATTCATGGGATTGGTTAACAGCAAACATCCACACTTTAGTGTCCAGTGCTGAGTGTTGGTCATTTAAAATCAGGCCTAATACATCATTAGGTTTATTTCTGAAATGCAACTCTGAAAATTATTTTCTGCAGTGTAATAAGATATAGAAAAGAGTCTGAAACACACAGTAGTTTACCATATTCTGTAGGTTATTTGAAATTATGGACAGGATTTTACTGACAACCACTGAAGTCCCAACATCAGGATTTAAAGCGGGTGGAGGAAGTGAGAATATGATATTGTCGGGGCCGTCCAATTAGCGGTCAGCAGGCGTGGGAGCCAGCCAGTTAGGAGGTGCGTGCAAATCAGGTGCCATCTTTAAAAGGCAGCCAGCCGTAGTTTTAAAGGCAGCAGCCCCAGAAGAAACTGACAGGGAGCCCTGGCAACTGGGGAGATTGGGAAATGGTAGAAGGTAGAGCAAGAGTGGCATCCAGGTTCTCTGATGCCTTCCTGAAAGTGCTCCTCCAGGTGGCACGGACTCAGAGGGATGTCCTTTTCCCTCTGGATGGGAGGAAGAGACCAGCTTAACAGACAATAAGGGCATGGATGGAGATAGCGGAGGAGGTGAGCAGCCGTGGGGTGATCCCACGTACGTGGCTGCAGAGGATCAATGATGTAATATGTTCTTGCAAGGTGATTGCAGCACATAATAAGCTTTCAGCCTTAAATATGACTAAAGATGAGTATGAATTTGGAGAAAGGTGTGCCCACCCAGTCAGTTGCAATGCTCCAGGCAGCAGCATTGGCTGCTAGATGCATGCTAGCCTCTCTGTGGAGGACACTGGTCAGTCAGAGCTGACCCCTGCACTGCCATTACTGAATGGCTGCATGTGGGTAGCATCCTCTGGTGCCATGGTTCACAGTTAGGCTGCCACCAACATAGGTGTGGTGTATAGCTATGATCGAGTAACAATGTATAGTGATATGTTTGCAGGAGAAGAGAGTTCACAATGCATGAGAAAGAGCAAGAACTGAAGGCAGCGTCCCATATATGGTGATCCTCATGCCAATGGAGGAAGAGGCATTGGAGCTGGGAGGCATGTAGGCAGGGCAGGCAATCGCTGATGGTGCAATGGGTGTGGTGTCCCGAGAGAGTCAGTAGCCTAATGGGTGGGCACAAGAGACCCTCTGATGAGCACAAAGCATTGTGCTTGTGTGTGCACCACTCATCACATAGAGCTCCAGATGATGAATAGTCAGGAGGATGTGTTGGGATGCGCATTGCCCTCTTATCATCCTTCTATCTCTTACAGGTTATGGACAAGAACAGGCTGCTGTAAAGCCTGCAGGATAGCCTTCCACCTCTGAGGAGGAGGAGAAGACCTCAGAGAATGTAGTGTCACATTATTCCCCTGCACCTTCCAGATACTGTCATATTGAGGAACAAAGGGGTCTTAGTCTGGTGAGCACAGCACAGACGTGCCTGAGCAGCTGATGGAGGCAATAACAGTTGTGGCCACTCACACTTGGTTGACTGTGGGAGGGCCTGGCGATGCTCAGCTTCAGGCTGATGACATACCTCTGGAGTTATCAACAAGGTGGCAGATTCTGGAGCTGCAGCATGAGGTGTGTGAACATCTGGCAAAGCTTGCAGAGGTTTTGTGTACCCATGCACGAGTGATTGAGTAGTCCATCCAGGCTATGAGTGCAGCCATGTCTCTGGCATGTGCGCGTATGGCATCCTCAATTGAGAGAGTGGTGACCCTCATGGATAGCCATATCCAGCACACAGTGGATGCTGGAGATGGGCGCGGAACTGCATGCCATCACCATGAGCTCTATGGAGCAATGGCTGGGTGAGAGGGGTACGCGATGCCTGAAGTCATCGTGAGGCGCTCAAAATCTTCGGGTAAGCAGGGAGGGAGAGGTGTAAACTAAAAAAGTAGAGGAGTGGCAGCCTGAAGCACCTGAGGACTTTTCTCAGGGCATTCCTATCTTGGACAGCAGATGCTCATCCCCTCTGACATGACACCAACGCTACAGGAAGCTGTGATGATAGAGGTGGCTCCTGCACTTGTACAGAGGCCCCCAATGTGCGGGACCCTCAACGCCTCAGGCAACTAGAGGACAACCACCTTGGCCATCAAAAGTCATGGAGCAGAAAAGTCAGCAGCCTGCCTCCACCTCAGCTGAGTGGGAAGGGGTAGCACCATGTAGGAGCACTCGCAAGCTCGTAAGAAAATCCACCTAGTTGCACTTGGGTTTCACGGGGTTATATTGCGTAGTTTGATGTCATCTTTCTATTTATTAGTCTTTAATGAAATCTGAAATGCTGCACCACCAAAAGAATCCTTTATTCATATGTCCACTACTGGGCCTTTAACAGTTCGATGGCTCTTGCAAAGGATGCGAACGGAAGGACCACACCACTTGAGGTCAGTGCAATCACATGCCGTGGCCTGGTGTGATGATGGGTCCAGTGAACTGGTAAGGGCATTCAATGAAAGAGCAAAGGGGCAATAAAAGGTAGAAGATTCATTTGATTGGGTGTGAAAAGAAGGCTCATAAGAAATGTGTCGGTGTTAGTGAGTCATGAACCTTTCTTGCACATATCTTATTGCGCCTTGCCTGCAGTCCCTTGGGCTCTTCATCATTTTCTGCCTGGTCAGCAGTCCCCGAGAATTCGTCATCCTCAGAGGAGACATTGTGCTCCAGGATGCCCTCATTGTTCAAAGCTTCTCCCCTCTAGTGCCAGGTTGTGCTGAGCACAGCACACCACAGTGATATGTGAGACCCTTGCTGGGGCATACTGAAGGGCTCCACCAGATCTATCAAGGCATCTGAACCACATCTTCAGAAGCCCTATGGCCTGCTCGATGGTTGCTCGAGTTGTCCTGTGGCAGCTGTTACATCTCTCATCCGCATCTGTGCTGGGGTTCCACACAAAGAGCCATGTCTTCACTGGGTAGAACCTTGTCATTAGCATTCATCCTTGAAGGCGTGCAGGGGCCTGAAAAGGTCAGGCACCTGGGACTGCCTTAGCATGTAGGCGTTGTGACAGTTTCCTGGGAACCATGCGCAGACCTGAAGGATCCACTTGTGGTCGTAGACCAGTTGTACATTGAATGCATGGTAGTCTTTCCTGTTGATGAAGGCTGGTGCCTGAGGTGTGGGAGCCTTGATGGTCACATGCGTGCGGTCGATAACACCCTGCACCTGGGGAAATCCAGCAATGCCCTGAATCCTACAGCCCTCTCAGCCTGACTGTCTGGATCGATGCTAAACTGCATGTATTTGCCGGCCCTCTTGAACATGGTATTGGTAACCGTCCTGTTGCAGCTGTGAGCCGCAGACTGGGAGATCCTACAGATGTCTCCAGAAGGTCCCTGGAATGATCCTGAGGTGTAGAAATTCAGTGCCATGGTGACCTTCACCACCATAGGCAATGGGTGCCCACCACTTCTCAGTGGGCTCAGACCCTCCTCCATCAAGGCGCACAGCTCGGTAACTGCCTCCCTTGAGAGGGGCAGACTTTGGCAACACTGCTGCTATGACATTTACAGGACCATCATGACGGTAGACCCTCTCTGGTGAGTAGCTTAGTACAAGAAGCTGGCTTTGTTCCCCTCTGCGCCCTCCTCATCCATGCCCCCTTCCACCCTCATGATCCTGCTCCCATTGGCTGCAGCTCTCTCCCTCTCTGGTCCTCCCCTTTGGAGGTCTCAAAGCATAAATGAATGAATCCCATTGCAAATTGCTGCCCTCACTTCTCAAGGCTTACCGCCCCCTCCTTCCTCTGTACACTTAAGTGGCAAGTTAGAGAGGACACTGAACCAGAATGCCTCTGTTGTGCTTGCCATGTTTGGCTAGCCTCAGATTGCTACTGCTGCTGTTTACTCACTATCACCCTCCCTACAATGCCACGCTACCTCTCGCAATGGTTGCCGAATGCAGCCAAGACTGGCCTTTTGCTGAGCTTTTGTCTCCTTATAGCTGGCGAGGCTCTGATCTCTGTTGTTCTCATGGCCCCTCGCAAAATTGTAAAAAGCTGGTAAAATCGCCATCAATTGTCTGTTTAACAGGCTTAATTACATTCCTGCTGCCTTCAAGCATGGCCTCCTACTGCTAGCCCGGCCGCCTCTGGAAATATCCACTAGTGCTGTAAGCACATCTGATTTCCCTCCTGACGCCATGCACCGCCATTTTGCCGCTCCTCCTGCCTGCCAGCCCATCTCCACTGTGCTGACAAAGTTCTGCCCTATATTTTGGATTCTTCAAAGTACTACGTGAACTTTGCTTGTAACCATCCTGGCTTCCATTTTCCTTTCCAGAGTGGCTAGTCAGTATAGTCATCTTATAGGCGGGAGACATTGCAATGTATCTTCCCCTCTAAAAAAAAAAAATAACATCCTATGCAGTACTGATCATGAGCTGTTTGCTGAATTATAAATATGTTTACTCACTGATAATTTAAAGGAGGATGCATATGACTGAAAATGATACAAATGCGATAATTTCCAGATCTCAGCCTAGCCAGTTTGGAAGAGGGAACGGGCAAAGATTGCTGAGCAGGGAGAAACATTCTGGATAGGGAGGAAAGGGAAAAATCCCCAGTTAATCTCTCTCAACTCCCAATGGCTGATTGCAATTCTAACAAGAAGTTAGAAGGGATATCAGGGCAATTCCAGCTTTTGGAAGGCTGGAAGCTCGGGACATGACTTTCTTATCACCTTGTTACCCCCCCACCCCGCCCACCTCGGTATTTGTGCCTATAATGGGAATAGCTCAAAATTGCTCTTAGTCTGGGAAGAGATTCCAGGTTCTGATAAAGGGTCTGTACCATAAACACTAATCTATTTTTCTCTTTCAAATGATGAATGGATGCTGTGCATTTCCCATATTTTCTGTTGGCTCCTCATCACCCTGGTAAGCTTTCTTTCATGCAGCACCAAATTAAGCATGGCATTGTGTTGCTTTTGAAAGCCCATCCAGCATACCTGTCAGTGAGATATTCACATATTGTAATGTAACCAGACGTTTGCAGGCACAGCTGTCTTTGGGAAGAGCAGCCTCCAACAACAACATTGGCCAAAGTGAGGGAAGCCATTTGTCTTAGCAGATGTGGGAATGCAGGTTCCAGCAGGAGTGCATGCTGCACCTCCCCGACAGCCCTCTGCTCTTCTTCCTCTTCCTCTGAACTGATCAGCTCAGATGCAAACCCTCGGGTGGCAATAAAAGAAACACAGTGCACAAAATACAAGTAGTGCCTTTAAAAAAGCCTAATGCACTTACCTTTAAAATCTGCAGGCCTTTTACAAGTTCCCTCAGGTTTTCCCCATGCCTTTTCCCTGCCAGATTTCCACAGTTGTCTTGCAAACTCAGTTCCAGAAATTGGGCAATGAATGACACACCTAATTGGTCCTCTTGCATCGTCGGGATGTGACCGGTGTGCTGCACGCACTCATCACACCCAGAGAGACAATGTACTGGTTGCAAAGAAGAGGAAAATTAACTGGCAGGGAGCTGCTGTTAGGCCTATGGAAAATCTGAGGGGGAGGAGATCAGGTGGGGGGGGGGAAGATATTGTCTTGGAGGGTTGGGATTGCAAGTTGAGTGATGTCCAGCAGTGAGCTGCTGTCGCAATGTGGAGCCAGGAAGGGTACCCAGTTCTTCAGGGATGTAAATATTGTTTTAAAATTGCCTTTTAGGTGGCTGCCTTAGGTGGTCCCTTTAAAGACCATTGATTTGGCAGCTTCAGGCCCCAGAAAACTGCATGCAAGCCTTTGGTCACCTGTGCTAATGTCACCTTCAATGGCTCAATGTCAAATTTTATTTGAGTAAGCTCTCGTCAAGCACCTTGGGATGTTTCATTTCATTAATTAGGCTATATAAGTGCAAGTTGTTGTTGTATTTTGAATTCTGCTTATACTATTTCTGGTACGGCATTCCATGTCCGAACATTAAAATAAATTTTCCAAACTTCTTCCTTTGCTCTTTTGCCGATGATCCTAAATGTATACACACTGGTTACCAACTCACTGACCAATGTTGTCCGAAGATAACAAGCAAAGTAATATAAACAGAAAATGCTGGAAATACTCAGCAGGTCTGGCAGCATCTGTGGTGAGAGAACAGAGTTAACGTTTCAGGTCTGTGACCTTGCATCAGAACCAACAATGAACTAAAGGACCAATTACACAAAAACCAAGGCAAAAGCAATAAATGTGTTGACTTCCATCTTCAACATCAGAAGAATTCAAACTACTACATTCAAGTTGTTGGATGCAAAAGCAGTTGAGTTGCTAATCTGTTCTCTGGCACTCAAAGCTCTAGTTGCTCATTGAACAAGGTCACTATGGATGAGCAAAGGTTCTGTTGCTGTGCAACTATTAACAGTTTCATAAATCAGATGCAGAGTAGTGCAGGGGAAAGGGGGAATTACAACTTCTAATTCCACCCCCCCCCCCCCCACACCTGCCGCCCCAAGTGAACTGAATTGGAATTTGATTTGTACCTGCAAGGCAATAATCCTCCCTAGATCTGGCCGACTGCAGAGCTGCTTTACATACTATTACTTTGCACAGTGAAACTCAGTCCCTTAATATCACATTACTGCACCAAACTAGGGAGTTGCAAACTTCCTTTACATGGCATTAATCCATGAATGAAAAACAATTGGCACTCCATTTCTGTCAGTACGTATGGGTTTCATTTCCAATCCGTCAAAAATCAGATATGCTGTACAGCAGCCAATTGCATTCAATCCACAAGTGAGCAAGGCTCAGGGAGGAGTATATCTTAATATTGAAAACAATCCTAATATGCTTAGGGCCAGAGTCTGTTTAGATAAATGATTGCTTAAATTTATTTGCAAATTCTATCTGTTCTTGAGAAAACTGTTATTAACATTTAATAATGAAAAATAAAGATTTTCAGTCAATCTGGAGAGATATTTGTTTGTTGGAGATTAGCCATTTCATTAGTTTGCATTGATCAGATTTTGTTCTGTGTATTTGTTCTCATTGAGAGGCATTAGATGCTGAGAGCCTTAAGCACCTCAAGTTTAGCATGATTGGATGCAGAGTAAAACTTCATCTCTCTTTGGCCTCCTTATCTCGCGAGACAATGGATACGCGCCTGGAGGTGGTCAGTGGTTTGTGGAGCAGCGCCTGGAGTAGCTATAAAGGCCAATTCTAGAGTGACAGACTCTTCCACAGGTGCTGCAGAAAAAATTGTTTGTCAGGGCTGTTACACAGTTGGCTCTCCCCTTGCGCTTCTGTCTTTTTTCCTGCCGACTGCTAAGTCTCTTCGACTCGCCACACTTTAGCCCCGCCTTTATGGCTGCCTGCCAGCTCTGGCGAACGCTGGCAACTGACTCCCACGACTTGTGATCAATGTCACAGGACTTCATGTCGCGTTTGCAGACGTCTTTAAAGTGGAGACATGGACGGCCGGTGGGTCTGATACCAGTGGCGAGTTCGCTGTACAATGTGTCTTTGGGGATCCTGCCATCTTCCATGTGGCTCACATGGCCAAGCCATCTCAAACGCCGCTGACTCAGTAGTGTGTATAAGCTGGGGATGTTGGCCGCCTCGAGGACTTCTGTGTTGGAGATACGGTCCTGCCACCTGATGCCAAGTATTCTAAGGAGGCAGCGAAGATGGAATGAATTGAGACGTCGCTCTTGGCTGACATACGTTGTCCAGGCCACGCTGCCATAGAGCAAGGTACTGAGGACACAGCTTGATGCACTCGAACTTTTGTGTTCCGTGTCAGTGCGCCATTTTCCCACACTCTCTTGGCCAGTCTGGACATAGCAGTAGAAGCCTTTCCCATGCGCTTGTTGATTTCGGCATCGAGAGACAGGTTACTGGTGATAGTTGAGCCTAGGTAGGTGAACTCTTGAACCACTTCCAGAGCGTGGTCGCCGATATTGATGGATGGAGCATTTCTGCCGTCCTGTCCCATGATGTTCGTTTTCTTGAGGCCGATGGCTAGGCCAATTTTGTTGCAGGCAGCCGCAAACCTGTCAATGAGATTCTGCAGACACTCTTCAGTGTGAGATGTTAATGCAGCATCGTCAGCAAAGAGGAGTTCCCTGATGAGGACTTTCCGTAGTTTGGTCTTCGCTCTTAGACGGGCAAGGTTGAACAACCTGCCTCTTGATCTTGTGTGGAGGAAAATTCCTTCTTCTGAAGACTTGAACTTCATCTACTCTTCCCTAATAATGTGCCTCAGCTGCAGCCTTAGTTGAGCACCCCTTATTTCACCAGTGTTTACATTTTTCATTTCCCACAGTCGCCATCCTGCAACTTCTCCGAGTGAGATTGCCAGGCTAAAGAAAGTTTTAGGCTGTGGGCTGTGAGAAACTGGATTCAAGTGGCCATCAGTCTTGGTTTGAATTGAATCCAAATGCCAGAGATTGGAGGCCAATGCTAAACCAAAGCATCACCTAGTCATACTGATTGGCAAAAACATTTGTTTTAATTTCATACCATCAAGGCTTTGGTCATTAAAGAGAAATTATCACTTATCAAAGTGTCCTTTACTGTTACTAATAAACTAAGGTTGGATTTACTTTGAAATCTGCCAAAATTTAGCTACCATTTGCTGCTATAAATCTGTCTAATTGTGCAGTCCAAATTAGCGCCAGCACAAACAAGCGACAATGCCACTAATGGTTTGGAATTCATAACTGGATCTCCTCATTCAGATCTAATCATTCCCCAAAGTGAGAGCTATGTAGATTGTGTGCACTGAGCGTGTGCGATCTGAAGGAAGTTGATGAATGCACAGTAACATTATCAACAAAAGAGTGGAGAATCCAATGATGAGAAAGTCATTGATGTAAAGATGGAACACAGTCGGAGAAAGGATAGTGTACTGAGGTTGCCCGGAGTTAGTTGGAAAAGTGTCAGCGGATGAGTCATCAACCATAATGCAAATACAGCCATTGGCAGGGATCAGCTCCAAAAACCCCTTCCTCCCAATATACGTGTTTTGGTGATCCTCAAATCTAGAATGCTGAGCCTTCATCCCCACCCTCCCCCTAACCGCCCCCCACCCCCGTCCAGTACTCACCACTGACCTCAAAGAAAGCTGTTCACAAAGATGTTGCGATCTCTGTGGCATGGATTTCCCCTTTCCTGATGCCAGTTTGAATCTGTTGCCAAGTCAGGGGAATCACCCGGCCTTCAGCAACAGTGATATCGCCAAGAGGTTAGGCAGCCAATCACATTGAAGTATTCTCACAGACAGCAAACCAGGAAGTAAAATGCACAGAATTTTTCACTTTTAATTAAAATCTTACAGAGAGCAGAATAAATGATTAGGACAAACATATGGTATTAAGGTAGAATCTGAAATATGATAAAATTTTAAAAATATATTTTATTTTAAAGGTGTGATTTTTTGTCATAATGGAGAAATTTGACATTCCACAAACATAAAATTAGTTTTTCAAGGATAGTGAGGCTATTCATCAGTATTTATGAAGTTAGTATGTCATTAAAAACCTAGTTACACATCATTCAACAAGGTGTAACCTTTTCAAGGGTTTCTACAGCGAGACTAATAGTGTAAAAGTGGAAATTTTTGTCAGTTCAGTGATTTCTACTTGATTGCAATCTGGGGGAGTGCTTCAACAGTGCTCCCTTTAGGAAAGCATAGAATCACTGACAGCATTTTTTGGATTTCTGCATTTAATTGCACATGTGCAGACTCCAGAAGTTTCTGTCAGTTTCAGAGGAGTAATGACAGTGAAGGCTGACAGTTTCATTGTCATTACTGCTGCAAAGTCTGAGCCATTAATTCTTCTTACTTTCACTTGAGTGAATTTGTTTACAAGATAATCCATGCCTCAAAAACTAGTATTCTATCACAAGTGCCTTAAATACACACAGATGTTTTGGCAAGAATCACTATTATAAAAGACATATCATTTGTCTTTTTCTCAAATTATATATTCTCTGTAAAAATTAAACTTTCACCAGGGTGGAGGAAGGAAGGCTTTATTAGGTTCTGACAATTCTCTCAGCTGGTTAATTTCAATTGTCTCCTCGCTGTATATTCCAATTATTGTTTGCCTGTCTCTCACACCTCTGTAGGATTATTTCTTGTGGTTCTGTCGTGCTGTCTTATTCTGAGTAATGAATTGCATTGTTCTTGCAGACACTGCAATAAACAGGCATGTTACACAGAGAAGGTGCTGATACTCCACTAATCCTTTTGCAGATCTTCCTGACCCAACCAAGTGCTCTTGACTTATTTGTTGACTGCTGCAATATTCATGTGTACAGTGAGCTGCCTAACATTGTCTTCCTTTTACTGGCCTTTCTTTGTCTTTATGTGGAGTTTAGTGCGGTCCTTGTTTTTAGACAAGTAATGGATAGCATTTAAAGAATTAATACTGTTATGGGCGGCTAGGCGATGGTGTGACTGGTTTCTGCTGTTCACCTCCCAACTGACCACAGTCACTGTTTTTGTGTTACTTGTGTTTCAACCCCTGTGCTTTAATGGCCAAATGAACAGACAGTGGCAGGTTTTCTTGTAGGTTTTAAACAGAAAATTAACTATTAAACAATATTCATTCCTTGAAATTTTGCAACACCACTCATGCATGCATTCACTCTAGCATGCAATCTCGAGAAGATAGAAGGTATAGGGTAGGAATTCAAGGTGTAAAAGTCTATTGTTTTAGGGAAAACCTGTTGGATCCTCTTGGAAGGTGAATTTTACAGTGGCAGGCCTGGCTGCTGGTTGTCTTATAATTGCTGGACTGTTGCAGCCTTCTGGCAGCGCACTTTGGTTTGAAGATGGTGCTGATGGTTTTGTTCAATTCTCACAGGCGGAAGAGCAGATTTTACAAAGGCACTCTCTCATCTCTGCTGTAGCTGCTTTCCAATTTGTGTTGGCTCGAACTGATCTCTCTCTCTCTCTCAGCCTTTCTAGAATTCAAGATGGTTTTAGATATTTTTCATGTGGCTGAGGAGAGACCCAACTGATCTTGATGTCTGAAGTTCTGTACTGGCAAGACCTCCTTTGTTCCTCAAAATGATTATCTTTTAAGGTGAATTTGCAAGTGTTAGTTCTGCCCATGTGACTTTAAGTTGCAGTTCTTGCTGGGCTGCACAATTGCCTTTTGATGGCCCCATTTTGAGGATATGAGGGCTGTTCACATCCCATTGTGGTGAAGGTTAGTTGGCGACATAAAGTCTGCGGAAGGCCTTTGTCTTTGTTTTGAGTATAGCCCACATCCATGTGTGAGTATCTGTCTTATTTCGGGTTGATTGGTTTTCAGTCTTAGCAGACAATGGATATGGATTACAGCGCAGGAGTTGGTATGAGTCCATTTTGTTGACAGCCAATGTACCAATCTTTTAAAGTTGTTCTAATTTTTATAACTTTTCAGTTTGTTTCTGTATTTTCATTGCTACAATTCTCATGAATGTGACAATACATAATTTGCAACAAATATATGTTCCTACAAGGCACAAAAACCCCACAGAAAATGTAGTCCAACCGTGGCTAACAAGAGGTTAAAGATAGTATCAGATCAAAAGAAGATGCTTATAATGTTGCCAAAAAGAAGAGTAAACCTGAGGATTGGGGGGATTTTAGAATTTAGCAAAGGAGGACTATGAAGTTGATAAGGAAAGAGAAAAGAGAATATGAGAGTAGACTAGCAAAAGACATAAAAACAGATTGTAAATGTTTCTATAAGTATGTAAATAGGAAGAGAATACTGAAAGTAAATGTGGGCTCATTAGAGGCAGGGACTGTTGACATTATAATGGGGAATATGGAAATGACAGAGACATTAAATAAAATACTTTGTATCTGTGTTCACTGTTCACACAAAAAACATGCTGGAAGTAATAAGGAACCAAGGGTCCAGCGAGAATGAGGAACTTAAAGAAATGAGTATAAGTAGAGAAATAGTACTGGAGAAATTAATGGGACTAAGTGGTGACAAATCCCCGGGCCCTGACAACTTGCTTCCTATTGTTTTGAAAGATGTAGCTGCAGGGATAGTGGATGCATTGGTTTTGATCTTCCAGAATTCCTTAGCTTCTAGAACAATTCCCAAGGATTGGAAGGTAAACATAACCCTACTATTTAAGAAAGGAGGAAGAGAGAAAATGGGGAATTATAGGCCAGTTAGCCGAACATCAATAGTAGGCAAAATGCTAGAATCTATTATTAGGGGCGTGGTAACAGGGCACTTAGAAAATCATAATATGTTTAAGCAGAGTCAACATGGATTTATGAAAGGGAAATTGTGTTTGACAAATCTGTTCGAGCTATTTGAGGATGTAATAGGATAGTTAAGGGGGAACCTGTGGATATAGTGTATTTGGATTTTCAAAAAGTATTCCACAAGGTGCCACACAAGGGGTTATTTATACAAAATTAGGACTCATGGTTGGGCGTAACATATCAGCATGGATTGAGGATTGGTTAATGGACCAAAAACAGAGGGTAGGAATAAACGGGACATTTTCAGGTTGGCAGGCTGTAACTAGTGGGGTACCGCAAGGATCAGTACTTGGGTCTCAGCTATTTAAAATCTATATTAATGACTTAAATGAGGGGACTGCATATATTATATCCAAGTTTGCTGATGGTTTACTTTCCCACTTAACTTTATATCATGAGGAAGACACAAAGAGGCTGCAGAGAGATATAGACAGGTTGGTTGAGTGGGCAAAAATATAGCAGATGGAAAGAACATTGTGGCGAAGTATCATGTTATCCACTTCGGTAGGAAAAATAAAAAAGCAGAATAATTTTTTGAATGGTGAGAGACTGGGAAATGTTTGCATTCAGAAGGAGCTGGGTGTCCTTGTACATGAATCATAAAAAGCTAACATGCAGGTACAGCAAGCAATTAGGAAGGCAAATGCTATGTTAGCTTTCACTACAAAGGGATTGCAGAATAAGAGTAAAAAAAATCTTACTATAATTATACAGGGCAAGGCCATATCTGGAATACTGTGTGTAGTTATGGCCTCTTTACCTTTGGAAGGACATACTTGTCCTAGAGGGAATACAACGAAGGTTCACTAGACTGGTTCCAAAGATGACAGCATTCTCCTCTGAGGAGAAATTGAGTAGACTAAGTCTATATTACCAGGAGTTTAGAAGAATAAGAGGTGATTTAATTGAAGCATACACAAAATTCTTAAGGGGCTTGACAGGGTAGATACTGAGAAAATGTTTCCCCTGGCTGGGGTATCTAGAACACTGGGTCACAGTCTCAAATGAAGGAGTCTACCATTTTGGACTGAGATGAGAAGAAATTTCTTTACTCAAAGGGTTTGAATCTTTGGAATTCTCTACCTCAGAGCTGTGGCTGCTCAGTTGTTGAGTGTATTCAAGACAGAAGTAGATAGATTTTTGGATACTGAGGAAATTAAGGCATATGGGGATGATGTGAGAAGGAGGTATGATCAGCCATGATCTTGCTGAATGGCAGAGAAGGCTCGAAGGGCCAAATGGACTACTCCTCCTATTTCTTATGTTATGTTCTAGTGTGGCTTAAGAAGTCTTTCTGTTGCCATATGCTCTTTCACTTTTTGGCATTTCTATAAAAAAAATTCTTCTCCTGCCCCTCTCTCCATGTAACAGTAGCTCTGCCCAAGAAGATGAAAGGCAATCTGTCCTCAATATTTTTCCAAGGTTGTTTCTCAGCTGATGATTAGTTGCCTGGGGACAACTTTTCCAATGATATCCCATGCCTTCCTGTAAGGGGGTTCTTGACCTTCACTACTGGCACCCTCCGCAACTCCCTCCCTAAAATTGGAAAATTCATTTCTGTTGAGGAATGGTGGATGTTGTACTTCTTAAAGCAACAGGCATGGTTGCTAAAGGAATTATTCTGAAACTTAGACATTAGAGCTCCAAAACTTATCTGACTACATAAGATCCAAATTAACTTCTCTACTGACATAAAAATAGTAACTGACAGTAACTACTGGCTAACAACATCACAGGAGTGGTTAAAAATACTAAATTAGAGGTTAGAGAGGGCGCTAACTGGCTCCAACAAAAGAGAGAGATGGAGACATTTCCAGTGTCCAATCCCTCTTAGCTCAGTGATTGAAGTTGTGTCTGGTATCCAGCAGAGGGTGCTAGTGGGTGTAGATGGCAAGTCTACAGCAGGGTCTGGGGTGTGGAACCCTGGATCAGTAGGAGCTGTATAATTACAGCAGTCTGTATCTGTCCCAATGTAGAGGAGAAATGGCTAATTTAAACACAAATACAAGTAAAGAATGTGTAGCCGAATTTGCATCCTTGCCATGTAAGCATATCAAAGTCCACATTGACCATGTGACTGGTCCAGGAAATAAACAGCTGTGTCCTTCTGCCAGTCAGTACAATAGACACATGTGCCCTGGGACTGGTCAGTAGTACATGCACACCCAACTTGGGAGTGAGAATCACAGAAGTATCCAACCTGAGAGTGAGAATCACAGCCACATCTAAGCTAGGAATGGTCAGTACTGCATGCACATTCAATTTGGGAGTAGTCAGTACCATGGACACAGGTAGTCCATAAATGCTGAATACGGGAGATGCAGGGGATTTGGAAACTGGTAAGACTGTTAATCTGGTCAGAACAGTCTGAATGTTACTTTATGTTATCAGTCATCACTAACTAAAATGAAGCACAAAACAATTTGAAATCCCTGTTTGGAAGAGCAGCTGAACTTTGCTGAAATAGAAATCCTCCGTAAATACAATTTATCAATTGTGAACACATGATGCATCGCAAGGCTCCTTTAGCAAACTAGTAACCTTGCATCAAGGTTGGATGAAGAGACTTCCCAGTGTAGTAACCCTGCTGTCATTCGGTGCTATTCCATGGCCTCAGTGCTGTATGTTGCAATTATTGTTTTAATTACATCATATTATAGTCTCCTGGCTAATTTAATTTAAAAAAACCTTGAGAATTTTAGCAATTCCTGGGAATTGACCAGTTCCAACGCGAGATAACAGTGTTAACCAACCCTCGTGCTAAGAAATTATTTTCTTTTTCTCTTGTTGTACTTACATCATTAATAATTCAGACTTGCATAACAGAAGCAATAGATTTTCTGTTCCTTTGGGAATTGTGAGGTTTATTTCTATATTTGTTCCTTATGGATCTGTATGATCCTCATTTGGGCTCTCCCGTGGATACTGCACTGTGAATTCTGTTTTACGGCTGTTTTAACTGCTAAATGCTCAGCTGCCATTTTTCTTCTGCATTCTTCATGAAACAATAGAACATCTGAGTATATCTTATTATCCAGAATCATTTAATATGCATCTGCAAACCCACCAACATCTGGCAGAGTTTATGTCTGACTAATTTTATACAAGTAGTGTACTTTAAAATGGTCATAATGTTTTTTTAGAATAAATTCCCAAAAGCCTATTGGGAGCAACACAATAATAGTTAAGTACGTTGGAAGGAAAACTGCATTACAACCTAATTGTATGAAGTGCACTTGGCATTTTAAACAAATGTAGCTGGTACTGTGTAAAGACTGATGGTGATTCAGGTACATAGAAGAACATAAGAAATAGAAGCAGGAGTAGACCATACAGCCCCTTAAGCCTGCTCCGCCATTTAGCATGATCGTGGCTGATCTTCTGTCTCAAATCCATTTTCCTGCCTGTTCCCATATCCCTTGATACACTGAGAGACCAAAAATCTGTCTATCTCAGCCTTGAATATACTCAATGATGTAGCATCCACAACCCTCTGAGGTAGACAATTCCAAAGATTCAAAACTCTCTGAGTGAAGAAATTTCTCCTCATCTCAGTCCGAAATGATCGGCCCCTTATCCTGAGACTGTGCCTCCATGTTCTAGATTCCGCAGCCAGGGGAAACAACCGCAGTGTCTACCCTGTCAAGCCCCTTCAAAATCTTTGATGTTTCAATTAGATCACCTCTCATTCTTCTAAAAACTCCAGAGAGTATAGACCCAATTTACTCAGCCTCTCATCATAGAACAACCCTCTTATCTCAGGAACCAATCGAGTGAACTTTTGCTGTACTGCCTCCAATGCAAGTATATCCTTCCTGAGATATGGAGATGAAAACTGTGCATAGCACTCCAAGTGTGGTCTCACCAAAGCCCTAAACAATTGTAGCAAGCCTTCCTTATTCTTCTACTCCAATCCCCTTGCAATAAAGGCCAATATGTCATTTGCCTTCCTAATTGCTTGCTGTATTGGCATGCTAAATTTCTGTGTTCCTTGTACAAGTACATCCAGGTCTCTCTGAACATCAAAATTTAGAAGTTTCACACTTTAAAAAATATTCTGCTTTTCTATTCTTATGACCAAAATGAATAACCTCACATTGATTCACATTATAATCCATATGCCAACTTGTTGCCCATTCACTTAACCTGTCTATATTTATTTGCAGCCTCTGTGTGCCCTCCTTACAGTTGACATTCCCACCTAGCATTCCTACCATACATATTGCATAAAGAACCTGCATAGTGCTTTGTTTGGGGATAGGCATTGCAACTGGATAAATGGTGCATATCTCCTATTGGAACAGAATCTATCAGAGCTGCCAAATGATTGAAAACAAGCTGCTCCATCACCAAGAAAGCTTATCCTTTGCATGTTGTTTTGCACTGGTCCTGTAATTCCTGGGGGAGAGGATGGGAAAAACAGATATATCATCTGCTGGGGGATCCGAAACATGGGTTGGATCCAGGATTTAAAAAAAAATTCATTCATGGGATGTGGGCGTCGCTGGTTAGGCCAGCATTTATTGCCCATTCCTAATTGCCCTTGAGAAAGTGGTGGTGAGCTGCCTTCTTGAACCACTGCAGTCCATATGGTAGGTACACCCACAGTGCTGTTAGGAAGGGAGTTCCAGGATTTTGACCCAGCGACAGTGAAGGAACGGCGATATCGTTCCAAGTCAGGATGGTGTGTGACTTGGAGGGGAACTTGCAGGTGGTGGTGTTCCCATGCATTTGCTGCCCTTGTCCTTCTAGTTGGTAGATGCTGCAGGTTTGGAAGGTGCTGTCCAAAGAGCCTTGGTGCATTGCTGCAGTGCATCTTGCAGATGGTACACACTGCTGCCACTGTGTGTCGGTGGTGGAAGGAATGAATGTTTGAGGATGGGGTGCCAATCAAGTGGGCTGATTTGTCCAGGATGGTGTCGAGCTTCTTGAGTGTTGTTGGAGCTGCACCCATCCAGGCAAGTAGAGAGTATTCCATCATACTCCTGACTTGTGCCTTGTAGATGGTGGACAGGCTTTGGGGAGTCAGGAGATGAGTTACTCACTGCAGGATTCCTAGCCTCTGACCTGTTCTTGTGCTATGGTATTTATATGGCTACTCCAGTTCAGTTTCTGGTCAATGGTAGCCCCTAGGATGTTGATATTGGGGTTTTAGTGATGGTAATGCCATTGAATGTCAAGGGGAGATGGTTAGATTCTCTCTTGTTGGAGAAGGTCATTGCCCGACACTTGTGTGGCACAAATGTTACTTGCCACTTATCAGCTCAAGCCTGGATATTGTCCAGGTCTTGCTGCATTTCTACACTGACTGCTTCAGTATCTGAGGAGTCACGAATGGTGCTGAACATTGTACAATCACAGAGTCATAGAGTTATACAGCACAGAAACAGGCCCTTCGGCCCATCGTGTCTGTGCCGGCCGTCAAACACCTAACTATTCTAATCCCATTTTCCAGCATTTGGTCCATTGCCTTGTAGGCTATGGCGTTTCAAGTGCTCATCTAAATACCTCTTAAATGTTGAGAGTTCCTCCCTCAACCACCTCTTCAGGCAGTGCATTCCAGATTCCAACCACCCTCTGGGTGAAAACATTTTTCCTCAAATCCCCTTGAAACCTTAGAGCACCTTACCTTAAATCCATACCCCTGGTTATTGATCCCTCCGCTAAGGGAAAAAGTTTCTTCCTATCTGACCTATCAATGCCCCTCATAATTTTGTATACCTCAATCATATCTCCTCTGAGCCTTCTCTGCTCTAAGGAAAACAACCCCAGCCTTTTCAGTCTCTCTTCATAGCTGAAATGCTCCAGCCCAGGCAACATCCTGGTGAATCTCCTCTGCACCCTCTCCAGTGTAATCACATCCTTCCTATAGTGTGGTGACCAGAACTGTACACAGTACTCCAGCTGTGGCCTAATTAGCGTTTTATACAGCTCCATCATAACCTCCCTGCTCTTATATTTTATGCCTCGGCTAATAAAGGCAAGTATCCCATATGCCTTCCTAACCACCTTATCTACCTGTACTGTTGCCTTCAGTGATCTATGGACAAGTACACCAAGGTCTCTCTGACCTTCTGTACTTCCTAGGGTCCTACCATCCATTGTATATTCCCTTGCCTTGTTAGTCCTCCCAAAATGCATCACCTCACACTTCTCAGGATTAAATTCCATTTGCCATAGCTCCGCCCATCTTAACAGCCCATCTATATCATCCTGTAATCTAAGGCTTTCCTCATCACTATTTATGACACCACCAATTTTTGTGTCACCTGCGAACTTACTGATCATACCTCCTATATTCACCTCTAAATCATTAATGTACACTACAAACAGCAAGAGTCCCAGCACCGATCCCTGCAGTACCCCACTGGTCACAGGCCTCCACTCGCAAAAACAACCCTCGACCATTACCCTCTGCCTCCTGGCACAAGCCAATTTTGGATCCAATTTGCCAAATTGCCCTGGATCCCGTGGGCTCTTACCTTCTTAACCAATCTCCCATGCGGGACCTTATCAAAAGCCTTACTGAAGTCCATGTAGATGACATCAACTGCTTTACCCTCATCTACACATTTTGTCACTGCCTCAAAAAATTCAATCAAGTTAGTCAGACACGATCTCCCCCTGACAAAGCCATGCTGACTATCCCTGCCTCGCCAAGTGGAGATTAATCCTGTACCTCAGAATTTTTTCCAATATTTTCCCTACCACTGATGTTAGACTCACCGGCCTGTAATTACCTGGTGTATCCCTGCTACCCTTCTTAAATAATGGTACCACATTTGCTGTCCTCCAGTCCTCTGGTACCTCTCCTGTGGCCAGAGAGGATTTGAAAATTTGTGTCAGAGGCCCTGTAATCTCCTCCCTTGCCTCACCTAACAGCCTGGGATACATCTCATCTGGGCCTGGGGATTTATCCACTTTTAAGCCCGTTAAAACAGCTAATACTTCCTCCCTTTCAATGCTAATATGTTCAAGTATATCACAATCTCCCTCCCTGATCTCTACACCTACATCCTCCTTCTCCATAGTGAATACAGATGAAAAGTAATCATTTAAAACCTCACCTATGTCCTCCGGCTCCACACACAGATTGCCACTTTGGTCCCTAATGGGCCCTACTCTTTCCCTGGTTATCCTTTTGCACTTAATATACTTATAAAACGCCTTAGGATTTTCCTTTATCTTTCCCGCCAGTGATTTTTCATGTCCCTCTCCCTCTCCTAATTACATTTTTAAGTACCCCCCTACACTTTCTATACTCCTCTAGTGCCTCCACTGTTTTTATCACTCTGAATCTGTCATAAGCCTCCTTTTTTTTACTAGGACTTGTTGGTCCTACCCTTCACCTTAACGGGTACATGTTGGCTCTGAACCCTCACTATTTCCTCTTTGGATGACTCCCATTGATCTGATGTCGACTTTCCTACAAGTAGCTGCTCCCAGTCCACTTTGGCCAGATCTTGTTTTATCATCTTAAAATCGGCCTTCCCCCAATTCAGTACCTTTATTTTCTGGTCCATCTTTGTCCTTTTCCAGAACTACCTTAAATCGTAGAGTTATGATCATTATCCCCGAAATGTTCCCCCACTGACACTTCTACCACTTGTCCGGCTTCATTCCCTAGGATTAGGTCCAGTACTGCCCCTTCTCTTGTAGGACTTTCTATGTACTGGCTCAAAAAGCTCTCCTGTATGCATTTTAAGAATTCCGCCCCCTTTAAGCCTTTTGCACTAAGACTATCCCAGTTGATATTGGGGAAGTTGAAATCCCCTACTATTATTACCCTTTTATTTTTACACCTCTGAGATTTGCCTACATATCTGCTCCTTTATCTCTCCCTGACTGTTTGGCGGCCTGTAGTACACGCCCAGCCAAGTGAATGCCCCCTTTTTGTTTTTAAGTTCTACCCATATGGCCTCATTTGAGGAACCTTGTCAGATATCATCCCTCCTTATTGCAGTAATTGACTCCTTGATCAACAGTGCAATGCTTTTACCCTCCTTTTACCCCCTCCCCTGTCATGCTTGAAGATTCTATATCCTGGAATATTGAGCAGCCAGTCCTGCCCTTCCCTCAACCATGTCTTTGTGAAAGCAATAATATCATAATGCCATGTGATAATCAATGCCGTCAATTCATCTGCCTTCCTAGTAAGACTCCTTGCATTAAAATAGATGCAATCCAGCATTGCATTTTTCACTTGTGCCTTAACTGGTCTATATTTGCTCTGCCTTCCAGACTGACTCATTTTCTGTTCTATATTTGACTGTGCATCACCCCCTACTGTAACTCCACTCTGTATCCCATCGCCCTGCAAAATTAGTTTAACCTCCCCCCCCGCCCTCCCCCAAACAGCACTAGCAAACCTCCCAGCAAGGATGTTGGTCCCTTTCTGGTTTAGGTGCAACCTGTGCATCTTGTACAGGTCCCACCTTTGCCAGAAATAGACCCAGTGATCCAGGAAACTAAAGCCATCCCTCCAGCGCCACCTCCTCAGCCACGCATTCATCTGCTCTATCCTCCTATTCCTATACTCACTAGCACGTGGCACTGGGAGTAATCCAGAGATTACAACCTTCGAGGTCCTGCTTTTTAATCTGCTACCGAGCTCCCTAAATTCTTGTTGCAGGACCTCATCCCTCTTTCTACCTACATCGTTGGTACCAATGTGTGCCACGACCTTGGACTGTTCACTCTCTCCCTTCAGAATATCGTGCAGCCGCTCCGAGACATCCTTGACTCTAGCACCAGGGAGGCAACATACCATCCTGGAGTCTCGTTTGTGGCCACAGAAACTCCTGTCTGTTCCCCTTATGATTGAATCCCCTATCACTATGGCTCTCCCACTCTTTTGCATCCCCTCCTGAACAGCAGAGCCATCTGTCGTGCCACGAACTTGGCTGTTGCTGCTTTCCCCTGGGAGGCCATCCCGCACCCCCCCCCCCACCCCCCCCAACAGTATCAATAGCGGTATATCTGTTTGAGAGACGGATGGCCACAGGGGGCCCCTGCGCTACCTGCCTGCGCCTACTACTCCTCCTGGTGGTCACCCATCCCTTTTCTGCTGCTGCAGCCATTATCTGCGGTGTGACCACTTCGCTAAACGTGCTAGCCACGACGTCCTCAGCATCGCGGTTGCTGCATCCACGGCTCCAGCTGCGCAATGCAGTCAGCTAGTAGCTGCAGCTGGACACACTTCCTGCACACATGGTTCCCAGGGACACTGGAACATCCCCACTTCTGACCTTATGATTGAAGGAAGGTCATTGATGAAGCAGCTGAAGATGGTTGGGCCTAGGACACTACCCTGAGGAACTCCTGCTATGATGTCCTTGAGCTCAGATGATTGACCTCCAACAACCACAACCATCTTCCTTTGTATAAAAGCAAAATACCGCGGATGCTGGAAATCTGAAATAAAAACAAGAAATGCTGGAACCACTCAGCAGGTCTGGCAGCATCTGTGGAAAGAGAAGCAGAGTTAACGTTTCGGGTCAGTGACCCTTCTTCGTTCCGAAACGTTAACTCTACTTCTCTTTCCACAGATGCTGCCAGACCTGCTGAGTGGTTCCAGCATATCCTGTTTTTATTTCATCTTCCTTTGTGTTTGGTATGACTCCAACCAGTGCAGAGTTTTCCCCCTGATTCCCATTGACTCCAGTTTTGCTAAGGCTCCTTGATGCCATACTCAGTCAAATGCTGCCTTGATGTCAAGGGCAGTCACTGTCACCTCACCTCTTGAGTTCAGTTCTTTTGTCCATGTTTGAACCAAGGCTGTGATGAGGTCAGGAGCTGAGTGGCCCTGGCGGAACTCAAACTGAGCGTCACTGAGCAGGTTATTGCTAAGCAAGTGCTGCTTGATGGCACTGTTGATGACACCCTCCAACACTTTACTACTGATTGAGAGTAGACTGATGGGGCAGTAACTGGCCTGGTTGGCTTGTCCTGCGTTTTGTGTACAGGACATATCTGGACAATTTTCCACATTGCCGGATGCCAGTGTCGTAGCTCTACTGGAACAGCTTGGCTTGGGGCATGGCAAGTTCTGGAGCACAGGTCTTCAGTACTATTGTTGGAATATTGTCAGGGCCCGTAGCCTTTGCAGTATCCAATGAGTTCAGTCGTTTCTTGATATCACGTGGGGTGAATCAAATTGGCTCAAGTCTGGCATCTGTGATGCTGAGGACTTCAGGAGGAGGCCGAGATGGATCATCAACCCGGCACATCTGGCTGAAGATTGTTGCAAATGCTTCTGCCTTATATTTTTCACTAATGTGCTGGGCTCCCCCATCATTGAGGATGGGGATATTTGTGGAGCCACCTTCTCCAGTTAGTTGTTTAATGTCCACCACCTTTCATGGCTGGATGTGGCAGGACTACAGAGCTTAGATCTGATCCGTTGGTTATGGGATCGCTTAACTCTGTCTATTGCATACTGTTTACACTGTTTGGCACACAAGTAGTCCTCTGTTGTAGCTTCACCAGGTTGACACCTCATTTTGAGGTATGCCTGGTGCTGCTCCTGGCATGCCCTCCTGCACTCTTCATTGAACCAGGGTTGGTCACCTGGCTCTACTGGCTTGATGGTAATGGGAGAATGGGGGATATGCTGGGCCATGAGGTTACAGATTGTGGTTGAGTACATTTCTGCTGCTGATGGCCCATAGCACCTCATGGATGCCCAGTTTTGCATTGCTAGATCTGTTTGAAATCTATCCCATTTAGCACGGTGATAGTGCCACACAACACGATGAACAATATCCTCAATGTGAAGACGGGACTTTGTCTCCACAAGGACTGTGAGGTGGTCAGTCCTACCAATATTGTCATGGACAGATGCATCTGCGGCAGGCAAATTGGTGAGGACAAGGTCAAGTATGTTTTTTCCCTCTTGTTGGTTCCCTCACCACCTGCCGCAGACCCAGTCTAGCAGCTATGTCCTTTAGGACTCTGCCAGCTCGGTCAGTAGTGGTGCTATTGAGCCAATCTTAGTGATGGACATTGAACTCCCCCACCCAGAGTACATTCTGCGCCCTTGCCACCCTCAGTGCTTCCTCCAAGTGGTGTTCAACATGGAGGAGTACTGACTCATCAGCTGAGGGAGGGCGGTAGGTGATAATCAGCAGGAGGTTTCCTTGTCCATGTTTGATCTGATGCCATGAGACTTCATGGGGTCCGGAGTCGATGTTGAGGACTCCCAGGGCAACTCCCTCCCTACTGTATACCACTGTCCCGCCACCTCTGCTGGGTCAGTCCTGCCAGTGGGACAGGACATACCCGGTGGTGGTGGTGTCTGGGACATTGTCTGTAAGGTATGATTCTGTGAGTATGACTATGTCAGGCTGTTGCTAGACTGGTCTGTGGGACAGCTCTCCCAACTTTGGCACAAGCCCCCAGATGTTAGTAAGGAGGACTTTGCAGGATCGACCGGGCTGTGTTTGCCATTGTCTTTTCCAGTGCCTAGGTCGATGGGCCTGTTTAACTTTTGTAAGAAATTCTGGATAGGAAGAGTGGATATGCCTTCCACCTATGCTGGTGTTAGGTCCTTTGGGTTGTATGAAGGATGTAAAATGTACCACAGCTGCAGGCAAAGGTAATCAATCCCACAGCCTTTGGTCTTTTTTTGGTCTTTCCTGGGTCTTCCATCTGCTATCAAAGAAACATGTTGCTGTTCTAATTCACTGGAATGCTATTGGGGAAGGCATCTATGATGCACCTTTACAGTGCAGGCCACCTGCCCCAAGGAATTAAATAACCCCATACTCTGACTTGGCATGTTGAGGTCCGTGGGCAGATGGGAGTTGTGCTCTGCCACAGTCACATGGTTGGAGAACAATCCCAGAGGTGGTGAGGTGAAAGTGATCTTAACATCAAGGCAGTTTTTGACTTCGTGTGGTATCAAGGAGCCCTACTAAAACTGAAGTCAGTGGGGATCAGAGGGTACACTCTCCAGTGGGTGGAGTCATACCTAAAGACAAAAGTAGGTGATTTTGTCCATGGAGGCCAATAATCTCAGCTCCAGGACATTGCTGCTCCTCGGCAATATCTTAGACCTAACAATCCCCAGCTGCTACATCATTGATCTTCCCTCCATCATAAGGTCAGATGTGGGGCTGTTTTCTGATGATGGCACAATGATTCACAGCTCTTCAGATAATGAAGCAGTTTTTGCTTGCATGGACAACATACAGGCTTAGGCTGATAAGTGGCAAGTAATATTCAGGCCACAGAAGTACCAAGCAATGACCATTTTCAACAAGAGACAGAGCCAAATCACCACCTCTTGACATTCAACGACATTATCATCACTGAGTTCCCCACGATCAACATTGACCAGAAACTCAACTGGACCAGCCACATAAATACTGTGTCAGAGGTGGGTATTCTATGGTGATCAGCTCACCTCTTGACTACCCAGAATTTCTCCTCCATCTACAAGACATAAGTCAGGAGTGTGATGGAATACTCCCCACTTGCCTGCATTCGTGCAGCTGCAACACACTCAAGAAGCCATACAGGACAAAACAACCTGCTTGATTGGCACCCTGGAATTTTGGGGTCATGTATTCAAAACGTTGTGATAGATGTAGTCAGCTGGGTAATTAACCTATGAATTCAGAAATTATGTGAGCCAAAGCATAAGAATGAAGAATACAGTGTAATGAACAGCATTTCCAATGTAGTTTGAGATGTTTGAAACAAAAGTGTGTCTTGTATCATTTATTCTCTACAGTTCTGTTCTTAGATATTGGCTTCCCACGTAATTAACTCAAAACGTACAGCATTTATCGTAAAAAGCCACAAGAATTGAGAGAGGCATGTACAAGCCTTAAGAAATAGGAGCAGGAGTAGGCCATTCAGCCCTTTGAGCCTGCTCTGCCATTCCGTACGATCATGGGTGATCTTCTACCTCACCTCCACATTCCTGCACTAAATGTGAATTAGTAGTCAGCTTTTGTCCAATATGTACTGCATGTTTACAGGTGCTGGCCTCAAGACATACACATGAACATAAAGTATGAAATTAGCAATTCAGACCTCCTGATTCCAACAAACCATGTACAATCTGGACTCTCATGGATTCTCTCTAACTTTAATCTCCTAACGGAGGTGAACACAAATTTATTTCTGACAAGGGATAGATAGTAATATTTCTTTCTCAACCAAAATATAATGGATGGAAAGTTTTAACAAGTTAACCTAATATTTCGATCTATATTAGTCTACATCTGAACAGTTGCATATCAGAGATGAGATTCTCCTGGTCTGAACATGATGGGAATGATATTATCCTGTATAGTATATGGATCCCAGAGGGCTCTCCCCACACCGGCCCCCCCCCCCCCCCCCCCACTCCGACACTCACACTTTTCCTGCTTCTGAACTTGCTTAAAACCTATTACATCTGTAATATTTTCATGAATGGTCGTCGACCTGAAACATTGGGCTGAATTTTACAGACCCCTTCAACGTCGCAGATCATGGCCGGGGTTGGGGGGCGGAAAATGCCTCCGGAAGAGGCCCGCCATGGGCCTCGAAGCCGGGAAGGCCCGGCCCGATATTGCTGGCAGCGGCCCGCCCGCTGCTTGGCAATGGGAGCCTCATTTCAATATGTTAATTAATTAAAATGAAGGAATTTATCACCGTTGCGCTCCCGCCATCCGTCCCAGAGTGATATTTATGCCGGTGGCCGGCTCTGCTGTGCCTTCGTATCCCCGTCCGGGCAACCGAGGTGTAACACTGGTGGGGAGGGGCAGCAGGCACGTTTTTCAGTGCAGGGTAGGAGGAGTGTTGTCAAACTAATATCATTAGTTTAGGGGATGGTGGCAAAGGCTAGAGTTTAATGTTTATGTACTTGGCTTGGGGGAAGGTCAGGGAAGAGTTTTGGGGTGGGGGAGAGGGCAAGTAGTTTCTTACATGGTTATTGGGGAGTTGGGAGAGGGGCAAATTAAATGTTTTAAAAATTTTTCATAATATCTTTCTTTAAAAATTTTAAATCCAATGGAAGGGAATGAAGCCCTTTCAAAATGGCGTCAGCGCCTGGGCAAAGGCGTCTAGCGCCATTGCTGGGAACGGACCGCCCTCCACTTCAATGTCATCGGGGTGGGCGGTCCGCCCCGGCTATTTAAATGAGCCAGTGCGCTGAATATCACGGTGGCTCCGCGACGCTCAGTCTGCATGGGTGGACCGCCATTGTTTACGTTGTTACAACTAGGTGAGAAAGGTGTCTAGGGGTCCCTTTTTAGCCTTCATCTGTCTTATTGTAACAGGATTTAATTTTAAACACACTGTGTTTTGAGCTCCCCCTTGGTGAATGCTTGTTCACCACTTTCCAATTATAAGGCAAAGAAATGAACATAAACAGGCTTTCTTAGGTTTAAAGAAGAAAAGTGAAATTTATTAAACCTTAAACTTAAACCCTAATTCGGTTAGCACCTATGGATACACGCTGCGCTCTACGCCCCGCGTCATACGCAATACGCATATGCAAATAGAGACAGAAAAGAGCAGAAGAAAAGAGGTTAGAGGCAATATCAGAAGAGTTTCTTGTTACTGTGCTTCAAGCTCACTGTAGTCCTTTTGTAGGTAGTTCTTGCTTGTAGGTAATTCTTGCTTTTCGTTGGGGCCCAGTATTCTTCTTAAACCTTATTCACTGTAGGTGACTTTTCTCTCTTGGGGTTCATGTGTCTTCAGTGGGTCTTCAGTTCCGTGTGAAAGAGATGGGAGCAAACAGGAGAGGGGTCTTTTCCAGTCCAGGAGCAAACAGCTTTCTGAGTTCAAATTCCCTGTGGCAAGTTCAAATTCAAAAAACTCCACAGCCAGTTAGTTGTGGGAACAATTTGACTACCCACTTCCAATTTCTCTCGTTTGTCTGTGGGTAAAGTTCCAGATAGCCTAACATCTGTTGTGGGGAAATTACTAGAATCTATAAAGATAGGGTGATTGAACACCTTGAAAATTTTCAGCTGATCAAAGAGAGCTACCATGGATTTTTAAACGCCTGACTGTTACGACCAGGTGAGAAAGGTGTTTAGGGGTCCCTCTCAGCCTTCACCTGGTCCTGCCATAACAGGGTTTCAGTTTAAACACACTGTGTTTTTAACTCCCCCTTGGTGGGTCTTTGTTCACTGCTTTCCAATTGTAAGGCAAAGGAACCAGCACAAACAGGTTTTCTTCGGTTTAAAGAAGAAAAGTTTGAAATTTATTAAACTTAAACTCTAATTCAGTTAATGCCTACAGATACACGACGCGCCCACGCTAGCATGCACATGCGATACACACATGCAGATAGAGCCAGAGCAGAAGAAATAAAGTGGAAAAGTTTGAGGCAATATCTGAAGAGCTTTTGTTACGGTTCTTCGAGCTCACTGTAGAGTCCTTGATTGTAGGTAGATCTTGCTTTTTGTTGGGGCCCAGTATTCTTCTTAAACCTTGTTCTCTGTAGGAGACTTTTCTCTTTTGGGGTTCATGTGTCTTCAGTGGATTCCAAAGCTTGTGAGAGAGAGAAGGGAGCAGACAGGGGAGATCTTCTCAGTCCAGGAGGAAACAGACGCTCTGAGTTCAAACTGTTTGTGTAATTCAGAAAAACCCAGGTTGCCCAACAGGTTAGTCATGTGACTAACTGGTCTGACCATGTCTTAGATTGTATCACCTTAGCAGTCTCTGGAATGCTCCTCTTACACACAATACCTGGTGATCAAGGTCCATTGTGGGTTGAATGTGTCAGGGAATGGTCCTTTGTTCTTCCAATCATCGTCTGTTAATATGCAAATGTCTTTTCCGGCCACGGCTGATCTATTTAACAAGTCCCTTCTTCACTCCAGTAACAGTTTAAAATCAATGTTCATGACAAAATTAATGTGCCTCATTCTCGGCAGGTGGGGGTCTAGCATGACACTGACAAACCTAACTGAATTTTTTGGTGAAAGTAGTTGACAGGGGAAGACTATGGACATAATTTATATGGACTTCCAGAAGGCACTTGATCAAGTTACTCATAAGAGACTGTTAGCTAAAGTTGAAGCTCATCAAATTGAAGGCAAGTTATTGATCTGATTAGAAAACCGGCTGAACGGTAGGAGACCCTGAGTAAAGGTAATGGGCAGGTACTCTAATTGGCAGAATGTGACTAAAGGTGCTCTGTAAGGATTTGTGTTGGACCCGCAATTATTTACCATATTTATTAACAACTTAGATGATGGGATATAAAGCCAAATATCCAAATTTGTTTCAGAGATACAGCACTGAAACAGGCCCTTCGGCCCACCGAGTCTGTGCTGACCAACAACCGCCCACTTATACTAATCCTACATTAACCCCATATTTTCTACCACATCCCCACCATTCTCCTACCACCTACCTACACTAGGGGCAATTTACAATGGCCAGTTTACCTATCAACCTGCAAGTCTTTGGCTGTGGGAGGAAACCGGAGCACCCGGTGGAAACCCACGCAGACACAGGGAGAACTTGCAAACTCCGCACAGGCAGTACCCAGAACTGAACCCGGGTCGGTGGAGCTATGAGGCTGCGGTGCTAACCACTGTGCCACAATTTGCTGATGACACAAAGATAGGCGGCATTGTAAACAGTGTAGATGGAAGCATAATGTTACAAAGCGATATTGATCGATTAAGTGAATGGGCAAAACTGCAACAAATTAATTTCAATGTAGTGTTATGATCCTGTAGTTCTTTTTTCCAGGAAGAATGCGGTGTGCCTTTAAGGCTGGAAAAGGAGCAGTACTGCTTTAAGGCAACAAGCTCCAGAGACTGAGTCAAAGAATGCATTCTCGTTGCCATAGGATACAGCCACTCAGGACCAAAGACAAGAGATACATTGTGGCCGATTGACGTTTGAAACTTGCTGAAAAACTGGCTTTTGACCGACACAGACAGACAGCTGGACCAGCATATACTGAAGGAAATGAGAGCTCTCTCTTGGTTAATTTAAACCCTGTTTATTATACTCTCAGAATTCTGATGTCAAGCCAGATTAATTTCTTAAAAGAAAATAACCAATTCCTTTAACGACTGAACTGTAATTGTTGAAATTCATCGCTGGAAAAGAAGAGCATCAGTTCGACTGCTGAACTAGACTGGAGACTGTTCTACTGTTGAAGAACCTTTTTTCCCCCCCATCGGATAGCTGTAAGCACTTCAAGCAACCTTGGACTGTTCCACATTGGAAGATTTCACTTCGGCAGGAGCATAAATATGCAAAGACTCTAATTGTTTTCTATTTTAAATGTTGTTTAAGAATTTAGTTTTTCTAATTAAACAGTTAATTTGTTGATCTAAAGACACCTGGTCTGTCCATACAGTCCTTTAAATAAGAATTTGGGTAGGAGTCTGCTTTCTTTACCGCAGTTACATTTTTACAGTCTATGCAAGTTTGAGTCAACCCACCAGGTTTAGACATCAAGACCATCTGCGAATTCCAGCTGTCCTGACTAGGTTCGACGAAGCTGCCCTTCAACATGCATTGTACCTCTGCTTCCACTTGGGCCTGTCTGTCTAGACCGAAGAAACAAGGAAGTTGTTTTAAAGAAATGATTCCCCTATACCCGCATCATGTGTGGCTAAGGTTGTACATCTTGGCTTATCCCTACAAACATTTTGAACATTGTGAAAACCCTGGTTAGGACTTCACGCTGTTTTGCCTCTAAGTATAAAAGCCTATTGTTTAATTTTCCTATCCATTCTGTATTCGCTAATTGGATAGTTGGAGGTTCAATCTGAGAATTTCCTAGGCCTGCTTCTGCCTCATCCTCACTATCCTTTTCCTTCTCAACAGTCCCGATTACCTGACATACCTGTATTGGCTTATCCTCCTCCCTGCGGTGGTAATGTTTTGAGCATATTAATGTTACTCAACTGGCTGTTCTTCTGGTGATCAGGGGTGTCAATCAAGTAATCTACTTTACCCACTTTTTTGATCACTCTATATGGGCCAATGAACTGTGCTTTTAATGGTTCTCCCTGTAATCGTAACAACACTAATACTTCATCCCCTGGTTTTATGGTAGGTTGTGATTTTCCCACCATTTTACAGGTGTGGCATGTCCTACAAAAATTGTCTCACATCCTTTGTAAGACCTGGCCAGTAATAATGTTTGCTTATGTGTGATTTGGTCTTCCGAATTCCCCTATGTCCTGCAAAAGGAATGCCGTGTGCTAACCGTAATAATCCTTGTCTATATTTAGGTGATACCCGCTATCTGTTCAACAACCATCCAGCCTTTATCGGCAGGTCTATGAGGCCTTCTCCATTTCTTCCTCAAAACCCTGTTTGCCATATAATAGCCTTCCAGAACTCCTTTCGCAACAGCTTCTGACAGAGCCATCTGTGCTATTTGGTAAATCTCTGGATCAGCTTGCTGTGCTGCAATGATAGACGATCTGTTAAACAACTCATTTGGATTATCTAAATCCCCAAATAAGGTTTCAGATATTTGGCTATCATTTGTGGTGCCCCGTTTTATCTCCGACAATGGATTCTGTTCAGCCATTGCTCAGGTGTCTACACACGTAGGAAATATTCCTGGAACTTGTTCCTGTAATTGCTCCATTTCCTTAGTTTCACTTAGTTCCTCTGTAACAATAGGAGAAACTAATATCTTTGTTCCTGCCAAATCATTTCCTAGGAGTAGATCAATTCCCTTTATGGGTAAACTGTGGAAAGCACCTCCAGTTACTATCCCAGATATTAAGTTACTCTCTAGGAGTACTTTATACAAAGGTACAGGTATATACTCCCCGCCAATTCCATTTACTAAAACTTTAGCATTCAAGGCGCTCTCTGGTGGGAACCTTATATCTTTCTCCAGCAAGTGTGTTTGGGTTGCTCCTGTGTCCCTGAGTATAATGATAGGTTTTCCTGCCTCACATACAGGATATGGAGTTACTCTCCCCTTTGACAAAAATTCATTATAACTCTCAGGTATTTTATTCTTAACCTCTACGTTTTAGTTTTTGTATCTGGTTTCACATTCACAGCTGTCATTAAAGCTATAGTCTGGTCTGCTATACTCTCAGTCAGAGTCTTTTCCTCTGCACTAACTTTACATACCCCAACAAGTCCTATGGGTTTACCTCACAATTTCCAGCACACTGAACGAAGATGACCCATTTGGCTTGCAAACCTCACTACCGTCAGCACCTTCCTTTCTGAGCTGAGGAGGTGATCCTGGGGCATTTCCAGCTGTTCCTTCTGGTCCCTGGCTACTTGCCTTCCTTTCACTCTCCCACTTTCTATCCTTCTCTGGTTTATGGGGTGATGAACAAAATAGGTTGGTTTATCCACAAGCACAAAATTATCAGCAATCTCTGCTGTTTGCCTAGCTTTCAGAACTTTCAGGCTATCTATATGAGTTCTCACCACTGAAGGAATGGAATTTTTAAACTTTTCTAAGAGAATCAATTCTTGATATGTGGTTTCTATCTTTAATGCCCGTATCCAACAGTCAAAAGTTATTTGCTTCACCCTGTTAAATTCTAAGTATGTCTGTTCAGCCAATCTCCGTAAATTCCTAAACTTCTGACGGTCAGCTTCAGGGACTAACTCATACGCAGTGAGAATAGCCTTTTTTGCCATCTCATAATCTGCAAAAGCCTCTTCAGGAAGCATGGCATAAGCTTCATGAGCTCTGCCTACCAACCTGCCCTGCATGAGCAATGTCCAGCTTTCTTTCGGCCATTTCATCTGTTTGGCTATTTTTCCAAAAAATATGAAGAATGCCTCTATGTCCCTTTCCTCGAACTTAGGAAGAGCCTGTATAAATTTAAACAACTTTTCGCTGGGTCGTGATCTAAATTCAGATTCATCCTGACCTGAATTTTCCCTGGATTCAAGACTACCCTTCTTTCTTAGTTCCATCCCTTTTAACTTAAATTCCCTCTCTTCTCTTTCACTTTCTCTCTGAAATGCTCTCTCTATCTCCCTTTCCCCCAATTCAAGTTTTCTTATTGCTATCGCTTTTTCTTTTTCAAAGAACAAAGAACAAGAACATAGAACAGTACAGCACAGGAACAGGCCATTCGGCCCTTCAAGGCTGCGCCGATCATGATGCCTGTCTAAACTAAAATCTTCTGCACTTCTGTGGTCCGTATCCCTCTATTCCGATCCTATTCATGTATTTGTCAAGATGCCTCTTAAACATCGCTATCATACCTGCTTCCACCACCTCCCCCGGCAGCAAGTTCCAGGCACTCACCACCCTCTGTGTAAAGAACTTGCCTTGTACATCCCCTCTAAACTTTGCTCCTCGCACCTTAAACCTATGCCCCCTAGTAACTGACTCTTGCACCCTGGGAAAAAGCTTCTGACTATCCACTCTGTCCATGTCGCTCATAACTTTGTAAACCTCTATCATGTCGCCCCTCTACCTCCGTCGTTCCAGTGAAAACAATACGGGTTTATCCAACCTCTCCTCATAGCTAATGCTCTCCAGACCAGGCAACATCCTGGTAAACCTCTTCTGTACCCTCTCCAAAGCCTCCACGACCTTCTGGTAGTGTGGCGACCAGAATTGCATGCAATATTCCAAGTGTGGCCTGACTAAAGTTCTGTACAGCTGCAGCATGACTGGCCAATTTTTATACTCTATGCCCCGACCGATGAAAGCAAGCATGCCGTATGCCTTCTTGACTACCTTATCCACCTGCGTTGCCACTTTCAGTGACCTGTGGACCTGTATGCCCAGATCTCTCTGCCTGTCAATACTCCTAAGGGTTCTGCCATTTACTGTATACTTCCCACCTGCATCAGACCTTCCAAAATGCATTACCTCACATTTGTCCAGATTAAACTCCATTTGCCATTTCTCCGCCCAAGTCTCCAACCGATCTATATCCTGCTGTATCCCCTGACAATCCTCATCACTATCCGCAACTCCACCAACCTTTGTGTCGTCCGCAAACTTACTAATCAGACCAGCTACATTTTCCTCCAAATCAATTATATATACTACAAAGAGCAAAGGTCACAGCACTGATCCCTGCGGAACACCACTAGTCACATCCCTCCATTTAGAAAAGCACCCTTCCACTTCTACCCTCCGTCTTCTATGACTGAGCCAGTTCTGTATCCATCTTGCCAGCTCACCTCTGATCCCGTGTGACTTCACCTTTTGTACCAGTCTGCCATGAGGGACCTTGTCAAAGGCTTTACTGAAGTCCATATAGATAACATCCACTGCCCTTCCTTCATCAATCATCTTTGTCACTTCCTCAAAAAACTCAATCAAATTAGTGAGACACGACCTCCCCTTCACAAAACCATGCTGCCTCTCGCTAATAAGTTTATTTGTTTCCAAATGGGAGGAAATCCTGTCCCGAAGAATCCTCTCTAATAATTTCCCTACCACTGACGTAAGGCTCACCGGCCTATAATTTCCTGGATTATCCTTGCTACCCTTCTTAAACAAAGGAACAACATTGGCTATTCTCCAGTCCTCTGGGACCTCACCTGTAGCCAATGAGGATGCAAGGATTTCTGTCAAGGCCCCAGCAATTTCTTCCCTTGCCTCCCTCAGTATTCTGGGGTATATCCCATCAGGCCCTGGGGACATCTACTTTAATGCTTTGCAAGACACCCAACACCTCCTCCTTTTTGATAATGAGATGACTGAGACTATCTACACTCCCTTCCCTAGGCTCATCATCCACCAAGTCCTTCTGTTTGGTGAATACTGATGCAAAGTACTCATTTAGTACCTTGCCTATTTCCTCTGGCTCCACACATAGATTCCCATCTCTGTCCTTGAGTGGGCCAACACTTTCCCTAGTTACCCTCTTGCTCTTTATATACGTATAAAAAGCCTTGGGATTTTCCCTAATCCTGTTTGCCAATGACTTTTCATGACCCCTTTTAGCCCTCCTGACTCCTCGCTTAAGTTCCTTCCTACTGTCTTTATATTCCTCAAGGGATTCGTCTGTTCCTAGCCTTCCAGCCCTTACGAATGCTTCCTTTTTCTTTTTGACTAGGCTCACAATATCCCGCATTATCCAAGGTTCCCGAAACTTGCCAAACTTATCCCTCTTCCTCACAGGAACGTGCTGGTCCTGGATTCTAATCAACTGATGTTTGAAAGACTCCCACATGTCAAATGTTGATTTACCCTCAAACAGCCGCCCCCAATCTAAATTCTTCAGTTCCTGCCTAATATTATTATAATTAGCCTTCCCCCAATTTAGCACCTTCACTCGAGGACAACTCTTATCCTTATCCACAAGTACCTTAAAACGTAAGGTTTTTTTCCTGTTGAAGCTCCAGTTTTTTCATTTCTAACTGAATCCTAGCCAATTCCACTGCATCACTCTCAGACCTACTACCTTCTTTCTCTTGTATTCCCTTTCTTGTTCCTCGTATTCCCCTTCATCTTCATCGGCATCATCATCATCTACAAATTCCAGATGTTCGGCTATTATGTCAATTATCTCTGCTTTTTTAGCACCTGATTTCAATTCCAACCCCAATTTCGCTGCCAATTCTTTTAATTTGTTCTTAGTTAAAGTTATCAAATCACTCAGGGAAACATTCTGCTTTCCAAAAAACTCTGCTACAACCACTAATGCTATTACAATGGTATAGACTGTACCTTATTATACAAGAGAGCTGGTTCTTTTATTTATTTGTAATTGGCGTTAGATTTAGATCCCAACAATTGAGATTCCAATTGATATAATCCCAGACGCGAGAGCAATTAAATATGATGCCAGATGCAAGACCCCAATTTAAATATGTTATCCCAGAGATGAGCAGTTAATATGATTCCAAATGCAAGCCCTCCAAATTAGTCTGATTCTGATCCCAGACACGAGCCGCTTAATAAAAATGATTCAATCCCAGACGAGCTCCCAATTAATGTTACCAGACCTTTCAGGACTGAAATTAGGAAACACTTCTACATGCAAAGGGTGGTAAAAGTTTGGAACTCTGTTCTGCAAACAGCAATTAATGTTAGATCAATTGTGCATTTTAAATCTGAGATTGTAGATTTTTGTTAACCAAAGGTATTAAGGGTTACGGGGCAAAGGAGGGTATATGGAATTAGGTCACAAATGAGCCATGATCTCATTGAATGGCAGAACAGGCTCGAGGCGCTAAATAATCCACTTCCATTCCTACATTATGTGCTGACCTATTCCTCAATTGGAAGAGTATGTTCTGTTTAAGGTTACATACTCAAAACAGTGTCTATTCACACCTTGCTCAGTATGATCTTCATTACTCTATGTCCTCTTTGTTTTAGCAGGACTTACAAATATACATAACCTCAATGATCAGTGACTGTAAAACTGGTTCAAACTGACTGTGTAATCAATAAAGTACACGGTTGACTATCCTCGCACTTAAGGGCACACAATGATGTCTGGGCTGTGCTTCTAAGTACACAAATATTGTTATACCTCCAATCACTCCCTCAAAGTTCTAAAAATGTCAACACCAAGCAGTGTTGTTGATTTTCTAGGCTCTGTTTTAGCTAAACCTTCTTCTTTTGGGCCTCCTTATCTCGAGAGACAATGGATGCGCGCCTGGAGGTGGTCAGTGGTTTGTGAAGCAGCGCCTGGAGTGGCTATAAAGGCCAATTCTGGAGTCACAGGTGCTGCAGAGAAATTTGTTTGTCGGGGCTGTTGCACAGTTGGCTCTCCCCTTGCGCCTCTGTCTTTTTTCCTGCCAACTACTAAGTCTCTTCGACTCGCCACAATTTAGCCCTGTCTTTATGGCTGCCCGCCAGCTCTGGCGAATGCTGGCAACTGACTCCCACGACTTGTGATCAATGTCACACGATTTCATGTCGCGTTTGCAGACGTCTTTATAGCGGAGACATGGACGGCCGGTGGGTCTGATACCAGTGGCGAGCTCGCTGTACAATGTGTCTTTGGGGATCCTGCCATCTTCCATGCGGCTCACATGGCCAAGCCATCTCAAGCGCCGCTGACTCAGTAGTGTATATAAGCTGGGGGTGTTGGCCGCTTCAAGGACTTCTGTGTTGGAGATATAGTCCTGCCACCTGATGCCAAGTATTCTCCGAAGGCAGCGAAGATGGAATGAATTGAGACGTCGCTCTTGGCTGGCATTCATTGTCCAGGCCTCGCTGCCGTAGAGCAAGGTACTGAGGACACAGGCCTGATACACTCGGACTTTTGTGTTCCGTGTCAATGCGCCATTTTCCCACACTCTCTTGGCCAGTCTGGACATAGCAGTGGAAGCCTTACCCATGCGCTTGTTGATTTCTGCATCTAGAGACAGGTTACTGGTGATAGTTGAGCCTAGGTAGGTGAACTCTTGAACCACTTCCAGAGCGTGGTCACCAATATTGATGGATGGAGCATTTCTGACATCCTGCCCCATGATGTTCGTTTTCTTGAGGCTGATGGTTAGGCCAAATTCATTTCAGGCAGCTGCAAACCTGTCGATGAGACTCTGCAGGCACTCTTCAGTGTGAGATGTTAAAGCAGCATCGTCAGCAAAGAGGAGTTCTCTGATGAGGACTTTCCGTACTTTGGACTTCGCTCTTAGACGGGCAAGGTTGAACAACCTGCCCCCTGATCTTGTGTGGAGGAAAATTCCTTCTTCAGAGGATTTGAACGCATGTGAAAGCAGCAGGGAGAAGAAAATCCCAAAAAGTGTGGGTGCGAGAACACAGCCCTGTTTCACACCACTCAGGATAGGAAAGGGCTCTGATGAGGAGCCACCATGTTGAATTGTGCCTTTCATATTGTCATGGAATGAGGTGATGATACTTAGTAGCTTTGGTGGACATCCGATCTTTTCTAGTAGTCTGAAGAGACCACGTCTGCTGACGAGGTCAAAGGCTTTGGTGAGATCAATGAAAGCAATGTAGAGGGGCATCTGTTGTTCACGGCATTTCTCCTGTATCTGACGAAGGGAGAACAGCATGTCAATGGTCGATCTCTCTGCATGAAAGCCACACTGTGCCTCAGGGTAGACGTGCTCGGCCAGCTTCTGGAGCCTGTTCAGAGCGACACGAGCAAAGACTTTCCCCACTATGCTGAGCAGGGAGATTCCACGGTAGTTGTTGCAGTCACCGCGGTCACCTTTGTTTTTATAGAGGGTGATGATATTGGCATCGCGCATGTCCTGGGGTACTGCTCCCTCGTCCCAGCACAGGCATAGCAGTTCATGTAGTGCTGAGAGTATAGCAGGCTTGGCACTCTTGATTATTTCAGGGGTAATGCTGTCCTTCCCAGGGGCTTTTCCGCTGGCTGGAGAATCAATGGTATCACTGAGTTCCGATTTGGTTGGCTGTATGTCCAGCTCATCCATGACTGGTAGAGGCTGGGCTGCATTGAGGGCAGTCTCAGTGACAGCATTCTCCCTGGAGTACAGTTCTAGGTAGTGCTCAACCCAGCGGTCCATCTGTTTGTGTTGGTCAGTGATTATGTCCCCCGATTTAGATTTGAGGGGGGCGATCTTCTTGATGGTTGGCCCAAGAGCTCTCTTCATGCCATCATACATTCCTCTGATGTTTCCGGTGTCTGAGGCCAGCTGAATATGACTGCATAGGTGTTGCCAGTAGTCGTTTGCGCAACGCCTAGCTGTTCTTTGTGCAGTACTTCTGGCTGCTTTAAGTGCTGCGGATGTTAAATCGCTGGGGGCTTTCTTGTAGTTCAACAGTGCAATGCGCTTAGCGGCTATGACAGGTTCCAGCTCTTCATTATGAGATTGAAACCAGTCTGCATTTCTCTTCGCACTTTTGCCGTAGGTGGTCAAAGCTGACTCATAGATGGCGTCTCTGATGTGGGCCCACTTGGTCTCAGCATCCCCTGTGGGAGTGTTTTGAAGGGCTGTTACAAGTGAATTTAGAAATTTTTGTAACAGCTGTGGGTGAGAAATTCTGCTCGTGTTGATGCGCGGGTGGCCCTTCTGCTTGGAATGATGCAACTTCTTTGGTCTGAGTCTAACCTTGCTGCACACCAGGGAGTGGTCGGTGTCGCAGTCCGCACTGTGGAAGCTGCGTGTGATTTGAACACTGTTTAAGGCGGCTCGCCTTGTGACAATGTGGTCTAGCTGGTGCCAACGACGCGATCTTGGGTGCCTCCATGAAACCTGGTGACAGGGTTTAGTGTGAAAGAACGAGTTGGTGATGCAGAGGTTATGATAGGTACACAACTCAAGCAGTCTCTGCCCGTTCTCATTCATCCTTCCAACGCCATAGCGCCCAAGGCAGGAGGGCCATGAGTCATGGTCGGCCCCAACCCTGGCATTAAAGTCCCCCAGCAGGAATAGGTGTTCGGTGTTGGGGATGCTGCTAATGATGTTATGGAGTTGTTCATAGAACTGGTCTTTAGCTTCAGGTGGGGAGCAGAGTGTTGGAGCATAGATGTTGAGTAGGTGTACTGGACCAGAGGTGGTGAGCAGTCGGATGGACAGTATGCGTTCCGAGCCATTTGAGGGAGGCTCTATCATGCTGAGCAAGGCGTTTCTGATGGCGAAGCCCACTCCATGCTGTCTTGGTTCTTCAGGATCCCTGCCCTGCCAGAAGAAGGTGTAGTCTTGCTCTGCTAGAGAGCCACTCGCGGGGAGGCGAGTCTCCTGAAGTGCTGCAATGTCCACATTGAATCTACTGAGCTCGTTGTTAATGATGGCGGTCTTCCGAGAATCGTTGATTTGTGTAAGGTCTTCCGACAGGCCAGGACACATAGTTCTGACGTTCCAGCTTGCAAAGCGAAGGGCTGGTACCTTCTTTCCTTTTTTCATGTTGTTTGGTGCGGTGTATCAGTCCACCTTTCGGGCAATGACCCTGAGCTCCAAGCACCCATTGAAGCAGGCAGACTGTGGCGGGACAGAACCTTATTGACCGGGGGCTGCCCGGTTTGAGGCGGGCGGTAGCTGTCCATTGAGGTGCAATGACCTCTCCCAGTGCCATCGGTAATGGGGAATGTCAGTTTGAGCCCAAGAAAAGCTTGATACATATTAATGTAGGCTGTAACTTCAGGCTTCCCAGAGAACTGATCCAGAACCACTCAATACCACTGAATGCATATAATTGCATACTCAGCTAGTAGAGAGTCTTCTGGGATCAGTCAGCACAGAATCTGCAGCAAGGCTGGTCCAAAGTCCCGTCACCACTGAAATGAATGGAGCAAATCTGGGGTGCAGATGCTTGTCTCTATGTTTGGTATTGGTGGAATGACAAGCTGGATGGAGTCTCAAAATGGTAGGTCTTTGTGAGCCTAGAAAATCAACAAAATGTTATAATTGATAACACCTATCGCTAAAATTATGTTTTTTCAGAGAGTGATTGGGGAGACTCTATAACCCCAGACTTTCTTACCCCTATAATGATTACCTCCTGACTGCCACTCTCTGTCGTTTCATCATTCCACTCAAATGTAATTGTTTGATTTAAACACAGATATTAAACACTTTACACAAATTTAGTCACATCACAATGACTTCACAAAAAAAACTGCCATGTCAATTAATGTCATACGGTTTGCAATTAAATCCTACGCCCAAAGGCTGTTCCTCTATCGAATCACTTCTCTGCGGATGATCTCTCATAAATTCATTTCATGCAATCTCCAGAATCTTTGCCTAGATTTGGTCCTCCTCAAGCTGTTGGCAGTTTCGGTGAACAGCATTTAGAACTGACCAGATGGTATGCACAGATCAGCTGTCCTTTTTATTTAGTGACTCTTTAAACAAAACGATTCATTTTATTGGCTTTAACAGAGGACAGTGTGTGGATTCAGAGGAGCATGTCCTGTAATTTTGATTAATTTTTCACTGCCTGGTTGCTACATTATTTGTAGTTGTGTCAGCATGTTGGACTGTTGAAATAAGCTAATAGGTTGCTATGTTGGGACCTTAGCAACAGAGCAGCCAATGACTGTATTTTTTTAAAACACAATTTTAGCTGCTGAAGCTGGAGGTTGGAAAGCTACAACACATAGGTGGAAGAATATGGTATTGCAAAAGAAACCGCTCATTTGAAAGCATTCTGTTGCTTTCCTTTATTCTCTGAAGTCTGTGGCACTTATCTTTATAGTCATTATTTTAGTCGACTACTGCTGAGAGTTAGCTTTTATTCCCAAGTCTTTGGGAAGAAAAAATTAAATGTCAGTGACAGAGCAGTAAAATATTCACTACAAAGTGCAACAGTGGAGCTTTGTATTCAAAGCTGTACATGATACCATGGGCCTGATGTTCACCAGATCAGAAAACACAGATGTAAAGCGTGTTTTTAGATCTTCTAATAGATCTTATAATGAAATCTAAGTGGTACATGGAACTCCTAAATGTTAACTATGAGAAATTAAAGAAGGCCAACTGGGATTTTAGCTGCCTGGAAGTGGTCTCCCGGCAGCAGTCTGGGTTGGCGGCAATGCTCCAGGCAAGCACGGAGGCCCTCCCTGCCTGCCTGGGTGCAGCAGCAGCCGCGGGCCTCCCTTTAGAGGGGTTCCCTTCCCACCCCCACCATTGCCGCCAACCCAGACTGCTGCCGGAAGACCACTTCCAGGCAGCTAAAATCCCAGTTGGCCTTCTTTAATTTCTCATAGTTAACATTTAGGAGTTCCACCAACACAGCTGTGGCCTGGCTGCATAAGCCATTTTTAAAATTTGGTTAAAAAAGTTGGAGAGAGGACGCCTCCATTTTGAAGCGCTTCTCCCTCACTTACCTTCTATTACATCCTGCTGCTGCTTTTAAGCTGGAAGGCCTCTTATTGGCCCTCCAACTCCGAGAACCTGCCTGCCATCCTTAATTGGATGGCAAGCCCACCCTCTGGCCATTAATTGGCCACTTAGAGGAAAATCACATCGAGTGACATTCACACACAGTGCAGGCTTCTGACCCATATTTGAGCCTGATTGCAGGGTTCAGAAGCCTGCAGAGAAAATCCTGCCCTACATGTACGCTGACAACACCCAGCTCTATCTGACAACCACCTCTCGTGACTCCTCCGCTATCTCTAAGTTGTCAGACTGCTTGTCCGACATCCAGTACTAGAGGAGCAAAAATTTCCTCCAACTAACTACTGGGAAGACCAAAGCTAATGTCTTTGGTCCCCACCAAAAACTCTGTTTTCTAGCCGCCGATTCCATCTCTCTACCTGGAAACTGTCTAAGGCTGAACAAGACCATTTGCAACTTTGATGTTGTATTTGAACCTGAGATGAGCTTCCGATCACACATCAGTGCCATCACCAAGACTGCTTATTTCCATCTCTGTAATATCACCTGACTCCACCCCTGCCTCAACTCAGGTGCTGCTGAAATCCTTATCCATGCCATTGTTACCTCTCAACTTGACTATTCCAATGGTCTCCTCGTCAGCCTCCCATATTCCATCCTCCATAAACTTGAGCTCATCCAAAACTCTGCCGAGTGTATCCGAACTCGCACCAATTCCCGTTCACCTATCACCTCTATGCTTTTTCACCTACATTGGCTCCTGGTCTGGCAAGGTCTCAACTTTAAAATTTTCATTCTTATTTTCAATTCCCTCCATAGCCTTGCCCATCCCTATCTCTGTAACCTCCTCCAGTCTGCGCTTCTTTAATTCTGACCTCTTGAGCATCTCCTATTTTAATCACTCCACTACTGGTGACTATACTTTCATCTGCCTAGGCCCTAAGTTCTGGAATTCCTTCCCTAAACCTCTCCAGCTCTCTCTCCTCCTCTAAGATGCTCCTTAAAACTTACCTCTTTGACCAAGGTTCTGATCATCTGTCATCTTATGTGGTTCAGTGTTAAATTTTGTTTGATAACAGTCCTGTGAAGTCTCTTGGGAAATTTTACAATGTTAAAGGTGCTATATAAATGCAAGTTCCTGTTGTTATGACTGAAGCAAAGACGATGGCGGGGATTTAGCCCTGGATGGACGGAAGCCGGCCACTGCCTGAAAAGTCGGTGGCGAACCCGCTTCCGCCTCGCGTGGGGATCCGACCCGTATTTTGTGGGTTGCCGGGCTTCAATTGTTGTGAGGCAGGACTTCCATCCGCTTGAGGTAGGAAGTCCTGCCGAATAGAACTGCCGGCCAATCAGCGGACTGGCAGCTAACTGTCCCAGCAGTGCCACCGGGAGCGGTGGCAACTGCTGGGACTACAGCCCAGCTCCAAAAAGAAGATGTCGGGGAGCCCGGAACAAAGGTGAGTTTTGGTTGCCTCGCCAGGTGTTGGACCCCGGTGAGGCAAGGGTGGTCGATTGGGGCAGCGGGGGCGGCCCTCCGTCGGGCACAGGGTCTAGGATGCCCGCTTGCCATGCATAAAATCCACGTGGAGGCGGACAAAGGCCCTTAATTGGCCACTTAAGGGCCTTGATTGGCCTGGGGTGGGCGGGCCGTTTCTCGCCACCGCTGCCCTGTGTAAAGTGTCAGCTGAGGCGGGAGTGGGTCAGGAAAGGCACCCAGAGCCTCCCACTCCATTTTACGCCACCCTGCCCCACCCCCCGCAACCATCCTGCTCTTCGGGGCGGTGGGGTGTAAAATGCAGCCCTGTATCAATATTTAATAATCGGTTAGATCGCAATGTTAAAGGGAAGGGTATAAATTGACATATAAAAAGAGTTGTGGAGGATAAATCCCAACACAGTTTGGTTGGACTGAATGGCCTGTTTTCATGTTATAATTTCTATGTAATTCTTTTCAGGTAGTTGTCTGTAAGCAGTATGAAGAAAATCACACCACATAAGGGGCAAAGGTAACAGTAAAATATATGCACTGTACAACTTAATAATATTAGTTCAGTATTACTATACCTTGCAGCCTGTCATTCCTTGTTGCATAGAAAATAAAATTTCAGTTGTCGATAAACAAAATTGATAAACCATATGCAATATACAGCTAAAACTAAACAGAGAAGAAAAATAACCAATCTATGATCAAAAAGTCTGGCATTTATATAGCCCCTCAGGATGTCTCAAAGTGCCTTTTAGCCAATTAAGTACTTCAAATTGAAGTTACTGTTGTACTGTAGGAAATGTGGCAGCCCATTTGCACACAGCAAGATCCCACAAACAGCAATGTGATAATGACCAGATAATCTGTTTTAATGCTATTGATTGAGGGATAACTATTGGCCAGGACACTGGGGATAACTCTTCGAAATAGTGTCATGGGATCTTTTACATCCACCTGAGAGGGCAAACAGGGCCTTAGTTTAACATCTCATCTGAAAGATGGGACCTCTGTTAGTGCAGCGCTCCCTCAGTACATCACTGGAGTGTCAACCGAGAGTTTTGTGCTCTATCCTGGAGTGGGACTCTGAACCCACAATCTTCTGTCTCAGAGGCGAGAGTGTGAACAACTGAACCACAGCAGACACAAACTGAGCCAATAGCATACTCAGACATCCCAAAGGAGTTCACAGAGGTGTGCTCAGAAATATGGATGCCAAACCAAAGAAGTAGATAATGGAAGGGACCAAAAGTTGGTAAAACAGATGGGTTGTAAGGAGATTCTTAAAAGAGGAGAGGTGAAGGGGATTTGGGAGAGAATTTAAGAGGATGGCCTAGGTGGCTGAAGGGATGGCCACCAATGGTGAGACAATGGGAGAAGGATGTGCAAATGGAATGGGGAGTCTGGGGTAGGGGGAGGGGTTGGTGGAATTGTAGAGCTGAAGATTATAGAGATGGGGAGGGGGCGCAGACCTCTCTACCACCGATTAAAGGGCTTTTGGGGGGAATTTTAACTGGGAATGTATTCAGGCGGGTGAGGATTTGGGCAAGTGGCACATAACTCCAGTGTTGGCAGTGTGAAGCCTGGGCAATTTAAATTCCAGTGTCTTAACTGCATGCCACCAGTCAGATGATTGTCATGGATGAAAAGTGGCAGCTGCCTGGTGGGTGGGAGCAGAGGTTTGGATGGCAGAATGGCATCTGCCTGCACCAAGGAATGCTTGTTGACAAGAAGGTAAGCGGCAGAGAGGGGGTTTCATTGGTTAAGTCATCCAGGACAGTTTACTTGCTCAGTTCCTGCTGGGCCGACAGAGTTAAAATCGCCCCTATATCTCTATTTCTGTCTCTCTCGTAAGCTGTTTCTGTATTGGGTTTGTGTTGATCGTGCCACGGGCTCCCAACTAATGAGCCTTGTGCAGCTGGGGCATTTCTTACCCAGTCTGGCATATATGTGACAACCTTTAGCAATGTGGTTGACTCTTAACTGTCCTCTGAAATGGCCCAGCAAGGCACTCGGGTATTAAGGTGGCAACTCACCACAACCTTCTCAAGTGCAATTTGGGATGGGCAATAAATGATGGCCTTCAGCGACATCCACATCTGTGAATGAATAGGAAAAGTACTCAATGTAGAAAATGTGAGTTTGGCGCTACTTACCAGTGTTGAATCCTTTCAAAATCAGAACAACTTTAAGAAGTGTGCGGAAATTAAATGAAAATTCATCTGATTTTTTATGTGGGACGGAGGGAGGAAAGTAAAGAGCAGGTTCACATGGCTATGATGAATCCAGCAGGGGGTGGGGGAGAGTAATCACCCAGCTCATTCAACATGAGCCTTATCAACACATTTTTTAATTAGCTTGCCAGTATTTCCATAGCAACAGCCCACAGCTCTGTAGCTGTAACTATGGAAATCACGCCTGACCAATTGGAACATATGCTCTGAACTGATGCACTTAAATTATTTCTAGCATGATAATTGATGTCTACATGCCTCCACTTTCTTCAGTCTTTAGAATATTGGTATATATCAAACATGCAAATACAGAGGTTGGCACATGCTGGGGAAGTCTGCAGTAAAGTCAAATTCTCCTGTACAATCAGCCAGTTAAAGGCAGCAGATTTCAGTTATGCTGAAATGCTCAGATCTGCCTCAATATGTTCCTCTACCTATTCGTTTTAACAAATCCATAATCATTTGCAAAACACATTTACAATTCATGAAAACTAAGTTACATCAGAGAATATCAGTCCAGAGGTCTTCCTAGTGCCTGGTTTTGGTAAATTCATCAAGTTTTCTTGGAGGTTGCCCTGGCTGCAGAAGGCTTTCATGTTGGGAGTCAGTGGCACTATCAACACAAATCCCCAATACAAAATACGAGTGAAACATAAATAGAAATAAAGAGGGTGATTTTAACTCTGCCTGCTTACAGGAACCAGGCAGGTAAAGCGCCCTGGGTGACTGAACTGATAAATCCCCACCTGCTTCCTAATTCCTAACCTGCTGATCCTAATTTTAACCTATTTTTCTGAGCAGGTGGCAAAGGCCTGTAGTTTGGGGTCAGATGACATCATTGGGCCCTGACTGCAATTTTAACTCAAGGACTGAATTATAGCCATTATAGATTCCCTCCCATGCAACGCTCCCAATACCCCAGCATTTGTATTAGGATTTTACACACATAACTGACAGTGAAAGAAAGAACTTGCATTTGTATAGTGCCTTCACAACCTCAGTATGCTCCACTTTTCCAGAATTAAATACTTCTGTAGTGTAGTCACTCTTGTATAGTAAAAGATACGGCTGCCAATTGGGCTGAAAGGTCCCTCAAACACAATACAATAATGACCAGATAATCTGCTTTAGTGATGTTGGTTGAGAAATAAATATTGGTCACTAAGAACTGTTCTACTGTTCTTTGAAATAGTGCCATGGGATATTTTACATCCACCTGAGAGGGCAGGCTTGGCCTTGATTTAATGTCTCATCAGAAAGCTGGTACCTTCAGCAATGCAGCACTACCTCAGTACTGCACTGGAGTGTGAGCCTAGATTTTGTGCTTAAGTCTCTGGAGTGGAAATTGATCAGCAAGGATCAGAGATTTTCCTACTTGTACACCAGACCAGCAGGTATCAGAAGCTCTCCTCTTTGTACATTAGATCAGTAGGGATCAGAAGCTATCCTTGTCCACAGGGATCAGAGATTATCCTCCCTTTAGATGCAGGGTTCAAAGACTATCCTGCTTATGAAATAGTTCTCATTTCATTCATCAGTCTGGTGTGGATTTATACTCAGGTTCCAGAGGTGAAAGGATGCTGTCTTCCTAACCCATTACATCAGTCAAGTCCTTTTGAAAGATGGGTAATCCAATGCAAAAGAACTATTGAAAATTCATGGAGAGGCGAGTTGGGAGGGAGAGGGATGGAGGAAGTGTTGTTATGATGCTGCAACCATCATGAGCTTGGGACAGGTGTGATGGACCAGCTGGTCTTTTCCTGCCCCCCAATTTTATATGTTGTAAAAGAAGGATGGGAAATGGTGTAACTTAATATTGGGCTGGCACAGAGCACTGTAACACCAAAGTGCATGTCAGTTTATATTGTTGCATTAAGACAGTAATGCATTGTGAAGGTTGCTTGCCATTTCAACACTCCCCCCTGCTCTCATGCTCACATCTCTGTCCTGGGATTGCTGCAGTGTTCCAGTGAACATCAACGCAAGCTCAAGGAACAGCATCTCATCTACCGCTTAGGCACACTACAGCCTGCCGGACTGAACATTGAGTTCAATAATTTCAGAGCATGACAGCAACCCCCCCCCCACCGCGCCCCCCACCCCCCAATTTTACTTTCATTTTTAGTTGTTTTTTCTTTTTTCTTTTTTTCTTTTTTTTGCAACCTTTTCATTTCATCTTAGTTTGTTCAATTTGCTTACCCACCATTTTTTTTCATGTTTGCACTTGCTGTTCAATATTCAGTCCGTTAACACCTATTCTGTACTAATGCTTTGTGTTTCAACACACCATTAACATATTGTTTGCCTTTGCTCCATGACCTTTTGGTCAGCTATGTGGCCTTGTCCAATCTGCACCTTCTCCTTTGTTATCTCTTGCCCCACCCCCACCTCACTTGCTTATAACCTGTGACATTTTTAATATTTGTCAGTTCCGAAGAAGGGTCACTGACCCGAAACGTTAACTCTGCTTCTCTTTCCACAGATGCTGCCAGACCTGCTGAGTGGTTCCAGCATTTCCTGTTTTTATATACTGTATATCACGTATGGTATTTATTTTTGGGACTGTTGGAGGAGAAATGGGAGGTGCCCAGGTCTATTGCTTAATGACTTAGGTCTACCACATTCTTTATTGTACCAGGGAACCACTTCTAACTCACTTTGCCTATTGTAAACAGGATAATAGCGGCCTCAAAATTGCAGCAATGATCTTACCCCACCCTGTTTAGACTCCTGATCCACTCACCAACATCTTATTTTGCGTCCTGAGTAGGGCAGCCCATATGCCCACCTATGGGAGCCTCATTACGTATGTACATCAGGGTTCTATGATGTACCTAAGACCTCAGTGCATTTTTATGTATCAATTGGTAGAGTGTTTGCAGTACCCATTGATAGCAGGCATTGAGCAGCCTGACCAATGGTACTTAAAGAGACTACTACAGGCTGCTTAGGGAAACTTTTGTGGAACGTGACTGGGCCTATTGGTCCCACAAATATTTTTCCATGCTATCCAGCCTGTCTGATCCTACAGTCCTAGCGAACTGCCCCCTCCCCTCCTGGGGATAACATTTCCGGTGGTTCTGCATCAGAACTGCTGGAATTCTCACCTCCCTGCCTGGACTGGCGAGCTGCCTGTGATTACTGGAACAGAGCCATAAGCAAATTGGAGTAGGATAAATAAGATTAGAGATTTGAATGCATGGTTCAAAGATTGATGTGGGAGAAAAGTGTTTTGATTCATGGGGCACTGGCACCAGTACTGGGAAAATTGGGAGCTGTACCTTTGGGATGGTATTTACTTGAACCATGTTTGGACCAGTGTTCTGGCGAGTCGTATAACTAGGGCGGTAGAGAGGGCTTTAAACTAAATAGCGGGGGTGAGGGATCAAGTGAGGGAAGATGTGATAAATTAAAGAGAGAGGACAAGGCAAGTGAGCAAGGTAGCCAAAGGGAATTGATAATCTGAGTGTGGCAGGAAGGGACAGAGAGTACAAACTTAAGTGTGCACCAGCAGATAAGGCTAGAAGTTGTGAAAATAAATAAAAGGAAGGATAGGTAAAGAGGAAAAGGGGTTGGGGTAGTGCTGTTAATAAAGGATGAAATCAGTACATTAGTGAGAGTGGATCTTAGTTCGGAAGATCAAGATGTAGAATCAGTTTGGGTGGAGCTAAGAAACAGCAAGGGACAGCAAACATTGGTAAGAGTTATTTACGGGCCACCAAGCAGTAGTGGTAATGTAAGGCATGGTATAAATCAAGAAATTAGAGGTGCATGTAACAGGGATAATACGGTAATCATGGGGGTCTTCAATCTACATATAGACTGGGTAAACGTAATTGGCACAATGCTGTGAAGGACAAATTCCTGTAATGTATACGAGATGGTTTTCTAGAACAGTATGTTGAGGAACCAACTAGAGAATGGGTTATTTTAGATCTGGTAGTGTGCAATGAGAAATGACTTAGTAATAATCTTGTTGTAAAGGAACCTCTAGGGAAGAGTGACCATGAATTCTGCATTAAGTTTGAAAGTGATATAGTTTGTTATGACCAAGACGGGAAGAGTGCACTCTTAATTCAGTCCCACTTCTCCACGGGCCACAGCATATCAATACATTTTCTCACCTACTGAAAAAAAAAGTCAATTCCCTACTCTATTTGTTCCCCAGAATAAAGCACACCAACCAGGTTTCTTTAATCAACAACAAAATTAACTATTTATTAATAAATTAAGTCTTAATCAATAATGAGATAAATCTATATACGCAAAGCTTCTTATTTCCCTCGCCCTCATGCACAAACACATACTTTCAAAAAGAAACCAGTTAACCAGGGAGAAAGGATTTTGGGTTTACAGTTGTTTCATAGGAATAGAAGGAATAATAAAATAATTCAGTTTATCATGTTCTGGTAGGTAGGAAATTCTTCGGTTTAGTGAGATGTCCCAGAGTTGAATAGTCAGATGCCAATCGAAGTCTCTCCAGGTGAGATTGATGAACAGTTTTTGGATGGGTAGGCGTTCAAGGCACTTCAACAGCAGCAGGCTTCACATAGGTCTTTCAGCAGGGGTTTAGCAGCATGTCTGCTTGGGTCTTAAAGCAGCAGTCTAGCTATAGAAGATTTCTTCAGGTATCAGGATTTCTTAAAACACAGGAAGCAACAGGAACCACACTTGATGCAGGGGTTCTTCAAAGACAGGAGGCAATAGGAGTCTTCTACCTCTGACATACAGGATTTTCTTTTCAAGAGATGCAGGCTTCCTTCACAGAGAGAGGTAACACTTTTTCCTGGGTATTTCTCTCTGATCTCCAGGCAAGTCAAAGCCAAATTTCAAATGCCTGCTCTTTGTCCAACTCACTGTTTTTTTAAATGGTCCAAAGTGAAAGCAAAATGTTTCTGAGCTGATCACATGATCAGACATAGCGTCTCCCCTGTCATTCAAAGTGTTGCTCTGAGGAGGTCAAACCTGCTTTCCTGTTCTTGTAAACAAAGTCAACATCCAAAATTTTCAGCTATTTCAGGTGTCAATGTCCACTGAAATCCTTTTATAGTTTTTTAAAACACACAGAATTTAAGTTTTGAATACAAAAACAAAAACCCTTGTAACACCTCCGCCCTTGGCGAAATAAATGCCATTTTTGAATGCATTTCATTACAATGAAAAAACAGAAGTTGAAAACATTTTAATCATATTTTCGCACACATGCCCGCATTCAGTCTACTTGCAGTTAACACAATTTTGCTTTGTATCATCTTTATTCATATAACTCAACAAAGTTAAATTTGTGACAAAGCATCTGCAATCATATTGTTTTTTCCTGAAATGTGTACAATCTTTAAGTGATAAGGCAGTAACACCAAACTCCATTGGAATATACTGGCATTTTGGGGTTTAAATTTTTCTACGAAGGTTAATGAATTATGGTCACTATATATCAGTGTTTTTCTATTGTCATGGTGGACATATACTTCAAAATGTTTAAAAGCCAACAATAGGCCTAATGTTTCTTTTTCCATGGTGGAATACTTTTTTTGGTGGTGATTCCGTTTTTTTGAAAAGTATCCCACTGGTTTTTCTATGCCTGATTTGTCATCATATAATAGGACCCACAGATCACTAACATCAATTGCGACCTTGAAGAGCTTAGTCAAATTTGGAGCAGCTAATGCTGGTTCATTAGTCAAAATTGCCTTTAGCTTTTCAAAAGATGCTTGACATTCACCTGACCACACTACCTTGGTTCTTCTTTTCTGTAGCAAATCTGATAGTGGAGCAGCTACAGTACTGAAATTTGGTACAAACTTTCTGTAGAAACCACACATCCTCCTCAAAAACCTCATGACTTCACGCTTAGTCTTAAGGATAGAGAACTCCACCAAGGCTTGTACTTCTGTCGTTCTTGGCAATGCTTGTCCTTGGCCCACTATATGCCCAAGGTAGGTCAGTCTTGCTTTTTCGAATTCGCTTTTTGCCGGATTTACCACTAAATCAACTGCTTGTAATTTTTTAAACAGAGTTTCTAGCTGTTTTAAGTGTTCCTTCCAAGAGTTACTGTCTATTAGCACATCATCAAGATACACTACACAGTTGGGAACACTGGCTACGACCTGATTCATTTGTCCCTGAAAAGTTTCTGGGTCATCTTTTAGCCCGAATAGCACCACTTGGCACTGATAAAGACCGTCTGGTGTGACAAAAGCTGATATTTCTTTAGCTCGGGATGTTAAAGGAATTTGCCAGTACCCCTTTAACAAATCTCTCTTTATAAGAAGTATGGCACTGCCCACTCTGTCAATACAGTCTTCCAAGTGAGGAATTGGGTAGGAGTCTGCCTTTGTTACTGCATTGACTTTTCTGTAGTCTATGCAAAGTCAGGTTGACCCATCAGGTTTAGGCACAAATACTATTAGTGAACACCAGCTGCTTTGACTAGGTTCAATTAAGTTGTTTTACAGCATGTATTGGATTTCTGCTTTTACTTGGGCCTGTTTGTCTGGACTTAAGCGGTAAGGATGCTGTTTTATAGGAATGGATTCCCCTACATCCACATCATGTGTGGCGAAGGTTGTATATCCTGGCTTATCCCTACAGCCTATTTTAAATGCTGTGAGTAGCCTTGTTAGGTCTTCTCGTTGTTCTGCATCTAAATACGAAAGCATGTTGTCCAATCTTCCTAGCCATTCTGTATTAGCCAACCGGATAGTAGGAGGTTCAAGTTGAGAATTGTCTAGGCCTTGTTCTGCTTCATCTTCACTATCCCCCTCATTCTTAACTGTCCCTATTACCTGACATACCTGTACTGGCTTGTCCTCTTTCCTGCGACAATATTGCTTTAACATATTGACATGACACAGCCAATTCTTTTTCCAATGATCAGGGCTGTCAATCAAATAATCTACCTTACCAGTTCTTTTGATCACTTTTTACGGACCACTGAACCGTGATTTTAATGGTTTACCCTGTAAAGGTAACAATACTAATACTTCATCCCTTGGCTGAAATGTTTGGGTCTTGCATTTTTGTCTGCCCATTTTTTCATAGCAGTTTGGGATGCTTTAAGTTGTTCCTGAGCCACATTGTAAGCTTTCCTGAACCTTTCCCGGAACACAGATACATAGTCCAGTACAGAAGATTCATCCCTCTGCTCTGAGAACCTGTCATTAATTAGTTTTAGAGGATCTCTTATTTCGTGTCCGTAAACCAATTCGAAAGGACTAAAACTGGTAGACTCATTCAGTGAGTCTCTGGTGGCAATTAAGAGAAAGTCTAACCCTTTATCCCAATCACGGGGATATTCATGACAGTATGCTCTTATCATGCAGACCCTCCACCTGCCAAGTATGAGGCACATTAATTTTGCCACATGGACATTAAACTTCGAATTGTTGCTGGGAAGAAAAGGCCTGATACAAGGAATTGCCAGGCCTGGCCGGAAGGACATTTTTTGCATAGCAGCAGACACTGCTTGGAACAAAGGACCAGTCCCTACTCCCAATACACAGAACAGACGTGGTCAGACCAGTTTAGTCACATGACTAACTGGCTGTTGCAGAGTTCTGAACTAAGATGTTTTAAATTGGAGAAACAATGTTTTGAAGACAGAAAGCTCTTGGCTCCTGGACTGAAGCAGACCTCCTCTCCTCCTGTCTGCTCCCATATCTTTCTCACTAGCTTCGGAATCCATTGAGGACACATGAACCCCAAGAGAGAAAAGTCTCCTGCAGTGAACAAGGTTTAAGAAGAATACTGGGCCCCAACAAAAAGCAAGAATTACCTACAAGCAAGGACTCTACAGTGAGCTCAAAGAGCCATAACAACACTTCAGATATTGCCTCAAACATTTCCACTTATTTTTTTCTTCTGCTCTTTTCTGTCCCTATCTGCATGTATGTATCGCGTTTGCATGCTACCATGGTAGCATGGCTGAGAGGGACCCCTAGAAACCTTTCTCACCTGGTCGTAACAGCTCTAATTATTGTTTTCAGAGTTTGATGGTACCTTTCTAAAGCTCCCTGTGGGTGATAGGCTGAAGATTTTAACTGTTTGATAGCCAAATTACCCGTGACTTCTTGAAATATCTTAGACATAAAATTGAAACCTTGATCCGATTGAACTTCGAGTAATCCATATCTTGTAAAGAATTGGGTTAACTTCTCTACTACTATCCTAGCAGTAATTATCCTCAGGGGAATGGCCTCTGGAAATCGAGTAGCCATATCCATGATAGTGAGTATATATTGGTGTCCCGCTTTTGTTTTCGGTAAAGGTCCTACGCAGTCTACCAATACCCTACTAAATGGTTCCTCAATAACTGGTATGGGAATTAGAGGTGCTGGTTTTATGGCAGGATGTGGTTTTCCCACCATCTGCCATGTATGGCATGTTTTACAAAACTGCACCATGTTCTTGGTAAGACCTGGCCAGTAATAATGCTGACTTAGATGTGATTTGGTCTTCTGGATCGCCATATGTCCGACCGTAGGAATTTCATGTGCTATCCTTAATAATTCCCTGGTGATATTTAGGTGGTACCACTACCTGTCGAGCAACTGTCCAGACTTTGTCCGCAGGTCTATGAGGTAGTCTCCAATTCCTTATCAGGACCCCGTCTCCAACATAATAACCTTCTGGAACTCCTTTTGCCTCAGCTTTTGTCAGAGCTGACTGTGCTATTTTATGTAACTCTGGATCAGCTTGTTGTGCTGCGATTAAAGCAGATTTGTTAAACAACTCATTTGGATTATCTAAATACCCAAGGAAAGTTTCAGATATTCGGCTATCTGTCTGTGGTGCCAATTTTACCCTTGACAATGGAACTTGTTTAGCCATTGTTCGGGTTACTACAAATGAAGGGGATATTCCAGGAACTTGTTCCTGTAATTGTTCTGTTTCTTTAACTTCACTGGGTTTCTCTGTGACTACAAGAGAAACTGATACTTTTGCTCCAGTCAATTCATTTCCTCGGAGTAGGTCAATTCCATCTACTGGCAAACTATGGACAACTCCTGCACTCTAGGTGCACTTGATACAAAGGTACAGGTATATGCTCCCCACCAATACCATTAACTAAAACTTTGGCATTCAGTGTGCTCTCTGGTGGAAATTTTATACCTCTCCCCAGTAAAACAGTTTGGGTTACTCCTGTATCCCTAAGTATAATAGGTTTGCCTGCCTCTCTTGAGGGATATGGAGTTACTTTTCCTTTCGACAAGAATTCCCTATAATTTTCAGGTATCTTATTCTGAACCCCTCCACTCATATTGGTTTTTGTATCTGGTTTTACAGCTACCATCAAAGCTACAGCCCTTTCTGCTATACTCTTAGTCAGAAATAAAAACAAGAAATGCTGGAACCACTCAGCAGGTCTGGCAGCATCTGTGAAAAGAGAAGCAGAGTTAACGTTTCGGGTCAGTGACCCTTCATCGGAACCCCTCTTAGTCAGAACCCCTTTCTCTGCATTAGTTGTGTGTACCCCAACAAGTCCCTTGGGTTTACCTCGCAATTTCCAGCATTCTGAATGAAGTTGTCCCACCTTGTGCCAATGATTACACTTCGGCTTGAGGACTTCACTTCCACCCTCAGCACCTTCCTTTCTGGCCTGAGGAGATGACTCCCAGCTGTCCCTTCTTGTCCCTGGCTACTTGCCTTCATTTCACTCTCCCACCTTCTATCCTTCTCAGGTTTTTGGGGGTGATGGATTAAGGGTTTCGGCTTATTCACAAGCTCAAAATCATCAGCGATTTCTGCTACTTGCCTGGCTTTTGAAATTTTCTGTCTCTCTTCATGAATTCTCACTAATGGAGGGATTGAATTTTTAAATTCTTCAAAGAGAATCAGTTGTCTAAGTTTCTTATATGTGGTTTCTATCTTTACTGCCGTATCCAATGATCAAAATTAACATGCTTTACCCTCTCAAATTCTATATACGTCTGCCCAGCCAATCTCCAGAGGTTTCGAAACTTCTGTCAGTAAGCTTCAGGGACTAACTCATACACAGCGGGAATAGTCTCTTTTTGCCATCTCATAATCTACAGAAGCCTCTTCAGAAAGCATGGCATAAACTTCATGACCTCTACCCATCAACCAGCTTTGCGTAAGCAGTGTCTAGCTTTCCTTTGGCCATTTCATTTGTTTGGCTATTGTTTCAAAAGAAATGAAAAATGCCTCTACGTCCCTTTCCTCAAACCTAGGGAGAGCTTGTATAAATTCAAACTGCTTTTCACTGTGTCCTTGACTGGATTCAGATTCTTCCTGACCAGAATGTTCCCTGGAGTCAAGACCACCCTTTTGTCTTAGTTCCAATTCTCTTAATTTGAATTCCCTTTCTTTTCTTTCTTTCTGAAATGCTCTCTTACTCCCTTTCCTCTTTTTCAAATTCAAGTTTTCTTATTGCTGTTTCTTTTTCATGCTTAAGTTTTTTCAGTTGTAACGGAATTTTAGCTAATTCCACTGCATCACCCTCTGACTTACTATCTTCTTCCAGTTTCAAATGTTGGGCTATTACATCAATTATCGGTGTTTTTTAGCACCTGATTTCAATTCTAACCCCAATTATGTTGCAAAATCTTTTAGTTTAACTTTAGTTAAAGTTTCTAAGTCACTGAGGGACACATTCTCCTTTCCCAGAAAAGCTGCAGCAATTGCTAATGCCATTCCAGTGGTGTAGACTTTACCCTGTTACACAAGAAACCTGGTTCTTTTATTTCCCTCTTTCAATTATTATTACTCCTTATAATTAACGTTATCGGCATTGGATTCAATCCCGACAAGAATCCCCAATTAATATGTTACGACCAAGGCGGGAGGGGTGCACTGTTAATTCAATCCCACTTCTCCACAGGTCACAGCGTATCAATAAATTTTCCCACCTGCAGAAAAAAAAAAGCCAATTCCCTACTCTATTTGTCCCCCAGAATAAAGCACACCAACCAGGTTTCTTTAATCAACAACAAAATTAGCTATTTATTAATAAATTAAGTTTTAATCAACAATGAGACAAATCTATATACGCAAAGCTTCTTATTTCCCTCGCCCTCATGCACAAACACATACATTCAAAAAGAAACCGGTTAAACGGGGAGAAAGGATTTTGGGATTACAGTTGTTTCATAGGAATAGAAGGAATAATAAAATAATTCAGTTTGTCATGTTCTGATAGGAAATTCTTTGGTTTAGTGAGGTGTCCCAGAGTTGAATAGTCAGATGCCACTCAAAGTCTCTGCAGGCGAGGTTGATGAACAGTCTTTGGATGGGTAGGTGTTCAAGGCAATTCAACAGCAGCAGGCTTCACATAGGTCTTTCAGCAGGGGTGTAGCATCATGTTTGCTTGGGTCTTAAAGCAACAGTCTAACAGTCGAAGACTTCTTCAGATTTCAGAATTTCTTAAAACACAGGAGTCAACAGGAACCACACTGCAGGGATTCTTGAGAGACAGGAGGCAATAGGAGTCTTCTACCTCTGGCATACTTTTCTTCTCGAGATGCAGGCTTCCTCCACAGAGAGAGGTAACACTTTTTCCTGGGTCTTCCTCTCTGATCTTCAGGCAGGTCAAAGCCAAATTTCAAATGCCTGCTCTTTGTCCAACTCACTGTTTTTTAAAGCGTCCAAAGTGAAAGCAAAACTTTCCAGTGCTGATCACATGACCAGGCATAGAGTCTCTCCTGTCATTCAACGTGTTGCTCTGAGGAGGTTAAACCCCTGCTGGTTTCCTTGAAATTGCCTGCTTTCCTTTTCTTGTATAGAAAGTCAACATCCAAAAATGTCAGTTATTTGCAGGTGTCAAAATCCACTGAAATCCTTTTTCAGTTTTTTAAAACACACAGAATTCTAAGTTTTTAATACAAAAACAAAAACCCTTGTAACCATTTCAATTCGAAACTAGTGTCTTAAATATAAACAAAGGAAACTTTGAGGGTATGAGAGGAAAATTGGCAGTAGTACATTGGGAAACTACATTAAAATGTGTGATGGTAGACAGGCAATAGCTAGCATTTAAAGAATTAATACATGGTTTACAACAAATTTACATTCCTTTGTGGCACAAAACCTAGCAGGAAGGGTGATCCAACCATGGTTCACAAGAGAAGTTAAAGATTGCATTAGATCAAAGGAAGAGGTTTATAAAATTGCCCAAAAAAGTAGCAAGCCTGAGGATTAGGAACATTTTAGAATTCAGCAAAGGAGGACCAAGAAACCGATAAAGAAAGAGAAAGTAGAATATGAAAGTAAACTAGCAAGAAACAAAACGGATTGTAACAGCTTCTATAGGTATGTAAAAAGAAAAAGATTAGCAAAGGCAAATGGGCCAACTACAGGCAGAGCTAGGAGAATTTATAATGAGGAATAAGGAAGTGGCAGAGAAACTTAACAAATTCTTTGTGTCTGCCTTCACGGAGGAAGATACAGAAAACCTTCCAGAAATACCAGAGTCAAGGGACTAGTGAGAATGAGGAACTGAAAGAAATTAGTATTAGTGAAAAAAGGTGTACTGGAGAAATTAATGGGCTGAAAGTTGATAAATCCCCTGGACCTGAGAGTGTTGAAAGAAGTAGCTGTAGATATAGTGGATGCGTTTGTGGTTATCTTCCAAAATTCTATAAATTCTGGAATAGTCCCTGCAGATTGGAAAGTAGCAAATGTCACCCCACTATTTAAGAAAGGAGGGAGAGAGAAAATGGGGAACTACAGACCTGTTAGCTTGACATCAGTAGTAGGGAACATGCTAGAATCTATTATAAAGGATGTGATAACTGGACACTTAGAAAATAATGGTAGGATTAGGCAGCGTTAACATGGATTTATAGAAAGGAAATCATGTTTGACAAACCTGTTGGAGTTTTTTGAGGTTGTAACTAGCAGAATAGATAAGAGGCAACCAGCGGATGTGGTGTATTTGGATTTTCATAAGGCTTTTGATAAGGTCCCATGCAGAAGGTTAGTAAGCAAAATTAGAGCACGTAGGATTGGGAGTAATATACTGCCCTGGATTGAGAATTGGTTAACAGACAGAAAACAGATTAGAAATAAATGGGTCATTCTTGGGTTGGCAGGCTGTGACTAGTGGAGTACCACAAGGATTAGTGCTTGGTCACCAGCTTTTAACAATATATAGCAATGATGTAGATGTGGGGATCAAATGTAATACTTTCAAGTTTGCTGATGACACAAAACTAGGTGGGAATGTGAGTTGTGAGGAGGATGTAAAGAGGCTTCAAGGGGATTTAGACAGGCTAAGTGAGCAGGCAAGAAAATGACAGATGGAATATAATGTGGAAAAATGTGAAGTTATCCACTTTGATAGGAAAAACAGAGTCTTTCTTAAATGGTGAGAGATTGGAAAGTGTTAATGTCTAAAGGGACCTGGGTGTTCTTGTTCATAAGTCACTGAAAGCTAACATGCAGGTGCAGCAAGTAATTAGGAAGGCAAATAGTATGTTGGCCTTTATTGCAAGAGGATTTGAATACAGGAGTAAAGAAGTCTTGCTGCAATTGTATACAGCCTTGGTGAGACCACACCTGGAGTATCGTGTACAGTTTTGGTCTTACCTACTTGCCATAGAGGGAGTGCAACAAAATTCACCAGACTGATTCCTGGGATGGTGGGATTGTCCTATGAGAAGAGACTGAGGAGATTGGGCCTATATTCTTGGTTCAGTTTTGAAGAATGAGAGGTGATCTTATTGAAGCATACAAAATTTTTACAGGGCTTAACAGGCTTGATGAAGAAGGATGTTTCACCTGACTGGGGGTGGGGTGGGGGGGGGGGGGGTTCAAGATCCAGGGGATACAGTGTCAGAATAAGGGGTAGGCCAGTTAGGATTGAGATGAGGAGGAATTTCTTCACAGAAGGTAGTGGATCTTTGGGATTCTGTACCCCACAGGGCTGTGGAGGCATAGTCATTGAGTATGTTCAAGACAGAGATCAATAGATTTCTAGATATTAAAGATATCAAGGGATATGGAGATAGTGCGGGAAAATGACAATGAGTTAGAAGATCAGCCATGATCTAGTTGAATGGTAGAGCAGACTCGAGGAGGCAAATGGCCTACTCCTGCTCCTATTTCCTATTTTTTTATAACTGAGGCCAGGCCCTCAAAATGGTTCAGGTGCCTTGGCATGGATATCGGCAGGTGGTGCAATTGCATCACCTCCTGCCCCTTCAAAGTCCACCCAAATTTAAAATTGACACAACAATTGGGTCATTTTCAACTTTGTCACTTGGGCAAAACTGATGGAATGAAAACTGAGCAGGTTCTACAATGGGAGATTCCACACAGGCAACACAATTGAAAATGACCCATCATTTGTTCACCATGTCCTGCCATAGATCAGAACTCTCCAGAGTTATGCTGTCACCCAAAAATTCAAATTATGGTCTGAAAATTCCCAGTTGATTTAACTCCACTTGTGGTCTGTGTGCATTAGACTATCCCATCCATGGGCTAATAATACAAGGCAGAGCTGCCAACAGAATATAAAGCCCATTAATCCTGCGAGCATTAATAAGAGTTCTAAGCAAGAAACTTGAAATCACAAGAGACTATGGCTTACAATTTTCTGACAATTGCTAGTATGAAGCAAAATTCAGATCCCAGCATGACTTTACTAGCATTTTAATTTGCAAGCTGGAAACCATTGGATGCTCTCCAACTGAATTTTTTGCCAGTGGCAGGTGATAGATAGTGAAAGCTACCACATGATTCCTCAACAACACGGCGGATAGACACTGAGTAACTAATGATTGCAGTTATGTAAGGAGGGCTGGAATCTGACACCCTGGAGGGTTGTGTTTGTTATTCTGGCATTTGCAAATAACGCTGTTTATACCCAATGTGGCATCATAAAATATCTACAATTTAAGGGAGCAAGAACCATTGTGTAATCCTCTCAAGATCCAACCAATTAAAGGGAGGTTATGAAAAGCATTGAAGGCAGAGTTCTTCCAGTGTGCATAGAATCTGGCATTCCATTTCAAAATATTTTGAGGGCAAAATGTTTCTTGGCCACTATGGAGCTATCACAGTTATGTTTATGTCTTCCTCCAAGACCTTGGGATCAAATGTGGATGTTAATGGAAATGGCGGAAAAGTATAATAGTTCCCCGCTCCAGAGACCGTGTAGTGCCTCAATTTGGCTAGCTTGACTCTTGAAATAAAAGCTTGGCCATCTTTCTGTTGGTAACTCCAGCTGTCAAAGATTATTTGTATTGAATCTAGGTAATGAGTCCTTGTCCCTACAAAAGGCTTCTGTGTCCCTCTGAGATGTTGAACAGAAAAGGTAGTGATGTTTTAACGACAGTAATACATGCATCCAGAATGAGTCCCTCTCCACTTACTTATGAATCTCATAATGGTGGACTTGTTTGTTCTAATTGTTACCAACTTGGCAGGCACCCTTTGAATAGCAAACTGGCCATTGTTCAGAGCTTGAGCTGATTGATGTGTCACAATGTGTGCGAAGATCAACACCCTGAGTCCTTGCCTGTCAGATTGTGAGACAGTGGTGGAACATGTTGTCTTGCTCAATATTTTACTTTCTTGAGACTGCCATCTTAAGGTATTGGTTGCCTCCTGGATGAGTTTGATGTCTTGGGACATTGGAGCATTTGATTAATAGTTTCTGTCAAGTGAAAAGCTAATTCAGATGAGTCAAGAAAAGTTATGCTCAGAAAACATTTCCAACATTGGTTTTGAATATGTGTGCACTTACATGTGTATGTTGAGGTTTGGGGGTTGGAGATAAGATTTCAACAGATATGTGCACCAATCTGGTTTGCATCTGCACATGCGCATTTGTGCATTGTTCTGGCATACACATGTTCATGTGGATGTCAGCCTGATAAGCACACGTGAACAACAATCTGGTGAATGTATGCACATGTCAGTCTGTTATGCACGTGTGTGTGTATCAGTATGCTGTGCGCATGCCAATCTGGTATGCACCTGTGTGTGTTGGCCTGTCAGTCTGCTGTGTACATTTGTGCATCAGTCTGGTGTGCAAGGGTGGGTGTGTCAGTCTGGTGTATGCGTCAATCTGATTTATCTTTGTGTGTCTCAACCTGCTGTGTATGTGTGTGTATCAGTCTGCTATGCACATGTGTGTGTCAGTCTGATGTGTGCATGCGTGCCTGCATGTCAGTCTGGTGCCGATTTTTCTGATGTTTCTTTGTGATTTTGTGTCCGCTATTTTCACAGGCCCCCTTCATCTCTTGTTGCAGATGAGCAGCAAGCGCTCAAGCAGCTTCCGACGAGCGATATCCAATGGACACAGGAACCTGCCTCGTGAATTCTTGCTCGATGAGCCTGGACTTACTTTTTACAAGCGTTTGGTGAGGCATGTAGCATATGAGATCCTGCCTTGTGAGGTGGACAGGCGTTGGTACTACAGCCAGTATCGAGGCTGCCCACCGCCTCTTTTCATGACAGTCCTCACGATCGTTCAGGTCAATATCAGGTTTGGTACAGTTCTGCCAAAATCTTTGATTCTCTCTTTTATCTTACAATCACTCTTGCATTCTAAGCTCAACACTGATAACAGCAAACTCCAGGAAATAACTCCAAAAGGCCATTGCTATAAATTCCTGTAATCTTCTTGCCATTCTATATGTAAAGTGAAAAATCAACCATTGCTTTAGTCCACCATTTCTTTAAGTAAAAAATTTATGGGATGAGGGTGAAATTAGTCTTTCCTGGTAGTGCAAATAGGACGCATAAGGAAAAGGTGTAAAACAGGCTGCTGATTCACTACTGGCAAAGACCAACCTTTTGCCATCAGTTCATACAATGCCAAGATCCACACTGAAAGGCAGTTAAATGTGAGAAATCAGCTTGCGATTAACTATGTATATGTTCTCATCACGGAGCCATATAAGAGTGAAGTCCTGGGAGAATTCTCCTCTTCCCACACACACAGCTGTTTGTTGGTAACTGCTTTATAATGGTGGTTAGTAATTGCAGATCAATCAGGTGTGATAGTGTGATTAAAGGGCTGGAATTTCTTTTTACGAGTTTTTTCATATATAGATTGGTTCCAAATAATATAACTAAGGCCAGTTTTCTGTCAACAACTAGCTCTCACAATCATTTTCTTCCTCTGGTTCCAATGAACTGACCTTTGGCAAAGAAGTCCTAGTGAGATGTCCAATGGCTAAGTATGTGATAGATTTTGTTATCATCTATACAGAGTTATGGCGCTGAGGTGGAAAAGGAAGGAAAATGGGAGAAGTTTGGAATACAAGCCAATCGGTGTTACAGTTTCTTTTGTGCAAAACATATTTTTTAAGAATTTAGTTATAATGCAGGATTAATATTACAATAGTAAAATCATCACTGGCATTTGTGTAGTCATATGATAAATAATATTGATTTTAACATCTCAACTTTTTTTTATTCATTCATGGGATGTGGGAATTACTGACAAGGCCAGCATTTATTGCCCATCCCTAACTGCCCTTGAGAAGGTATTGGTGAGCTGTCTTCTTGAACTGCTGCAGTCCATCTTAGCGTTTTTGATACAACTGAGTGGCTTGCTAGGCCATTTCAGAGGGAAGTTAAGAGTAAACCACATTGCTGTGGGGTTGGAGTCACTTTTAGGCCAGACCTGATAAGGATGGCAAGTTTCCTTCCCTAAAGTACATTAGTGAACTGGTTGGGTTTTTACAACAATCCGGTTGTTTCATAGCCACCATTACTGATACTAATTTTTATTCCATATTTATTTAATTAACTGAATTTAAACTCCCCAGTTGCTATGGTGGGATTTGAACTCTCCAGGTTATTAGTCCAAACTTCTGAATTACTAGTCAGTAACATAAGCGCAATGTACCCGATATAGCTAAAATTCTGGCTAACCCAAAGACTCTGGAATCTCCCTACACCTGTCAGCATTTATTTGAGCTGCGACTGTGGAGCCAGAAAATAATCTAGTACAAGAATTTAAAATAAAAAACAGGTCTATTTATTGTTAAATGCATTATTTCCTTTACAGTACACTCGTTGACACATCTGTTGCTATTAGGCTGTGGGACTGCATTTGAAGGGAGTATAGTTTGGAAATAAGGATAATGTTATAGCTTCACCTTTAATCCATGCTCCCTTTGAATGAGGCTTTCTCGCTTGCAGTGAGGCATCACTGAGTTTATCCTATCAAGTTCTTTTTATTCTTAAAGTGGAAAATTTATTTTGGTATTAAGCATAACATATTACTGTTAACATGGGCAGACATCAAAGACAAGACATGATTAGTTGTTGCAAATTGCTTAGCCTATATTTTGTGCATTTAACTCTTTCCAACCTTTGCTTTGAACCAGAATGCAGATACTCAGACCATGACCTCGCTATCTTACAGATAATATATCACTGTTAACATGGGCAGACATCAAAGTGCAAGCTGTATTAAATGAAGTGTCAGTATTTAAAAATCAAAAAGAACTTAAAGAAGTAGGAAGCACTAAAATAAATAAGCACAGTCAGCCACCCTGAACCTCCCATTATCTCTAACCCTGGCATCTGAATGGCACAAAATTGATTCACTGGATTTTTAATCAACAGTGCTTTAATCCTTCGTTTAAAAGTTCTATTGTTTTGACTGCCTATTTTGTTGAACAGATCTCACTGATTACCATTTATTGAAATTATTTGCTGACTAAATTAAGTACCAATCTAGAACAGGATAAATGAAACTATGATGCAGTTTTTCTCCTGACAGTGAAATTCTGTAACAATGTGAGGAAATGCAAAAGTAGAGAAATAACTCTATCTTATAAAGCACTTCATCAACAGCAGTAACAACAACAACTTGTATTTATATGACACCTTTAATGGAGTAAAACATCCCAAGGCACTTTAGAGGATTATTATCAAACAAAATTTGACACTGAGTCACATAAATGCAGATGACCAAAAGCTTGGTCAAAGAAGCAAGTTTCAAGGAGCATCTTAAAAGGAGGAAAGAGAGGAAGAGAGGCGGAGAGGTGTAGGCAGGGAGATCCAGAGCTTAGGGCCTAGGCAACTGAAGGCATGGATGTCAGTGGTGGAGTGATTAAAATCAGGGATGCTCAAGGGGTCAGAATTATAGGAGTGCAGATAACTTGGAGGCTTGTAGGCCTGGAGGAGGCTACAGAGATGGGGAGGGTGAGGCCATGGAAGGATTTTAAAATGAGGATGAGAATTTTAAAATTGAGGCGTTGCTTAAATGGTCAGTGAAGGTCAGTGAGCAAGGGGTGATGGGTGAACGGGACTTGGTGTGAGTTAGGACACAAGTAGCAGAGTTTTGGATTACCTCAAGTTTACATAGGATAGAATGTGGGAGACTGGCCAGGAGTACATTGGAATTGTCAAATTTATAGGTAACAAAGGCATGGATGAGGGTTTCAGAGATAGTGCCCTCAGGACATCCCAAACTACTTTGAAACCAATGGATTTCTTTTGAAGTGCATTTACTAGGGTTAATTTTGACTTTGCGTGGTAGTGTCAAATGGGCAATAGTGATTCAGCCACCTGTTGTACAACTCTCCTCACTTTCATTTGCATTGAACAGGTGGTCGAGCCGATATTGCCCATTTTACACTATCACCCAGTGTCAAAATTACCCCCACTGTTTTTACATAGGGGAATGCGGCAGTGTGTGCACAGCAAGGCTCCACAAACAGCAAATGAGATGGATTACTAATTAAGCTGTTTTTGGCAATGCTTGGTAAGGTAGGAATGTTGGCTAAGACATAGGGAGAACTCCCTGCTCTTTTTCACTCTATCTGAGCAGGTAGGCAATTGCCAATTGAGCCCATGAGCATTTAATTTTTATAGGTCTGTTTGGGTAGCACTGTGCAGAATATTCAGTTTACATAATAGTGATGGGTGAGGCCTGGGTGCAGATCTCCTCTTTACTGGACAGTGGAGTATGGCATGAAGAAAAATATAAATATATAAAGTAACTCACAAAGGAAGAAAATCTAGAGATATATTAATTTTTTTAAATTTTGTTTCAATTTATTTTTGCAAAATTATTGTTCTACTCTTAGCAATTTGTCATGTCTCTTTTTACCTGGGTTTTATAAAATGCTGGTTTAATTTGTAGAGTCTTTCTGTGTGAGCAGACTGAGTGAATGGAATGCCAATATTCTCAATAATATTTCTCTTTCAGATTATTATATTCATCTGCTATGGAGCCATGCTAAATAAATGGGTTCTACAGACCTATCATCCAGACTATATGAAGAGTCCTCTGGTCTATCATCCTGGACATAGGGCTCACGTCTGGAGGTTCTTCACCTATATGTTTATGCATGCTGGGTAGGTTGGACAGATTTTGAATTGTTTCTGAATTGAATTGAGCACAGCCACCAAAACCCTGATTATATTTATAACTGGAGGAATGGCATTCAAGCCTACAGTTAAAGGATTTCATTTTGGACACCAGAAAATCTACTCTAATTCCAACAGAAACCACGAATGACCAGACAGTGAGGGCAGATCTTGACTTTGTGATCGTGTAACACGGGTGATAGGGAGTCGGCAGCCCGAATTAAATACCTCCCCATTTTTATTTTTGTTGAGTCCATGAAGATAAGCTCTGTCACATATTCCTGCTGAAGCAGAGATGCTTCTCACTTAATTGGAGGTATGATGTCCTGGTCCTGCAAGCACATGTGGTTAAGGCCTAGGCACCCTCCCATCCTCTCGTCCTCCCAGCTGCTATACTTCCCTCCACTCTTACTGCACTTCCTCATTTGGCCACAATGGCAATTCAAACGCTCCATGTTGCCAGGGAAATTTTGTGCAGTAGCACCATGGCAGAGATTGTCTTGCCTGTGCAAAAAATAGCTCGCAATAGTTTTTGTATTCCTCTATAGCTGCCAACCCAGCCAGAAATAGGTGCAAAAACCCTCCAGCAGGCTAAAACAATATAACAGCAGCTGAGATTAAGTATTGCTGGTACAGCCTCCCTCGTGACTGTCCCTGCCCAAGGATTTGTGGCTGGGTTTTGGACTGGCCGAATACAGCACTCAGGAAGTTGAATATGGCAGAAAGGTTCTCAAGCAGGCACAAGACCCTCATTTACATTCGGTTCCACCTTTTCTGATGGGCTACCATTTCAGGTGACTGAAACCTGCCCGACTTAATATGGAGTCGAGCATATTTCCCATGCACATCAAGCACAAAAGATCACCACACAAAATTCAGAGGCCTAACACTCATTTTACTAACATGGAATGTGCGGTGGTGAGATGAATTTCTCCCCCTCTGTGTGTGATAAATGGAGAGGGCATATGGAATGAATAAACAGTGTGCAGCTAACAGAGAATCAGTATATAGGTGAGAAAGGGACAACATGTGTGAGATAAATAGTGTTCATGTGGGATGAAAAGCCCAAGGAGCTGTTCATGATGAGTCTATTGGAAGTTTTCATATGTACAGAATTATTTGCACTCCAATAACATTCTGACTGTGTAAGGTTCCGGTAATGATCGATTATTTTAACAGCTTGTAATTGAAAATCCTTCTGACTGGCAGTAGCTGGGCTGAAACAGCATCATGATGCATCAGCATTATAGTTCCATTGGAAACATATCTTTAGTCTCAGGAGAGAAATACTTCTAAACGTGCTCTGTGTCTACTTTCAAACAATTACCTTGTACATGGAAATTCAACAGCCATAACAGTTGAGTATTCAATTTGCTCTGCAGCTTTCACAATATGCACACTGTTGGCCAGATATCCTATGTAGAGATGATGTTTATCTGTAAGAGTTGATATTATAAATCTGGAGGGACATGGAAGTCTGCACGTTCCACATGATTGTTCATCTATTAATTTGGGTGAGCTTTTGGGTCCAGATTCCTCGATCTGCACTCCTACCATATTAGCCTCTGCACTGGGAGTGCTTGTTCATAAAATTCACCCCGTGTATAAATAAGAATGTCTTTCAGAGACTTTTAACTTGTAGTCGGTAAATACAAATGTTGCAAGCTGGTGTAGTCTCTTTAAATGTTCTGATAATGACATCTGGGCCCGATTTGACATTTTAACGAGGCCAGTATAGGGGAGCAGTGATGACTTCCTTGCTAGGTCAAACCTGTACAGAACAGCAGCCAGGAGCAGGGTGGGCCTAGCAAATTAAGATTTAAAACATTTTTTTAGGCCCCTTGTGGGTCAGGAAGTCAGCAAGTGGCTTAATAACGAGGCCTGGCCATTAACATCAGCTGAGCCTGCCTGCTGTCACCCTGAAACCCAGATGTTACTGTCAGGTATCCACTGTTCTTCCACAAACGTGGCATCGAAATCACTGTCATGGTGTGAACTTGGGGTACTTACCCACCAGATCCACAGCAAAGACAGCTGAAAAGTTAGGGCTGCTGCATTTAGGAGTAAGTGAGTTTTTAACACTTAATAATTGCTAATTACTGCTGAACAACTTCTCTGGCCCTGAAAAAATAATTTTATAAGTGTGGTGTCTCTTGCCTTCAGAAGAAAATTAATGAGGCAGATTCTACTTGCACACTACTTGCTGTGCTGTGTTCCTGCCCAGGGAGTTGACATCAAGCCCTCATGTCTGGAATATACAAGTCCGAATTTTGCTCTCCAGTGAAGAAATGGCTGTCACCATTCGCCTTGCTGCCAACTGCCTGCAGACATTTTGTGGACTTGCCTTTGCAGATTTCCTCAAATCTACCCTTTATTCCAATGTGATGCCCTCTAGAGGGGATCTGTGGTGTCTGTGAGCAGGACAAGTAACAGCGAGGCACTTCAACCAATCGGATTGCATCCTCACTGAGACATGCAGAGTCCAAAATGGGATGTATAAAGCAGGAAATATAAATTAGATTTAAATGATGTACAGAAAGTGAAATAAAGATTGGGACATACAGATGGGATTAAGGGAGAAAGATAAAAGAGACAAACAGCAACAATTTTAAAAAGTATTTTAATTTTAATTCTATTTTTAAAAAATCTGTCACATTAATTTTCTTCTGAATGTAAGAGACACCACACTTATAAAATTATTTTTTCAGGGCCAGAGAAGTTGTTCAGCAGTAATTAGCACTTATTAAGTGTTAAAAACTCACTTACGCTTAAATGCACCAGCCTTAACTTTTTCAGCTGTTTTTACTGTGGATCTGGTGGGTAAGTACCCCAAGTTCACACCATGACAGTGATTTCAATGCCATGTTTGTGGAGGAGCAGCGTATATCTGACAGTAACAATTGGGTTTCTGTGTTTAACGACGCATACGTGGATGCCAAAAGTTGCTGGCATATTTATCCTGTACCAACAGCCATCACCGATAGCCTCAACACTATTACTGTAGCAAAATTCAGGTCATTATCTGGGGCGAGGGGAATTCTTCTTGTCTAAAATTTTACCAATAAAGCCATAGTCAGTACAAAATAGGTCTGTTTAGTATTCCCTGTACATGGTAATTGTGTCAATTACTATCAGCTGCAATTAATCCCTTGTGATAAAGAAGGAGTTTTCAATAACTGGGAGTTTAAACATTTAACTATTTGATGGAAATATTTAACTTATTGACCTTTGAGATATTTCCCCTCCCCAATGACAGAAATAATGAGTTTACCATGTTTGTTTGAGGTCACTAGTGGAATTTCGGGATGCTGATGGCCAGCTCTTCTAGAGGACAGAAGGGATGTTTCATAAAAGGTTCCTTGCTGCGGACCATAACTTTACATTGGAAAATAGTATGAAAATCATGAAGAGAGCTACGGATGGTTTATGAATTGACATGGGCTCTTTTGTGAATTTCCTGTATAAAATCAAAATAGTGGACTTATTTGGTGGTGTCCAAGGGCAAAAGGCTGTTGCAGTACTTCAGGGTAAATAAACTTGATCGACCCATAAGAAAGGATGCTTTGTATCAACTATGTATGGTCAGCCAAGGAATCGATTCAGTTACATAACGTGAAAAGATGATTGCTTTCTGAATTTCCACATAATCCTCAAAGTTAGAGATAGAGAGTACACTTAAATGTCCCTCAGACTTTCCTTCTACTCATGTTCTGTGCTTTCAACCTGTTGAATGCAATTTGTCAGAGGTGAAATATTTTACCAGTAGCAACATAAGAACATTCAAAAAATGATGGAGAGGGAAAGACCTACTTGTCCATCTAGTCCAACCCATACAGTTGTAATTCCTTTGCCTCAAAGTACATATACTCCACACCTACCTGAAGCTATGTAATCTCCTGGGAGTGGCAAAAAATAGATAAAAACCCAGACCAATTAGGGAGGAAAACAAATCTAGAAATTTTTCTCTGACTTCTTAGGTAATCGTGATTGGTTGAGGAACACACACACGGAGCCTAATTAAAGTTACAAGGTCCTTCCCTCTTTTTTTAAGTGATCCTCTCCCCAGTCAGAAACAGGCCCAGCTCTCTTCAACACGGTGAAGTTCTGCTCCACTAAAATAAATGGAGAATTCTCCCTCTGGCTTTGTGAATTTCAATCCTCATTTGACATAATGAGAGTGGAATCTCATTATATTACTGCAGAGGAAAATCTACATAAAATATGTACTTACAGCCTCTAGCCAACTACAGCATGGCAATGAGAAGGATGGAAATGTATACGGGTATCTTTGTTAGTAAAAATTTGAACTGTTTGGCAGTTCTGATGTATATTGTTTGGCCACTTTTCTCCTGGCCTTTGCTGAATGAAGTGACTCACACTGCGATATGATCCTCCTTGTGCCCCAGTCAAGTCCCCATTCTTCATGTGTGAACATGGACTGTGATGGATGGTAGACTGACTATTCAACACGTGCAAGCCCAAACCTGACAAGTCATCGTGAACAGTGATCAGGAGGAAACATTCTGGGTGATTTCAACCCACCCACCCCTCCTTTCTGACCCGGGTAGCTCTATGCTCACCCCAATCCCAACTAAGGTCAGATCTGACACCTTTTTAAGTCTGCTGGATGAGAAATTGTTGAAAACGATTAAGTGCAATTAGTGTTTACAAAAAGATGGAGTTCTTTAGCAAAATACACTGAGTCCACCACTTGTGAAAGGATCGAGAATGAGAGGGCACAGATTTAAAGTATTTGGTAAAAGAAGCAAAAGTGACATGAAGAAAAACTTTTTCACACAGCAAGTGGTTAAGGTCTGGAATGTACTGCTTGAGAACGTGGTGGAGGCACGTTCAATTGAAGCATTTAAAAGGGAATTAGACAGTTATATGAAACAGAAGAATGTGCAGGGTTATGGGGAGAAGGCAGGGAAATGGAACTGAGGGATTTTCTCTTTCAGAGAGCTGGTGTGGATACTATGGGCCGAATGGTCTCCTTCTGTGCTGTAACGATTCTATGATTCTGTTCTGTGATAAAGCAGCTCACCTGGAATAACACAAGAGTTTTGATGGCATCACAAACAGATTCAAGTTTTTTTTCTCTTTTGTTTCCCTCTCTCATGAGTTTCCATTAAACTGTTCTCTTGCTGTTTCCTGTACCATTTTTTAAAAATCTAGTTTTTATCCACTTCCATTTTTAAAGGTATCATGGATTCTGTTTCCACTACTGCTTCTGCTAGCACATTCCAAGTCCTAACAACCCTCTGCAAAAGTTCTTCTAAGCTTTCACTTCATTCTTTTGGTGATGATTTTTAATTGTGACCTCCTACTTACTGATTCACCAACCAACTGAAATAATTGTTCCCTATTAACCTATTCAAAACACTATATAAATTTGAACGCCTATATCAGATCACCTCTTAACTTCCTCTGTTCAAATGGAAAACATTTCAGTTTTTGTAATGTCTCCTTACAACTAATGCCTCTCATACCTAGTATCATCTAAATAAACTTCTTATCTATTATCTTAATAAATGTTTTCTCTGCCTGCTCCATAACCTTAACATTCTGCCTGAAGTTGACCCCATGCTGGGAGTTTCCTGAGCCCTTCCCTCTCTAATGGCGAGCTACCTGGGTACTGAGATGACTCCAGCATAAAGGACAGCTCAGCAGTAGAAATAGGGCCTACTTGAGGTTCCATGCCTTTGTCCGAGCCTGCATCCCCATAAAAGTGCAAAAATCTTTCTTCACCATTGATCTGCCCGATCTACGTACCTGTCTATGTCCTCCTGAAGTTCTTCCAGTCCTCACTACAGTTAACCATGTTATCTTTTGAATGTCATCTGCAAATGACTATTGCTATTGTACTCCCTGTACTCAAGTCCATTTTGCTTATGTATATTGACACTGAGCCCTGGGAAACACCACTGTTAACATCCCATCAGCCCAATAAACATCCATTAACCACAGCTGTCTGGTGGCTGTCCTTGAGCCAAGTTCCTAGCCATGTTGTCAAATTCCCTTTAATACTGTAGACCTTAATTTATCCATAAATCTATCGTCACCTCATCAAATGCCTTTTGAAAATCTATATACACACTTCTTTTATCAATAATCTGTTTTTCATCAAAGAGCTCCATTATATTTATCAGACATGACGTGCCTTTAATAAATTCATGCTGACTGTTCTTAATTAATCCATGTATTTCTAATTGGGTATTAATTTAATCCCATATTTTGGCTTCTAAAAGTTTGCCTACTACCGATGTTAATCTGGCTGGTTTGTAATTACCAGGTTTATCCCAGACTCACTTTTTGAATTGAGGTGTTACATTGGAAATTCTCCAGTTCTCTGGTAAAAGTTCCATGCCCAAGGAATTAGGAAAGAATGTGGCCTTTCCTTTTTGACTTCCCTCAGCATTTTAACAATGCATGCCATTGCAACCCAGTGCCTTCTCCACTGCGCGTTCCATCAACAATTTTGTTACGATTTCCTTATCTACAGTATCCGATCTAATATTTCTACCTTCTCCTCTCTTAACCTTTTATTCCACCATTGCATACTTCTTTAACAACAGGTGCAAAGTAGTCATAAGTACTTCTGCAATTCCTTCATAAGATTTATTTTTACTTTTCTACTCAGCCTTCCTGATCCTTCAACAATTGGTTCTCTTTTTTATGTGTTCATAAAATCCTTTACTATATCCTTTTTGTTCTCTGCCAATCTTTCTTCATAACCCCTTCTCAGCTTTTCTATTTTTTTGTCTTCTGCTCTCTGATCTGCTAATATATTGTAATATTAGCCCTGGATTTGTCATATGTCTCTTTTTAATTTTGGTTTGTTACTGTTCCAAGAAACACCAGCTTCATTTCTTGTGGGAATATGTCCTGCTTGTGCTCCAATCATCTTTTTGAAAGTTTCTCATTGTTTGCTCATTATCTTTTAGCGACCAGTCCAATTATTCCTTCATAGATATGGGTAATCATGTTGGGCCAGATTTTGTTGAACAAGTAACAGTGTCTGAACGATGCACACCATTATTAATGTGCAAATCAGCTAGCAACTTGTAGTGAGGAAGAGATACCCAATGGATTGCAAATCATTACAAGTTGCTGGCAATTTGTACTGCTTTGCTGTTAGCTTCACAAAAATGGCATATCATGCTTAGCCTCCCCATGACTTTCAAGAAGTTTGCACATGAATTTCCCATTAAATTGGTTACAGAAAGTTAAGTCTAGTAATTAACAGTGTCAGTACATTTTAATGATGTGATTATTGTTAAAGACTGCCAATCAATTGCTTGCCCAGAAAATAAACAATTATAAGTCTGGAGTTTCATTCCTTCGTATTCTGAATTGTTTTCAGAGATTTTAAAATGTCAAATTTTAACTTTTTTTTACCTTTTTTTCTTACTTTTCCTATCTGTCTCTCTTTTCTTTCTCTCTTAAACAAATTTTTCTCTCCCTCTCTTTATTTCACTTTCTGTATCTGATTTGATATTGAATACACCAACTCTAATTCATCCTCCTTCTCAGTCCGCCCTTTGTTTATGTCTAAATTGTTCGATCTCATTGATTATAGAGTTGGTCCTATCATTCATCGATGTCCCAGATGTCCTGTTGCCCTCACCATGTCATTATCATGTTACGACCCCAATAAAAAAGAGGTCTAGGGTTCCATTTCAGCCTTCACCTGGTCTTACCGTAACCGGGTTTAATTTTAAATACACTGTGTTTAGCTCCCCCTTGGTGAATCCTTGTTCATCGCTTTCCAATTATAAGGCATAGAAACCAGCATAAACAGGCTTTCGTATGTTTAAAGAAGAAAAGTTGAAATTAATTAAACTTAAACACTAATTCGGTTGATGCTTACGGATACATGACACGCCCACGCTAGCATGCATACGCGATACATGCAAATAGAAACAGAAAAGCGCAGAAGAAAAATAATAAAATGGAAAAATTTGAGGCAATATCTGAAAAGTTTTTGTACTGTTCGTCGAGCTCACTGTAGAGTCCTTGATTGTAGGTAGATCTTACTTTTGTTGGGGCCCAGTATTCTTCTTAAACCTTGTTTGCTGTAGGAGACTTTTCTCTCTTGGGGTTCATGTGTCTTCAGATTCAGAGGCCTGTGAGAAAGAGATGGATGCAGACAGGAAAGATCTTCTCAGTCCAGGAGTAAACAGAACTCTCTGAGTTCAAACTGTTTGTATAATTCAGAAAAAACCCAGGTTGCCAAGCAGGTTAGTCATGTGACTCACATCTTGGATTGTATCACCTTAGCAGTCTCTGGAATGCTCCTCTTACACACAATACCTGGTGATCAAGATCCATTGTGGGTTGAATGTGTCAGGGAATGGTCCTTTGTCCTTCCAATCACCGTCTGTTAATATGCAAATGTCTTTTCAAGCCATGGCTGATCTGCTTCTTCACTCTAGTAACAGTTTAAAATCAATGTTCATGACAAAATTAATGTGCCTCATTCTTGGCAAGTGAGGGCCTAGAATGACAATCAGCTCACACTTCCAGCAACTTGATGAGCAAAAATGTTTTAAAACTAAATTTGCATGAACAGGTTTAACCAACAGGGCATGCTGCAAGGTTTCCCCATGCCAGCAAAACCTTGCCATTGATTATTTGAAACTCTATTGCCTTCTAGCAATTTGATTATTCTGTGCACACAATGGGCTGAATTTAATGCCAGTGGCAGTGGCCCTGATGGTGGGCTGGAAAGGCAGGGGCAACCCTGCCTTGGCCATTTCAGGGAGCCCCAACGCCTCATGGTGGTGGGTTCCCTCGCTGCTGGTAGAAGAGGCCCTTAAGTGGCTCAATTGGCCTTAAGGGTCTCAATTACCCTCGGGGCAGGAAGGCCATCCTCAACCTTCCCTACCCTTGATTGAATTGGACGGAGTTGGGAAGGCAATGGCCACTCCACAATCCACCTTTCCTCCCAATTCTACGTCCCCCCAACCCCTCCATGCTACTGCTCCCATTGGCCAGATTAAATTTTGCCCATTGTGTGTCTCAACCTACCAATTGAATTGACCTGTTGGAAAAATGTATATTTGGTCCAATTAGCTGCTATTAATTTTTCAAAGGAAGTTTGTTGCTTTATAGCATTCTGATTGGTTTATGAGAACCACATGATCTATTTTGTGATTTTTACCACAGTTTAGGCCATACACGAGGCTGAATTTTCCCTCCAGGAGCAGGGAACAGAGGTTGGGACTATCTCCAGGTCCTGACCCCGCCTGTGCTGGGGGAGGGGGGAAATAGTCACTCACCTGATTTTCACTGGCATGACCAATTAGGGGCCGGGGGCTGGTTCACTGTCCAATTAAGGACTGAGGTGGGCTCTCGAAGCTGGAGGGCCAATCAGAGGCCTTCCAGCTTGAGAGGAGCAGCAGGCTGCAATGGAAGGTAAGTAAGAGAGAGGTTGCTTCAACATGGAGGCTGCTCTCTCCTTCAGGCACCTAAACTGGCACCTGCCAGTGCAGGAATCTTCACTGACTAGAAAATTCCAGTTGGCCTCCTTTAATTGGCTTTAATTACGCTTTTAATGCGCCTGTTTGGCTACCTGCCGGCCCCCGATCCTGCTTCCGCAAAAATGGCCCAGAGGCGGGACAGAACCGGGGAACCAGCACGCCAGCCAGCGGGGCTAATTTTTGACCCCACCCACCTCTGCTCCTGGCCTTGGTGGGGGCCAAAATTTCAGCCCATGGTCCCTGCTGTGGTTTAAAGATTTCCAAAACCTGCTGACACCTCCAATCTAGAGCCTTTTAACTGTTTGCTTCAAACAATTAAATTTTCTCTTGTGGGTGAGTGGCACTGCTAGAACCAGGGCCTCTATCTGTGCTGTCCCAGCTTTCACATTCCGGAATACAGTGGTTAAAGAACTACAAAGCTGTTATTCAATGCCAATTCCTCCCCAAAGTAAATAACATGGTCTTGGTACAAACTGGTGGTTTTGGGGGAAAGACACGATGACTGATATTAGGATGATTGATCGGAAACAATGCCACACTGTAATGTGGTCTGTTAGTGTTTGGGAGAGTGGCATTGGGCCAGTGTAGCATAGATGACAGCACTGGACCCACAGGTTAGGCTAAGGCATGAGGTCACTTGGATTCTGTTACTGAGTTCAAAGTACTGGTCAATGTACTGATGCTCACTTCCCTGATGCAGGGGCCACAAGAAAGGAGCACTCTGGGAGATGTTCAAGTTTGAAAATGCATGCTGATTTCCATTCATTATAAATATTCTGTTGCAAAGTTTTGCATGTCTCTGGCCTCCTGCTTAGCTGATTTAATAAAATTGCAGTATGTATAGAACCATGGGCTTTGAATAAAAATTAATCATAATTGTGAGTTACGCTTATTGAATGCTATCGTTGACAATGTTCATAAACCTCCAAAAACAAGTTAGTTTGACATTAACACAGGCTCTTGTGGTTACCACAGGTTGGAGCAACTGGGGTTCAATGCTTTCTTGCAGCTGATGATTGGAGTGCCACTCGAGATGGTTCATGGGATTATGCGGATTGGACTGCTATACCTGGCAGGTGTACTTGCAGGTGAGCCAGCCATTTGGTAAATCGACATACTACAGTTTCATTCAGGTATGGCTTGCATACACAAATATAAATACAGATAACAGTATTGCTCAGGTGAGACTGGCTTTTTTTATTTGTTCTTGGGACATGGGTGTTGTTGGCTACTCTGCATTTATTGTCCATCCCTATATTACCATGAGAAAGGGATGGTATCCCTTCTCTTTGAATTGCCGCAGTCCTTATGGTGATGGAGCTCCCACAAAAGTTATTAGGTAGGGAATTCTGGGATTTTAACCCAACAATAATGAATCAATGGCAATATATATCCAAGCCACAATGGGGGGTAACTTGGAGGGAAACCTGCAGCTGATGGTATTCCCATGACATTGCTGCTCTGATCTGCCTCAGTTTCTGAAGCTGGGAGGTGCTGTCAGATTAAGTGTGGAGATTTACTGCAGAGCATCCTGTAGACAGTCAAGTGCACCTGTGAAAGTGGGGGAGGTGTTGAATAATGAGTTTGGAGTGGAGCACTGATCAAGCACAGTGTTCTGGAAGGTCTTGAGCTTCTTTAGTGTTGTTGAGGCTGCACCCGTTCAAGCGAGTGATGAGTATTTCATCATAATCTTCAGCTGAACATTCGTATATATTACAGTATAACTCAAGTGAGGCTGTATTAGAGGCCATATGGTATCGAGGGCTGAATATTTCCACAAACGAAGTCCCGCCACAAGGCTTCCTCCTGAAGACCCCAGCATCACAGGTGCCAGTCTTCAGCCAATTCGATTCACTCCACGTGATATCAAGAAATGACTGAAGGCACTGGATATTGCAAAGGCTATGGCCCTGACAACATTCCGGCAATAGTACTGAAGACCTGTGCTCCAGAACTTGCCGGGCCCCTAGCTAAGCTGTTCCAGTACAGCTACAACACTGGCATCTACCCAGCAATGTGGAAAATTGTCCAAGTTTGCCCTGTACACACAAAGCAGGACAAATCCAACCTGGCCAATTACCGCTCCATCAGTCCACTCTTGATCATCAGTAAATCTACAAGATGCACTGTAGCAAAGCACCAAGGCTCCTTAGACAGCACCTTCCAAACCCGCGACTTCTACCAACTAGAATGACAAGGGCAGCAAATGCATGGGAACACCACCACCTGCAAGTATCCCTCCAGGTCACACACTATCCTGACTTGGAATTATATCGCCATTCCTTCACTGTCACTGGGTCAAAATCCTGGAACTCCCTTCCTAACAGCACTGTGGGTGTAACTACCTCACATGGACTGCAGCGGTTCAAGAAGGCAGCTCACCACCACCTTTTCAAGGGCAATTAGGGATGAGCAATAAATGCTGGCCTAGCCAGCGATGCCCACATCCCATGAAAGAATAAAAAAAAGTAAAGTGATCAAAGGTGTTGTCAACAGTGCTATCAACTGGCACTTGCTTAGCAATAACCTGCTCAGTGGCACTCAGTTTGGGTTCCACCAAGGCCACTCAGCTCTTGACCTCATTGCAGCCTTGGTTCAAACATGGACAAAAGAGCTGAATTCTAGAGATGAGGTGAGGTGAGAGTGACTGCACTTAACATCAAGGTAGCATTTGACCGAGTATGGCATCAAGGTGCCTTAGCAAATCTGGAGTCAATGAGAATCGGGGGAAAACTCTCTGCTGGTTGGAGTTGTACCTAGCACAAAGGAAGATGTTTATGGTTATTGGAGGTCAATCATCTCAGCTCCAGGACATCACTGCAGGAGTTCCTCAGGGTAGTGTTCTAGGCCCAACCATCTTCAGCTATTTCATCAATGACCTTCCTTCAATCATAATCAGAAGTGGGGATGTTTGCTGATGATTGCACAATGCTCAGCACCATTCGTGACTCGTCAGATACTGAAGCAGTCCATGTAGAAATGCAGCAAGTCCTGGACAATATCCAGGCTTGGGCTGATAAGTGGCAAGTAACATTCGCGCCACACAAGTGCCAGGCAATGGCCATCTCCAACAAGAGAGAATCTAACCATCTCCCCTTGACATTCAATGACATTATAATCAATGAAACCCCCACTATCAACATCTTGGGGGCTACCGTTGAACAGAAACCGAACTGGAGTAGCCATATAAATACCGTCGCTACAAGAACAGGTCAGAAGCTAGGAATCCTGCGGTGAGCAACTCACCTCCTTACTCCCCAAAGCCTGTCCACCATCTACAAGGCACAAGTCAGGAGTGTAATGGAATACTGTCCACTTGCCTGGATGGGTGCAGCTCCAACAACACTCAAGAAGCTCAACACCATCCAGGACAAAGCAGTCCACTTGATTGGCAGCCCATTCACAAACATTTACTCCCTCCACCACCGATGCACAGTGGCAGCAGTGTGTACCATCTACAAGATACACTGCAGCAATGCACCAACGCTCCTTAGACAGCACTTTCCAAACCTATGACCTCTACCACCTAGAAGGACAAGGGCAGCAAATGCATGGGAACACCACCACCTGCAAGTTCCCCTCCAAGCCACACATCATCCTGACTTGGGACTATATCGCTGTTCCTTCACTGTAGCTGGGTCAAAATCCTGGAACTTCCTTCCTAACAGCACTGTGGACATACCTACCCCATATGGAATCCAATGGTTCAAGAAGGCAGCTCACCTTCTCAAGGGCAATTAGGGATGGGCAATAAATGCTGGCTTAGCCAGTGACGCCCACATCCCATGAACAAATTTTAAAAAGGACCAAAGGTGGGAGCTGACTCCACGCTGTCGAGTGGTGGGACCCTGGGACGGCACTTTGCCAGCAGTGGCCAATTAAGAGGCTGCCATTGGGACTGCCATCCAGCAAAGGACGGTGGCCCATCTGCCAGTGCTACGAGCTCAATCGGAGGGCCAGCAGCTTGGCAATATCTCTGCTAGTGGTGGCCACTGCTGAGGCTGCAGCATGCTGAGGTGCCCTCGAAGACAGGTAAGTTGTTTTGGGGAAGCCGGAGACGAACAGGCCAGCCCCAGTAATTGGGGTGGGGGACAGTGGCGGGGGTGTATTCCAGTGGCAGCGTCTTAGCCACAGGGGCAGCCTTTGCTGCCATAGAGCACACATCAAGGAGGATCCCCCCAGGAACACTCTGGGAGGCTGCCAGGGTTTACTTGGCAGTCTCTCCACCTCCCGACGCTGGTAAAATGCTGGTGGGGGTGGGAGTTGGCCTTAATTGGGAAATTAATTGCCTCAATTGGCTGTCCTGTGGGTAGCTGCACTGCTGAGCTTCCTGCCATTGGTATTATGCCATGGCGGCAGAAAGACATTGGGCTCCCGATTCCTCCTCCTCATGTTACGAGCCCTCCTATCACCCAGCCCGTTTCAAAGGGCTGGTAAAATTCAATAACTACTTCCTCTTTTGTTGGCAGGTTTAGATCAAGTCATTGCAAACAAGAGATTTTTATAAGGGGGAATAATCTTAAAATTAGAGCTAGGCCAGTTAGGAATCAAATCAGGAAGCATTTTTTCTTCCAAATAGTACTTGGTTGGTTGGTATCCTCCTATCTATGAAAATTGGACATGCAGCAAACAATCCATTTAGGTGGGGTTTCTTCTTTTGGTGCACCTTTGCTGATGGCTGTGAAGGCCAATCCTTGAGAGGCAGGTTCTGCCACAAGTGCTGCCACAAATGCTGCATGTGAAGTTGCCAAGTGATGCTGTGAGTTGTTGTTTTTGACATTGGCGCCTGTTGCAAAGCTGCTGTAGCAACTGGTCATCGTGGTAGTCCACAGGATGTGTCACTATTTCCCTCTTTTGCCAGCAAGTGACTTCCAGGTGCAATAGTCGACATTTAGGGCCTTCATGTCACACTTACAAGCATCCTTGAAGCAGAGTTTTGGGCTCCCTACTGCTGTCTCACCATAAAGAAGGTCCTTGGATATGCAACTGTCTTCCATCCTGCGGACGTATCTGATCCATTGAAGCCGCCTCTATTTGATTAGTGCCTACAAACTTGGGAGCTCAGCCTTTTAGAGGACTGCTGTATTTGTGATTTTGTCCTGCCAGGATCTACCCACAATGTGTCACAGACAGCAAAGATACATGAGCTGTAAGTCTCCCATGTTTCGCAGCCATACGGCAAGGTGCTGAGAACATAGGACTCATAAACCATCAGCTTGATCCTAAGGGTCAGCTTGGTGTTATCCCATGTGCGTTTCACAAGTTGGCCAAAGGTGGTAGCTGCTTTCCCTACGTGTGTATCGAGCTCTGCATCAAGGGACCAATTGTCTGTCACCGTGGACCCAAGGTTAGTAGAATTTCCCGTGGGCTGCTATTTAGAGTGATCAGAGGCAGAGATACAACACCTTGCCCCATGAGCATGGTTTTTTTGACACTTATAGTCAAGGAGAACAAGTTGCAGGCATGGGAGAGACAGTCCATGAGTCTATGTAGCTGAGTTTCCATAAAGGTGTGGCAATAGATGGTACTTTCTGTGCTTGAGCAGTTTTGCTGGGATACTGTCCTTGACGGGTGCCCTTCTGTTCGTTCAGTGGTCTAAGGCCTTCTCAAGCTCCAGTGATGAGGTTTCTTCATCTGACTCATCCAACCGAGGCAACTCCTGCAACCGAGTAGGCCCCAGACGTACACGCTTTCATCTTTCATCTGGACACCTGTCTACGAGGTTGAGAGGGGTGTGCAGATGCGAGGTAAGTCTGCACCTCCTAAAACCATGCCTAGGCTACACAGCAAACAAAGAAAGGTAACCTTTTGCTTGGAAGCTGGAATGTGAGGACTTGTTTCCTGGAACGAACGACAACTCACAGCAAGTGTATGCAAGACAGTCCTGATTGACCGTGAGCTACACAAGTTTGGTATTGACATTGCTGCTCTGCAAGAAATAGATTAGTCGACACAGGCTCTATTCAAGAGGCTAATTACACCACCTACTGGCATGGAAAGAGTGCTGAAGATCACCGGGAGCATGGTGTAGGCTTTGCACTGAGAAATTGGCTGACACAGTCAATTGAGCCACCAGTAGCAAACTCAAAGTGCCTCATCGCCCTGCGGCTATCATCTGATGGAAGCACAGTCAACATCATATGTGTCTACGCACCAACTCTGAACCCCAGCATCTCGGATCTAGAGCATTTCTATGACTCCCTAGGTGACATTCTGACAAACATCCCCAATGGTGAAAGGCTGTTCACCCTGGGCGACTTCAACACACGTGTTGGGGCAGGCAGTGATACATGGCCAATGAACCTCGGTCATCATGGGGTGGGCAAAATCAATGACAATGGACAATGCCTTCTTGAGCTTTGTGCCCTGAATGAACTCTGCATCGCCAACACTTTCTTCCAGGGCAGACATCGCCACAAGGTATCATGGCGTCACGCAAGGTCTGGACATTGGCACCAACTAGACCTAGTCATCACGAGGAGGTGCAATCTGCCCAGTGTTCTTCACTGCGCACCCCCCCCCCCCCCACCACCACCATAGCGCAGTTTGTGACACCAACAGCAACGGAAACCCCAGAAAAATGGTTTCAGCACCCTTTATGCACTTGCTAGGGTTTCCATAGCTCTTCTGATGTTATGGGGGGCAAGGAGGAGAACCCCTGTGGAAATTCACCCTCATTGTTACAAAGTGTTCCATGTAATGATCTTGCAGAATATTAGCAAAGCTTGCCAATAGAATCTTACTAAGGTAGTCCAAACCGTAATTCAAACATAGAAAGAAAAAAAGGACTTGCTTTTATGGAGCACCTATCACAATTTCAGTGTAGTCACTGTTGCAGGAAACATGGCAACCACTTTGCATACAGCAATGTCCTACAAACAGCAATAAGATAAAAGGCTACATTATCTGCTTTAGGTGTCGTTTGGAAGAATTCCCCTACTCTTACAGCGTTGCTGGGGAAACTTTTGTATTCACCTGAGAAAGCAGATGGGGTCTCGGTTTAACATCACATCTGAAAGGTGGCATCTCTGTACTGCTTAAGCTGCATTGAATTGATTATAAGCTACCCCATGCCAATTGATGATGATGACAAGATAATCATTGAATGTTATACAATCATTTGCTAATGTTCTAAGTTATGCTCTCCTAGAATGTCCATGCGGTCCTTCAGTGGGAAATTGGCAGAACTCCAGGAGAATTGTCACAAATGACTGAAAATGTTAACACAGATCAATTCAATATTGTGTCAAAAATATATTTGCAGCACACTTTCTTGTCTTACACTCCATAAGAATATTAAAAACTCACTATGGAATGAAAAACAATTGTATCCAACTGAAATTGCTAATGAGGAATTATACAACTTAAATCTTAGCCAGCAAAACTAACTGGACAATTAAAGATGCAATGGCTCATTTTTGCAGATTTTTAAAATAAGTTAATTAAATACATTACATCCAATTACATCAAATCTATGGGACAGAAACAGGCCATTCGGCTCAACAGATCTATGCTCCACATAAGCCTCTTCCTACACTCTTTGTCTAACCCTATCGGCACACCAGTTGTGGTTCCATATGAGATTGTAGGACATCAGGAGAATTCCACTTAGAGGAACGATGATAATTAGACATCAAGCTGGCTCCTTCTGAGAAAGGGAAAACACTGACATATATTTCTGACAACCAAAGCCAATTGAGTGAAACCTGCAGGATATGTGTCTAAGTTACTGAAAACTGTCCAATTATACTGTACCAATGACATTTCAGGGATCTTAAAAGAACAGTACTGGAGCTGTAAGCCTAAAAATTACTATTTCTGATATTATTTCTGATCTCCTCTGGAGATCTTCCCTCTACAGCTTCCAACCTCATAGTCCCGCAACCCCGGACAGCCCGCTTCTACCTACTTCCCAAAATCCACAAACGGGACTGTCCCGGCAGACCCATTGTGTCAGCCTGCTCCTGCCCAACTGAACTTATTTCTTCCTATCTAGACTCTATCTTTTCTCCGCTGGTCCAGTCTCTTCCCACCTACATCCGTGACTCTTCTGACGCCCTACGTCATTTTGACAATTTCCAGTTTCCTGGTCCCAACCGCCTCCTCTTCACTATGGACGTCCAATCGCTCTACACCTCCATCCCCCACCAGGTTGGTTTGAGGGCTCTCCGCTTCTTCCTGGAACAGAGGCCCAACCAGTCCCCATCCACCACCACCCTCCTCCGCCTGGCTGAACTTGTTCTCACATTGAACAACTTCTCCTTCAACTCCACGCACTTCCTTCAAGTAAAAGGTGTCGCTATGGGTACCCGCATGGGTCCTAGTTATGCCTGTCTTTTTGTGGGATATGTCGAGCATTCTTTGTTCCAGTCCTACTCAGGCCCCCTCCCCCAACTCTTTTTCCGGTACATTGATGACTGTATCGGTGCCGTTTCCTGCTCCCGCCCCGAACTAGAAAACTTTATCAACTTTGCTTCCAATTTCCACCCTTCTCTCACCTTTACATGGTCCATCTCTGACACTTCCCTTCCCTTCCTCGACTTCTCTGTCTCCATCTCTGGGGATAGGTTGTCTACCAATATCCATTATAAGCCCACTGACTCCCACAGCTACCTCGACTACACTTCTTCACACCCTACCTCCTGTAAGGACTCCATTCCATTCTCCCAGTTTCTCCGTCTCCGACGCATCTGCTCTGATGATGCTACCTTCCATGACGGTGCTTCTGATATGACCTCCTTTTTCCTCAACCGAGGATTTCCCCCCACTGTGGTTGACAGGGCCCTCAACCGTGTCCGACCCATTCCCCGCACCTCTACCCTCACCCCTTCCCCTCCCTCCCAGAACCGTGACAGGGTTCCCCTTGTCCTCACTTTTCATCCCACCAGCCTCCATATCCAAAGGATCATCCTCCGCCATTTTCGCCACCTCCAGCGTGATGCCACTACCAGTCGCATCTTCCCCTCCCTTCCCCTGTCAGCATTCCGAAGGGATCGTTCCCTCCGCGACACCCTGGTCCACTCCTCCATTACCCCCACCACCTCGTCACCGTCCCAGGGCACCTTCCCTTGCAATCGCAGGAGGTGTAATACCTGCCCATTTACCTCCTCTCTCCTCACTATCCCAGGCCCCAAACACTCCTTTCAGGTGAAGCAGCGATTTCTTGTACTTCTTTCAATGTAGTATACTGTATTCGCTGCTCACAGTGTGGTCTCCTCTACATTGGGGAGACCAAGCGCAGACTGGGTGACCGCTTTGCGGAACATCTCCGCTCAGTCCGCAAGCAGGACCCTGAGCTTCCGGTTGCTTGCCATTTCAACACTCCCCCCTGCTCTCATGCTCACATCTCTGTCCTGGGATTGCTGCAGTGTTCCAGTGAACATCAACGCAAGCTCGAGGAACAGCATCTCATCTACCGATTAGGCACACTACAGCCTGCCGGACTGAACATTGAGTTCAATAATTTCAGAGCATGACAGCCCCCCACTTTACTTTCATTTTTAGTCATTTTTAGTTATTTTTTCTTCCTTTTTTTTTTGCATTCCTTTTTACATTTTTTACAATCTTTTTTTGCATTTATTTCATTTCATCTTAGTTTGTTCAGTTTGCTTACCCACTGTTTTTTTCAGGTTGTTTTTCTTCAGGTTTGCACTTGCTGATGTTCAATATTCAGTATATTCACACCTAATCTGTACTAATGCTTTGTCTTTCAACACACCATTAACATATTGTTTGCCTTTGCTCCGTGACCTTTTGGTCAGCTATGTGGCCTGGTCCAATCTGCACCTTCTCCTTTGTTATCTCTTGCCCAACCCCCACCTCACTTGTTTATAATCTGTGACTTTTCTAATATTTGTCAGTTCCGAAGAAGGGTCACTGACCCGAAACGTTAACTCTGCTTCTCTTTCCACAGATGCTGCCAGACCTGCTGAGTGAATCCAGCATTTCTTGTTTTTGTTTCAGATTTCCAGCATCCGCAGTATTTTGCTTTTATATTAGTTGACCAATGCCTGGCATGTTTGTATGAGATTCCTTTGTCCACTATTTTAATGCAAGTGTTAACCCATCTATTTAAAATGTAGGACAGAATCTCTTACAAATGCATTAAACATTTGTGTGCTAATATCGGCAGCAGCAATCCTACACTTCCCCTTTTTTAGGCTTGAGGGGGGCGATCTTCTTGTTGGTTGGCCCAAAAGCTCTCTTAATGCCATCATACATTCCTCTGATGTTTCCAGTGCCGGAGGCCAGCTGAATACGACTGCATAGGTGTTGCCAGTAGTCATTTGCACAGCGCCTGGCTGTTCTTTGTGCAGCGCTTCTGGCTACTTTAAGTGCTACGGATGTTAACTCACTGGGGGCTTTCTTGTAGTTCAACAGTGCAGTGCGCTTAGTGACTGTGACGGGTTCCAGCTCTTCAAAGTGAGATTGAAACCAGACTGCATTCTGCTTCTCACGTTTGCCAAAGGTGGTCATTGCTGAGTCATAGATGGCGTCTCTGATGTGGGCCAACTTCGTCTCTGCATCCCCTGCAGGAGTGTTTTGAAGGGCTTTTTCAAGTGAATTTAGAAACTTATGTAACAGCTGTGGATAAGAAATTCTGTTAGTGTTGATGCGTGGGAGGCCTTTCTGCTTGGAGTGATGTAGCTTTTGTAGTTTGAGTCTAACTTTGCTGCACACCAGGGAGTGGTCGGTTCACAGTCCACACTGTGGAAGCTGTGTGTGATTTGGACACTGTTTATAGAGGCTTGCCTTGTGACGATGAGGTCCAGCTGGTGCCAACGGTGTGATCTTGGGTGTCTCCATGAAACCTGGTGACAGGGTTTAGTATGAAAGAACGAGTTGGTGATGCAGAGGTTGTGATAGGTACACAACTCCAGCAGTCTCTGTCCATTCTCATTCATCCTTCCAATGCCATAGCGCCCAAGGCAGGAGGGCCATAAGTCATGGCCGGCCCCAACGCTGGCATTAAAGTCCCCCAGCAGGAACAAATGTTCGGTATTAGGAATGCTACTAATAATATTATGGAGCTCCTCGTAGAATTGGTCTTTAACGTCATGTGGGGAGCAGAGTGTTGGAGCGTATATGCTGAGTATGTGTACTGGGCCAGAGGCGGTGAGCAGTCGGATGGCCAGTATGCGTTCTGAGCCATTTGTTGGTGGCTCTATCATGCTGAGCAAAGAGTTTCTGATGGTGAAGCCCACTCCATGCTGTCTTGGTTCTTCAGGAAGCCTACCCTGCCAGTAGAAGGTGTAGTCTTTCTCTCTTCGAGATCTGCTTGCAGGGAGGCATGTCTCCGGAAGTGCTGCAATGTCCACATTGAGTGTACTGAGCTCATTGTTAATGATGGTGTTAATGATCACTGACCAACGCAAGCAAATGGACCGCTGGGTGGAGCACTACCTAGAACTGTACTCCAGGGAAAATGTTGTCACTGATACTCCCCTCAATGCAGTCCAGTCTCTGCCAGTCATGGATGAGCTGGACGAACAGCCAACAAAATCGGAATTCAGTGATGCCATTGTTTCTGTAGCCAGTGGAAAAGCACCTGGAAAGGACGGCATTACCCCTGAAATAATCAAGCCTGCTATACTCTCAACATGAACTGCTTTGCCTGTGCTGGGATGAGGGAGCAGTACCACAGGACATGCGCGATGCCAATATCATCACCCTCTATAAGAAGAAGGGTGACCACGGTGACTGTAACAATTACCGTGAAATCTCCCTGCTCAGCATAGTTGGGAAAGTCTTCGCTCGAGTCGTTTTAAACAGACTCCAGAAGCTGGCTGAGCGTGTCTACCCTGAGGCACAGTGCAGCTTTCGAGCAGAGAGATCCACCGTTGACGTGCTACAGGAGAAATGCTGTGAGCAACAGATGCCCCTCTACGTTGCTTTCATTGATCTCACCAAAGCCATTGACCTCGTCAGCAGACGTGGTCTCTTCAGACTACTAGCAAAGATCGAATGTCCACCAAAGCTACTAAGTATCATCACATCATTCCATGACAATATGAAAGGCACAATTCAGCATCGCAGTGCCTCATCAGACCCCTTTCCCTGAGTGCCGTGAAACAGGGCTGTGTTCTCGCACCTACACTGTTTGAGATCTTCTTCTCACTGCTGCTCTCACATGCGTTCAAGTCTTCAGAAGGAATTTTCCTCCACACAAGATCAGATGGCAGGTTGTTCAACCTTGCCCGTCTTAGAGTGAAGACCAAAGTACGGAAAGTCCTCATCAGGGAACTCCTCTTTGCTGACGATGCTGCATTAACATCCCACACAGAAGAGTGTCTGCAGAGACTCATTGACAGGATTGCGGCTGCCTGCAAGGAATTTGGCCTAACCATCAGCCTCAAGAAAACTAACATTACTGGACAGGATGTCAGAAATGCTCCATCCATCAATATCAGCGACCACACTCTGGAAGTGGTTCAAGAGTTCACCTACCTAGGCTCAATTATCACCAGTAACCTGTCCCTCGATATAGAAATCAACAAGCGCTTGGGAAAGGGGCCTGCTGCTATGTCCAGACTGGCCAAGAGAGTGTGGGAAAATGGCGCACTGACACGGAACACAAAAGTCTGAGAGTATCAAGCCTGTGTCCTCAGTACCGAGTTCTGCGGCAGCGAGGCTTGGACAACGTATGTCAGCCAAGAGCGACGTCTCAACTCATTCCATCTGCGCTTCCTCCGGAGAATCCTTGGCATCAGGTGGCAGGACCGTATCTCGAACACAGAAGTCCTCTAGGCGGCCAACATCCCCAGCATATGCACCCTACTGAGCCAGCAGCGCTTGAGGTGGCTTGGCCATGTGAGCCGCATGGAAGATGGCAGGATCCCCAAGGGCGCATTGTACAGCGAGCTCGTCACTGGTATCAGACCCACTGGCCGTCCATGTCTCTGCTTTAAAGGCGTCTGCAAACGTGACATGAAGTCCTGTGACATTGACCACAAGTCGTGGGGGTCAGTTGCCAGTGATCGCCAGAGCTGGCGGACAGCCATAAAGGTGGGGCTAAAGAGTGGCGAGTCAAAGAGACTTAGCTGTTGGCAGGAAAAAAGACAGAAATGCAAGGAGAGAGCCAACTGTGTAACAGCCCCGACAACCAATTTTATCTGCAGCGCCTGTGGAAGAGTCTATCACTCTAGAATTGGCCTTTATAGCCACTCCAGGCGCTGCTTCACAAACCACTGATCACCTCTAGGTGGCTTACCCATTGTCTCTCAAGACAAGGAGGCCAAAGAAGATGAAGAATCCTACACTTCCAGTGAGGATTCACACTTAAAGGAACCACAAATCAGAGACAGGGCTAGAACACACTTGTAGTGTTGATTCTCTGAGGCTGCAGTCCCTTCAAGCATGGTTTAGTAGAATTACCTTTTTACCACAACTGACTTGTATACCCTTGCCTCCTTTTTACATAGCCAGATAATCACCTGTCTCCTTTATAAAAGCATGTTATTACAATATTAAAAATCATGGTGCTGCTCCTTTCTAATCAGGCATATCTATTCCAACTTTCAGAAGATGCTGTTAACCAGCGGAATGGTAACTGTAATGGGTGCATTCAACCAGAGTGTTTTGTTCCCATGGCATCTCTCCTTAACATTTATTAAAAATGAATAAGAACACTCAATCCCTCCCTAGTGCCAGAGTGGCTTAGCTAATGCCTTCCCAATCTAGGGCACAGGAGGTAATACAAAATAGGAGCTCTCAACATGGAAGTAAGTGTCTCTGAGTGCTATTGGCAATGATTATATCTGAAACATACAAAGAGCAATCCAGCAATTTTCTATTTCACTTTTAAGGATTCTGACTTTCTCTGTTGTATTTTCAGAAATCTGCTTTTGAATCCTGGGTCTAGGGTAGGAAATATAAAATACTTCCAGAAATCTGTTTAATCAAGGCAAAAGGGTTTCTTCTTTTTATATTTTAGATGATGAGAGTTCTTGATTTGGGAGAATAATCAACTTTTTCTATAACATTTGATACTGCCTGATTTAAGTCAGCTCTGCTTTTCCCACACAGTATAACCCATCACATTTGGTTCTGTTGAAATATTCTGCATAATCCCCTCCTTTACTGTTCATTATTCTCATTAAAATTCTGCTTGTGCATTTAAATATGCTGTCTGCTCTATGGCTGTTTCCTCAACTAAAATCTTGAGTTGTCAGACACTGATTATAGTTCTTAAGAGGAACTGTCTTTGCCACAAAGGCCGTCATGTCTCCAGCATAGGCTGCTTCAAAGCTGTGCAGGAATCAACCATTAATTTAAGTGGGTGTCTTCATCAATAGAGGAACTTTAATTTCAGCTGCACTTGACACAGTTCAAGTCACATGGTGTGAGTGCTGCATGTTTGAGTAAAAGCTATTGTTCATTCTATGTTTGTGTATTTATTCCCATTTCCCTTTACATTTCGCCCCTCCAAAAGGTGTTGACTCATATTGAAGTATGTTCCATGCCATCAATAACCCTCCTATAGTTAGCCCAATTAACGATTCTTCATGTATGGGATAGATTTTGATATTGGAATGAAATTGCAATGGGAATAAAAATTGGGTAAAACGTAAAATGGGTTGCCAACTGGCTGTCATCCATTTTACACTATCGCACAAAATCAAATTGAGCCCCTGCGTGTCAGCAAACTATTTGGCTGTAGGGTTCAGCCAAGCCCATCCTGCTATCATTCAATGTCTGCACATTCCAGCATGGGATAGCAAACAGGAGCATGAACTCTGGCTGATTTTTCACTTTTCTTTGCATAGGAATTGTGTGGCCTATTATAACAACCCTACTTCTAGCCCAGGTGAGATCATGTAAAACAATAAGCACAAGGATCAAACTTTGGACCTCCTTGTTCTGTATGGCTCAGTACTATATTGGACTGTCCATTTACACAACAAATCACTGAGGAAGCTACATGGGTTTGTATTCTTCTTCTTTGGCCTCCTTGCCTTGGGAGACAATGGGTAAGCGCCTGGAGGTGGTCAGTGGTTTTTGGAGCAGTGCCTGGAGTGGCTATAAAGGCCAATACTAGAGGGACAGACTCTTCCACAGGTGCTGCAGAAAAAATTGGTTGTCGGGGCTGTTACACAGTTGGCTCTCCCCTTGCGATTCTGTCTTTTTTCCTGCCAACTGCTAAGTCTCTTCGACTCGCCACACTTTAGCCCCGCCTTTATGGCTGCCCGCCATGGGTTTGTATTATAGGTAAATAAATGTCTGGAAGTATATTGCAATGCTTTAATGTACTTCATTGACTCAGATAACATTCTAAACTATCAGAGCACATCTTGTGAACATTCCACAGTTAATTGGATCTTAAGAATGTGTTACAACCCTGTACACAATTTCTATTGTTGCTCTGAAGTAAGGTGCCACATGTATCATTGCACCACCTTATTCTGACATTGGCTGACTATTCTACCCTTGAACCATTTTCTGTTTCTATCCCAGCAGTCACTTACAATCTATAATATGTACAGTATTTTAATTCCATAATTTTTGGAATATCAAGAGTCAAGTTTCCCTGGAGACTGCATCTCCTGTCACTGCTGCAGTTATTTCAGTCCTTTACTGATGTTAATTGTATTCAGTTTTTCATACAGCTGTATATTAAAAGATGGGAAAACTGTGCACTTGATATCATTATTATACTAGATTGTGATTTCCGTTGGACAGAATGTTTTCTTTTAATCAATTTTAGTGGTACTATATTGCATTCTGTTCATATATATAGATTAATAATGAATATCTAGCATTGGGTCCATGTTATAGTTTAATCGGGTGGTTTATATAACGAGTAATAGACTCCAGAAGTGACTACAAGGCTGCTTCAGATGGTGTAATTAAACCAAGAGAGTGAAACAATTTTCATCATCTTGACCTCTAAGTTTATAATGCAGCCTTGCTACAGGCCCTTACACCTTATTATTTCTAATATATTGTTCCATTTTCATGTAAAGTTTATGTCAGCAGTGACTCTGATTGCAGATGACTCTGTCAAGAGGCTCCATGTCATTGGTTTATGTTAGATTTCTCATGACATAAATAACAATGGTGATATCAATACTGCTAATTTATTAAGAAATAATCTAAGGTTGCCTTCTGGCAAACTCTTTCTGCATGCTGCAATGCAGATAATGGAACTGGTTTTCGTGGTCTCCCTCTGACAGGGAGAGGGTGGTGGTGGGCCAATAATGTCAGGATGCCACTTACTGCCCAGTTGCTGCTCAAAATGTGGCTGCTGCCATTTTTGTCAGGACGTGGCCCAGGCATCTGCCTGTTTGAGGCAGGAACTTACTTGCAATGTGTTCATTGGGTTCCTATGGCGTGCATAGGATCCTGGTGCAATTTAGAGGTGCCAATGGGTAGAGCATGTGCTGCCCCTTGGTACTAGGCATTGCACGGTCCTTAAAGGGAGAGCTGCTGGCTGCTCAGAAAACAGCCTAGATAAGTTTTTAAATTATTTTTGTGGGGCATGTATATTCTGCTTGGTGGCCCATCCCTACCCTCTCTCCCATGATTGCCTCCCCTCTCCCTTTATGATACAATGTCTGACTGTGCCCCCACCCCTTTCTCCTACCTGTGAGTCCTGGCAATAATCAAATTGTTTGGATCTTGCAGCAAGGACAGGCAGCCCAAATGTTTTTTCCCTCTACTCACCCGACATGCAAATTTATTCCTACATTGTCACCGTTGTTCAAGCGGATTATCTGGGAGTTTGTGTTGAATTAAGAAGTTATACTGCAGTCTGTCCTTGACGCTGTTGTTTGTTTATTATTGGAAAAACAGGATATCAGAGCATCAAGTGGTGGGCTAATATTCTACAGGATCCTTCTCCTCTTAGGGAACTTTTGGAGCTCAAGGCATGGGGTTAATATACCACATTATTTGACGTCTTGTTAACATCAGTAGAGGAAAAGTGATTTGTAAGGTCTTGAAAAAGATAGGATGGTGGCAAACTAACAGGAGATAAAGGAAAATATTTGTATCCAAACATGAGGCAAAGATAATAGGCTGTGCCTGATCTTTGAATCTGGCTTGGGAAATAAGGCATAATTAGAATTGCTCCATTCCAAGCTTTGTTTTTCAGACAGTATACTTTATTCATAAAATTTGTAAAAGTACGTTATATAACAATTCAAATTTGACATCACATAAAGTGCAATACAGTTCAAATTCTTTCATTACAGTATGTGGCACCCTATAAGTGTAGTAAGGCACCTCAATTACAAGTAATATTTGCAATGTACATTTCGTGTCAAACATACAGCCCGAGAGGTTTTACATAGGTTCCTGCCCGTCGGTGTACCACGTCAGGAGAGCCTTAGACAATGGCCTTTCCCCATTGAGCCTTTGCCGCCGGTGTCCCAAGCTTTAGTAACTCCCTTAGTATGTAGTCCTGGACCTTGGAGTGTGCCAGTCCGCAACACTTGGACGTGGACAGCTCTTTGTACTGGAAGACCAACAAGTTTTGGGCAGAGCAAAGAGCGTCTTTCACTGAGTTGATGGTCCTCCAGCAGCATTTGATGTTTGTCTCAGTGTGCATCCTGGGAACAGCCCATAGAGCAGAGAGTCCTGCATTACAGAGCTGCTCGGGATGAACCTTGGCAAAAACCACTGCATCTCTTTCCAGACCTTTTTAAAGGCGCATTCCAGAAGGAGGCGGGAGATAGTCTTTTCCCCACTTGCAGCCGCCTCGAGAACAGCATGTTGTGGTGCTGAGACTCAGGCTGTGCATGAAGGATATGACAGGGAGGGCCTTTCTCACCACCAGTCAAACTACATCTTTGTGATTGTTTGGAAGTTCTGGCTATGAAACATTCTGCCAAATGACTTTGCCAGTCTGCTCAGGGAATCATCCGACAGGATCCACCTTCTCCTTTTCCCGCAGGGCCTTGAGGATGTTATGTACGAACCACTGCCTTATGGATTTATGGTCAAAGGTGTTTTTCTGCACAGACTTTTCCATGAGGGATAGGTGGTATGGCACGGTCCAACTGAATGGAGCGATCTGCGACAACATGGCCAGACCAACCCTTTGCAACACTGGGAGCAGATCGAACCTCAGCACGTAGTGACACTTGGCGTTTGTGTGCCAGGGGTCTATGCACAGTTTGATGCAGCCGCACACAAAGGTGGCCTTCAGGATGCGAGTGACATTGGGTATGGTTTCTCCCCCCCTTTATCTAGTCCAGACACTGCAGGTTTGGATTTTCCAGAAAACCCAGCAGATATTGTTTTGCAGGACCAGTGAAACCAGCACCAACAGTTCTTAGCTTCATATCTTGCAGTGAATTGCTGACTGGAGAGCTGCCAGGAAATTCAACAAATTCCCTACTGAAGAAGCAGGTGGTTGCTATTGGTTTCCTGCCACAGAGAATGGACAGGAGGATTTAGGCATTCACTGCAGCTTAGTTGTCGCCTTAATAGCATCTTACAATTGTGTTTCTAAATTAAGATCGATGGACCACCACAGCTCTGGCTGCTGATCTCACCCCTCCCTGGCTATCAGTCTGTTCTTGCGCAACATCTCCCAGCCTCTGCTAATGATTTCCCCCCTCCCTGAATATTAGTCACTGCCTGCACAACCCAAACCTGGCTACCGATCCTTGCCCGGCTACCAATCTCCTGCAGAGTCAACCCCCAACCTGGGCTACTGACCTTCCCCTGGCAGTGATCTTCTCCTCAGGCTACCAACTCCCCCCACACACCCCCAGCAACAGATTGCCTTCCCCTCCCGTCCTTACTTATCTGAGGGCCGCTGCTAGCGTAGCTTCCATCATGCTCCATTGGGTAAATGTAGAAACACAGAAAATAGGAGCAGGAGTAGGCCATTCGGCCCTTCGAGTCTGCTCCACCATTCATTATGATCATGGCTGATCATCCAACTCAGTAACCTGTTCCCACTTCCTCCCCATACCCTTTGATTCCTTTAGACCCAAGAGCAATATCTAACTCCTTCTTGAAAACATACAATATTTTGGCCTCAACTGCTTTCTGTGGTAGCGAATTCCAAAGGCTCACCACTCTCTGGGTGAAGAAATTTCTCCTCCTCTCAGTCCTGAAAGGTTTACCCCGTATCCTTAGACTATGACCCCTGGTTCTGGACTCCCCCACCATCGGGAACATCCTTCCTGCATCTACCCTGTCAAGTCCTGTTAGAATTTTATAGGTTTCTATGAGATCTCCCCTCATTCTTCTGAACTCCAGCGAATATAATCCTAACCGACTCAATCTCTCCTCATATGTCAGTCCCACCATCCCAGGAATCAGTCTGATAAACCTTCGCTGCACTCCCTCTATAGAAAGAACTTCCTTCCTCAGATAAGAAGACCAAAACTGCACACAATATTCCAGGTGTGGCCTCAACAAGGCCCTGTATAATTGCAGCAAGACATCCCTGCTCCTGTACTCGAATCCTCTCGCTATGAAGGCCAACATACCATTTGCCTTTTTTACCGCCTGTTGGACCTGCATGCTTTCCTTCAGCGACTAGTGTACGAGAACACCCAGGTCTCGCTGCATATTTCCCTCTCTCAGTTTATAGCCGTTCAGATAATAATCTGCCTTCCTGTTTTTGCTACCAAAGTGGATAACCTCACATTTATCCACATTGTACTGCATCTGGCATGCATTAGCCCACTCACTCAACTTGTCCAAATCACCCTGAAGTCTCTCTGCATCCTTCTCACAACTCACCCTCCCACCCAGTTTTATGTCATCTGCAAATTTGGAGATATTACATTTAGTTCCTTCATCTAAATCATTGATATATATTGGGAATAACTGGGTTCCTAGCAACGATCTCTGCAGTACCCCACTAGTCACTGCCTGCCATTCGGAAAAAGAGCCATTTAACCCTACTCTTTGTTTCCTGTCTGCCAACCAATTTTCTATTTATCGCAATACACTACCCCCAATCCATGCGCTTTAATTTTACACGCTAATCTCTTATATGGGACTTTGTTGAAAGCCTTCTGAAAGTCCAAATAAATCACGTCCACTGACTTTCCCCTCATCAACTCTACTAGTTACATCCTCGAAGAATTCTAGTAGATTTGTCAAGCATGATTTCCCTTTTGTAAATCCATGCTGACTCTGCCTGATTCTACCACTGTTCTCTAAGTGCTGTGCTATAAAGTCTTTGATAATGGACTCTAGAATTTTCCCCACTACCGACGTCAGGCTGACTGGTCTATAATTCCCTGCTTTCTCTCTACCTCCCTTTTTAAATAGTGGGGTTACATTAGCTACCCTCCAATCTTTAGGAACTGTTCCAGAGTCTATAGAATCTTGGAAGATGACCACCAATGCCTCCACTATTTCTAGGGCCACTTCCTTAAGTACTCTGGGATGCATACCGTCAGGCCCTGGGGATTTATCGGCCTTCAATCCCATTAATTTCCCCAACGCTATTTCTCTACTAATACTGATTTCCTTTAGTTCCTCTATCACTAAGCCCTGTGTTCCCCAACATTTCTGGTGTGACATTTGTGTCCTCCTTTGTGAAGACAGAACCAAAGTATGCATTTAGTTGGTCAGCCAGTTCCCTATAGTTCCTTATAATAAATTCCCCTGTTTCTGACTGTAAAGGACCTACATTTGTCTTCACCAATCTTTTTCTCTTCACATACCTATAGAAACTTTTACAGTCAGTTTTTATGTTCCCCGCAAGCTTGCTCTTGTACTCTATTTTCCTCTTCTTAATCAATCCCTTGGTCCTCCTTTGCTGAATTCTAAACTGCTCCCAATCCTCAGGTCTGTTGTTTTTTCTGGCAGATTTATATACCTCTTCCTTGGATCTAATGTTCTCTCTAATTTCCCTTGTAAGCCATGGTTTGGCTACCTTCCCCGTTTTACTTTTGCGCCAGACAGGGATAAACAATTGTTGCAGTTCATCCATGCGCTCTTTAAATATTTGCCATTGCCTATCCACAGTCATCCCTTTAAGTAATGTTTCCAATCCGTCATAGCCAACTTGTGCCTCATACCTTCGTAATTTCCTTTACTAAGATTCAGGACCCTAGTCTCAGAATCAACTATGTCACTCTCCATCTTGATGAAGAATTCTATCATATTATGGTCGCTCATCCCCAAGGGGTCTCGCACCACTAGATTGTCAATTATTCCTCTCTCATTACACAATACCCAGTCTAGGATGGCCTGTTCTCCAGTTGGTTCCTCAACATATTGGTCCAGAAAACCATCCCGTATACACTCCAAGAATTCCTCCTCTATGGTATTGTGACTAATTTGATTTGCCCAATCTATATGCAGATTAAATTCACCCATAATTACAGATGTTCCTTTATTGCATGCATCTCTAATTTCCTGTTTAATGCCATTCCCAACATCACCACTACAGTTTAGGGGTCTATATACAACCCCCACTAACGTTTTTTGCCCCTTAGTGTTTCTCAGCTCTACCCATACAGATTCCACATCGTCAGAGCTAATATCTTTCCTCACTATTGCATTAATTTCTTTAACCAGTAATGTAACTCCACCACCTTTTGCTTTTTGTCTGTCCTTCATAAATACTGAATATCCCTGGATGTTCATTTCCCATCCCTGGTCACCTTGCAGCCATGTCTCCATAATCCCGACTATATCATACCTGTTTATATCTATTTGCGCAATCTGTAAGCTGCCTATTGCTCTCCACAGCTCACCCCTGTCATGGAAATGAGGCCCAAGACCCAATACTGGGGGCACATAGTGCCTCACTATTTAGACTCGGGAATCATATCCCATGCCCCCAGGCCCAGATGTCTAGGCCTATATGATTAGTTTTTTTAAATAACTGAGATGGTGAACCACCTCTTTTTGTTTGACTATTGCTGTAATTTTATTTTTCTCCTTATGGGAAGTTTATGGCTTCTGCCTGCCATCACCCACAGCAATGCAGCTGATATCAGGAAGCCACCTAAGGCATCCTTCTACCAGTTGATGGTGCTCTAACATGCTGTGCCACCTATTACCTTTGGGTCAATATTTTACCAATGGATTGAAATCCAGTAAATGAGCTAAGGAAGGCTGGACATCCTAAGGAGAATTTTCTGGCATAAAAAAGAGTAATTAGTTTGACTCAAATGCTAAATGTGATTAGCTAAAAATGACTGCCAGTTAACTGACTTCAGTTGGTAACAGCAGCAAGCAACAATTTTTAGTAAATGCCATTAACAGGAAGTGGTCTACAGCAAGTGACATCAGTGGAAAATAAGATAGAAACTAACGCTAGCTGACATCATCAAACATGAGCATTGGGTTGCTGAAAAAGGTGCATATATTTCCTGCTTTTAGATATGTTTAACTCTAGAATTAATGTACAAATTTAGGCTGAAGTCTTTTTGGGATATAATTGGTAAGGTATTTCCTTTATCTCCATAATTTTGCCATAGGACATAACAGTATTCAGAACAAAGGGTGCATTTCAGTGCCTTTATATTATGGTAGCTATAGACTAAAAGAAATAACTTACCTATGAGAATTATAAGCATTCTTGGACGATTGACATTAATGGTATTAGTGTTCAGTGAGTGTAAGGTGAGACCGTTGCCCGTTGTAGCCACAAAGAGAAGGCTGTAGCTGGTAAAAATGTTTCCTGAGGCATTTTATCACGTTATACAAGATGACCACCGTCGTGTGAAGCTGCATCAAGCTGTGCGTAGATCCCCAGTACGCAAACTCCAAGTGTCACTACTTGCTGAGGTACTATCTGTCCCCAGTGTTGTGAAGGATGGGCCTGGTCACATTGCCGCGGAACGCTCCATCCAGTTGGACCGTGCCGTGCCACCTATCCTTCGTGGAAAAGTTTCTGTGGAGAAAGACCTTTTACCACCAATCCATCAGGCAGTGGTCTGCACGGAATGTCCTCAAGGCCTTACGGGAAAAGGAGATGGTGGATCCGGTCGGATGGTTCCCCGAGCAGACTGCCGAAGTCATTTGGCGGAATGCCTCATCACCAGAACTTTCAAACAAGCACCAAGATGTAGCTTGGCTGGTGGTGAGAAGAGTCCTCCCTGTCAGATCCTTCCTACATGCCCGGAGTCTCACCCTCCGCACAATGCCCTCGAGGTGGCTGTGGTGGGGAAGAGATGGTTGCCCACCCCCTTCTGGAATGTGTCTTTGCAAAGCAGGTGTGGAAAGAGATGCAGTGGCTTTTGTCGAGGTTCATCCCAAGCAGCTCTGTAACACGGACTCTGTGCTCCACGGGTTGTTCCCAGGGATGCACACCAAGATAAACATCAACTGCTGCTGGAAGACTATTAACTCGGTGAAAGACGCCCTTTGGTCTGCCCGAAACTTGCTGGTCTTCCAGCGCAAAGAGTTGTCCATGACTGAATGTTGCAGACTGGCACATTCCAAGGTCCAGGACTATGTGCTGAGGGACACACTAAAGCTTGGGGCAGCCGCAGCAAAGGCTCAATGGGGAAAGACCACAGTGTAATGTACCCCCACCAAGGTAAACTGAGGGGCTGGATCCATGGAAAACCCCTCGGGCTGTATCCAGAAAATATTTGTTTGTTGCAAAAAGTACATGGCAGGTAAAATGAAATGGAAGGGTTGTGAGGCAACTCACTCCTGTATTGAAGGAAACTGATCTCCTTTGCACTCTTTGTATTGTTGACTTGGTGCTGTTTTGAACTGTTTTGTAATGTATTTTTTTTACCGTTTTTTTACGAATAAAGTATATTTTGGAAATAAAAAAAACAATTTTAGCTTTACAATGTACAATTGAAGCAGACTGAGGGACGTGCAGGGCTTGGTTTCTTTTTAATCTCTTGTCCTGCCTCCTTGTTCTCTGCAGCATTTTAGAAATAAGTCAAGGGACTCAAAATAAATGCTGACTTGAAGCTATAGAATAATCATGCGTGACAAAAAGAACTTTCTGTGTGTAATAGCTCTTTAACTTCAGTCATTGCAACAGAATCTCAGTTCTGTAACCTTCAGGTTAATGTTTCAGCATTAAAGTCTTCAAATGCATACATTATTTGTATAATGTGGACTCCAATGAAGATACCGATGTACTGTTGCACGGGTTCACACAGGTTCACAGCAGTTATTTCCCACAGAGTTAATTCTCGGCTGTGCCATCAGGGAGGGACATCGCTGAACAGGTCAGGCATTTCTGTACAAGAGGGCGGATAATTAGAGAGATATTTACCCCGAGAGCTGCATTATATTTCTCAGACAGACAGTTTACAGGTTGACACTGCGAGAGCTTGCAAGACTTCAATAGGGAAAGAGGGAAAACTATTAATTACAGTTGAAAAATTGATTTCACCATAAAAATGGGGCGTGCAGATAGTCAAAGCCTAAAGACAGTAACAGTAACTTACTGTAGTCAATATCACTACAATGTTAAACACAAAAAATAAAATGTTTAAATCTTCAATCTGTGAGGGAGAGTCAGCACATATCTGACACATTCAATATTGCCTGAAAGGATGCCTTGTTTTTTTTCAAATGATTAATTGGTATATCAATTAGCAGTGTGCACTACACAATTACACTGAAACCACGTTATTTGTTACATTCGTTGCTTCCCCACATCCGGAATAAACACTCAATGATATTTTTCCTTCCTTGCGAACCAACGGGAATTCAGTCAGCCTCAGTTGGAGACCCGACAACTTGACTGTTGCAGCTGAACTTAATCGGACAGTAAAAGCTGCATTCATTTCATAAACATTCAGTAGTTGCAGGCAAGTCTCCTCGCTCCGATCAATACGAATAGTCTATTTGATTTATAATTTCTGTTTCATCTTCGATTGAAATGTAGAGTGCGTTTTGGGGCAGAGTGCATGCTGTGTTTGTAGATGCGAAGCGCCTCTCCGCTTCCTGACATTTAATTGAAATAAAAAAGCCTACCAATTACACAGGAGAACCATCATCATCATCATAATTATTTAATACCTGCCACAGCCTCATTTCTCCAGCTTAACTGTTTACCTGAGACTATTAACAGAAATAGATTTGCTTTTGGTTCAGTTTTGGTACAATTTAATGATGTATGACGTTTAACTGTCTTCCGCCACACGGCCACGTCTCGCAAAGTGTTTGCCTCCTTGATTAATAGCCCACCGGCAGTGTAGCTTTGATGTACTCTAAGACTCGGCTCTGATGACATAATCATGAAAAGCATTGAACCTGTTAACTGACACACGCTGCTCCCCACAACATCATGCAGCTCACACCGCTACCTGCGGCACTCGCTATGGCGAGGAATCTCTTCACAGTCACGCTCTAATGCACGCATTTCAACACATTGCAGAGTTCCTTAGACACACGGAACTGACAGACCTGTCACAGACATTTATTTGCAGAGTATTTAATCTTCAGGACAAAATTATCATCTTGGAACAAGAAGTACATTTGCTGTTTGTGTCAGCAGTGCTATATTTTGGGATTATTTCTCGTGTATGGAAAGCATTTGAAGGATGAGATCGCGTGTGAGTGTTTGTGTATCGGGCGGTTTATCCCCAAATGCTAGTCGCACTCATGCCAATAACATTTGTCATTCTTTTTGAACGCGCCATTTATTGACTTTTTTTCTCCATTGTATGCTGGTGAACCTAACACGTGCCTGAGGAACAGTGAGGGGAAATTAATTGAATCTGTTCCAATACTCCTGCTGACTTTAATGGGTTTAATCATTTGTAGGCCAGTGCCACTTCATTTAATTAGTCAGCTCATGGGCTATTTTCTCAAGCGTAACCAATAAGAGTCTGTCGACCATTATTCTAAATCGTGTCTTGTAATGATCCGCGACACTAACAAATATGCCACCAACATGAAAATATGAATCTTTCATTGTCTTCTCATACGGTAATCAATGATATAAAAACAGAAAATGCTGGAACTCAACGGGTCAGGCAGCATCTGCGGAGAGAGAAAAACAGAGTAAGCGTTTCAGGTCTGTGACCTTTCATCGGAACTGAGAAAAGTTAGAAATGTAATAGGTTTTGAGCAGAACAAAAAGGAAGGCCTGTGATAGGGTGGAGGGCAGGACAAATTAAATGACAAAACGTTTCATGGTACAAAGCCAAAGGGAGTGGTAATGGGACAAGTAAAGAAACAAAAGATGCGTCTAGATGAGGTGTGAATGGCAGGCAGCATAGTGGCCGTTGGAATGCAAAATAAAGGGATTGAGAAAGAAACAAGAGAAAATATGAGCCAGAAAAACAAGGAACAAAATGGGGGCAGAGTTTATGATCTAATATTGTTGAACTCAATGTTGAGTCCAGAAGGCTGTAAAATGCCCAGTCGAAATATGAGGTGCTATTTCTTAAGCTTGCGTTGAGCTTCATCGGAACACTGTAGTAGGACAAGGATAGAAAGGTCAGAGTGGGAGCAAGATAAAGAATTGAATTAACACGTGACAGGAAACTCAGGATCATGCCTGTGGACTGAATGGAGGTATTCTGCAAAGCAGTAAACTAGTCTGCATTTGGACATCACACTGTAGAGGAGGCCAAATCATGAGCAGAGAATATAGTGTAGTAAATGGAAAGAAGTATAAGCGAATTGCTGTTTCCCTCAGGAGTGTTTGGGGCATTGGATGGTGAGAAAGGAGGAGGTAAATGGGCAAGCATTGCATCTCCTGTGCTTGCAAGGAAAGGTGCCCTAGAAAAAGGAGGGGGTGTTGGTCATGTCTGAGGAGTATACCAGGGTGTGGTGGAGGGAACAGTCTGACTGCTGAAAGGGGAGGGGATGATGTGTTTGGTGGTGGCATCATGCTGGAGGTGGCGGAAATAGCGGAGGATGATCTATTGAATACGGAGGCTGGTGATGTGGAAGGTGAGGACAAGGGAACCCTATCATGGTTCTGGGAGGGGGGGAAGGGATGACAGCAGCTGTGTGAAATAGAACGGACACAGTGGAGGGCCCTGTCAACCATGATGGGGGGGATTCCTCGGTTGATTAAAAAGGAAGCGCTAGTGTGGAAGGTTGCATCATCTGAACAAATGCGACTGAGACGGAGAAACTAGGAGAATGGAATAGAGTCCTTACAGGAAGCAGGTGTGAGGAAGTGTAGTCAAGATGGCTGTGGGAGTCTGTGGGCTTGTAGTGAATATTGCTTGATAGCCTGCCCCCAGAAATTAAGACAAACAAGGAAGGGAAGAGTCGAAGATGGACTGTGTGAAGGTGATAGAAGAGTGAAAATTGGGAGCAAAGTCAAATTAATTTTCCAGTTCAGGATGAGGGCAGGAAGCAGCACAGATACAATTATCAACGTACCAGAAAAAGAGGTGAGTGAGGGGGCCTGAGTAGGACTGGAACAAGGAGAGTTTGACATATCCCACAAAAAGGCAGGAATAGCTCGGGCCCATTCAGGTACCCATACCTTTTATTTGGAGGAAGTGAGTGTATTTGAGGGAGAAGTTGTTCAATATGAGAACAAGTTCAGCCAGGCAGAGGAGGGTGATTGTGGATAGGGACTGGTTGGGCCTCTGTCCAAGGAAGGAGCCGAGAGCTCTCAGACTATCCTAGTGAGGGATGGAGGTGTAGCAGTATTGGGCATCAATGGTAAAATGGAGATGGTTAAGATCAGGAAACTGGAAACTGTTGAAGTGATGGAGGGCACTGGAAGAGTCATGGATGCAGGTAGGAAGAGACTGGACAAGGGGAGAAAAAATAGAGTTGAGGGTGACCGGGGATGGTCAGGAGGGAGGGTAGCGGTGGCTGGGGACAGTTGGGGGTAGGGTAGTAGTGGCCGGCGATGGTCAGGAGGGAGGATAGCGGTGGCCAGGGATGGTCAGGAGGGAGGGTAGCGGTGGCCTGGGATGGTCAGCAGGGAGGGTAGTGGTGGCCAGGGATGGTCAGGATGGAGGGTAGCGGTGGTGGGATCAGTGACGAGGGAGGATAGCAGTGGCTGGGGACAGTCAGGAGGGAGAGTAGTGGTGGCCTGGGTCAGTCAGGAGGGAGGGCAGTGGTGGCCAGGGATGATCAGGAGGAAGAGTATTGGTGGCCGGGGTCAGTCATGGGGGAGGGTAGTGATGACTGGGGTTGGCAAGGAGGGAGGTCAGCGGTGGCCAGCATGGTTTTAATGTCGGGTCAGGTGGAACACTCTACCTCCTCTCAGCTTGACATTTTGCTAGGTATATTTTAAAACCTTACATTTCTGGTTGTGGCCTGCAGCGGTCCCTTTAAAATTGCCTGCCAAACCACATGTTGATCATCTTTTCCCGAATGCAACATATGCAAAATGGCCTAATGCTGGACTATAGGCACCTCTTTTGCTTATACCAGTATGGCGGGCTTCACACTTCTGATTGGTAATGACTGTTCGCTTCCTGACGACCATATTGGAGATAAAGGCCTGCTACCCGACCCGAACCTGACGGGACCCAACGACATGTGTCGGGTTCGGGTTGGGTCGCTCTTCTGGGTCCAGCTTTCGGGTCCGGGTCGGGCCGGGTCTGGGTCTGGCACAGTCCCACAGTATTACCTTTTGCTCTGCTGGGAAGTTGATTTTAGTAAGTGTCAGAAGTTGAAAAGCCTGCCTGAGCTGGGAGTCTGGGATGTCAAGGAGGGAAACTCTGAGTCTGTGCAGTGAGCGTCTCTTTTATTGCTTATCTGCACAAACTGCAAAAGTGAAAAATGGATTCGGAATCGGAAGGTGGGTAAAGTGAACATTCCGGTGGTCGGGCACGGGAAAAAATGTAAGGACTCGGGGCAGGTCGGGCTCGGGTCCGATGTGGTTCTGTCGGGTTCAGGTTGGGTTTATTTTCCTGACCTGAGCAGGCCTTTAATTGGAGGCTTATGAAGCTATTTAGCACCTGAAATGCGGGCATGTGTGATCGAATTTCCAGACCAAGACTCAAAATATATTTCATAATAAATGGCTTCATGCCCAGTGAGCATCAAAACCATTTACAAGTTATCCAGGCCATTTACTCATTAGGTTCCTTCTGTATTTTGCAGTAATATATGTAGCATTCCATTTGTGTTGAGTATGTCATTATAATTTTTAGTCATTCTTGCTACTTAGAAAAAAATTGTCAAAATGCAAAAAAGCTATTAATAAAATAGTCAGTGGGAAATTACTCTGTGTGGAAGAGTTTATTTAGTGTGGGACTGCTGTGCAAAGGCTGAGGATCCCTTCATGTGTGGATGATATTTGCCATGCATGGGTGGTTGTTGTTAATACGATGGTGTTTTGGCAGCTATTCTCTTCCATCCTCCATTTCATTGTGAGGTGACTTCATAGTTATGATTTGCTTTGGCTGATCCATAACTGTTGATGGGTTGATTGTAGTTTCTACAGATGATGCAACAATACATTGCATGACATGAAACTGAAGCCACCTCAGCACAGGTTTGATTGGAGTTAACAAATGCAGTTTAAAATAGCTGCAATGTGGCTGTGTTACTATACTAAGGGGGAACTATCTTCTTTGAAAGCTCTCCTGAATGTGTTGACTGTGAAGAATAGGTTTGTGCTGCAGCAGATGTTATATCTGATGCAAAGGGAAATTAATTGCAATCATCTCAATCTCCGGGCTGAGGAATTGCTTTGGATGTAAAGTTAAACAAATTCATAGGAAAAGCGTGACATAACTTAAGGATGTCAAAGCTCTATTGTAAACAGGCCTTAACATAAACCTGCCACATTATCTCCGAATACTTCCTGCTAGCGGTCAACTTAATGAAACTGGCCTGTCTTTGTAATTGAAAATAGTGGTACTTGTTATCTCACCCGTGTGTATTACTAAAGTCACGGTATAGTGGGGTCTCCTAGAGTTACACATATTAGTATTCCAAAGAACATGTTCAGTACCTGTCATCCTCTGCTGCAAATGATGCCTTTGTCTGGTATTTTTGTACTAGTACAGTACAAGCCCAGAATATTAGCTATGTGACAGTTTACATTGTTATTTGTCTTGGCCTTCTGAATCTCCATGTGCAAATCTAGATCACTACAAGATATAGTAGAGAGAAAGAAAACATAGATAATGCTGAATTGTGATGAAACTACAAAAGAGTATTTGGGGGTGGGGAGGAGAGGGTGAACCTCACAAATCCTTTGTGAAACTGTAGAGAACAAGAAATTATGAATAATCCTGAGGGATTAGAGGAGCTGGGTAACTCTGAGGGCAGATTACAAAGCGAACCTGGGTGATACTGAGGAGGGATTAGATATGCTGGTTAATTCTGAGGAATGGTGAAATTAAGTAGATGATTTGGAACAGAGTTTGGATGGGGGCATGGGGGGGGGTTGGTGGTGGTGGTAAATGTAAGTTGTTGTTATTAATGGAATTTACATGTCCTAGGTAGGACCGATTGTGATAAGTCTCCACCAGTTAGAGTAGGCACTATGCACAGTAATGGAATTTGACCTATAAAGTGCTAGTGATGTGATGGCGTTATTCATCATCTTCATTTACAGGTCATAGAGTCATTTACGACACAGAAGGAGGCCATGTGGCCCATCGAGGCCATGCCGGCTCTCCACGAAGCTATCCAGTCAGTCCCACTCCCCTTCTCAATCCCTGTAGCTCTGTAAGTCTATTTCCTTCAAGTGCCCATCCAATTTCCTGTGAACCCATTGATTGTCTGCACTTCCACCACCCTTGTGGGCTGCAAGGTCCAGGTCACTATCTCCCTCTGTGTAAAAAAGTTCTTCCTCACATTCCCCCTGCATCCCTTGCCCAAAACTGTCAATCTGTGTCCACTAATCTTTGTGCCATCAGTTAATGGGAACAGTTTTTCCATGTCTAACTTATCTAAGCCTGCCATAATTTTGTACACTCTGTTAAATCTCCCCTCAATCTCCTTTGCTCTAAGGAGAACAACCCCAGCTTTTCCCACCTAACCTTGTAACTAAAATTTCCCCATCCCTGGAAAAATTGAAAAATTAATGGCACTGATTTTAATGCAGTGTTTTCTTTAAAATTATGTTTAGTCTCTATGTTTATTAATTGGCCTGTTTCAAAATTACTCCTTATACCAGCTTTTACTTTTTTCTTTACATTTTATTTATATATTTTTGCTATCTGGTGTGATCTGGAAAGTTAAGTATCACTGGAGTTTATGCTGTGCAGGGAGAAACATGTCAACAAGTGAGTCGTAATCATTGCTGCTTAAACAGTAAAACACACACTTGAAACTTACTTTGTTGATTGTAAAGCACCTTAGGACACGCTGAGGCCATGAAAGGTGTTCTATAAATGCAAGGCTTTCTTTCTTTAAAGTCCAAAAGTTGTCTGGACAACTCGGAGCCTACAAACTACTGCACAAAAATAATACTTAGAGTGGAATTTTATGAGGGCTGTGGTGTTCCTGACAGTGGAACCGGAAGTTGGCGTAACTTCCACTTCCACTGCAATTCCTGTTTCACGCGAGATTTTGTATGTAAATAAGCCATGTGGCGACTGGCATGGGGGATACGTGGGATCATGCGGCGGGGTGGCCTTTCATTGGTGGAACCCTCCATCACTTCCCCAAGCACCATGATCGCCACAGATATGAAACATTTTGTGCTTGCAGACTCAAGGATCAGCAGCTGTTCTTTCAGGTAAGTATCTTCAGATTAACCTAAATTGAAGCTTTTACTTAAATCATCACCACCAACTTCACATCATTCATTTCCCCTGCAGCAAAAGTGAGTCACATATCAGCTAGTAAGCAGAGACAGCCCCATGGTTCAGTGATGTCTCCCTGCAGGTTCCCCTCCAGGCCATCAGGGAAAGGCGGGAGGTCTTCTTCCCTGCAGATGGTGTGTGAAGACCCTTCGGCCTCTCCAAGGCGGCCCGGATGGAGGTAGCAGAAGAGGTCTCGAACTGTGGGGTGACACACAGAACTTGGGCGCAATGTCACAAATGCATCAATGATTTGCTCAGATAAGCGAGGGTAAGTGGTCTTGGCGAAGCAGGTCCATTGTTTTCTTCCATGGCTCTGTGTCTTTAAGGCAGAGGGTAGACAAGGAATGCAGTGGAATGCGTGAGCAGCCTGGTGCCATTCATTAAATGATTTTGATCCAAAATGAAGATTGGCATTGTTTATGTGCTTGGATGTGTCGTACGAAAGCCACTGCGGAATGAGTGATGTTTGCAAACCATCTCAGAAAATGACCAGTGTCCATTTCTCATTGGAATTTGAGCCTGCAGTCTTCAATGATGGCTGTTTTCCTATTGATTATTAACTTTTTCCAATACTGTCATGCCTTACTTTTGTTTTCTATGGTCATAATTTAACGCTGCTTGCAGTGTTATGTAATCGCATTCATCATAGCCCAAAGATGATTTCAAATGCCAATCACATGAAAGTGCAGCAACGTTTCATTGAGATTGTTGTGATGAATAAGACCTCGTGCAAAAGTGAATTTCTGTGGAGAATGGTTATGTTTCTCATCCCACCGTTAGTTGATGATGTGGCTTATTGTTGACTGAAACAAGCATAAATTAGGTTCTCCCTGATGTCCCTTGCATGTCTCTCCATGGCCCTCATATTGATGATGGCATTGTTGTCCTCCTCCTCACCCTCTTTATAGTCGTCTTCATCTGAGGAGGACTGGTGTTCCTCTGCCTGCAGAGTGTTTCCGCGTCTAATTGCAAGGTTGTGCAAGGTACAGCAGACAACGATTATTCGCAACACCCTCTGGCGCATACTGAAGAGCCTCTCCAGACTGGTCAAGGCAACAGAATCGCATTTTCAACATGCTAATGGTGTGTTCAGAGATGTCTGTGGTGGATTTGTGTGCAGCACTATACCTCTCTTCAGCAGCGCTTTGGGGATGATGCACTGGTGTCATCAACCATGTACAAAGTGGGTAACCCTTGTCATCCAGGATCCGCTTCGGCTGGTTTCTCAAACTTCTGGCAGCTGGGAGTTCTTCAAAATGTATGAGTCATGACAGTTCCCTGGGAAATGTGCAGAAACATACATGATTCTTCTCCTGTGGTCGCAAACCAGTTGCACGTTTAAAAGTGGAAGCCTTTGCAATTGACAAATGCAGCAGGCTGATTCCAGGGATCTCTAATGGCGACATGAGTACAGTCGCTCACTCCTTGCGCTCCAGGGAACCCAGCGATGGCGCCAAACGCTGCAGACCTTGCTGCCTGTTGTCCTCGCCTCACGATAAGTAGATTAAATCATTGACAGTTGAAAAAGGGAATTGGTCACCTCTTTGATGCACCTGTGCGTCGCAGACTGTGAGATGTCACATATGTTGCCTGTGGCTCCCTGGAAGGAGCTGCTAGCAAAACAATTGAGTGCAGCAGTCACCTTGAGGGCGACTGGCATAGGATTCCCACTGAAGCCGAGCAGCTGCAGGTCATGCTGCAGGACCCTACAAATTTCTGTGACCATTTCACGTGACATCCTTGGGCATCTCTGGCATTGCATCTGACATTTGTAGGTAATTTGACCTTGTTCTAAGGATGCGATGACGTGCCAGTTCCTGGATGTTATCATTCGGAGCATCCTCACCTTCCTGTTCTGCCTATTGCTGGCACTCTGGCATCATGAGTTGAGGGGAAAGAGTCCTCCTTAGTTTCTCCCTTTGCTCTTCTTCCCATGGTACTAAACAAATTGGATGTATGAGACCCATGTTGCTACAGCTTTTCTGAGCAATAAATAAGCAGAGCATGGCAATTCAGCCCTCTGTTGCCAGTGAACTGAAACATTGAGGCAATGAGCAGCTCCCTTGTATCTGCCTTCAAATTGCATCCAGGTAGAAGACACATCCACTGTCTCCTCCCACTCTCCTTGCTGTCCTTGTTGGAGAAAATGGTGCATGTGTAATTCAGGGCAAGTCTCCCCACCTTCCAACCTCCTCCTGCAACCTCCCAGCTTGAACCCATCACCCTTGATCCGTCCAGTGTTACTGTTACCTTTCCCTCCATTCCCATTGAGTCTCCCCCACCAACCCATTACCGTGCATAGTGTAATCATCAATGTATTCATGCCATCTATCCCCTGTTCCTACTCACATATTATTGACATGCTGACTCTTACCCTTGAACCTCCTCACATTGAACTGACCATTGTTGCCGAGTCCTGTTCCCATCCATATGAAGTTATTGATTTCCCACCCATTAGTCTTGATCTCCTCGAAACCCTTACAGAAGCCATTTGCCCCCATTTTTTTAGATTAGATTAGATTAGAGATACAGCACTGACACAGGCCCTTCGGCCCACCGAGTTTGTGCCGAACATCAACCACCCATTTATACTAATCCTACACTAATCCCATATTCCTACCAAACATCCCCACCTGTCCCTATATTTCCCTACCACCTACCTATACTAGTGACAATTTATAATGGCCAATTTACCTATCAACCTGCAAGTCTTTTGGCTTGTGGGAGGAAACCGGAGCACCCGGAGAAAACCCACGCAGACACAGGGAGAACATGCAAACTCCACACAGGCAGTACCCGGAATCGAACCCGGGTCACTGGAGCTGTGAGGCTGCGGTGCTAACCACTGCGCCACTGTGCCGTACCCTCAATTTGCCCTACAGCTTCCCGATGTTGACAGCATTCATCCCTCCCGTTAAGCCTTTACCAAATATCTTCACACAGTACAGATCTAATCCACCCACCACCCCTGCAGCCAACAACATGCATCTTCAGCATCCACAGCAACCATTCAACAACCTGGACACTCCACCCTCCCCTGCTCCTCCATGCACCTGATCAGCCCCACCCTTCCCAATTACCCTCCCCTGGTCCTCCATGTAGCCCCCATGCCTTCGCTGCCATCCCCTGAAAGGATTCATCCTTGCGGGTGCTCAGCCTGGAGGCAAACATCCATTCCAATGCTGGCATTAGTTTAGCGGATGAGTTAAAGAGAGAAGAGTACAAACCTGAGACTCAACTGTACAAATCCAATTGCTGCACGCCACAGTGAAACAATCGTGAACTGGGTGGCACGGGAATATCGCTTGCTGGTCATTTAATCTGGCCTGAATTGTAACTATGCGTAGAGTAAAGAGTTTTTTCACGTTATTTAAATGAATACAAAGCTGCAATCTGCCACCGCTCTGGGAGAACCCCGGAACACCACAAACCCGCCGTCAACTTCACTTCTCTAACATTTCCCACCGTCTGGAATCCGAAAAATCACCTCCCGCCTAATTATATCATCCTGCACGCCACCAAGTCCGCCCCACTGGACAGTGCAAAATTCCCCTCTTAGTCTACCAGAAAGAAGCAAAGAAGTAAGCAACATTCTGGTTTTGATCCTGATGTATCGAATTCATGATTGAATATTGTTGAATCCTCTACTAGATCAATTGCTGTTCTCAGGATTAATGCAGTAGTGAATAGTATAGATATGCAGTACCATGACTGTAGCCTGCCATATTGATTTGTGTCTCTAAACTAGCCTAAAACTAGCTCTTCTGTAATTGTCTGACTAAGGAAGAGTGATGCAACATAATATGTGGATGTTCTCTGTAAAATTACTGTAAATCATCAATAATGGACAGAAATTGATTGAATAGCCTAAGAACAGACAAGAGAAATTTATATTCAAACCCCTCTCTTACATTACCCAGCACTCCACCAGGCATTTAAATCATTCCATGTCTGCAAAGGGGTTTAATTTCATTGAGGTTCATGAGACTGCTCTCACTACAGAAATGTAGGTTTATAAATGATCAAATTACATAGATTCCGCAACACAATGCAGAGAACAGTGAAACAGCACGATTACAATAATTTAGAAATACCATTCAAATGGATTAAATATAGTGCTCACAGCTTAATTCCTGAATATCAAAGATAGATCATTCATGGGTGTTGGAATGTGTTATTTTTTCACCACCATTATCTTTACTATCTGAACAAAAATAGTGGCTATATGTTTTAAAGTATTGAATTGTAAAATTGTACCGACCTGTTGTTAGGAGGTGTGATCATTTAGGTTTGTGGTTGTTGTAGGCATCAGGTTTCACGTGCTTTGGTCTTGTGATATCAGTGCACTGAAAGCTAGCCGATTCTAAAATGTTAATTCCGCTAGGCCACCTGGCCAAACTTCCTCTAGTGCTCCCCCCCAACCCTTGCCCTGAACTCACATCTTTCTCTCATTTCTCTCCGATCTGTCCGCATGCCTTCTCTGAGCTCATCCTGTCTGTGAGAACCACCTCCTGCTCCCTTGCTCCTATTCCCACAAAACTGCTGACCACCCAACTTCCCCTCCTGGTCCACATTTAACTCAGCAGGTCTGGGAGCATCTGTGGAGAGAGAAGCAGAGTTAACTTTTCAGGTCAGTGACACTTCTTCAAAACTAGTTAGAAATGTGAAAGGTTATAAGCAAGTAAAGCAGGGGTGGGGCAAGAGGTAACAAAGGAGAAGGTGTAGATAGGACAAGGTCACAGAGAATAACCGACCAGAAGGTCATGGAGCAAAGGCAAACAGTATTTTAACGGTGTGTTGAAAGACAAAGCATTAGTACAGATAGCGTGTTAACAGACTGAAAACTGAACAGCCACAGGTACAAACATGAAAAAAGTGGGTAGGCAAACTGAACAAACTAAGATGAAATAAAATAAACACAAAAAAATATAAAAAAGAAAAAATAACTAAAAATAAAAGTAAATTGGGGGGCCCGTCATGCTCTGAAATTATTGAACTCCATGTTCAGTCCACCAGACTGTAGTGTGCCTAATCGGTAAATGAGATGCTGTTCCTCGAGCTTGCGTTGATGTTCACTGGAACACTGCAGTAATCCCAGGACAGAGATGTGAGCATGAGAGCAGGGGGAGTGTGGAAATGGCAAGCAACCGGAAGCTCGGGGTCATACTTTCGGACTGAGCAGAGGTGTTCCGCAAAGCGGTCACCCAGTCTGCATTTGGTCTCCCCAGTGTGGAGGAGACCACATTGTGAGCAGCGAATACAGTATACTACATTGAAAGAAGTACATGCAAATCGCTGCTTCACTGAAAGGGGTGTTTGGGGCCTGGGATAGTGAGGAGAGAGGAGGTAAATGGGCAGATATTACACCTCCTGCGATTGCAGGGGAAGGTGCCGTGGGAAGGGGACGAGGTGGTGGGGGAATGGAGGAGTGGACCAGAGTGTCGCAGAGGGAATGATCCCTTTGGAATGCTAACGGGAAGGGAGGGGAAGATGCGTTTGGTAGTGGCATCCCGCTGGAGGTGGTGGAAATGGCGGAGGATGATCCTTTGGATATGGAGGCTGATGGGGTGGAAAGTTAGGACAAGGGGAAACCCTGTCGCGGTTCTGGGAGGGAGGGGAAGGGGTGAGGGTAGAGGTGTGGGAAATGGGGCGGACATGGTTGAGGGCCCTGTGAATCACAGTGGGGGGGAATCCTCGGTTGAGGAAAAAGGAAGACATATCAGAAGCACTGTCATGGAAGGTAGCATCATCAGAGCAGATGCGTCAGAAATGGAGAAACTGGGAGAATGGAATGGAGAATTACAGGAGGTAGGGTGTGAAGAAGTGTAGTTGAGGTAGCTGTGGGAGTCGGTGGGCTTGTAATGGATATTAGTAGAATCTGCTTATATCTCCTTATGTGGCTGGCTGTCATATTTTGTTTTATAATACTCCTGTAAAGTGCCTTAGGATGTTTTATTATGTTAAAGGCGCTATATAAATATAAGTTATTGGCAGTTTAACACCATGATTTATGTTTGAGTGACAGTATGTGACAGTGTAAAGTATTTTCACATGTGTATGACCAGTTTTTTTTATCAGTGATGTGAAAATGCACATAAGCATTCTGTCAAAATGCACATAATACAAATAAAATGCTATTGAAATGTATAGCATACAAAGGACAAGATACAATGTTGATGGGTGGTTGAATGATAAGTGGACATCTGGTCCCTTGGAGCATAATGATGATATGGCCTTAGCAATGATATGAATACTGAACCTCTGAACATTTAAGATATGAACCCTGTCATGCAGACCCCTGCCTGCCAAGGCTGAGGCACACATTATTTCGCCACATGAACATTAAAACTTAAAATTGTGGCTGGGAAGAAAAGAGGGCCTATCACAAGGAATTGCCAAGCCCCTGACTGGAAAGACATTTGCATGCTGGCAGACGGTGTTGGAACAAGGGACCCAATCCCTGCTTCCCCAATACACAAAAGACCTGGTCATGCCAGTTTAGTCACATGACTAACTGGCTGTTTGATTTTGAACTTGCTGAGAGAAAGAAACTCAGAAAGCTGTTTGCTCCTGGACTGGAAAAGACCTCTCTCCTACCATCTCATTCTCACCAGCTTTGGAAACCATTGAAGACACATAAACTCAGAGAGAAAAGTCTCCTACGTGAACATGGTTTAAGAAGAATACTGGGCCCCAACGAAAAGTAAGAGCTGTCTACAATCAAAGACTCTATGGCGAGCTGGAAACACGGAAACAGTAACAAGAAACCCCCTTCAGAGACTGCTTCAAACCTCTCTACTTTATTTTTTCTTCTCTTTTCTGTCTCTATTTGCGTGTGCATAGCGCGTATGCATGCTAGAGTGGGGTGCGGCGTGTATCTATAGGCATTAACCGAATTAGAGTTTAAGTTTTAATAAATTTCACTTTTCTTCTTTAAACTTAAGAAGGCCTGTTTGTGCTCATTTCTTTGCCTTATAATTGGAAAGCGGTGAACAAGGATTCACCAACAGGAAGCTCAAAACACAGTGTGTTTAAAATTAAACCCTGTTACAATAAGACCAGGTAAAGACAGTAAAAGACACCTTTCTCACCTGGTCGTAACAACCCTCAGTAGAATTTCCCAGATCTGTGCTTTGATGTTACATTTAATACGTTAAACACAAAGGGGTAGAAATTGGTATGCATTTGCCTGTTTGTCAGGCACAAAATGGGTGCAAAGCATACCAGTTTAGTAGTGGAACGGCCTTTGCCCAATCTATCCAGACATTGGTCCCTATGCTAGATTTGTGAGGACCATTTTTTAGAGTGGGAGTGTTCCTCCCCCGACTCCGCAGTTCTGGCGATCGGCACCCTCTGAGCACCACCCCCTCACTCCCCTGTTGTCTGATCCAAACCCTTTTTTAGAATTTACCGGAGGACTGGTGCTTTTGTCCCAAAATTCACTTTTCTCATGGATCTGGTACCTGAGGAGGTGCAGTAGATCCTGGCAGTTTAACTGAAGATGTAGATGAGGCTGGAGATCCAATCCTGCCACTGCCTTGGGCTGTTTTGTTTGGCACAGGCCTTGGGAAACCAACAGCTCAAGGGAAGTGAGGACCACTTTGGGGAGAAGATAGGTGCCCTTACAGCATTTCTTGTGGGCCAGGCGGAGCGGGAGCACCTCCTTCCTCCCGCTGGCTCCCCCCAAGCTTACCTGCTTTCATCGATTGGACACCACACCCTGCCTCCCCCCGCCCCACCCCCCCCCCTCCCCGGCAACAACCGATTGGGGCTTGGACTCCCCTGGGATCGGGGATTGGACAGTCCCCTTCCCCTGGCCCCCAAAATTAGACCCCACCTCAGGATTGGAACCCCCACACCCCCAGGTCAAAGATTGGACCTCCTCCTAAGTCTTCCCCACCTGACTGGCAGGCTTAGCTCCCAATCAGAATGACTTGGAGGCAAGGACCCTGTCGCAAAAATAAATACGTTGTGGAGTCAAAACTCCATAACATGCGGGAAAAGTTTTCTGTCCAAAATTGCGCTCCTATTGTTCAGAAACCCCTCCTCCCACCAATATCGGGGCCTTGATTTCAGACGTATGCTAACTCGTGGAATCAACCTGCAGCAATGGAGTCAGATCCATATGACAGTCTCAGTGGAACTAAAAGCAACCACGCTATAAAGATTGCTGCATTAATAAAAGTGGTTTGACTCCCTTCTTGATGCCATTTCATAGTGTGTTTTCACGTGCACCCAAACTGGTCTTTGTTGAGTCTTGGACTGCGAACCTTATCTCAATCCCATCACTGCTAATATTTGTGAAAGATGCTCCAAATGCATTTGCTGTCTCTGTATCTCAGGTCTCCTCTGCCAACGCCATTAATAATGTAGGCTACTCAATGGTAGTCCACAGAGCAGATGGCTTTTGCTACATAGCACCATTGGCTGAAAATTTCATCAGCGTGTTCTCCCGATTGGCCACCATAACATTGACAGAAAACCGTTAATGCTGCATAGAGAGGGTTTCTATCTATCTTCTGCCAAAGTGGCCTGTTTGCAGCTGATGTCATAGAAGGAGATGAGACTAGTGTGACAAAGCAGTTCAATGAAATTTCCTGTCGGTTCATCTTCTGGTGCCTTAAAAATACTGTATTCCTACATAAAGTGGGCATACAACAGCACTGCTGGATGACACGAAACAAGGCCCACAAAAGTTTGGAGAGGCTGGCTTCCTGATAGCAGCTGGTCACAAAGCATTTGACTGCCCTTACTCTCCACCTGCAAAGAACAAAGAACAGTACAGCACAGGAACAGGCCATTTGGCCCTCCAAGCCTGCGCCGATCATGATGCCTGTCTAAACTAAAACCTTCTGCACTTCCGAGGTCCGTATCCCTCTATTCCCATCCTATTCATGTATTTGTCAAGATGCCTCTTAAACGTCGCTATCGTACCTGCTTCCACCACCTCCCCCGGCAGCAAGTTCCAGGCACTCACCACCCTCTGTGCAAAAAACTTGTCTCGCACATCCCCTCTAAACTTTGCCCCTCTCACCTTAAACCTATGTCCCCTAGTAACTGACTCTTCCACCCTGGGAAAAAGCTTCTGACTATCCACTCTGTCCATGCCACTCATAACTTTGTAAACCTTTATCATGTCGCCCCTCCACCTCCGTCGTTCCAGTGAAAACAATCCGAGTTTATCCAACCTCTCCTCATAGCTAATACCCTCCAGACCAGGCAACATCCTGGTAAACCTCTTCTGTACCCTCTCCAAAGTCTCCACATCCTTCTGGTAGTGTGGCGACCAGTATTGTACGCAATATTCCAAGTGTGGCCTAACTAAGGTTCTGTACAGCTGCAGCATGACTTGCCAATTTTTATACTCTATGCCCCGACCGATGAAAGCAAGCATGCCGTATGCCTTCTTGACTACCTTATCCATCTGCGTTGCCGCTTTCAGTGATCTGTGGACCTGTACGCCCAGATCTCTCTGCCTGTCAATAAGGGTTCTGCCATTTACTGTATACTTCCCACCTGTATTAGACCTTCCAAAATGCATTACCTCACATTTGTCCGGATTAAACTCCATCTGCCATTTCTCCGCCCAAGTCTCCAACCGATCTATATCCTGCTGTATCCTCTGACAGTCCTCATCACTATTCGCAACTCCACCAACCTTTGTGTCGTCCGCAAACTTAATAATCAGACCAGCTACATTTTCCTCCAAATCGTTTATATATACTTCAAGCAGCAAAGGTCCCAGCACTGATCCCTGCGGAACACCACTAGTCACAGCCTTCCATTCAGAAAAACACCCTTCCACTGCTACCCTCTGTCTTCTATGACTGAGCCAGTTCTGTATCCATCTTGCCAGCTCACCTCTGATCCTGTGTGACTTTACCCTTTGTACCAGTCTGCCATGAGGATCTTGTCAAAGGCTTTACTGAAGTCTATGTAGACAACATCCACTGCCCTTCCTTCATCAATCATTTTCGTCATTTCCTCAAAAAACTCGAACAAGTTAGTGAGACACGACCTCCCCTTCACAAAACCATGCTACCTCTCGCTAATAAGTCCATTTGTTTCCAAATGGGAGTAAATCCTGTCCTGAAGAATCTGCAACTGCCAGCTATTTTCTCCAGTGGCTTGCCTCCTCTCCAAATTTTCCTTCCCACCTAGTGGCCTCCCCAGCTACACCACCCACTTCATGGAAACCGCCCTAACATTGAGAATTCAGTCAGTGTCAGGGTGCCTGGGGTAGCCGAGTGAGTGTGAGATGCTCAGACAGTAGCTGCAGCTGCTATCTTGGGACCCAGTTTTAACTCTGGGCCAGTTTTAGCTGGTGGAGTTCGAAGCTCACCAGCTGCTCCAGACATTAGGCCCAGGGTATTTTAACTCCCAGGCCACACTTAAATACTGCCAGCCATTTCCCACCTGTTCAGGCTGGGAAGTTGATGGGAAGCGGTGGAAAATCATGTGGCCCAAGGGGCACTCGCTGAGACAAGGCAGGCGGTGAGAGTGGCTGTTGGGGCCATCCTGTGGGAGTCCTGCGATCAGGGAAGATTGGGTAAGGCCATTGTAAGGAAGGCCTAAACTTTCATTGTGGGAACACTGAGTTAAAATTGCAGTCAGGTCCCAATGTCTTCACTGGGACCTGATATGCATGTGTCATGGACCCTGCCACCTTGGGGTGCCTTCTTTGTTGAGTAGGTTAAAATCAGGAACTGCCAGCTCTTGGCATCTCTAGGGCAGCTAAATAACCTGATAGTTATAACAGCCCACCACCTGGTTTCAGACAGGCGGGTAGTGTTGAAGTCGTTTCCATGCACTTAAGCCTGATGCTGACCTGTGCCAACAAATAATATGCACATGCTTGTATTTTTTGTTTTCCTTCCTTCAAAAAGTTGACGGTTTTCTGACATTTCCTGAGTTGTGCCATGTATTAATCCAACAGAGGCAACATTCATAGCAAAGTGGAAATGAACTTTTGCTTTCGTTCAATTAATGACTTGACCCTGCTGCAGGAGGAACGCCAGTTGCCTGACAGATCCATTAAATTAAAACTGCCTGTTTCTCACAATGAATATTTTCCATTCAATGATGTAATCAAGTTTTTGAACTTTAGTGACCTGTAGCTGGGACTGATTTATTAACTCTTTCAACAACAGAGGTAAGCTGGTTCTGTCTCAGGTTAGCACTCGGCTAGTGTAAGTTTTCAATTCCTTGGCTTGGACTGTTGACTAGTAATCCAGAGGCCTGGACTCCAGAGAATGCACATATCTCACCATGGTACATCAAGAAATAGATCTGGAAATCAACAGCTGGTGTCAGTAAAAGTGGCGACGAAGCTGTTGGATTGCCTTAAAAACTCACTTCATTCAATAATGTGCTTTAGGGACTGAAACATGTCGTCCTTTCCCAGTATAGCTCATATGTGACTCCAGTCCCACATCAACATAGTTGACTCTTAACTGTCCTGTGAAATGGCCTAGCAAATCACTCTGTACTATCAGACTACTCAAGAAGTATGTCCACCATCAGGGCAAATGAGGGGTGGACAACAAATGACAGCCTTTCCAGTGATGCCCACATCCTAGACATTTAAGGGGATATTTCAGAATACACAGAATAGAGCTGGAAAATGGGATTAGAATAGATAGGTGCTTGATGGCCAGCATGGACACGATGGGCTGAAGGGCCTGTCTCTGTGCTGTATAACTCTATGACTCTAAGAATGTGTGCATATATCTGTATATTATATATAAAATTTAGTCTCTGTTTTCTGATTGGTATTATTTTAATGCTGGTGTTACTCTGTTTAAAATAAATGGGTATTACCACAGTTAAAAGAAAGTCAGAAAATATAGGCATAGAAGACAGTAATCGTTTGCATGCTAGTAATCTGCTGATTCAAAAAAACTCATCATCTTTTAGCAACCTTTCTATGATAGCAAATAATTTCAGTCCAAACATCGCAGTCAGCTTCATTATCCGTTTACCTGGGGCAAATTAGTATCTGTAGCCCAGGATCATTATACCCAATGGGTGTATCATAGAGTGGCCAACCCTTCTTGATTAACTGGGAGTCTCCCAGAATTAATGATTGATCTCCTGGATGATACTGCTGGAAAACCAGGAGAAAAGTACTTTGTATCTGTGGCACCTTCACGCCTCCATAGGCCGTAGTCTGAATGTGTGGCCCTGCATCATTCTACCCAGCTCCCTGGCACTCGAGCCACTGGCTATCTTCAGTCTCAACCATAGGCTGTTGGAATTGCATCACAGCCGGTGCCTCTCCACTGCCATAAATGTGATTTGCTGCACTACTGGCAGTTATGGTGGTGGAGCAGCACCAGCTGCAAGGAAATTCCCTTTTGATTGCTTTCTGAGAATTTAATTGGAGGAACTCTCCTCATCCCCTGTCCAATCAATTGGTGAGAGAAACTGTGCAATCCAGTTCCACTCCTCCCTCACTGAGAGTACTTAGTTAGTATACAAAATGAACATCGAAACCAATGGAAATAGAACATAAGATGTAAAAACAGCTGCCAATTTGCAATCACCCGCTTTGCACTAACATACCAAGTCAAGATCTGTCTTTTCTCCTTTTGGATGTTAGTTATTTAACTGGTTTGCCATTTCCTGGAATAATTCCCTCGATACTGTTCTGACACACCCATCACCATTTGACATCCTTCTGGGATAAGGAATTGCAGTGGAAATTTTGTCAACTGGAGTTCTCCAGTATGGAGCATACTAATGGAGAACTTACTTTATTGGGTCTTTAATTCAGTGGGACTGAAATAGTTTATTCTTGACACATTTCTTCATCTCTCCTCACATTAATTTTTTTTATCTCAGGAAGACTCTGGCCTCTGGACATGCTAAAAGCAGCATCATTTTTATTCATAGAAGCTCCACAAATGTATTCCTCTTTTTGGGATTAATTGGTTTAGACCAGAAACATTATAACAACAATTCTTCTTTTTATTCTGTGATACTTGGTTGTCACAAGAAACCTTGGGGCAAGGGTTGATGAACATTTTCCTAAAACTTGTGAGATGTTCTAATGAAATCAGCAACCAATGCACCCACAATCTTACTGATTGGAACTATTGGACATATTTTGCAGGAGCACTACGTCAAATTTAACGTTTTTTAGATCATGAAACTGCCCTGGAGTGTCCTGCACCTCTAACCCAGCTGACTAACAAATCTTAGTAGAAACTGTGATTGATCCATAAACACAGCAAGGATATTAGCACCACTGTTACTAAGCGGATGTTTTGCAATGGGATCTCTTTGCCTCTGTACTTGCAATAAGCACATTCAGCTAAACACTGAAGGCTTGTAATGTGAATGGTTAATGGATATTAACTGGGGCATATCCTGTTGGGATGTAATGAAGAAAAAAAGAGAGAAATAATAGAGATCCACATGAGTTTTCCAATACATCTGAAACATCCAGTTGAGTTCAGGCATGATATAAGGGTTTTGTTGTATTGATTCATACCCACTAGAAGTCAACTGCTCAAAGGGTATACTCATTCTTTCAAAAATAAAATTGTTGGAATTGATAATGATACGAAGACCCATAAATATTGGATTAAGAAAGATAACTAACCACAGCTTGGGTAGTTTGAAGTCACTCAGGTAGATCTTGACTTTAAGCGATAGTCAATGGAAATAAAAATTGGAAGAGATGTAAAACGTGCTGCTGACTCGATATCACTTGTTTTACAATATTACATAGTCAAGAACTACTTCACTAAGTGATCAGTGCCTAGCAAGGAATTGATTACTGTCTTATGACTGATAGGAAATTGGAGAACAATCAACGCAAGGGTACTAGCCTCAGACCCAACATTAGCCATTGGAGGTTTTCTCAAAATCAGAATGATAACTGGCTGCAAACATCCAAAAATAGCCAAGACAATAATAACCACCAGAAAACCAGACACATACGCTACACTAGAGACCAGAAAGCCAGACACAAACCCTACTTCTTCTTCTTCTTCTTAGGCAGTCCCTCGGGAACGAGGATGACTTTCTTCCACTCCAGGGTTGTGGGTCCTTAGGTGACTGCGTAGTCCAATTCTGGATCTGCACATTCTACTACAGGTGGGGCAGATGGTGTTTGGTGAGGTGTGTGAATGGGATGCCCGAATTTCCGAACGCTTCTTCAGCTGTTTGCACTTGGTTGCTGCCTGGGCATATCGACGTTGTTCGAACTGGCTGGCACCGTTGCGGATGCTTCTACTCCATTTTGGGCGGTCTTAGGGAAGAGATTCCCATGAATCAGTGGAGATGTCACATTTTTTCAGGGAGGCTTTAAGGACATCCTTGTAGTGTTTCCCCTGCCCTCCTGGTAGCCTCTTGCTATGACGGAGCTCGGAGTAGAAAGCTCGTTTTGGGACCTATACTAGCCACCAGAAAGCCAAACACAAATCCTACATTAGCCACCAGGGATCCACAACAAACCCTACACTGGCCATCAGGGAACCAGATGTAGGTTTAATACTAGCCACCAGAAAACCAGACGTAGCATTAGGGAAGACAGTACAGACAAGATGGCCTTACTTAAACCAGAGAGGAAAGGGTAAATAGGGCACTGGAAAAAGATGTAAACTAGTTAGGGGATGGAAGGGAAAAATCCACTTAGTTAAAAAGTGTGTAAAAAGACCAGTAGGACATGAGGGCAAAGGTGGGAACAGTTGGCAGAAAAGAATTCCATACACGAATGCACGTAGCATAAGAAATAAAATGATGAGTCAGAAGTCAGAAGGGAACAGTAAAAGCTGGAAATGTCACCGGTTTACATCTGTAGGTGATGAGGATACTGAAGCTGAGTCCTGACTCTTAACAGATCACAAACTTCATTTGTAGGTGGAACACAGATGCTTTCTTCTCAAATAAGCAGTTCCCTGGTATATTGGAAATGCTGACCTGGCTGATTGGATTTACACAGGAGAATTTCATGAATCTGATTACTTACGTACCATTCTGTTTTTGTGTTACAGGCTCCTTGACGGTTTCTGTCACTGATATGAGGGCACCCTTGGTTGGAGCCTCTGGTGGCGTCTACGCACTCTGTTCTGCACACTTGGCCAATGTTGTCATGGTAATAGTTTTATTTGTGTTATTATTCCTGTAGCAGTTTACAAAACAATACAAATAAACCACAGCAATATTGAGCTACATTAAAGGTCAAAGGTAATGCTGTTCAGCAGCAATTTTTTTTTTGGCAAAGTACTAATCCAGAATCATGTGTTGTGCCTTGCAGAGGTTCTAGAACCCCACTGTGAATTCCCAATCTCTGCCAGGTTGTCAGAGGAGGCTGGCCTGCACAATGGCATTGCAATTGTTTACAGTGTGTTATTGCCACAGGTCAAGAGCAGTTTCGGCCAGTGGAATAAGTCGTGAAGAAATCTCTTCAGTTACAAAATTCAGGAGTATATTTTTCACTTTTCTTTTACATTATTTCCTGGCCAGGAGGGCAGGCAAACAATGAGTTTCCATATTCCTGCTGTAACAGGCTGTAATTGGCCACTGAGAGGTGTGAGAGTAACCTGAGTAATTTACCATTAGTTTACCATTACCCCACTATCCCAGGCCCCAAACACTCCTTTCAGGTGAAGTAGCGATTTACTTGTACTTCTTTCAATGTAGTATACTGTATTCGCTGCTCACAGTGTGGTCTCCTCTACATTGGGGAGACTAAGCGCAGACTGGGTGACCGCTTTGCGGAACATCTCCGCTCAGTCTGCAAGCAGGACCCTGAGCTTCCGGTTGCTTGCCATTTCAACACTCCCCCCTGCTCTCATGCTCACATCTCTGTCCTGGGATTGCTGCAGCGTTCCAGTGAACATCAACGCAAGCTCGAGGAACAGCATCTCATTTACCGATTAGGCACACTACAGCCTGCCGGACTGAACATTGAGTTCAATAATTTCAGAGCATGACAGCCCCCCATTTTACTTTCATTTTTAGTTATTTTTTCTTCCTTTTTTTTAACATTCTTTTTTACATTTTTTACAATGTTTTTTTGCATTTATTTCATTTCATCTTTGTTTGTTCAGTTTGCTTACCCACTGTTTTTTTTCATGTTTGCACTTGCTGCTGTTCAATATTCAGTGTATTTACACCTAATCTGTACTAATGCTTTGTCTTTCAACACACCATTAACATATTGTTTGCCTTTGCTCCGTGACCTTTTGGTCAGCTATGTGGCCTGGTCCAATCTAGATCTCCTTTGTTATCTCTTGCCTCACCCCACCTCACTTGCTTATAACCTGTGACTTTTCTAATATTTGTCAGTTCCGATGAAGGGTCACTGACCCGAAACGTTAACTCTGCTTCTCTTTCCACAGATGCTGCCAGACCTGCTGAGTGATTCCAGCATTTCTTGTTTTTAATTTACCATTAGGATGTACTCACATGTACAGGATTTGGGGTGATGTTTCTTTCTCCTATTAGTCAATATCCCCCCCACCCCCCCGATCCAGAGGAAATCTGGCAGGAAAGCAGTAAAAAAAATAGAGTGGGGAGACTTCCCCATTCCCGTTCTGATGAAGGGTCACTGACCTGAAATGTTAACTCTGCTTCTTTATACACTGATGTTGCCAGACTTGGTGAATATTTCCAGCATTTCTTATTTTCATTTCAGATTTCCAGCATCTGCAGTATTTTGATTTTATTTACTAAATCAAGACATATTGACTATGTGACACCAAGCCTAGACAAGTGAAAGATTATGAAAGCTGGTACAGTTAACCCTTGCAGCTCTATAATTGAGTTTATCCCTCTGGCTCTATTGTTTTGCAGTGTTGCTGACAACACCCATGTTAATCTGGACTTTGACTGCAAACTGGTCTTTAAAGCTAGAATTCATTCATTTCCCAAAATGGAGAGTAAGGGCAAGGAGGCAGAAGGAGAACAAAAGGGGGAAACATGTTAAAATATTTGAATTGGGAAAGAATAAAAAGTTAAATTGACCATTTAAATAAAAAGTATAACGAAACACATAGGGGAAAAATAGGAGGAATACAATGGGACGGCAGGGTGGGAGCTACGTGGGTGATTACTTCCCTACTTTTTTGAAAAATTGTATTTTAAATATTTAATTTAGTAGTGCTAGATTAATGTTACATTTGTAAACTTTTTAATGATGTTTGAGTAGTCCCATTACTGTAATGTTATTATTTTCAATATCACAGTGTGTGAGCTGACACCTTACTGGAATAGTCAGCCCAGGGAGACAGAGAAACTGTTGGTAAGAGAAACTGCCCATATTATATAAACAAATCTAATAATTCATGTTGCCTGGCAACGCTTGGTTGCTTTTTATCTTCATCCCAATTCCTGTACATGTAGAGAAACAACCCAGTAAAAGGTAACACTCATTTGTTGTCTCGTAGTGCATCGATTGTATTTAACTTCTGTAGTTGCTGTAAACTGCACAGCAGAGAGACAGCAGTTGATATCTGATGGAGGAAACCCGTGCTGTTGGAAGAGGAACTGGTATCCATGTATTCAGCATTTAAGAAGGGAATATGGGATTAATGTAGGATTAATATAAATGGGTGGTTGTTGGTCGACACAGACTCGGTGGGCTGAAGGGCCTGTTTCAGTGCTGTATCTCTAAATAAATAACTAAGACAGGTACAGCAGCTGTATAAATGATTCACCTCCTATATAAGCGGGTGTCATTACACATAGCTCCTAACTGATACATGTGTTAGTCCCAGCACAATGCACACTGCGAAAGTATCAATTTTTGGGTCAGTTAAAACTCAAACGTTCGCTCCTGTGGTGTCAAATTAGTGACTCACTAGAGGTTGAATCATGTTTAATGTGCCATCCAAGACTGGCCAATTGCAAGGACTTCTCGCAGTGTTAAACAGTTGACCGAAATCTGCAAGTAGATGATTTTAGACACTGCAAATGTAAATCACAAATTTAGGAGGAGCTAAGAGAGAGTTAATGAACGATAAATTAAAACAAAGGGCTTGATTCCCAGTAAACTGGTAAGAGTGAATTACAAAATTAAAGCTGTTCAAGAAATTACACAACTAATTATCCAGAAAGCAAGGAAGAAGTGAGATAGTATTTGCAGTAAGTGAAGCCACAATACTTGGTAGCAGGGGGTCACTCCGTTGTTTGGCTCCACCTTTGGGTTGGATACATAACAGTTTCAGACCAGATGCAGTTGCAGCAAACACCAGCATGTTGATGCCATCTGGTGGCTAAGCCTGGAACTAGACTTTGTTTGAAATGCCAATGACAGCCTGCAATGCTTTGGTGAGATGAAATTAGGCAACTGCTCAACCTATACAGCACCTGGATTTAGGCACATGGTACAACCATAAAAGTTCCATAAGTAGCTCCACTGTTACATTGTAGTCAAAAGAATTAAATTCAACTGCCTTGTTTAATGGAGCTTACTCTTTCCTTTGTTGCCTTGACAAATATGAAAAATCAATCCTCGAATCTTTTGAAATGGAATTTATGTTTTGACAACAAGTTTCTTGACATTAAAAGTTTCTGTCAATAAAAGGCAATTCTGCAATTTGCCAACATGTAGACCAGGAAGTTACGAATTCTTAACATGCCTCTGAAATTCTTTTGTCCACTATTTTAGTGTTAATTTTTAACTTATTGTTAGATGTGCAAATAATGGCAGAAAATGTAATTAATGCGAAGCAAACAAAAGTTTTTGGAGTTTCCTTAACTAGTTACCATTTTCCATCTAAAAATTTTAATAACAAGTTTATCTATTTTCAAAACTTGTAAGATAAATGTTAGCAAATTCCTCCATCTTGTTAATTAGTGAATTGTTACACTCTAAATCCAGTGAACTACTCATTGAAATAGCAAAACTAGTTAGCATCAAATTGTCACTACATCAGTACGTCAATCAGTTTCCGTAAGGAACGTACAAGTATTATGGTCCACGGGTAACTTCCTGTTATAATCTTTTACATGCTGTGGATCTTTACAAACATAATAATGGGATGGAAACATCCTACTTAATGTTTCAATGTTGTGCTGTCATAAGTAGCACTGAAGACCTTTTTTCATAGATGCTATTGTATGTGTAAATAAAGTTTTTCTACAAATGTATGCACACCAAGTTATGAAATCCCAGTTTGAAATATGCAATATGTTCCAGTCTTCCACTTCATGTCAGCACAGAGCACTTCCAGATCAGTCATAGAGTGGATTGGAAATGAGACTTTCATCTCATTAGTGTAGCTTGACTTAAACAAAGGTGACAGGATAGAGTGCTAACCAATTGTGGTACCCAGCTATCTGTGCATAAAAACAAAACATATATTTGGGGTGGAGGGACGGTGGGGGAGGGGCACTAGTTTCATTGTGAAATTGATTTGGAAGCTTGGAAGTAACTGCCTATCATCACTTGTTACCATAAATGCTTGGATGCATGAGGATACTCATTCTAACATAACATGTAGGCCAAGGTTTTGTGGTTGGCATGATGGTGAGGCTATCAAAACTCTCTGTTATTAAAATGCAAATCTGACAGCAACTTCTGGCAACTGCAAGTGCAGTTAAGTACAGAAATCAAGAAGTAGCTGCCTGATGGGCCTTGCTCCTCCAGAAACTTCGCTATATCAGTATATATCAGTGAGAGACTCAACATTGAAATACATGAAACAGTGTGCTGTTGCTACACTTAGGTGATGGATACCCACTAAACTTCCCATAAAAAGTTAGGGCTTGTCCATTCAAGTGTAATTGATTTTTTAACAGCATGATAAGTCCTAATTACTGCCAAACAAACCCTCTGACACTGAAAATTTGGTTTTGCAAGCGTGGAGTCTCATTCCTTCAGATTTTAGTTATTGTTGGAGATTTAAAAAAATTAAACAATTATGTAAAATCTTTTCTTTCTATCACTTTTATCTTTTTCTTTATCCCATGTTTCTTTCCCTCTCTATTTTGCTTTCTGTACAAGATTTGAGACTGAATTAAATATTCCAAGTTACACTTCCTGGTTCAAACGCTGTATTGACTCAGTATGGATTCTTCAATCTGTTTGGTTAAGGAGAAACACCAATGCTTGCCCTGCTCTCTCATACCACCTCAGATCTCCTGTAGAGGGTGCTGCGCTGTTTTGGGGATTTCTAATCACCACAAGTTCCATTGCAAAAGTCCAGGGAAAGTCTTTGGCACATGTAAGTGTAATTTACAGCTGGCACCATAGGGTATTACTCAACAGTTTAAGGCTGTAACAATTTTGGCCCAGATTTTGTGGTTATTGGCAAAGAAATGGCGTACACCATTTGCCTCACTAACATCTTCCCACAAGGTTCTTGTGGGCTTTTAAGCATAGACTTGCTGTCATTGGGTGTCTGATCCAGCACAGCACCCTCAACAGGGGATCTGTGGCATGTGTAAGAAGGGCAAGAAATGGCTCTTCAACCAATCACATTGAGGAATCCTCACTGACACAGAGGCTGGAAATTTACGTTGGGTAGGAGGTCCTGCCCACAGACTTGGGGAACCACGCTAGAATTTTTCACTCCCCAGGCCCTTAATTGGCCTTGGGTGGGACTTCCACCTCCTTGAGGCAGGAAGTGCCAACGAATGGAACTGCCGGCCAATCAGTGGGCTGGTAGCTCTTAGTCCCAGCAGTGCCACTGGGAGGAGTGGCCATTGCTGGGACTACACGGCAAGCAAGGTGAAGGACGGCCCCAGAACATCGGTAAGTTTTTGGGACCTCGCCAGGGACAATCGGCCAGGCCCGGCAAGGTAAGTGGGGGGGGGGTGGTAGTTGGGGCTTTGGGGGCAGCCCTCTGTGGGCCACAGGATGCCTGATCAGGAGGACCAACGCCCTCCCACCCCCAGCCTGCAAGAAGGCCGCTAGCCTTTACCTGGGGGGTGTTCTTGGGGCCTTTGCCATTCGCCCGCTGTGGGTAAAATACCGGTGTGAGTGGGAGTTAATTGGCCACTTAAGGGCCTTGATTGGCTTGGAGCGGGCGGGGCGTTTTTCACCACCATCGCCCCATGTAAAATTGCAGCGGGGCTGGGAAGGCATCAGGAATGTCGTCCTCACCTTACCTCCCACTTAATTTTACAGCCCCCCCTCGCCACCAGCCCGCTCATTGGGGGGTCATAAAATTCCAGCCACAGACTCTAAACAAAGGAGTATAAATCATAGAGTATAACTTAGATTTAAGTCATTCACAGGAAGTGAAATAAAAATTGGGGAATACAAATGGGATTTAGAGAGAGAAATAAAAGGGACAAACAGAAAAAAAAATCCAAGTCCCCAATGCTACCCAACGGGGGAGGTGATGGAAGCAGGTACCATAGAGACGTTTAAGAGGCATCTTGACAAATACATGAATAGGATGGGAATAGAGGGATACGGACCCCGGAAGTGCAGAAGGTTTTAGTTTAGGCAGGCATCAAGATCGGCGCAGGCTTGGAGGGCCGAATGGCCTGTTCCTGTGCTGTACTGTTCTTTGTTCTTTGCTAGAAAACTTCTGAAGGAATGAGAATCCACAGTTGTATAATTAAAATTTCAAGGCTAGAGAGGCTGTTTGGCAGCATCAACACTTTTCGTGCCATTAAAAAATCACTTATTCTTGAATGTTCAAGCTCTAACTTTTTTTGGTGTCTTTAGTGGGGAGCTAGTGAATAAGTAGCCCAACGTTGTGCCATTGCAGTCATTTTAGTGCCAATTCTATCGGCCAGGACTGTTACAGCATCACCCTGTTGTTACGACCGCGGTGGGAGCAATGCACTGTTAATTCAGTCCCATTGCTCCACAGGTCGCAGTATATTTCTTTAAGCTTTCCAAATCAGAAGAGCAACCAAACTGAACACTATAGTATCTCCCAAAAGAAGCGGACCAAACCAGGTATCTTTAGACAACAACAAATTAACTATTTATTTTAAAAAAACTATAATCTTAAACACTACAAAGATAAAGCTATGTCTAAAGACTTTATAACTTTTTATTTAAAAATCTAACTCCCACATTCGCATACATATACTCAAAATTAACAGTGGTTTGGTTTTTAATTAGCTGGCCGTTAAGAATAAAATAAAAATATAAAGTCTTTACAAGTTATGTTCCTGATGAATGGAGTCTTCCAGTGTAGAAACAGTCAAAGGTCAATTGAAGTCTTCACATTCGTCTGATGGAGGAAAATAAGGTCCTTCAAAGATAGGAGTTCAGCTGTTGTAGCATTAAACTGTCACTTCAGTGATGAACACAGCAAATACCAATAGTCTATTGGGAAAGAAAAGCTTTTTCTTATGGAAGTATTGCTTGGTAGAATTTTGAGAGAGGAAACACGGCTTTTTCCTTCAGTTCAAATTGCCCCAGAATTATCTCTGCTTAAAACCAGTCTCTGCCAGCTAGTTTAAACAGTCAAAACTGCAACATTGAATCACGTGACCTCTCTCTCCTGCTGCTGTTGCTTGGCAACCAGAATGCAACTGGCAGACTGAGTCTCCGGAACCTTATGTCTTAAAGGTGCACTGATCGTTTCACAGTCTTAAAGGCACACACAATATTTCCAAGGAGGAAAAAAGCAAGACTGTGACACTATGGAGGAGCGGAATATCTCTTACAGCAACCTACGGACTTCTGCATTTAACTGCATATGGGTAGAGACCAGAAGCTGTTGTCTGATTTACCTTGCTTTGACAGTGAACGTTGACAGTTTCACCGTTATTCTTGTCACAAAATCTGCCAAAGTTTTCAGATAGCAACACAAATTGCAAATTTCCCATTACAATCCAGGTGTTTATTATATTGGAAACACACGTCACCCAATTAATTCTATATCTATATTGGGAAAATTCCACTGTTCTTTTAATAGCATGGTGGGATCTTTTATGTCATGGTTTCATGTCTCATCTGAAAGATTGCACTTCCAACAACACTGTACCTCAGTACTAGATTATGTGCTCAAATCCTGGACTGAGACTTGAACCTTGAACTTTTAAAGGTGAGTGTTTTACCACTGAGTCCAGGCTGACACCTACAGAATAACTAGAGAATAACAGTATATTATGCTACAGCATGTTATCTATTATCTTTCAGAATTGGTCGGGAATGAGGTGTCCCTATAAACTACTCCGAATGATCTTGGCACTTGTCTGCAGTAAGTACCGTGTTTTTAAGATTTTGTCCCCTACAGTAATTATTTACCTCCATATCCTTAACATTGCAAAGACCTATAATCACAATACTGAGTGGACATCAAAATTATTAAAAGACCTCTACACAGGTTCACTCATTATCAGGAATAGGACTCTTTTGTTGTTTAGGCTAAGCAATTATTTAGATTGTTGTTTAATTTTTGATGGGTAACACAAAATGGAAGACAGTTGGCACTAGCAGGGGTCGATTTCCCCCTGCATAGTTTTCTGACAGACACCTGGCAGAGCACACTGGCTGGCTGTTCGATAGTGATGACAGGAGACCCTGTCCATTTTGCGGTCCAGCCCACATTAACATAGAGCTGGCGTGCTTTGGATGGTAAATGAGGATCTCGGGGCAGCCTGCCTTTTCTGGGCACAGTGAAAGGTAGATATGGGGATGAGGGAGACAACTTGTTTTTGTGGAGCTGCTCCTCCTTGGCTCCATCAGAATAAACTAAAACTTAGCTTCTGGGTTCCTTTTTGGCTAGACCACTAGCAGAAATTGTAGCATGTGCATAGTGCCCGCTCCATATAGTTAAGTCCTAAAATAGCACTCGAGATCCTATGTCTAATTTCACACCTCAGTTGACATATTAAAAGAGCCTATGGCCTGACTCAGGTGGGCGCCCAATCTTCCAGCAGTAGACTCTTGGGAAAGAAGGTTGGCCATACCATTGACTGAACAGGGTAGTAAGCCCTTGCCTACTATTTTCAGGATGCTACCACCCTGTTTCCATTGGGCTTGATGCCTCTAACTCTCCCCAACTCCTCCCCCTTCCAGTAGCTTGACAATACAGTCAACTTCAAATGAACATATACCCTGATCCAGGCATAGAATGACAAAGTGCACAGAACTTCAACTAACCAGGAGTTACCTCAACTAACCTCTACTTAAAATTCCAAGATGCCGCACCTCTTCAGATTCACATGGGAATGACCGAATTAATATAATTCTTGTTTTGTTTGGAAAATTTAAATAGATAGTAAAAGGACAGTGTTGTAGTTTAGATTGTCTTGTTATTTTGTTCATGTTTTGAATTTTTAAACTTATGTTCTCTTTCCTTTGGCAGTGAGCTCTGAGGTTGGCCGTGCAGTATGGCTCCGTTTCTCCCCTCCACTTCCTTCTTCTGGCCCCCAGCCTAGCTTCATGGCACATCTGGCTGGTGCAGTGGTAGGAATCAGTATGGGACTCATCATTTTGCGCAGCTACGAGGAGAATCTCCACCAGCAGTGTGCCTGGTGGGTTATGGTTTTCTCGTACGCCATCTTTGTCGTATTTGCAATTTTCTGGAACATTTTTGCATATGATCTCCTGGGTGTGCAGATCCCACCTCCGCCGTAGGTAGCCACACTTTGGCTTTGGACCCTGTCCCAACAGAGAGGTTTATTTGGCTGCAGAACCTCTTTGTGAATGAAGAAACATGAGGTGGACCTTTAATGAACAACTGTTAAAACTGACCTTTTGACTACCGATTTTTATCATCATTGTGATTGGCAGGATTTGTATTTCAATTACTAGACAATGAGTAAACACCACACAAGTGATAGATATCACTTGCAAATTATGGGATTTTGAGAGTATAGATGGAAGAATGAATTTTTTTGGTGAACCAGGTGTTCTAACACTGTGCTAAAGAATCTCCAAGCCAAACCACAGAAATATCTGTATAAGTGGAGCTTCTGTTTAACCTGGAGGGCCCATTTATTTCCTGTAGGGATGCATCCCACTTGCCTAAGTCCAGAGAATTTAGGTGCAGGTTGGAACAAGTCAAGGCTTAGGAACCAAGTATGCACAGGAATACAGCCGGAACGATAGCGGCTAAACCCAATTACAGGTTACAGGCACCCAGCACTGGTAAGCTTCCTGTTGCTTGTCTATCTAGAATCATCCTTATCTGGTACGATGGTCGAAACAGGAATAGGTTTGGAAGCCCAAATTTAAACCCCATAAAATTCATTTTACTCACTCTCCATTTTCTCAAGAACCTCACTGTATTTTATGTACATTTCGTCAAATGGGATGTGAAGATATATTGAAAAAAATTTAAGTGACAAAAATTATATTGTGAACAATGACCTACACCATCCTTCCTATGACCTATTAAGTCTGGTTAAACTGGTTAAGTCTAATGTGTTAAATTTCATACGGATGTTTTCAAGCCAAAATATCTCAATAAATATTGACCTTGATCACAAAAGACTGTTTGTATATGTTTGAAAGAAAATCTAGATTTACTAGTTTTTGTATGAAGAGGTACACGTGAAATTAAAAAGAAATTCCACTGGTATGACCACTAGGGATGAAAATTACCATTGTTTGCTAGTTTGCTGGAAATCAACATCCTTATTGGTCACAATCTCATAACAGTGGAAATAACACTTTTTTTTTACATGATATTGGAATTTCATACAAAATTGAATGTATGGGAGATCCCACTAGACTTTGAATAAGTAAGCATAGTACTTGTACTCAAAAATGAAGACAAATCTAATCGAGCAAACTACAGTCGCATCAGTTTTGCATCAATAACTCATAAAATAATGGAATCATTTATGAGGAAAAACTCACTAATCACCTCAACATGGCTTCAAGAAGAGGAAGATCCTGCCTAAACCAACCTTCTTGATTGTTTTGAAAAAGACCCCAAATGGACAATGGAAAATCTGATTATGTGATGCACTTAGATTTCCAAAAAGCCTTTGTTAAGTTTCTTTTGAATGACTGGTACTTGATCTTAAAATAGTGGGATTTTCGCCGCCTAACTTGTTCAAAGAGTGATGTCGGAATGGGAGGGAGGTTCTGATTGGAGAGGCCAGGCGAACACCTACTATTCTTAACATACATTAATGACTTAGATTCAGAATTCATATGCAAACTGGCCAAATTTGCAGATGATGCTAAACTGGAAGGAAGGGAAGTTTAGTATGGGGAAGCAGACAGGGACATTAACAAAAAAGACTTTGCTGGAATCTGCAAATGAGCAGAACAGTGTCAGATGAAATTCAGTACAAACAAGCGCAAGGTACCACTTATTGGAAGAATATACAGATACTAGTGTAAAAGTTAGATATAGCTAATAGTGAAGGTGATCCAGACATGACAATAAACTTACTACATAACAGGGCCCATCTTATTTTCTGCCAAAGGGCTGCCAGGGTGAAGGTGAATAGGCCACTGGCCATACTCTTACATCTGATGAGATAATGCATGGTCAGCTCTTTTATATGTTTCATTGATACACTTGGTGTTGAGCTCATGATGCCATAGGCTGTTGGGGACAACTGTGTTGGGCGCCAGGAGCCGATTAAGGCACTGTTCCTGCCTGAACATTGCTTCCTTTTTTTTTAAAGAACTTACAGCCACTGGGCTTTAAGTTCCCTTACTTGATCTGACCATTGAAGACTGAAAAAAAGGACAAATGAAGGATAGTCCCACTTTGGAGAGAGACCCACCCAGCAACAAAATTCTATCCTGAGTGAATTTCAAACAGTCTCTTAACTCTTCATGAGCACTCACTGCACTAATTTAACTAAATGTGGAACCTTGATGCTCTGCTTGGCTGCACTGGGAGATGCAGGACTGAATTTTTCCCATGGGCATCAAGATCCCAATGTCGGGATGTTTCCGGGTCCCAAGCCTGCCGCTTCAGTAGCGCGCCCGCTGCCTAATTTTACGCCAGGCAGCCAATTAACAGACTGTCTCTGCATTTGCCATCCAATTAGGGACAGCGAGTGTCTCACAGACGCCAGAAGGGCCAAAGGGAGGGCCAGACAGCAGCCCCACTGGGAAAGGGGTGTGCTGCCTGGGCAGATGGAGACGCTTAACCAAAGGTCCAACTGCCATACTTTGAATAGCAGCCAGAACCATCTCGGGGATCACTGTGCAAGGGGAACAGCTCCAAATGGATATGCTACAAACAGTCTTTCTGCTCATTTTTACTTGATTCTGAAAGATGATATGCTGGCGCTCTGCACTCCTGCTGTGAGGCCGCCTCTGATGACTTGCTGAGCTCCTGCCGCAGCAGCAGGCCTATGCATCATTGGGAAAATTTCAATGCATTGCTAGTATAGGGGCTAATTGCCCTAATCAGTACCTTAATTGGCTACCCGCCACTGTTGGACAGTTAAGCATTGCCACTGGAAGCCCACTTCCAGGAAAGCACATGGGGGTGGGAACACATCGGGGAAGCTGGCCCTATGTGCTGTGTTCCAAATTTCCATGCTTCATTTGCCTCCACAAGGCCGCCTCCATCAGGCTGGTAAAATTCTGGCTGCAGAGTGCATCAGGCATGGGCTGGTCTTCAGGATGATATGGGGCAGTGTCCAAGTCACAATGGGCTCTAAGAAGAAAGACTTCCATGCATATAGCGTATTTCACAACCTGAGAGCATCACAAAATGCTTTACACTCAATTAAGTACTTTTGAAATGAAGCCGCTATTGTCGTGTACAGAAGGCAGCAGCCAATTTTCACACAGCAAGGCCCCACAAACAGCAATGTGATAATGCCCAGATCGACTGTTTTTAGTGATATTCCTCACCATATTATTTAGGCAGCTGATGCTGAAAAATGGTTGGAGGTCCCATTTTATCAGAAATGAATGTCAACACACTTTCCAGTGGGTGGGACCGATGACAGGTGAAGTGCTCAAAAGGCAGATTAAGATAGTCTAATGAACAAATACAAATGTCAGAATTTACAATTTATAAGACCTAAAATATTGCATTATTCTCACATAGTCTTCTTGTATCCTTTGTGATGTATTGAGCACAAATTGAACTTTCTTGTTTTCTAGTCCAATGATAAAAAAGCTCAGAAGGCTGTAATTCTATTCTATGTAAGAACCACAAAGCATTGCACTGCATAAATATTTGGATTTTTTTCTCCAAGGTACCTGCCAAGGTAAAACATTAACTCTTCAACTCTTACTAAGGTAGTTTTCCTGACTATAGGTTACAATGTTCAAGGGTTGTTTGCAGAATGTAACATGTGTGACAAATGAAATTTAAAAGAATGTCAAATTTCAAAGTGGAATCTTTATGTTTAGGAAAGTATTCCATTCAATCATTAGCTGCTTTTCTTTCATTTCATACTGAAAATCAAAAACAATGATTAGTTCATTCAAATAGTTTTATTTATTGATCTGTGGAATATTTAGCTACCTGCAGCGAGCAAGGAACAACAATATAATTTTCCAGGCTTGAATTTAAAAAAAATTGTTTCACTATTTCTGGACTGATGTCTTACAAACTTCTTTCTAAATGTCTTCACTGGAGATGTGCAACCTCCACCACTTCTATACACCAGCAACCAGCACCACTCTCCACCCAACCCCCAGAACAGCATTCACTTTGACTAACTTTGAGCAATGCCATGGGAAATCTGATGGTTTGCATGTCCAGCATATTTTGCCCATTTGAACTCTGTTTCTCTCTCTACAGATGCTACCTGACCTGCTGAATACTTCCAGCATTTTCTGTTTTTATTTCAGATTTCCAGCATCCGCAATATTTTGCTTTTGTAAGCAGTGTTTTCTGTATCACACTTCAAAGTAAAGTATTTCAAAAGAGAAAGAAAACCAATTAGATGGAATCTACCGATAAACTGCAAAGAAACTCCCCAAGCAACAGACCATGCCTTACTCACCCTTGAATCTGAATGTGTATAAATTCTAATTAACTTAGTAATCACACTGAAAAGAAAGAAAACCAGCCTGACCTATAATTAACCCGAACATTGATTTCAACAATGCAATTATACTTCATAGTCTATAGTTTAGCAACAGGATAGTACAGATTGTATTATGTGGCATAATGTTCCTTCTCCTGTGAAGCAGCATATCCTCTAACTAATCATGAGCAGCACTATGAGAAATCCACTCATATCTAAATATATTTTAAGTGGAATAGTAACCTGGTTTCAAGATAGAAGTCTTGAGATGGTCTGGCTGTGAGAAAAGATGGATTTTTTAAAATGAGGAATTAAGATAAAGCTTTTTTGATGTGGTTTTCAATTGCTTTGTATACAAGTGTTTTCTAAAGGTGTTGGGTGCTTGCATTTTAAGCAACACGAGGTAGAGTTCCACTTTGTGTCCATTCGGCAATGAGTGCAAATGGTACTCAAAATTGTACCAGTTCTCAGAAGTGATTTTCCACTCAAACTCATTTGTATAATCGCTGAACATAAAATCTGTCATGAACCAGCGCAATTGGGCAGCATTTTAGAGCTTTCAAAAAATTGCATTAAAATACTCTTTGATATATTTAACACCAATAACCTGGTGCAGTTTTATTAATACAGCTGAAAATGAGTTTATCACAAAAAATAAGCATTTTTAATCAGTGTGTCTAGTTCACCACAGGTGACTAATCTGATTTTAAATAACTGAAAATGACTTAACGAACTATACAGAACCATTTACTAGTTTTATTGCTGTACAGTAGTTTCTTAGCAAAGTAAATATTTTTTAATATTTAAAAAGCTTTTAAAAGATGCGTGTTGTGCTATTGTGCCTAAAAAACCCCAGCTTAATATGTAAGAGCCTCATCGATGGCCTGCAACCAGGTGCAATTAGTGGAAACTCTCAATGGTTATCTGGGGCCAATGGATGCAATTTGCACTTGAAATTTGTCAATCCTTTGCCCTAGTTTGGCTGAAAAAAACCCAGCAAAACCTCACAGACACTGAAGGTCACAAAGTTTAAGTTCTCCATGGGATTTCTTTGTGACTTGAGGCTGCAAGTGTTGGAGCGATTGCTCTTGTGATCACAAATTGATTGACAGGATTATCTGCAAAGGAATTAATAAGGGACATGATGTCGAAAAATTTTAAGTGGGTTAATAGAGGACGACATACTCTATGTGAAAGAACTTCAAATAATTACCCTTCAATAAGCCTTCAACAAATCATTACTACATGCTGCCATTTTCAATGTTACTTAAATGGATATTCATCTGCTCTGATGCAGAATGCTGCAAAGCTTTGGTAGTCATTTTGCTGATAGTTTATAGCAGTTTTTGGCAAGTTACTCGCTTCTAAAGTGCATGTAGTAGCTAGACAACAATCCAACATTTTAAGGGGGCACTTCTTCAAAATGAGCATAAACAAGTGGAAGGAGCATGTAAAGCTGCAGCTGCAAGGAGACCACCTAGAAGGAACTGAACTTGCAGGAATTTTTTGAGTATCAGTTTCAGTTCTGATAGAGCTGCTCTGTATTTATTTATTTATTTAGAGATACAGCACTGAAACAGGCCCTTCGGCCCACTGAGTCTGTGCCGACCAACAACCACCCATTTATACTAACCTTGTAGCAATCCCATATTCCCTACCACCTACCAACACTAGGGGCAATTTACAATGGCCAATTTACCTATCAACCTGCAAGTCTTTGGCTGTGGGAGGAAACCGGAGCACCCGGTGAAAACCCACGCGGTCACAGGGAGAACTTGCAAACTCCGCACAGGCAGTACCCAGAATTGAACCCGGGTCCCTGGAGCTGTGAGGCTGCGGTGCTAACCACTGCGCCACTGTGCCGCCCTAATTGGAGGAAAACACTGGGCTGAATTTTACCAGCCCTCCCCACCAACGGGAACCGTGACGGGGGGGGGGTGGAATACCTCTGGGAGAGGCCCATCATTCGGAGGGGTGGGAGAGGGGATTCAAAGTGCAATCAAAAGTTTATTTCTTTTTTTTGACAGCAGTACCTTTAAAAATGTGATTTTCACTGAAGGGCTTGAAGCCCTTTAAAAATGGCACTGGCGCCTGCATAGCGGCGCATCCCCTCCATGTAAATGAGCCACCGCGCGAAATATTTTATTTATTTATTTTTTATTTCGAGATACAGCACTGAAACAGGCCCTTTGGCCCACCGAGTCTGTGCCGACCATCAACCACCTATTTATACTAATTCTACATTAATCCCATATTCCTACCACATCCCCACAATTCCCCTACCACCTACCTATACAATTTATAATGGCCAATTTACCTATCAACCTGCAAGTCTTTGGCTGTGGGAGGAAACCGGAGCACCTGGCGAAAACCCACGCAGTCAGCGGTGGCTCAGCGATGCACATCTCTCACGTGCATTGCGTCTCTTTTGAAGCTCACTGCCTTAAGCCCACTGTCTTAGATAAGGGTCGGTATGTTAGAAATTAAAAAAAAACTTGCCCAGTTTGCTATCAGTTCCATTCTGATACTATAAGATCACTGCTGTTATGGTACGACCACTCAAGACAAAGCCCCCAATCAATATATTTAATTCTCACTGCGGTGAGAGCAACGCACTGTCAATTCAGTCCCGCCGCTCCACAGGTGGCATCATAAATATTTTTAAGCTTTCCAAGTCAAAGAAAGCAGCAGCCAAACTGAAATAATCTAGTGACCCCTGAATGAGGCGCACCAACCAGGCAGCTTTAGATATCAACAAATTAACTATTTATTTTAAAAAAACTAAAATCTTAAACACTACTAAGATAAACCAATATCTAAAGGCCTTATAACTTATTTAAACAATCCAACTCCCGCATTCACATATATACCCAAACTTAGAGTAGTTTGGTGTTTAATTAGCTGCCCGAAAAAATAGAAATAACAACAGTCTTTGCAGATTACACTTCCTGATGAACAGTCCTCTGATATAACACAGACCAAGTTCACTTGCAGTCTTCCAAGGTCTGATGAATGTGACGATAGCAATTCGGTAGTCCAGTTCAGCATTTGAAGCATCAAACTCTTCTTTCCAGCGATGAACACAGCAATTACAGTTCAGTAGTTGAAGTATTAAATTCTTTTTTCCAGCAGGAATTCAGCAGTTCAATAATTGATTGTTTTCTTTTAAGGAACTAATCTGGCTTGAAGTTTTTAGAATTTTGAGAGGTAAATAAATAAACCTCTCTTCCTTCAGTTTAAATGGTCTAAGAGCTCTCCTTTCTCCCTTCGGGTGCTAGCACACAACTGTTAACTGTCTCTGTCTGCCAGCCAGTTTCAAAGTCAAACGGCAACATTGTATTTCATCTCTTCATGATTTGTATGGTTGTTGCCGGGTAACCAGAATACACTTTGGCTTACAGTCCCTGGAGTTTGTTGCCTTAAAGCAGTACTGATTGTTTTACAGCCTTAAAGGTGTACCGCAATATTTCACGGAGAAAAAAAAAGGATCATGACACTGCATTGAAGAAAACTTTGTGGCTCGCTACCCCAGTTTGAGCTATGTCCTTATCAAAGATTTTCATCACAATGCTAATGCCATCAAGGTAATTCTATTTTGATTTACAAAAGATTTCTCAAATTAAAACAAAATAATTTCAGTTAATATCAAATGGACACTTTGAAATAAATCAGCATCTTCGTCAGTTTCTAGGAGCTAAGCAAACACTCAGGCCAACTGGAAAACACAAGGAATTTATCTAGGAGCTATTGCTAAGCTACCGTAGCCATTATTTTTTAGTCTAAGTGGCAGTGTGAAAAATGCCTTTAATCCAGGATAATTGTGATCGCCATTGATTTTAATGGATAAGCTACTCACGCGCCTTTTGCCTGTTTTAGGACTGGAAACCAAATTTGGCAGGACTTGTCTGCAGGCTAGCTCATCATCCAAACCTGCCAATTTCGGCAAGGTCCTGACCAGCGAGCTGGATCGGGATGCCCATTTGTGTGTTGCAGTTCCTTGATATTATGGAGATGGGACTGAGGCCCAATTTGTCACAGTCCCAGGCTTCTAACTTCAGGTGCACTTTCTAACCTGGTCACCAATTTTGTGCTAGCTCCTGGCAATAACTGAATCTGTAGGCCATTATTCCATACCTATTTCTAGTAACTTGTTAAAATTTCATAAATTGTTAAAATAACTCAAATCATGCAACATACAAACCTGTAGTTCAAAGTTTAATGTGTATCCTAGCAAAAGTTTGCTGACTAGGGCTTTGTTTGTTGTTTTTTGCATCTTCCCTTGGAGAATAGTGTGAAATAGTGGAAACATTCAGTCATAAACATCCAGGAGCATCTTTATACCAGCCAATAGCATTAGGGTTTTATGGGCTCTCACAGTTCACATAAAGAAGCGGGCTTTTGGGGGTGGAGGGTATTGTTTGTCTCATACATCTCCTGGAGGAGAGTATCTTGCTGGATGTCAGCCCAGAATTCAGAGCTGGAACTCATTGGGACTGTCTGGAATGGGGTTTGAATCCTACACCCTCTAACTCAGATGGGGATGATACCACTAAGTCAAAGGTTCACTCTCTTGATCTACAAGGGAGAGAAGGATTTATGGGGAACAGCAGGAAAGTGGAATTAAGGCCACAATCAGATCAGCCATGATCTTATTAAATGGCTGAGTAAGCTCAAGGGGCTGAATGGCCTACTCTCCTGCTCCCCTCTCTTATATTTTTATGTTCTCCCATTGATTACGATAGAAGTTGAAAACTACCAGTTACTATTCATTTCGCATCAATACTCACATAAGAACAACCAGTTATACACTATTCTTTAGTGAAACTGTCAGTTTTTGTCTGATCGCTCTCCCATAAAGCACCTTGGGACATTTTACTGCATTAAAGGCACTATATAAATGTTGTTGTTGAAAGCTCTGCTATAATGCACTAACAGACCATGCCATGATCTGACATTGACCCTTCATCAAGACAAACCTTGGAAAAAATCTTTCTATAGGCTTTGCTTTGGAGACTCACACACCTAATGCTCTACAATGGACTGAATGAAGTTAATGGACATGGCTGACCATGTAAACTTTCCACTGGTCTCTAGCTGTGGGTAGTAGCTTTTATCAGAGGCACACACTTACACTTTATATTCAGCTACAACATTTTAACAAGGAATATTTACATTCTCCCCAATTTATTTAAAAAAATACTGCAATGCAAGTGAGATGTAAAGCCAGTAATAAAAATTTAATTTCAAAGAGTTCAGCTAAAAAGTATGATTTACTAATCAGTGTTACTAAAGGTCACAATTAACTATGGCATATATAGTGCACAACTCCATTACAGACAGAGTGCATCAATGATGGCAGTGTGATGTTACATTGAACATGGAGCAATATCCATTTGCATGTCGACATTATTAACAGATGGCAGACATGAAGTGACAGTACAACTTAGTAAACAATAAGGGAAAAATGTTGTTGCGTTATAAAGCAAAGCAGAACAGGAGAAATGTAGAATTTGGAATGGAAAAATATACCCAGGTCAGGAATTTGGAGAAAATAGCAAATTCAGTTACAGTAAACAGCTCAACTGAAAACTGCTCAATGCTCAGAGATGGTGATTCTAAGGCAACGAATTTCTGCAGGGTCTCTTCCACTTGCTCACTATAACTTTTATGGAAACCCCAGAAAAAATAACAGCATAAACACAACCGGGAGAACCTCCGTGGAAATTAATTTCCAAGAGTCTAATCCAAACAAAGGGAGGCAATCTTCACCTCTTCGTGTTACACATTTCATCTGAAACTCAGCATGTATTTACAGAAAAACAATCAGTATCTCAGGACTTCAAGGGCTGGATTTTCCCTCTGGGGGCCCAGAAACAAAATTCGGGACTGTATCCAGGTCCCGAACCTGACCCTGGAAGCTGGGAGGGGGGGGGGGGGGGGGGGGCGCAGGGGAACAGTCACTAATTGGATTTTTCATGGGGCTGCCCCCTTAATTGGCATGGAGACAATTAAGGGTGGTGGGTGGCCTTCCAGCTTAAGAGGAACAGCAGGCTACAATGGAAGGCAAGTAACAAACCGGGTGCTTCAACATGGAGACACCCTCTCTCCAACTTTAAAAAGTGTAAAGTCAGTGGGCAGATATTCACGCCAGGAGTTTCCTCAGGGCTCTTCCAATTAGCAGCCGTGACTGACAGAGACTCTGGATAGATCATGGAAATGGGGTTTCCGCCAAACGATCGGCAGAACATGCGAGAAAAATCCTGGTGTAAAGCCTTTGTAAATGGTGCTGTCAGTTTTCAATGACAGGAGATATAATTCACTGCTCTATAAAGATGAACATTTGGTCCTATAATAAGTAAGATCTGCTGCACTCAATATATAAAAGTATTCAAAAGGATCTATGTTTTCATCAAATTGTATTGATAACACTTTGGATAAAAATCTACAGCCTGATAAAAGCGTTAAATTTTCACATTTGCACTTTCTGCACCCTCTAGTTCAGAATCTTAAGTTTATTTGTAGCTATTTATTTTGCAACCAGGGATTAGTGCCAATATCATGCATCTGTGGAAACATCACTTCAACATTTGTCATTTGCACATGAGCTTGGAACATCCACATAATAGCAGTGGGAAACAGGAAATGATTCAACTCATGATGTCAGCAAGCACGTAATTCACTCCGACATCACCGATCATCACCTCTGATTCACTGTTTTGTGGGTCTCTGTTTTTTTTAACCTGTACAAGCAGATCTTCTAACATTGTTTGATGAAGCTGCAGGACACTGAAAGGAGCATATACCATGTAACATGCAATACTTTATGCCAAGGCAGAGCTGTTTTCAAGCTGGACTGTCCCTTTAAGACCATAAGTCAAATTGCTTAATAGGTATATTGTGAGGTCAATTAGAAGCTACACATTGTTGAACAAAGTGTGTAGTTGCTTATTAATCTCCAGTTCCACCCATTAAGGATAGGCCAGGTAACGAAGGTCAGAAGAACCAGCAAGAAATTACTGAATTTCTTTAACTTTTGTTTGAAACTACTCCTTGCCTATTGGTAGATCCACTGTCTGTTCAGTTAGGATTTTTTGCCATTTTATGAGCCAATCAGGTACAAATGTTACATATATTTTGCACGTGCAACACTTTCAAGTGTGATGGATATGCTAGATGCAATAAGTACATAAATAGCAAGAATACTTTAATGCTGTTTGACGCTGAGCAATAATAATGTTGTTTGCCCTTCTTCTGGGTCCAGTATCACTCCCTGGTGTCCAGCTTTACTGATTGGTTTCAACCTTCAGCACTATCTGTTGCACTATCCAAGTGCGTGTGAAGCTGTAATGTAATACCTCTCACTCACTGGGCTGGATTTTATGGGACCCCCTGAAGCGAGGTCGGAGGCAGTGGTAGAGGGCCCATCATCACCCTCTTTGCCTAGCGATCTTTCCAGGGACAGGATAGGCCGATGACACCCTTCCCACCCAGAGGCCAATTGAGACCCTTAAGTGGCCTATTAGCGGCCACTTAAGGGCCCCATCCCACTGCTGATGGGATCTAACCAGCCATGGGGGGGTGCCTCCGCCACATGGGGAGGGTGCCTTGTAAAATGAGTCGTCCTCCGTGCAGGCTTGGTGGTGGTGTCCCTCCTCCATCGGCAATTTGTGACAGGGCAACAATGCACCTCCCAGGAACCCCCAGCCTCTTCCACTGGGCTTTACAACCACCCCCAACCCCCCCCCCCCCCCCCCCCCCACCCCAGCACCCACCGGACTGGCCCCGGTGACCCTGCCTCACTTATCTGAGGATTGGCCGGCAGCACTTGGTGGCGGGATTGCCGTCTTTAAAGGGACGGGGATCCTGATGCCAGAAATGTTGCCTCCGGAACAACAGAGGGCCGGGGCGGGTGGGGGGGGGGGGGGGGGGGGGCGGGGAAAAAGAGAGGTGAAAAGGCCCTGCCCCTTCAATCTGGTGCCAGGAGCCCCGCTGCCATCACAATATCAGCCCATGACGTGGCTGCTTTCTTAAAGGACTGACGGGCTCATCATTGTGTTTTCTGCCTTTTCACAAGTCTCGTTGCTGTGTTTTTTTCGTTATTCACCGTTTTGTTTTGATGTAGCACAATTCCATTCAGCAGCAATGGTTTGATACGTTGGGCCACAGCCCAGGTCCAGAGACACTGTTCGATTCTGTGAGGGGTCCAGTCCTTCACCAAATCATCTGCAAAAGGTGAATGCACCATTACCTCATGGAAAAACCAAATTATTGTCATGTCAGATCATATTGAAGCACTGGCCATTACTGCATAATGGCAGTGGAAAATAGAACTGCACCACTGGGTACTGCATGTCTCATAATGGAAGGTATAAATCCTCACAGCAAGAGATGAATTTCAAAATTAATTGAATCTCATCAAAACAACAGCTACAGTACATATAGTGCAACCTCTCATTTACTTACTGTTATTCTGTAGAGTTCTGATAGGTGTATCTGTGAAGAACAGGGTTGTAATCACCAATTACTACCATTACTTATATAGACAGTGCTTGAATTGTAAATCTAGAGATGGGGGGGGAAATGGTAAATTGTCTCCCTTACTTTGTCCAAGGCATCAACTGAGTTATCTCAGTGAAAAAGGCACAGATAGGACCACTTGCTCAAACTAGTTCCTGAACATGTGTTTAGAATCATAGAACAGTACAGCGCAGAAGGGGGCAGCCTCGTAGAGTAATCCAGTCAGTTCCACTCCCCCGCTCTTTCCCCATATCCCTGTACTTTTTTTTTCCAAGTATCTATCCAATGCCTTTTTCAATCTTATCCACCACCCTATCAGGCAGAGCATGTCGCCTCTGGTTCCTTTGCCAATCACCTTAAGTCTGTGACCTATGGTTATCAACCATTCAGCCATTTGAAACAGTTTCTCTTTATTTATTCTATCTAAACCTTTCACAATTTTAAACACCTCTATCAAATCTCCTCTTAGCCTTCTTTGCTCTAAGGGAACAACCCGAGCTTCTCCAATTTATTCATGTAACTGTAATCCCTCATCCTTGGAAATATTCTAGTAAATTTCTTCTGTATCATCTCCAAAGCCTTCTTGTCCTTCTTAAAATGTCTTCCCTAGAATTAGACACAGTGCTCCAGAGGGAGCTGAACTAATGTTTTATATAGGTTTAATATAACTTCCAGGCTTTTGTATTCTATGCCTCTACTGACAAAGCCCAGGACCCCAAAAACTTTATGAACTGCTTTGTTAACCTGCCCTGCCACCTTCAGAGATTTGTGCACAAACACCCCCAGGTCTCTATTTTTGCACCCCCTTGAAAATTGTATCATTTAACATGTATTGTCTCTCCTCATTCTTCCTACTAAAACTCATCACTTCATATTTTTCTGCAGTGAATTTCATCTGCCTTATGTGTGCCCAATCCACCAACCTACTTATATCCTCTTGAAGTCCTACTCCCTCATTGTTTACTTCACTTTCAAGTTTAGTGTCATTTGCAAAGTTCAAAATTGTGTCCTGTAGCTCAAAGTTCAAGTCATTAATGCATATCGAAAACAGCAGTGGTCCTAGTACTGAACCCTGGGGAACTCCACTGTACACCTTCTTCCAGTATAAGAAAACAGCCATTCACCACAACTCTGTCTTCTATCACTTAGCCAATTTGGTATCCATGCTGCCACTGGCCTTTTTATCTCATGGGCTTCAATTCTGCTAACAAGCCTAACCTGTGGTACTTTGTCAAGCACCTCTTAAAAGTCCATACACAAAACTGAAAGTGTAATTGATACAAGTCTACTTCAGTGGTAGATCCCCAGCTTAGTCCTGCTTTTCCCAAACAGACCACTTCATTCAATAAAACCATAACATATCTGGGCAGGTTGACCTGTCAGAAATGTGGCTAAAGAAAGATACAGCATCTATTTATAGAGCACTGTCAGAACATCAGGACACTGTAAAGTGCTTGACAGCCAATTAATTACTTTTGAAGCATAGTCACTGTTGTAACACAGGAAAACAGGAGCTACACACTGAACAAAACTCATAACAATTTCAGCACCATACAGTTTGAATTGAAGTAAGGCTCCCTTACTTATCTGATCATAGCACAACAGCCTACTCCCAACTCTTACTCAACTATCGAGCTCTTCCTCTAGTCCCTGTACTCTCCTTGTGCATTATACATACAAAGTACAGTGTGACGAAAACCACACCTGTCAAAATGAGACATATTAATTTCGTCATATGGACCATTAATTTTGAGCTGTTACTGGACTTGAAATAACTTGTTTAAAAAGACCACAACAGTGGTTGAAAACATGGCTACACATTTGCTTTCTAAAAGACAGCTGGCTGAAGACGACAATGGGAGTGCCTCCCTGATTCAATTAGCCAGATGGATTTTTATCAAGAGACATTGAATGTGTAAAAGCCAGAATTCCACCCCCCAACTGAGAGTGTCTAGTAAGCTTGGGAGAAATCCACAAACCTCGTCGGAGAGGTTGTCCCAAATAAGGAGTTAGTCACACGACTAACTTGCTGGCCAACTTGGAGTTAACTGAATTGAGCTCACAGAACAGTTTTTGGAAAAACTACAATTTGAAGACCAAAGAGAAGGAAGGTCTCTTCCTGTCTCGCTATCTCACTCATGCAGAGTTCCAGGGACCCACGGAAGTAACTCAAGCCTCAAGACAGAAGACCATCAAAACAAGTTTGAAAGTGTGCACTGTGCCCCAACGAGAACTGCAAGACTTAACTATAATCAAAGACTTTACATCAAACCCAAAGCCAGTAACTGAACTCCAGCTATTGCTTCAAACCTTCTTTTCTTTGATTCTTTCTCCTTTTCTCTCTTTATTTGTACGTGTGTTTATCGCATATGCTAGCATGGTCGTGTCGCGTATTTCTAGTAGTTTTAACTGAATTAGAGTTTTAAGGTTAAACTTACACCTTTCTTTTTTAAATCTGAGAAAACCTGTCTGGTTTGTTTCTTTGCCATTACAATTAGAGATCAGTGAGCATGGACTCACCGAGAGGGAAAATAAAACATGGTGTTTTTAAAAATTAAACCCTGCTACGGCCAAACCAGGAAAAGGCTGACAGGGAAACCCTAGACCCCTTTCTCACCTGATCGTAACAACAGCCTTTGCAAGAGAATACTTTTAATACATTTTCTCAATTGATTAGTACACATACACATGTTCAGACTAGTGCATACAACATAAACTCCTACCATGCCCTCAGCATTATCACATTAACAAATCAGCAGGACTCCCTTTGGCACACAGGTGAAGGAAGTGTACATCTGTGAAAATGGGAGAAACTTACTCTTATTGAGTTGTCTTGCGCATTCCCTCACTTTGTTCAGGTAGAGGATGTAGTGTTTAAGTGTGTACTTAATGGGAACCAAGCCTGGGATTGACTCCACTGCTTCATCGGCCATGAATGCAGCTTCCTGTGGAGCACCAGTCACAAGCACCGCTAAGCATGAGTGAGAAAACAGCTCCCATTAGAATTCAAAAGTACTGCATAAATAAGTAATGCAAGTAATTTGACAAGTGTTTTCTTTCCTACCTGATGCAGTAGCAGGTCCTACTGCTTTCAGCTTACTGATCTCTGTGATTGCAGCTGATATATCAGGAAGGAGCTTGAAAGCTTTTCGTGTGCATGACTCCACACTGTCCCTGGAATTACTCATTACCATTTCCTGCAATCTTGGACGGAACTGGCCTCTCTACATGTAGCAGGGTGGAGGAAAGGGAAAGAAAAGTCAAATTAGAACTGAGTCGAGTTAAATGATTTTTTGTTTAAGCTTAAAGATTTTTAAGTCAATAAATAAGTAACTGGGTCATCTCAGATATTGAATCCATTGACCATAGCACTATCAGTTACATCTATAGACAATAGAGATTCTCATCCTGGTGGTGCTACACCCAGAGATACTGTACATTCTTCTTTAAGATAAAGTGACATCCTGAGTCACTGCATGTCCCCTAAGCCCAGTGTCCTCCCATATCCAAATACAGAATCAAAGCCAATGGATTTTATAAGGACTCTAGCACAACCAGATTAGCTCTTTTCAGAAAGGATGCTGGCATACCCACAGGAACTGTAAGTCTAATTGCAATGGTATAATATCTGGATGTGAAGATATTGCAGGCTCTTGCACATTTTCATACTGTGAAGGAAAATTAAGTTCTGAAAGCAGATTCCGATGCCCTGGGAGAGTGGTCCAAACTTTGGCAAATGGTATTCAACCAAGATAACTTTACATAGAAGAGAACTGAAATGGGTTGAGAGAATGTAGGATTTTAGCGTTATAGTACATAATTCTCTAAAGGTTTATGACCGATGCCAAGAAACCATAGCTAAAGCAAACCAAGTACTGGGTTGTAATAAAAGGACTCTTCAATATAAAACAAAGCAAGCTATTTTGTCATTGTACAAGACTTTGGTTAGACTACATTTAGAATATTGCATCCAGCTTTGGTCTCCTCAAATGTTGGATGATGCAAAGGTTTGAATAGGTTAAAGCGGGGGCCACAAGAATGATTCCTAGCTCACAAAAAAAACATTAGTTATGAAGAGAAGTTTAAAAAGCTAGCTCTATTAATTTTAAGATAAAAAAAATTGTTAAAACACTAGATTGTATTCCTATTGATAGATCAGGGAAGACCAGTGGTCATCCATATAAATTGTGCAAGGGTAGGGCCAGATTAGGTTAGGCAGTTTTTCTTTTCCCAGAGGTTGGTAGACCTATGTAATAAATTGCTTACACTCTGCAACCCTTCAGAAGAGAGCTGGATCAGTCCCTGGCTGAGGTGAGAGATTACACCTTATAAAAAGGTAGGTGAAATATCAATTAATGCAAGAATGGTTAATATGGTATCCTATTCTTGTAGTTGACTGCCAAAGAAATTTTCCAAATTTTGTTCCGTTATTGGCACTGGGGTTTTATTTGGTCTCTCCCTTGAGATTATATGGCTGCTGGGCGTAGGAGGTATCTAATCATAATACTTCATCAATCAAGAATCAGTGGAGCGTGTTTGTTGGATCAGATTTTTTTTCTACCTGTCATTTTGTATGGTTGTAGTACCAGGAGTATGCCAATGTCATCACCCTCTATAAGAACAAAGGTGACCACGATGACTGCAACAACTACCGTGGAATCTCCCTGCTCAGCATAGTGGGGAAAGGCTTCGCTAGAGTCGCTTTAAACAGGCTCCAGAAGCTGGCCGAGCGTGTCTACCCTGAGGCACAGTGTGGCTTTCCAGCAGAGAGATCGACCATTGACATGCTGTTCTCCCTTCGTCAGCTATAGGAGAAATGCCGCAAACAACAGATGCCCCTCTACATTGCTTTCATTGATCTCACCAAAGCCTTTGACCTCGTCAGCAGACGTGGTCTCTTCAGACGTCTAGAAAAGATCGGATGTCCACCAAAGCTACTAAGTATCACCTCATTCCATGACAATACGAAAGGCACAATTCAGCATAGTGGCGCCTCCTCAGACTCCTTTCCTATCCTGAGTGGCGTGAAACAGGGTTGTGTTCTCGCACCTACACTGTTAGGGATTTTCTTCTCCCTGCTGCTCTCACATGCGTTCAAGTCTTCAGAAGAAGGAATTTTCCTCCACACAAGATCAGGTGACAGGTTGTTCAACCTTGCCCGTCTTAGAGCGAAGACCAAAGTACAGAAAGTCCTCATCAGGGAACTCCTCTTTGCTGACGATGCTGCTTTAACATCTCACACTGAAGAGTGTCTGCAGAGTCTCATCGACAGGTTTGCGGCTGCCTGCAACGAATTTTGCCTAACCATCAGCCTCAAGAAAACGAACATCATGGGACAGGACGTCAGAAATGCTCCATTCATCAATATCGGCGACCACGCTCTGGAAGTGGTTCAAGAGTTCACCTACTTAGGCTCAACTATCACCAGTAATCTGTCTCTCGATGCAGAAATCAACAAGCGCATGGGAAAGGCTTCCACTGCTATGTTCAGACCGGCCAAGAGAGTGTGGGGAAAATGGCACACGGAACACAAAAGTCTGATGGTAGCAAGCCTGTGTCCTCAGTACCTTGCTCTACGGCAGCGAGGCCTGGACAACGTATGTCAGCCAAGAGCAACGTCTCAATTCATTCCATCTTCGCTGCCTCCGGAGAATCCTTGGCATCAGGTGGCAGGACCGTATCTCCAACACAGAAGTCTTCGAGGCGGCCAACACCCCCAGCTTATACACCCTACTGAGTCAGCGGTGCTTGAGATGGCTTGGCCATGTGAGCCGCATGGAAGATGGCAGGATCCCCAAGGACACATTGTACAGCGAGCTCGCCACTGGTATCAGACCCACCGGCCGTCCATGTCTCCGCTTTAAAGACGTCTGCAAACGCGACATGAAGTCCTGTGACATTGATCACAAGTCGTGGGGGTCAGTTGCCAGTGATCACCAGAGCTGGCAGGCAGCCATAAACCACAGCTGGCAGGCAGCCATAAAGGTGGGGCTAAAGTGTGGCGAGTCGAAGAGACTTAGCAGTTGGCAGGAAAAAAGACAGATGCACAAGGGGAGAGCCAACTGTGTAAGAGCCCTGACAACCAATTTTTATCTGCAGCACCTGTGGAAGAGTCTGTCACTCTAGAATTGGCCTTTATAGCCACTCCAGGCACTACTCCACAAACCACTGACCACCTCCAGGCGCTTACCCATTGTCTCTCGAGACAAGGAGGTCAAAGAAGAAGTAGTACCAGAAGTGACCCCAATGAGTAAACTCTGGGTATTGCCAATAAAAACAAGAAATGCTGGAAATACTCAGCAGGTCTGGCAGCATCTGTGGAGAGAGAAGCAGAGTTAACGCTTCAGGTTAGTGACCTTCTTCAGAACCAGCAAATATTAGAAATGTAAAAGGTTATAAGCAAGTAAAGCAGGGGTGGGGCAAGAGATAACAAAGGAGAAGGTGTAAATAGGACAAGGTCACAGAATAGCTGACCAGAAGGTCATGGAGCAAAGGCAAACACAATGTTAATGGTGTGTTGAAAGCCAAAGCATTGGTACAGATAGGGTGTTAACAGACTGAAAATTGAACCGCTGCAAGTACAAACATGAAAAAAAACAATGGGTAAGCAAACCGAACAAACTAAGATAAAAATAAAATAAACACAGTAAAAAAAATTTTAAAAAGGAAAATGAAAAAAATAACTAAAAATCAAAGTAAAATTGGGGGCTCCCGTCATGCTCTGAAATTACTGAACTCAATGTTCAGGCTGGCAGGCTGTAGTGTGCCTAATCGGTAAATGAGATGCTGTTCCTCGAGCTTGCTGGAACACTGCAGCAATCCCAGGACAGAGATGTGAGCATGAGAGCAGGGGGAATGTTGAAATGGCAAGCAACCGGAAGCTTGGGGTCCTGCTTGCGGACTGAGTGGAAGTGTTCTGCAAAGCGGTCACCCAGTCTGCGTTTGGTCTCCCCAATGTAGAAGAGACCACATTGTGAGCAGCGAATACAGTATACTACATTGAAAGAAGTACAAGTAAATCGCTGCCTCACCTGAAAGGAGTGTTTGGGGCCTTGGATAATGAGGAGAGAGGAGATAAATGGGCAGGTATTACACCTCCTGCGATTGTAGGGGAAGGTGCCATGGGAAGGGGATGAGGTGGTGGGGGTAATGGAGGAGTGGACCAGGGTGTCACGGAGGGAATGATCCTTTTCGGAATGCTGACAGTGGAAGGGAGGGGAAGATGTGTTTGGTAGTGGCATCACGCTAGAGGTGGCGGAGGACGATCGTTTGGATATGGAGGCTGATGGGGTGGAAAGTGAGGACAAAGGGAACCCTGTCGCGGTTCTATGAGGCAGGGGAAGGGGTGAGGGTAGAGGTGCGGGAAATGGGCCGGACATGGTTGAGGGCCCTGTCAACCACAGTGGGGGGGGGGGGGGGGGAATCCTCGGTTGAGGAAAAAGGAAGACATATCAGAAGCGCTGTCGTGGAAGGTAGCATCATCAGAGCAGATGCATCAGAGACGGAGAAACTGGGAGAATGGAATAGAGTCCTTACAGCAGACATGGTGTGAAGAAGTGTAGTCGAGGTAGCTGTGGGAGTCAGTGGGCTTATAATGGATATTAGTAGACAGCCTATCACCAGATATGGAGACAGAGAAGTCGAGGAAGGGAAGGGAAGTGTCAGAGAGGGACCATGTAAGGGTGAGAGAAGGGTGGAAATTAGAAGCAAAGTTGATAAAGTTTTCCAGTTCGGGGCGGGAGCAGGAAACGGCACTGATACAGTCATCAATGTACCGGAAAAAGAGTTGGGGGAGGGGGCCTGAGTAGGACTGGAACAAGGAATGTTCGACATATCCCACAAAAAGATAGGCATAACTAGGACCCATGCGGGTACCCATTGCAACACCTTTTACTTGAAGGAAGTGAGTGGAGTTGAAGGAGAAGTTGTTCAATGTGAGAACAAGTTCAGCCAGGCGGAGGAGGGTGGTGGTGGATGGGGACTGGGTGGGCCTCTGTTCAAGGAAGAAGCAGAGAGCCCTCAAACCGTCCTGGTGGGGGATGGAGGTGTAGAGAGATTGGACGTCCATAGTGAAGAGGTGGTGATTGGGGCCAGGAAACTGGAAATTGTCAGAATGACGTAGGGCGTCAGAAGAGTCATGGATGTAGGTGGGAAGAGACTGGACCAGCGGAGAAAAGATAGAGTCACGATAGGAAGAAATAAGTTCAGTGGGGCAGGAGCAGGCTGACACAATGGGTCTGCCGGGACAGTCTTGTTTTTATTTTATTTCATCTTAGTTTGTTCAGTTTGCTTACCCACTGTTTTTTTTCATGTTTGTACTTGCGGCGGTTCAATTTTCAGTCCGTTAACACCCTATCTGTACTAATGCTTTGTCTTTCAACACACCATTAACATATTGTTTGCCTTTGCTCCACGACCTTCTGATCAGCTATTCTGTGACCTTGTCCGATTTGCACCTTCTCCTTTGTTATCTCTTGCCCACCTCCGCTTTACTTGCTTATAACCTTTTACATTTCTAATATTTGCTGGTTCTGAAGAAGGGTCACTGACCTGAAACGTTAACTCTGCTTCTCTCTCCACAGATGCTGCCAGATCTGCTGAGTGATTCCAGCATTTCTTGTTTTTATTTCAGATTTCCAGCATCCGCAGTATTTTGCTTTTATTTATCTGGGCATTGCCACATGTTTTTACACAGCTGCAACTGTGGGCTTTTGAAATCTAGAAACGCAATGGAAGAAGACAGTTTTATTATTGCACAAAAACAGAAGGGAGTCCATAGGGAAGTGTTATCCATACAATCCAACAACCCTTTTCCACTTTTCCTGTCATTGGTTTAATGGTAGATAGATAATAGGTGGATAGCGAAATAAATTGCACAACACACATTCAACACAATGGCGGATGCGGACAAGATGAACTGTCAGCAGCACAACTAAGATGACTATTGGCAGCATCAATAATTAATGCCAAGAACAATCGACTGCATGCAGGAAAACCCGGCCTGGGAGAGCATTGCGAGACAAAATTAGGGAGATTTTGGAAATTCGGCATAATAGAACTTGTCGGTCGGTAAAGTGCTGGTTAACAAAGCTTTTACTGCCTAAACGCAACCCTGCCCCGCAGACTTACTGTCAGTTTCCACTCCATCAATTGAACCAGCTCAGCATGAGTGAGGAATTTCTCTACGCGACTACAGACAGCTTCTGGTAATTCTTCTTGATACCTGAATTAGAAAAGTTAGCATTAGCCAGATTGCTTATAAATACCTGTCAGAGTGAACATGTGAGCAAGTCTTTTAACTAACTTTTCCCCTTCCCCATTATAGGACACACACCATTCATACACACATTAAACTGAGGTCCCAGCTACTATTTTTAGGCTGATGACACTTTGATAAAGAGTAGGGAGTTCTGCTGGTGTGCCGGTCAGCAGTCTTACCTCAACCAACACCATCAAAACACTTATCTCATTTATTGGCGGTAAGTTAAACCCCCAAAACAGGTGAGCTTGGGTCAGGTGCAAAGTAACAGACATGGGTTGAGGGAGCAATTCACTTTCAGGAGGCAGGTCAGTTACCAAAATCATTTAGTGGCCTTTTATTTTTAACCAGGGTGGCTGGATTTCTTGGGCCTTGGGAATTCTGGCACGTAAAAGGAGCTGAGAAAAACTGGATCTGTGAGGTAAGTGTATTTACAGCATTGCTTGTGCGCCAGGAGGAGCAGGAGTGTTTCCTCCAGGCCTGAGAGGCTTACCACTGTACTCCCTCACCACAATCTCCATCCACCCTGGGTAACCATTGCAACCTCTGACCTCCCAACCCCCCCACAACTTACCTGTCTTCTGCTCATTGGCGGATTTCCTGTCTGACAAAGAGTCAGCCTGTCATTCAGGGTGGCTGTCGAGTGGGAAGCCTACTGATAACAATATAAACAACGTTCTGCAGTTACATCTTGCAGGACATCCGGGAAACCCTTAATTTTGGGGTTCTGGTCTGGAAATCTGTCCCACATACCCCACCCTCCAACCCCTATCCCAAGCTCTCTCTTCATGGCCCCAAGTAAATATCAGGGTTTTTCTTTCTGGAAGCTTGCTGGGCTGAATTTACTGAGCCTGTCACGGGTCCTGGTGTCAGATCCGGAAGTGGACACTGTCCCCCTCGTCACGTGTGCGGCCGGCTCACTGCAATCATGCAGTGGGCGGCCAATTATAATAATGGAGGCGCGAGACCCAGCCAATTATATGACAGGGGAGGGATTCGAGGTGCTGAATGCAGCATCAGATGACTCTGGAGCAGGTGCTGGCGCCATATTTAACTCCCTGCCAGCCCTGCTGGCATTGCTGCCTTGGACTCATCTGATGTGCTCTCTGATGAAGCCGTGGCTATAGTGACTCTTGGACAACTCCATCCCCCACCCCCCAGAGAAGGACGCCACAGGATGGCAAAGGCAAGACATCAGGTGGCCCTATGGTTTAGCGATGCCTCCCTCGAGATTCTCCTCCAGGTTGCAAGGAAAAGGCAGGAGGTCCTATTCTCCAGCAATAGCAAGAAGAGGGGCCTCCTGCCTGACCAAGCAAGCCTGGATGGAGATCACAGAGGAGATCAGCAGCCACGAAGTCACGGCCTGAACATGGGTCCAGTGCTGCAAGAGGGTCAACGACCTCCTTCGCTCTGCCAAGGTGACTGTTCCATACCTCTTTCCTCTTTGGGACTTGCATGTGGCTACACAGGAGGAAGAGGGACATGGAGAGGGAGGCATCACAAAAGCGTCGGCAAAGGGGGTTAAGCATCACCTCATCCTGACAAACGCATGCTGCATCTCGGCTACAGGCCACCTTCTTTCACAGCTCACCCCCTTTAACTCCTCTGAGCCGACGGGAGGATGAGTTACATCCAATAGGGGACCAGGGGCTGCCACTAGCAGAACTATCATGTTCATCTCTCTGCGAAGTATGACTACCTCTCTCTTTCCATTTTCAGGATGTTACGACCAAGGCGGGAATAATGCACTGTTAACTCAATCCCACTGCTCTATAGGTCACAACATATCATATTTCCACCTACCAAAGAATAGCCAAATTAGACACTCTATTTGTCCCCCAGAATAAAGCACACCAAACAATAACATTAACTATTTATTAGAAAAGAAACATGAGAAACTCCTTAGTTCCTTAACCCTCATGCACACACACATACATTAACAAAAAAAGTTAACTAGGGGAAAAGGATTTTGGTTTACAGCGTTTCTTAGGAGTAGAAGGAATAAAAAATAATTGAGTTTATCACGTTCTGGTAGGATGTTTTCGGTATGGTGAGGTGACCCAGAGTCGAATAGTCGGATGCCACCCAGTCTCTCTCTAGGCGAGGTTGATGAACAGTCTGTGATGGGTAGGTGTTCACGGCAATTTAATTGCAGCAGGCATCACATAGGTCTTTCATCAGGGGTGTAGCAACAGGTCGGCTTAGGTCAGCAGCAGTCTAGCAGAAGAATTCTTCAGATTTCAGGATTTTTTAGAACACAGGAAGCAGCAGGCACACTAGATGCAGCAGGCACCACACTGGATGCAGGGTTTCTTCTCAAGAGATGTAGGATTCTTTTAAAGAGAGAGGTCACACTTTTCTAGGTCTTCCTCCCTTGCTCCAGGCAGGTCAAAGCAAAGATTTCAAATGCCTCCTCTTTGTTCACTCACAGGCTTTTTAAACGGTCCAAAGTGGAAAAAAACCTTCCTGAAGCTGGTCACATGTCCAGACACAGTGTCTCTTGTCCTTCAAAAAAAAACTGCTCTGAAGGCCAAACCCCTGTGGTTTCCTTGAAATTGCCTGCTTTCTTGTGCTTGTACAAGTTCAACTTCCTTTCAAAGCACCCATAAAGTCCAACTTTTGTTATGAACTTCCTTTCAAAACATTGCAGGAAGTTCTACTATTTTCAGGTGTCTTCCACTGAGCAAAAATCTTTTTCACAGTTTTTAAAGCACACAGAATTCTAAGTTCTGAGTACAAAAAAAACCCTCTTGTAACAAGGACAAGAGGGCCCGTAACAGCAGGGAGACAGCATGGACTGGCAGAGGCATCCCAGACTTCAGGCCTCTCTCCACAGCTGAGGAGGAGGCAGTTGAATTAACGGGGACCCAGGGCAGCCACTCATTAGCAGATGGCGAGAATGGAGTCTCTGCGCAAGAGAATGAGGATTGTCTTCCATCGATATAGTCTTCTCCAGCTCCTCGTCCTTCTGTGGTCAACAGGAAGGTTCAAATGAGCCTTAAAAGGGAGGAGGAGAGGCTGACTTTTACAAATGGGGGCTCCCCACAGGATGCTCTGAATGTGGACAGCGACTCCTCAGCCCCTCCACCAGTGAGCTCAGCTCCAGTACCTGCGACACCGGAGGAGAGTCCTGCAACTGTACAGGAAACGAACAGGCAGCCGGGGCTCTCCAGACCTCAGGCTGCCAGAGGATAGCTGCTGAAGTCATCACAGGCCAAAGGGAAGCCTGATCAGCAGCCTGCCTCCAGCCCAGCTGCTAGCACAGGGGTTATACCTCGTGGATGTACTTGTAAACGTATAAAGAAAAGCACCTATACACACTTGGAGTTTCACGGGTGTTTGAAAATTGCCTTTTGTTTTGTCTTATAAAATGTTTTCAGTTTTGAAATTAATTTTTATTCTGAAAAATGATAATTCGTTCATGTCTTAATTGTGAGATGGTGACTTCAGACTTCCCCTTTAGTGGCTGCCAATGGAGGCACAGCCCTCATTTGATTAGCGTCTCCCATGGGCCATAGCACGTAGTTAAGCTGGGCGTTAGGCATGGAAGACAAGCAAAAAGGAGACGACAGACTGCATTCAATGAGGTGAGTCTTTATGATTTTACTCTGAGGCCATCATGGTGGCTGGAAGCGGGTAACTATGAGACTGTCTCTTGCCTCCTTGGCCCATCGCTCTATGTGCTTGGCCTCCGGTGCAAGGGGTTCAAAATGCAGTGTTGCCTGCTCATCACTCTCCTCAGTGTCCTCTTCATTGGTGGAGGAGTGGCATTCAATAATGACCTCATCATGCAAGGCCTTCCCCCCCACTTTGCAGTGCTAGACTGAGCAGAGTACAGCAGACAATCACGATACGCGAAACCCTCGCTGGGCCATTCTGCAGTGCTCCATTGGATCGATCCAGGGACCGGAATCTCATCTTCAGCAGCCCAATGGCCTGTTCGATGGTCACTCGGGTAGAACTGTGGCAGTTGTGGTACCTCTCCTCTCCTGCAGCGTGAGAGTTCATCAGAGGTGTGAGGAGCCATATCGTCAATGGGTAGCCCTTATCCCTGAGATTCTATCCCTGAAGGCGAGCAGGGGGCCAGAAAAGCTGCGGCACCTGGGACTGCTGAAGTACATAGGCGTTGTGGCTGCTTCCCAGGAAGCGGGCACACATCTGCAGGAAATGTTTTCAGTGGTCACAGACCAACTGAACATGAATGGAAGCCCTTCCTGTTGAAGGCGGCGGCTGGCTGCTCCTTGATGGCCACATGCATGCAATCTATCACAACTTGCACCTGGGGGAATCCAGCGATGGCCCTGAATCTGATTGCCCTCTCGGTTTGAACACCAGGGTCGGTCCGGTAGAGCACATAGTCGCTGGTGCTCTTGAACAGGGCATTGCTCACCTCCTTGATGCAGTGGTGGGCTGCAGCCTGACAGACACCACACATGTCCCCAGTGGATCCGTGGACTGATCCAGACATGTAAAAGTTAAGTGCCACGGTGATCTTCAAGGCTATGGGCAGAGGGTGACCACCAAATCCCATAGGTCGCAACTCGTCCTGCAGCATGGTGCGTAATTCAGTGACGGCCTCCCTGGAGAGCCATAGTCTTCGCTAACAAAACCTCTTGGACATTTGAAGGTAGCTGAGTCAAGTCCGGTACACTCTCTGGCACAGGCGGGCACTTCTTGGCATGGCTGGCTGAAGTCACTCTCATTGTGGAGCATCACGAGCAGGCACAGCTGCCTCCTGGCCCTCTCTTCATTGGAGGCACTGCATCACGCCATAGGGGTCCAAAAAGACAGGGTGTATGAGACCCATGCCGGGTGATCAGTAGGCCTCCTTGCAGAGACGAAACTGATTTGGCAGCTTTCCATTTGCTACTTCTCTCGTTGTCTTGCTATTGGCCCTCAGTGCCCACCCCTGCTGACAGCCGACCCTCTCACCTAGTAGTATAGCCACTCAGTATAGCCACCAAGACCAAGCACCCCCCCCAGTACACCCACCCAAGACCAAGCCCACCCATGCAGAGCGCACAGCACTGCAATCCGACAATGGCCTCTGCTCCCTCCTCTTCCCCTATCCAGTGATGATCATGGCTGCCTTCCTGTCACAGCAGAGGCCCTGCCTCAGTGCCACCAGCCTTCAGCAGCCGGGAACCAGAAGGCATGTGACATCCGTCTGTCTTCCACTTAACTCCATGACGTCAGATTTCCGGGCTGACTCGTCCGATGCTATTCTCTGGCCCCCCCACGCCTCCACTCCTGATCTAAATGGGCTCACTAAATTCAGCCTGCTGTGTGCAAACTGGCTGATGCATTTGCCTATAAAACAACATTGATAAAGCAAAAAGTAAGTTAGGATGTTTTGAGGACTTGATGGGTGCCATACAAATGCAAGTTATTCTTTCTTTTTTGCCCTTCTCAGTTTCATTATCGTCAACATTAGCTTGTCAAAACACAGCCATGGCACAGCTCTCATGATTCCACTGCAACCTGTCAGACCATTGATATTACATCACCTTACAATGGTTTTTCCTGCCATGTCCAAACAGTCACATTTGGTGTACCCCAGTGATCCATCCTTGGCCACTTTTTCTCCATTTACACACTATCTTTTGGTGATGTTATTTTGAAGCATGGAGTCAGCTTTTACATACATGCTGATGTCATCTGCCTCTACCTGAATTTCTCCTCCATTGAATCTGAGGCAGTTGTTTTCACTTTCAATGACCAATCCAACATTAGGAACAAACTGAATCTAAACTTCTGCATCTTAATATCAGCAAAACTGAAGTCATGCTCTTTGGTTCTTCCAAACATTAATGCACTCGAAACTCTATCTCTCTTGCTGCCACCTCAGAACAGAAGTTGAGAATCTTGGTATAATGCTTTACGTTGAACTCAACTTCCTCTCCAAAACACAATCTGATGAAAGGTCACAGACTTGAAACGTTCACTCTGCTTCTCTCCCCACAGATGCTGCCTGACTTGCTGAGTATTTCCAGCACTTTGTTTTTATTTCAAATTTCCAGCATCTGCAGTAATTTGCTTTTACACAATCTGCCACCTTGGCTATACCCTTGACATATACCCTACATCTTACTTTCTAATGCTGAAAACTTCATCTCCTGGCTGGACTTTTCTAATACTCTGATTGCTGTTGCGACATCCGATCCGGATTTAGTCAGCGGCGGGAAAGCAGCAAGGGCATATCTACCATTCATACTGCATGTGGCAGCTCATGCTCTCACCCACATAAAGGCTCATATCCCATTACTCTTGATCAAACTCTAATGGCTTATTGTGTTATAGAGAATCACCTTTAAGATTCCTGTCCTCACCTCCCATCCTCATGTTTCTCCCCATCACTACGACCTCCTCCAGTCCCCTGTCTTATATGAACTCTAGTTCAGCAATACCAGCTTACTTCTTATTTCCTCTATTCCACCAAATGCAACCATACCTTCAGCACTCTCCTTTCCCACCTTTCCAGTTGCTTCAAACCTTCCTTATGACCATCTCCTTTGAGTGTGTATTTGCTATTTCCTGCTAAGATCACAAACCCCTGTTCTCTGCTTGGAAATGTATCTTTACACGTAATGAGCACTATAAAAGTTTAAAATATTTTCCTGTCTCACAAGGTGTTATAATAAGGGCGGCACAGTGGCAGTGGTTAGCACTGCAGCCTCACAGCTCCAGGGACCCGGGTTCGATTCTGGGTACTGCCTGTGTGGAGTTTGCAAGTTCTCCCTGTGTCTGCGTGGGTTTTCTCCGGGTGCTCCGGTTTCCTCCCACAAGCCGAAAGACTTGCAGGTTGATAGGTAAATTGGCCATTATGAATTGTCACTAGTATAGGTAGGTGGTAGGGAAATATAGGGACAGGTGGGGATGTTTGGTAGGAATATGGGATTAGTGTAGGATTAGTATAAATGGGTGGTCGGCACAGACGCGGTGGGCCGAAGGGCCTGTTTCAGTGCTGTATCTCTAAAAAAAAAATGCATACTGTCATTCATAGCACTTACAGCAACTTTAAATTAAGGTGCATCTTTGTGAAGGGCACTTTCACCCTTAATTATTTACCCATTACCCCTGGGTATGGAGGAAGAATGAAACAAAAGATTGAATGGGAATACTGAAAAATCACAGGTTCATTCAGTGAGCTGCAGTTTTCTAAATACATGTCTCAGGCCTAAGTGCATAAATTTGCCAAAACAGGAAAAAAGGAACAGCAGAACAAGAGTTGTCTTCCCCAGTAGATTTTGTCACACTGCTTTCGCTGTCTCTCTTCTAAATTATACAACATCCAACTCTCACCATTTATCCAGTGCAGCCAGTTTGCCTGCCTTCCTTCCTTTGGACGCTGTTGTCTTTGCTTCAACTACATCCCAATAAAGATCAAACACAGATCTCCATACAGCAGGATCCTGGCAGTTATACAGTGGTTCACTTCTAGACATGGCTTCACTCAGTAAGCAGTTTCAACCTGTAGGGTTAAAGAAATTCGTCATTTAAAATGATGCCGATAGGTTTACATGCTTAAAATATTGCTGTGCTAATACCCATTGAAACCTAAAACTTTAAAGATTTGTCTGGGATGAAAAAATGTTTTCATGAAATTCAACATTTCTCGTTAAACGTACAGCGTGGACTCTGCATGGTTACAGAAGACGATTTAAGCAATCCTGCTCAACGAATGAATATTCGAAACTTGCGCCAACTCCAGGGAACAAAATCCGACCTCAGATAAAACCAATCTGTGTTGTTGAATGGCGGTTTGAACTGCCACATCGCAGAGTGTTCACTTTACAACAAAAATTGCGCCAGATCCAAAGTCACTGACAAACCTAAAACTTTCAGAGGCGCGAACAGAGCATCGGCCCATCTCCCTCTTTATGCCAGCCATTCTTCACAGATTCACACCATGGACCATTTTACTGCGTAACACATGCATATAATTGAATTTACCTGTAGAATTTACTTGAATTCACGAAACAAGTCCACATTAATGCGCACACATCCACTCATTTGCCTCTGGCGCTGGCAAACCATCACTTCCATTAGCAAGATGGCGGCGCTCCGGCTTCACAGGACAATTCGCTTGCTCTTTGCAGCGCAGAGAGATGCCGTCACTTTACCTGAGCTGGATAACCCACCTCGTGGCGGCACATAGTGATTACATTACTGATAGTGCGACGTTGCTCGCGGGCGGCTCTGGATGACGTGTTGAACGCGGCTGGTTACGTGCTTTTTGTACACAAACAGCACTCGCGGATTTAGAGACTCTTTTAAAACGTTTCCGCTGACCAGGGACAGCCGGGTCAAGACCCCGAGTCCCAGCCCCCTGCCTCTAAACTCTGGTCAGCGTAAAACCCTTCAGAGATTCCGTTTCCCAACTCGCCCCGTCCCCGCCTTCCAGGGCCTGGGCCCGCTACACAGCCTGGGAGTATCCCACTCGCTGCAAGCCCGTCAGCAGCCGCAGAAAGCCGGCTTCTTCTCCCTGCGCGTGTCTGCATTCACCAGGGATCCGGAGAGAAACAGCATGTCCGGAAGTCCCGAGAAGAGCCTGACTGCCCAGGAGCTGAAGGAGCAAGGGAATCGCCTGTTTCTCAGCAGAAAGTACCAAGAAGCCGCGGCCTCCTACAGCAAGGCCATAGTGAGTATCTCAGTTAGTGTCAGAGTGAAAGGATGTTATAGAACAAACAGCTCAGCTTCAGATAAACTGCCCGGTTACAGTTCAAAGCACAGTAACACATGAAATACCTGTCATCCAGCCATTTATTGTGCTTTGTTAATTCTGCTTGTAGTATTTGGGATTTATGACTATCAAAACAGCAGAATAAAAGGGCAATGGTTCATGTGACTTGTTCAGGATTAGCAATCGTATTCAAGTTCTGGCTATTTCCATAAACAGTCCACCAGTTTGTTCCTCTGCCATATTCAATGCTGCTGCAACCAAAACCTGATGGCTCAAAATGCAGCATGTATAACATTTACTCTATGTATATGTATACATATGAATTGTTTATATTGGGGTTTGTGATCATAAGCTAGCTAAGATTTGTTCATGGTTGTTTATAATGTCGCTCTAAATTCGGTATGTCTAGTTTCCTTAGCTGTTTTAATTCTGTAATCTTGGTGTATGATCTATTAATGTACACTGCTATTATGATTCTGCAAAGATTAAAGCATGGTTTTAGCCAGTATTTTATTATCTGGCCTGTTGGTGCGTGTGTGTCTATTAGATCACAACAGTAATGTAGAAGAGGTGATTCATTTTTCATCACTTCCACAAGTAGCTTGGTATCTGGGCATTTGTTACAGTTATGCATGTTAATCAGTTGAATCAGTAATTGATAGAATGCCAAAATCATGGGTGCAGTCTTAAAGATATGCACCTAAGGGATACAGTTCCTTAAAGTTCTTGACAAATCTTCTAGGCTATATTAACATTAGATGACAGTTGTGCTCGATTTCATTTTAACAAACAATGCATGGTCATTCCACCCAAAACTAAGTACACAATATTTTTTGGTGAAAATACTGCCTTTTTATTTCTGGATGCAAGCTAAATGATTTAATTTCTTCCTCATTAGAACAGACTGAATAACAAAAAACAAATCTTTGTTGACAATTTTTTTACGGTGCAGTGCCCTTGATTGTCACCCTTCGACCTTCTAAACACAAAGGAATACAAGCCAAATTTACCTGTAGTATCATTCTGGTGAATCTGCACTGTCCTGCCTCGAGGGCCAGTATATTTTCCCTGAAGTGCTGTGCCCAAAACTGAATGCAGTACTCCAAATAGGCTCTGTACAGCTGAAGTATAACTTCACTTTTGTATTCCAACCCTCTGGAGATAAAGCCCAACATTCCATCAGCCTTTATGAATGCTCTTTGTACCTGTGCACTGATCTTTCACAGTTTTATGTAGATGGACACCTAAATCCCTTTGCTCTACACAGCTCCAAGTCTCACTATTAACAAAATATTCTAATTTCTCTTGCTCATATCCAAAGTGGATGATCTCACAACTCCTCATATTGAATTCCATCTGCCATAGTTTTAACTGCTCACTTAATCTGTTTAAGTCCCTTTTTCTCATAACGTAACATTGCCCTAAAGTGAAAGTGGCAGCCCAGGTTCTCTCAATTCTTCTTTTTTATAAAATTTTTAGAAAGCTTTATTCAGAGCCAATTTTAGTTAGATTGTATCGTTTAAGTCTAACCCATTTTGTCTCCTAAACCTGGCAGCAAATACTGTGTGAACGCCTCAGAATCTCTTTGCTGGGGAGGAACAGAAATGTGATGTGTTTTGATAAGATGTCTTGCTAATCTTGCTCTGGTGTAATCCTAGACTGTATGATCTGTATCTGAATAGATAACGTACAGTGTGTCAATTTTATAGCACTTGTGGACTATTAAATGATTGTTCAGTGGTTTCTCATTTGTATAATCTAGGTATGATGGTTAGGTCTTCTCCCCTATGCTGTCTCATCAGTGCTCCCAAACTGTCCATTGAATGATTTGTCATGGAGCCAGTCTAAGGTTCTATCTCCATGGCTCACTGGCACTATAAATATAAATATTTTTTAAAATCGGCAGGTCAGGAAGGAACTGAAGCGGAGAGAGTGCCCCTGTTGCTGGTGGAGATCGGTAAGGCTGCATGCTGGCACTGATGAAATTTTACTTAAATTCTCTTAAAATTTAGAGTGGAAAGTCACAGACAGAAACACAATATATGGTATGAATCTATTCAGCAAGACTTCGAATCTGTGTGCCTAATTTTCATCCTAGCTATGATGTTTTCAATGCGGTGGGCAAAATCTTCAGGAGGGAGAGGGAAAAGACTGTTTACACAAAGACATGGGTGATATGAAATCAACCTTCACAACTACAGTAGCATAGAATGGAAATTGATACAACTATAACTTTTTCTACTATTTAATTTACACTACCCACATGGCCAATGCCAAACTATTGATTTATGGATTTATCACACTTGACAGAATTTGTACAACCTGTTGTAATCTCCTTGGATACATTCCATATCAGGCAACTTGCCATGAAGTATCCTTGGTGATTCTTTTCACAGGTAGGCAGTACCTGCATCGCCAATAGCACTGGCATCAAATTCTAGCACTGAGTTTGCATGATAATGATAGCCTATATAGTTTCAGAATCAGAAACAACATACAATATCAAAATGTACATTGCTTGGTCAGTACCAACTCTAGTAAGAAGATTTTCCATAATATTTTATATTAACACATTCTGTTGAATTAAATGTACCTGATAACATTATTATCTTAATTTTTGTTAGGCACGGGTATTGAGAGTTACAGAACCAAGGTGGGTAGATGGAGTTAACATACAGATCAGCCATGATCTAATTGAATGGCAGAACTGGCTTGAGGGGTTGAATGGCCTGCTCCTGTTACTATGTTCCTATTAAAGAAGAAAAACTAGATATTGGAAAATAATTCCCTTATCTGAAACATCTTTAGTATGTTTTATTTTCAGTTGTCATTTTTTGTCTTTGGTAGGGGGACCCTCAAGTACTATCTACCTCCTTGCAAGGTTCTCCTCTGACGTCAATTACACAGATAATCCAGCCACCAGGGTCTGGTGGCTTCGGAGAGACCTTCAGAATACTTTAAAGTCACACCCCTTCCCCTGTCATTTGCAATGGACCTGCAATGGATTTGCGATGCACAGGGGGATGTCACTCATAATTAACATTACCCGTGTAACTCAACTTGAGGATGACCATGTCCGTGATTAAACAAAAATATCAAGTATCAGGAAAGAATATTATTTTCTAATATAAAAAGCAGAAGTACTTTGAGTAAGATGTGTCTTCCACTCAACTTTCCCTGCAACTTAAATTTATGGAGCCTTGCAAGGTTTAAAATCATTTCTGATCTTTGTTTAAATAGATTTTAGGAAGTTTGAACCCTTGTTTGAACTAGTATAACTATGGCAGAACTGGGCAGAAATAGAATACAGGGAGATAGCTGAATCATATGTGGATTATGTCATGCATGTGAATATATCAGACTTTGCTGAATTTAACATCAGCTGCTCTTATTTATTAGGTGATTATCTGATGTAAGCAGTTGTGCCCTTTGAACAAAAGCCAGATGTGCTTTTTACAGCAGCTAGGCTCCTTGTTTGACATGATTCAGCGTAACCACCTGCCATGAACTGGATCCAGTGTTGAAGATCTCAATGCATTTGTATTTTTAAAAAAAACTCATTTAGATGCCTATTATCAACATTACACTATTGCAATATTGAATAATTAGTTGACAAATGCTCTAGTTTTTTTTAATGAACACCTCATTATATGAATTGTAAAATTTGCTGAGAAAGGTTATGAGGTGTACTTCTTGCGTGAGATGATGCGAATGGAAAATAAATATACCAAGTTGATGTTCTGCAGTATTGCATGTGGGGAATCATGGGGTGCCAGTGAAGTGGACTGCTTTCTCTTCGAGTGTCGTTGGAGCTGCACTCATCCAGGTAAGTGGAGAGTGTTGCAGCACACGCCTGACTTGTGGCTTGAAGGTATTAAGGGCTATGGGGCAAGGTTGGGTACATAGAGATAGGTCGCAAATCAGCCATGAACTCATTGAATGGCTGAATGGACTCAAGGGGATAAATGGCCTCCTCTTGTTCTTATGTTCCTAAGGTGGTGGAGAGGTTTTGTGGAGTAGGGAGGTGAGCCACGTGCTACAGAATATCCAGCCTCTTGTAATCACCGCATTTATGTGGCTGATCTAGTTCAGATTTTGGTCAATAGTGACCTCCCAGGATGTTAATGATGGGGACTTATTGATGGTAATACCATTGAACTTATTAGCATTTTTACTAGACCCCATTTACCACACCTTGTGCTACTCAATTTTTTTTTTACTCCTTCAGATTTATTCCACCTTTTGCAACTGTAAACTTTTACTCCATCTGTGTTTAAACTTCGTTTTTGCCACTGGGAACTTTTCTTGTTTTGTGCTGCTGATAAATCTCTGGGTGCCTTTTGTTAACAAATGTTTACTGCCTTGATTTTCAGAGAGAATTACTGGCTTCAGTTCTTTTTGGAGACATTTACTCTCATGATTTTTGGAGAGATTTATTTACTGGCCTGATTTTTAAAAAGATCCATTTTTTAAATGCTTTTTTTATCCATATTTCAAACTCTTGATTTTTCCAACTTTTGCTGATCCTGTTCTCACTCAGATATACAGTTTGTGTGCATGTGTGTACATAGTGTAGTATTTGCTTACATGTAGAACAATTTATATTGAAAACCTATCACAGCATCACCTACAGGTGCTGTAGTTATTGCAGATAAATTTCCAAAATCCTACTGCAAAAAGCGTATCGAGGCATTGTAGAAGGTGCAAAAAAAGATTTACAAAGATATTACGAGAACTGGGAGAATATAACTATTGGGAAGGACTGAAAAAGCTCTAGAAAAGAGAAGGCTGAGGAGTGTTACAATAAGCGGCCTTTAAAATTATGGAGGGGTTTCCTGGGGTAGACATCAAAAAGATGTTTCCACTTGTGTGGGAGTCTAAATATAAAATAGTCATTAATAAATCCAATAAGAAATTCAGGACAAAGTTCTTTTCTTTTGCTCAGAGTGATTGGAAACTGGAAGAGGCAAATAACATAAATGCATTTAATGGGAAGCTAGATAAGCACATAAGGGAAGAAAGAATAGAAAGAAAGGGCAGGAGGAGGCTCTGTTTCAGTGCTGTAAATTTTGTGTAGCTAAGGACATTTTTAACATGAAAAATGCCACATTAAGGCTGTTGACATGTATTTTGAAATGGAATATTGTGGCCAACTTATTGATTTTAATATATAATAGTTTGATCCTGAGTTTAAGTGAACATCGATTAATACCATGTACACTGCACCTTTTTGCGTTGTAATGCTTGAACAGTGACCAGCGGATTCATACATAGTCTGCTCGTTCTGTAATTTTTCTGTAAACTGGATTTAAAGTTAGAAATTCTGTTTGTACAAGTGCAGTTGTCACAATTGGTAACAGTTTGCTGTGACCCAAGGAAAACTATTTGCATTTCACCAGTGTGATCATTGTGCTTGAAGCTGACATTGAATGCAAAAAGTGGGCAGCTGTTCAATTCTCCATCTTCAATGTCCTTCGTATTTCAGAGGATTGGAGGACAGCGAATGTGGTACAATTATTCAAGAAGGATAGCAGAGATAAACCAGGTAATTACAGGCTGGTGAGTCTAACATCAGAGGTAGGGAAATTATTGGAAAAAGTTCTGAGAGACAGGATTAATCTGCACTTGGAGAGGCAGGGATTAATCAGGGGTGGTCAGCACGGCTTTGTCGGGGGAAATCGTGTCTAACAAATTTGATTGAATTTTTCGAGGAGGTGACTAGATGTGTAGATGAGGGTAAAGCAGTTGATGTAGTCTATATGGACTTCAGTCAGGCTTTTGATAAGGTCCTGCATGGGAGATTGGTAAGAAAGTAAAAGCCCATGGGATCCAGGGTAATTTGGCAAATTGGATTCAAATTTGGCTTAGTGGAAGGAGGCAGAGGCTGATGATCGAGGGTTGTTTTTGCAATTGGAAACCTGTGACCAGTGGTGTACCGCAGGAATCGGTGCTGGGACCCTTACTGTTTGTAGTGTACATTAATGATTTAGACGTGACTATAGGAGGTATGATCAGCAAGTTCGCAGATGACACGAAAATTGGTGGTGTCGGAAATAGTGAGGAGGAAAGTCAGACTACAGGACAATATAGATGGGCTGGTAAGATGGGCGGTGTGTGACAAATGGAGTTTAATCCTGAGAAGTGTGAGGTGATGCACTTTGGGAGGTCTAACAAGGCAAGGGAATATACAATGGATGGTAGGAGCCTAGGGAGTACAGAGGGTCAGAGGGACGTTCGGGTGCTTGTCCATAGATCACTGAAGGCAGCAGCACAGGTAGATAAGGTGGTTAGGAAAGCATATGGGATACTTGCCTTTATTAGCTGAGGCATAGAATATAAGAGCAGGGAGGTTATGATGGAGCTGTATAAAACGCTAGTTAGGTCACAGCTGGAGTACTGTGTACAGTTCTGGTCGCCACACTATAGGAAGGATGTGATTGCAGTGGAGAGGGCGTAGAGGAGATTCAACAGGATGTTGCCTGGGCTGGAGCATTTCAGTTATGAAGACAGACTGGATAGGCTGGGGTTGTTTTCCTTGGTGCGGAGAAAGCTGAGGAGGGACCTGATTGAGGTATACAAAATTATGAGGGACATTGATAGGATAGATAGGAAGAAACTTTTTCCCTTTGCGGAGAGGTCAATAACTAGGGGGCAGATTTAAGGTAATGCGCCAGGAGGTTTAGAGGGGAGTTGAGGAAAAATGTTTTCACTTTGTGGATGGTTGGAATTTGGAACGCACTGCCTGAAGGGGTGGTGGAGGCAGGAACACTCACGACATTCAAGAAGTATTTAGATGAGCACTTGAAACGTCATAACCTACAAGGCTACGGGCCAAGTGCGGGGATATGGGATGAGTTAGGACGGGTGCTTGATGGTTGGCGCAGGCGCGTTGGGCCGAAGGGCCTGTTTCTGTGCTGGAAAACTCTATGATTTGAGAGCAAAATCTGTTTTCATTTCTATAAGAAAGAATATTCAGCCCTTTGTAATTCCTGAAAAACTTGTGCTAATGGTCTGAATGAACAAAATTTAAAGGTTATGATTTTACCTTATATATTCTTCACATACTGTTCAATAGCCCAAGTTGTCAGCTGGTGAACAGTTCAATAAAGCCTACTCTTTTTCATTGTATTGATCTTCCTCTTCTTTAATATATAGTTTTATCCTTGTAGTAATCTTATTGAAGCTTTTCCTCTGTTGGAAAGATTAAACTTTTTGCAAAACTACCACACTTATTACTTCAAGGAATATACCATCGATTAGAAGATGGGTGTTCAACCATTAGACAAAATGGGCCAGATCTTTGCTATACAACTAGTAATTGAGCCATGTATGTCTGTTTAAGAGTACATTTACACTATTACTTTGCTGCATTTGCACTATTACTTTATCATTGGTTTGAAGTGGAAACCACTGCCCTCATTGTTAAAGGTCCTGTCACTTGAACTTTTTTTCAAATTAAACATTTTGGGGAATTCTGAGATGGTTTCACAAAATGAGCAAGGGTAGCAATGAATATAGAATCTTAGCAAGTACCCTGTGATGATCCAAGTATAATATATGCATGTGATCCCACTTAATTTTAGGTTAGATTTCTACCACAGATGTTGGAAATTCAGACTGAACCCCTTGTAGCAGCTGTTTCGTAAAGCTATCCAATTACTTCCATTTCCCTTCTGTTTCCCCATAGCTCTGTAAATTTTTTCCATTATTTATCCAATTCTCTTCTGAATGTTGCTATTGAATCTGCTTCCACCATACTTTCAGGCATTGCATTCCAGATCACAACAACTTACTGTGTTTAAGAAAAAGTTTCTTCTTGTCGCCTTTGGTTCCTTTGCCAATTACCTTAAATCTGTGTTTTCTGGTTACATGTCCTACTGCTGTGAGAAACAGAGCAAATAGGGAGAAGCTATCAAAACCATTCATGATTTGAATATTTCGATCAAATCGCCTCTTAACCTTCTCTGCCCTAACACCTCAGGGCTTTAATACACTCTTGTCTATTTTTGAATTTATGTATACTTAAAAACTACTTTGAATGTAAAAGCAACTGTATGAGTGTAGATTTGTGGCACCAATCCTTTTTTTTATTCGTTCATGGGATGTGGGCATTGCTCACTAGGCCAACATTGCCCATCTCTAATTGCTCTTGAGAAGGTGGTGGTAAGCTCTTGTACTGCTGTAGTCCACGGGGGGTAGGTACACCCACAATGCTGTTAGGCAACGAGTTCCAGGATTTTGACACAGCGACAGTGAAGGAACAGTGATATAATTCTAAGTCCGGATGGCGTGTGGCTTGGAGGGGAACTTGTAAGTAGTGGTATTCCCATGCGTCAGCTGCCCTTGTCATTCTAGGTGGTAGAGGTTGCGGTTTTGGAAGGTGCTGTCTAAGGAGCCTTGGTGCGTTGCTGCAGTGCATCTTGTAGATGGTGCACACTGCTGCCACTGTGCGTCGGTGGTGGAGGGAGTGAATGTTTGTGTATGATTCCCATTGACTCCAGTTTTGCTAGGGCTCCTTGGTGCCATACTCGGTCAAATGCTGTTTTGATGTCAAGGGCAATCGCTCTCACCTCATCTCTGGAGTTCACTCTTTTTTGTACTTGTTTGAACCAAGGCTGTAATGAGGTCAGGAGCGGAGTGGCCCTGGCGAAACCCAAACTGAGCGTCAGTGAGCAGGTTATTGCTGAGCATGTGCCACTTGATAGCACTGTCGATGACACCTTCCATCACTTTACTGATGATTGAGAGTAGACTGATGGAGAGGTAATTGGCCGGGTTGGACTTGTCCTGCTTTTTGTGTACACGACATATCTGGATAATTTTCCATATTTCCAGGTAGATGCCAGTGTTGTAGCTGTGCTGGAACAGCTTGGCTAGGGGCGTGGCAAGTTCTGGAGCACAGGTATTCAGTACTATTGCCAGAATGTTGTCAGGGCCCATAGCCTTTGCAGAATCCAGTGCCTTCAGTCGTTTCTTGATATCACGCAGAGTGAATCAAATTGGCTGAAGACTGGCATCTGTGATGCTGGGGACTTCAGGAGGAGGCCAAGATAGATCATCCATTCGGCACTTCTGGCTGAAGATTGTTGCAAATGCTTCAACCTTATCTTTCACACTGATACGCTGGGCTCACCCTTCATTGAGGATGGGGATATTTGTGAAGCCTCCTCCTCTTTGTACTTGCCCACCACCATTCACGACTGGATGTGGCAGGACTGCAGAGCTTCGATCTGATCTGTTGGTTGTGGGATCGCTTAGCTCTGTCTATCGCATGCTGCTTATGCTGTATTGGAATGCAAGTAGTCCTGGGTTATAGTTTCACCAGGTTGACACTGCATTTTGAGGTATGCCTGGTGCTGCTCCTGCACTCTTCATTGAGCCAGTGTTGATCCCCTGGCTTGATGGTAATGGTAGGATGAGGGATATGCCGGGCCATAAGGTTACAGATTGTGGTTGAATACAATTCTGCTGCTGCTGATGGCCCACAGCGCCTCATGGATGCCCAGTTTTGAGTTGCTAGATCTGTTCGAAATCTATCCCATTTAGCATGGTGGTAGTGCCACACAACATGGGCATCCTCAATGTGAAGATGGGACTTTGTCTGCACACGGACTGTGCGGTGGTCACTCCTACCAATACTGTCATGGACAGATGCATCTGTGGCAGGCAGATTAGTGAGGACGAGGTCAAGTATGTTTTTCCCTTTTGTTTGTTCACTCACCACCTGCCGCAGACTCAGTCTAGCAGCTATGTCCTTTAGGACTCGGCCAGCTCGGTCTGTAGTGGTGCTACCAAGCCGCTCTTGGTGATGGACATTCAAGTCCCCCACCTAGAGCATTAGACTAACTTTTAATTCCGGATTTATAAATTGAATTCAAATTCCCCCATGGTGGGATTCAAACCCACATCTCCGGAGCAATGCCCTGGGTCTCTGGACTATTAGTCCAGTGACAATACCACTACGCCACCTCCTCCCCCTGTACATCTTGTACTACACATTCTAAATGAACATTAATGATGTCATGCAAAATTCTTCTGAGTTTTTCCCTACAATCCTCCAAGATCTCTGCACACCTCCAAATCTGGTCTTTTGTGCATCTCTAATTTTCTTCACTCCATCATTGGTGGCCGTAGCTTCAGCTGCCTAGGTCCTAAGCTTTGGAATTCCCTCCCATACCTCTCTATCCTCCTTTTGATGATGCTTCTTAAAATTGCCTCTTTGACCAAGCCTTTGGTTACCTGTCCTAAAATCTCCTTATGTGGTTCGGTGTCAAATTTTGATAAATCGCTCCTTTGAAGCGCCTTGTGATGTTTTGCTACAGCAACAACTTGACTTTATATAGTGCCTTTAACATAGAAAACATCTTAAGGCACTTCACAGTAATGTTATCAAACAAATTTGATACTGAGTCACAAAAGGAAATATTAAGGCAGATGACTATAAGCTTGGTCAAAGAGGTAGGTTTTAAGTGGTGTCTTAAAGGAAGAAGGAGAAGCACTGTGGTTTTGGGAGGGAATTCCAACGTTTAGGGCTTTGGCAACTGAAGGCGCAGCTGCCAATGATGCTCAAGGGGCCAGGATTGGAGAAGCACAGATATCTCGGAGAGTTGTAGGGTTGGAGCAGATTACAGAGATAGGGAGGGGCAAAGTCATGGAGGGACTTGTAAACAAGGATGAGAATTTTAAAATCAAAGAGCTGCTTAACCAGGAGCCAGTGTAGGTCAGTGATCATATGGGTGATGGGTGAACAGGACTTTGTGCATATTAGGACATGGGCACCAGTGTTTTGGATGACCTCAAGTTTATGGAGGGTGAAATTTGGGAGAGCAGCCAGGAGTGCATTGGAATAGACAAGTTTAAAGGTAACAAAGGCATGGATAAGGGTTTCAGCAGTAGATGAGCTGAGGCAGGGCAGAGTTGGGTGACGTTATGGAAATGAATATGGAGATCTTAGTGACGGAACAGAGACGTGCTCGGAAGCTTGTCTCGGGGTCAGATATGACACCAAGGTTGCAAACAGTCTGGTTCAGCCTCTTGACAGTTGCCAAGGATGGTATCGGTGGCTAAAGAAAGAGTTTGTGGTGGGCTCATAGTACTGGATATCTATGATCAGTGTGACAGTACAGAGACAGTGGAGGGGTGGTGGTGAGGTAGAACTGGGTGTTGTCAGCGTACATGTAGAAACTGACATTGCATTTTCAAATGATGCTGGCAGGCAGCAACATATAGATGAGAAATAGAAGGGGCCAAGGATAGATCTTTGGGGACACGAGGTAATGTTGCAGGAGTGGGGACACTAGCGCTGTAATGTTGTGGGAATGGGAAGAGAAGTGAAGCCATTGCAGGTGATTCTCTGGCTACAACTGGATAGATAAGAATGGAACCAGGCGAGTGCAGTCTCACCCATCTGGACAACAGTGGAGAGGTGTTGGAGGAGGAGGATGATGAGATGTGGTCAACCATGTTGAAGATTGTAGACAGGCCAAGAAGGACGAGGGGGGAAAGTTTATCTTTGTCACAGTCACGTAGAAGGTAACTTTTGGCTTTGGTTGGGTGGTAGCCTTCCATCTACAAAAGATGATGAACATGCAGCAAACAATCCATTTAGGTGGGGCGTCTTCTCTTGGTGCACCTTTGCTGATGGTTGTGAAGGCAATCCTCGAGAGGCGGGTTCTGCCACAAGTGCTGCATGTGAAGGTGCTAAGTGATGCTGTGAGTTGTTGTTTTTGACATTGGCGCCTGTTGCAAAGCTGCTGTAGCAACTGGTCATCGTGGTAGTGCACGCCAGTCATAGGATGTGTCACTATTTCCCTCCTTTGCCAGTTAGTAACTCCCAAGTGTGATAGTCGACATTTAGGGCCTTCATGTCAGTCTTGCAAGCCTCCTTGAAGTGGAGCTTTGGCCGTCCCGTTGGTCGTCTGGCCTCGGCTACGTCACCACACAGAAGGTCCTTGGGCATGCGACTATCTTCCATCCTGTGGACATGCCGGATCTACCAAAGCCGCTTCTGTTTGATTAGTGCCAACACACTTGGAAGCTTTGCCTTTGAGTGGACTCCCACATTTGTAATTTTGTCTTGCCAGTTTATACCTGAGAGGGGTGAGGCACAGGGAGCTAATCGGTGAATATCTGGTGGGTATTTTCTAATTTCCTTATTTTCTTTTTCTTTTAAGTCTATCTACTAAGTAGAAGCTAAAGTACCAGTCGTCTATAGATGGTTATCTGTTCATTCTATTAATAAGCTTTTTATTGTGTTTATTTAACTTCCAATTTTTAGTACAGTAAATAAATAATTCAAGGCATAGCAGGGCTGCTAACACCTGTCCAATGTACCTCTTGTGCTATGTGGGAGCTCCAGGATACTTTCTGTATCCTGGAGAACCATTTGTGCAGAAAATGTCGTCAATTGCAGCAGCTTGAGCTCCAGGTTTTGGAACTTGAGCGGCTGCTGATGACACTGCGGTGCATTCATGAGGATGAGAGCTACGTGGATAGCATGTTTATAGATGTGGTCACCCGCAGCTTAAGATTATGGAGGAATAGGTGACTGCTAGTCAAAAAGAATAAGGCAGGTAGTGCAGGAGACCCCTGTGTGCATCTCGCTCTCCAACAGGTATTCAGTTCTGAATACTGATGAGAGTGATGCTTCACCTGGGGAGTGCAACCAGAGCCAAGTCCATGGCGGCACAGGTGGCTCAGCTGCACAGGGGGGGGTACAGGGAAGACTGGAAGAGCCATAGTGATAGGTGAATCAATAGTCAGGGGAACAGACAGGCATTTCTGTGGCCGCAGACATGAATCCAGGATGGTATGTTGCCTTCCTGGTCCCAGGGTCAAGGATGTCACTGAGTGGCTGCAGAGGGGGAGAGTGAACAGCCAGTAGTCATGCTCCATATTGGACCCAACGATATAAGTAGAAAGAGAGATGTGGTCCTGCAGTCAGAATAGAGGGAGCTAGGTAAGAAATTAGCAAGCAGGACCTCAAAAGTAGTAATCTCCGGATCTCCCAGTGCCATGCGTGACTATAGAAATGGAAGGATAAGACAGATGAATGTGTGTCTGGAAAGATGTGCAGGAGGGAGGGCTTTAGATTCCTGGGGCATTGGAACTGACTCTGGGGGAGATGGGACCTGTACAGGCCGGACGGGTTGCACCTGAACACAGCCGGGACTGAGTTCCTTGCGGGACGTTTTGCCCGTGTTGTTGGGGAGGTTTTAAACTAGTTTGGCAGGCGGATGGGGACCTGAGGATAGACTCAGCTGGGACAAAATCGGAAATTAATATGGAAGGCAGAAAATTAATGGATGAGTCTGGAAGACAGAGGAAACAAAGGTTAGAAAATAAGAGTTTGGCAGTGCTTAAGGGTATCTATTTCAATGCAAGGAGTATGGCAAATAAAGCAGATGAGCTGAGGGCACAGATAGACACGTTGCAGTATGATATCATAGCTGTTTCAGAAACATGGCTTAAAGAGGGACAGGAACGGCAACTCAACGTTCCTGGTTACAGGGTTTTCAGACACTATAGGGAGGGGGATAAGAAAGGAGGGGGAGTGGCAATTTTGGTCAAAGAAACTATTACAGCAATGAGGAAGGATAATACTCTGGAAGGCTCATCAAATGAGTCTATATGGAATGAGCTAAGGAACAAAAAAGGGACAGTCACGTTGCTGGGGGTGTACTATAGACCCCCAAACAGTCAGAGGGAGATAGAAGAGCAGATATGTAGGCAAATCTCTTGAGAAGTGCAAGAACAATAAGGCAGTAATAGGGCATTTTAACTATCCCAATATTAACTGGGATAGTTTTAGTGTGAAAGGAATTGAGGGAGCAGAATTCTTGAGATGCATTCAGGAGAATGTTTTTGCATAGTATGTAGCAAGTCCAACAAGAGAGTGCAATTTTAGACTTAGTTTTAGGAAATGAAGATGGGCAGGTGGAAAGAGTGGCAGTGGGAGAGCATTTTGGTGGTAGTGATCATTATTCAGTCAGTTTTAATATAATTATGAAAAAGATAGAGATAGAACAGGAGTTAGAGTTCTCATTTGGGACAAGGCCAATTTTACTGAACTGAGGAGTGATTTAGTGAAAGTGGACTGGAAGCAGCTACTTGAAGGTAAATCAGTGTCAGAGCAGTGGGAGGCATTCAAAGGGGGGATTCAAGGGGTTCAGAGTAAACATGTTCCCACAAAGAAAAAGGGTGAGGCGGCCAAATCTAGAGCCCCTTGGATGCCAAGAAGCTTACAGGGTAAGATAAGGCAGAAAAGGAAAGCTTATGTCTGACATCGAGAACTCAATACTACAGAAAGCCAAGAGGAGTATAGAAAGTGGAGGAGTGAAATCAAAAAGGAAATTAGGAAAGCAAAGAGAGGGCATGAAAGAATATTGGCAAGCAAAATCAAGGTGAACCCAAAGATGTTTTATCAATACATTAAGAATAAGAGGATAACTAAGGATAAAGTAGGGCCCATAAAAGACAAAAAAGGTAACCTGTGTGTAGGGGCGGAAGATGTTAGTATTGTTCTTAATGAATACTTTGCATCTATCTTCACAAAAGAGGGGGACGATGCAGATATTGTAGTTAAGGAAGAGGGGTGTGAAGTATCAGATTTGATAAACATAGAGAGAGAGGAAGTATTAATGGAATTAGCAACCTTGAAAGTTGATAAATCACCAGGGCAGGATGAAATGTACCCCAGGCTGTTAAAAGAAGCAAGAGAGGAAATAGCGGAAGGTCTGACCATCATTTTCCAGTCCTCATTGGATACAGGTGTGGTGCCGGAGGATTGGAGAACTGTTAACATTGTACCTCTGTTTAAAAAGGGAGTGAGGGATATACCAAATAATTACAGGCCAGTCAGTCTAACCTCAGTAGTGGACAAATCATTGGAATCTATTCTGAGAGACAGGATAAACTGTCACTTAGAAAGGCACAGGTTAATCAAGGATAGTCAGCATGGATTTGTTAAGGGAAAATCTTGTCTGACCAACTTGATCAAATTTTTTGAAGAAGTAACAATGATGGTAGCTGAGGATAGTGCAGTTGATGTGGTCTACATGGATTTTAGCAAGGCTTTTGGCAAGGTCTCACATGGCAGACTGGTTAAAAAAAATAAAATCCCATGGGATCCAGGGAATTGCATCAAGGTGGATACAAAATTGGCTCAGTGGCAGGAAACAAAGGGTAATTGTTGGCGGGTGTTTTTGTGACTGGAGGGCTGTTTCCAGTGGTGTTCCGCAGGGCTCAGTACTGAGTCTCCTTTTTGTGGTATTGACAATTTGGAAATAAATGTAGGGGGCATAATCAAGAAGTTTGCAGATGACACAAAGATTGGCCATGTGGTAGATAGCGAGGAGGATGGCTGTAGGCTGCAGGAAGATATTGATGGTCTGGTCTGATGGGCAGAAAAGTGGCAAATGGAATTCAACCTGGAGAAGTGTGAGGTGATGCATTTGGGGAGGTCAAACAAGGCAAAGGAATACACAATAAATGGGAAAATACTGAGAAGTTTAGAGGAAGTGAGGGACCTTAGAGTGAATGTCCACACATCCCTGAAGGTAGCAGGACCGGTCGATAAGATGCTTAAGAACGCATATGGAATCCTTTCCTTTATTAGTCGAGGTATAGAATATAACAGCAGGGAGGTTATGCTGGAACTGTATAACTCACTGGTTAGGCCACAACTTGAGTACTGTGTGCGGTTCTGGTCACCTCATTGCAGAAAGGTGTAATTGCACTAGAGAGGGTACAGAGGAGATTTACGAGGATGTTGCCAGGACTGGAAAATGCAGCTATGAGGAAAGATTGGATAAACTGTGGTTGTTCTCTTTGGAACAGAGAAGGCTGGGGGGAATCTGATTGAAATGTACAAAATTTTGAGGGGCCTGGATAGAGTGGAGGTGAAGGGTCTATTCATCTTGGCAGAGAGGTCAGTGATGAGGGGGCATAGATTTAAAGTGATTGGTAGAAAAATTAGAGGGGAATTGAAGAAAAATGTCTTCATGCAGAGGGTGGTGGGGGGTCTGGAACTCACTGCCTGAAAGGGTAGTTGAGACAGAAACCCCCAAGTCATTCAAAAGAAGTCTGGATATGCGTCTCAAGTGCCATAATCTGCAAGGCTACGGACCAACTGCTGGAAGGTGTGATTAGAATAGGTGGATTGTTTTTCGGCTGGCACAGACACGATGACCAAATGGCCTCTTCCTGTGTTTAAACTTTCATGATTCTGTGATATCCATAATGTGCCACAGACAGCGAAGATGGAAATTATTAAACTTCCTGGTACCTGTAAGTCACCCATGTTTCACAGCCATATAGCAAGGTGCTGAGAACACAGGCCTTATAAACCATCAGCTTGGCCCTATGGGTCAGCTTGGTATTATCCCATGCACGTTTCACAAGTCGGTCAAATGTCTATTGAGCTCTGCATCAATGGACAGATTGTCTGTCACAGTGGACCCAAAGTAGCAGAATTTGCTAACCACTTCCAGTGGGGTGCTTTAGTGTGGTTGAGGCAGAGATGCAACACCTTGTTCCATGACCATGGTTTTCTTTAAAGGCACTATATAAATGCAAGTTGTTGATGTTGGCAGACTAGGTGTATAACCTCCTGATTTGTATCTTGTTCCTTTTATGAAAATTGGAACAGACTATGACAGACCTGACATGTTAACTTGTTTTTCTCCACAGATGCTGCCAGACCTGCTGAGTATTTCCAGGTTGTATCATGTCTGGTTCAGATGCCCAGTGATTGTAGACTTCAGTCCTCGGATTGAGTTTGTCACTCAGAGCCCTGTCATTGGGAAGGATTGGATTGTAAACTCATTTGCACTAGCTTCTTCATAGTTGTTGCTTCAGGAGTCTCACATGTAGATAAAGCATATATCTGGATACATCCAGAAAAAAACTAGACCTGGTACTCGGGCTATCAGCCTATTTCCTGATGCCATTACTTTTTTACACAACTTGCATCAGTTGGGCACTTTGAGAGATTGTCTTTACCAAATTTGCAATGCAGTCAAGAGACATTATCATTGGATGATTGGGTTAGAAAGATGGTGTCAATTTCTTGGGATATATCCAAAAGTTCATTGAGTCTTTTGAAATGGGTAAGAGAATGCATCCTTGACAGTACATTCTGGATTGGAATTTAAAAAAAAATATTCATTCAGGGATGTGGGCGTCGCTGGCTAGGCCAGCATTTATTGCCCATCCCTAATTGCCCTTGAGAAGGTGGTAGTGAGCTGCCTTCTTGAACTGCTGCAGTCCATTTGGGGTAGGTACACCAACAGTGCTGTTAGGAAGGGAGTTCCAGGATTTTGACCCAGCAATTAAGATTTTCACTCATATTCCACACAGGAAGGAATTCTTTAGCCCTGGAGAAATAAAGGATTTTATCCTATCCCTTTTCTCTCCTTTCCCGGAACAAAAATAGAAGAAGGATACTAATCTGGGACCCATTGCACCAGATTTGGAGGGGCTGCACTCAATGTTGTAAGACACTAGTTTGTCAGTCATTGGAAACTTGCAACATTTTCCTGTGCTTTGATTATTTTTCATTTTTATTTTATTTTTATTTGCCTAAAAAACAAGAATGAGAAACAATATATCACAGAAAAATCATTTTTTTTTAGCAGTTAACAAATATGCAAGTTCTAAAAGACATCAGTTCTTTCTGATTATGATTTCAAGGGAATTCACTGTCTTCTAATATTCTGTGTGAAGCACTGATTTCATTTTGTTAGTACTGTTAAGTTTGCTGATTATAGTTGTAACTTTCCAGTTTACCTCTTTGCTCTCATGATATTTACTTCCATCTCTTGGCTTTGTTTTTCAGAACCGTAACCCATCTGTGGCTGTGTACTACACAAACCGTGCTCTGTGTTATGTGAAGATGCAGCAGTTTGATAAGGCGGTGGCAGACTGTAAACACGCCCTGGAGTTAGACAGCCAGTCTGTTAAAGCCCACTTCTTCCTGGGACAGTGCCAACTGGAAATGGAGAATTATGATGAAGCTATTGGCAATCTGCAGCGAGGTCAGGGGTCCTGCTTTTGGTCTTCATAACCAATCAGTGCACAGGTGTTTACTGAACTGCATCAATAGGAATGACAAGGGATCTAATCTTTGTAGGCCTATGGTTAAGAGGTGCTAGCAGTTGGGAAGTGAGCATGTGAATGATTATGCGTGCAGATGAATCTGTGTCCTTAATTATTGACCTAGCAACAATTTCAGAGCTTTAAAATTTTCAAAGAAACTTTCTAGTCATTTAAGTGCTGCTTAGGAATGACCTTAGAAAACAGTTAACATTTATTTCCTGATATTCGGCTCTCCAGAAGTGTAAGGACGTATCCGTGCCTCTTTAAAGTTGCATTTTTAATTCATTAAACCACTACTGTCCAACTCAAGATGTCTATATAGGTATATTGGCTATTTTTGGTAAATATTCCCACTGTGACCTTAATCAAAGTGAGATCATCAAAACACAATTCTGCTTAGGATATGTGTAGTCAGTTAGCTGTGCTCAACAAGGGTAAGGATACCAGCGTTACGGAGTGAAACGCTTTATCACACCAATGTCCAACATTTCCAGGATCTGATGTTGTACAGGCCAGACGCAGTGTAGGACTCCTTGTGCTCTGTCTCAGCAATGTACTCATCCTCAGAAGAACGATGCTAATCTGCCAGTGTGACAATTTCTATACCAACCATCACTGGGTGTCTCTGAATGACACTACCAAATGTGTGTGATTTTGTGTTGTGGTTAAGTGCTTAAGTGGAAATGATCAATGATTTTAAAGGAAATTGGATGGGCATTTGAGGGAAATGGACTTGCAGACCAATGGGATAGAGCAAGGGAATGGGAATGACTGGATTACTCTACAGAGAGCCGGCATGGACTCGATGGACTGAATGGCCTCCTTTGTGCCATAATGACTCTATGACTTTGTATGTGAATGTAGCCTTAAATTTGGTGACCAGGCCAATTAGTACAAGTGGTCTAAAGGTTAAATTTATTGGCTTTGTAAATCTTTTATCACTGACAGTTGAGTGCCCTGTACAAGCTGCCAAAATCCCATTAATGCCAAGACCCTGGCACTGTAATCTAGTCTTGGCAAATAGAGCCACATCATTGTTGGGCTGGTGAAGAGCTCCACTAAATATTTTTTTTAAAAGTACTAAAGTGTGCATTGGTTGCGTGTATAAGTGTGCCCTGACTTTTATTTAGAATTCCGCGGTCATATGGGAACGTGAGTGGTGAATAGAAAAGCGGAGAAGCTTGGTTACCATTCTACAAGGATTCAATTTAAGAGAATATTGTCAGAATAAAAAACTTTTCTGAATTGATGCTGTTGTAAATTCTGTTCCAGAGATTTTAATGGGGATATTGAGTGTACTATGATCTTTAACAGGCTGCTGTTATTGATGAAAATTAGAGAGATAATGGTCAGGATTTTACAGTTCCAAAGCGGACGGCATTGGCTGGGGTGGCAGAGGGGTGTTAAATCGAGTGGGGTGGGGTCGGGATGGATTTCCTTCATCACCACGGCGGGTCCACGTTTTTCCAGCAGCGGACGGCAAGTCGAGTGAGAACGGCGTGTGCTTTTTCAAAACCAGCAATTGAGAATTTAAGATTGTTGAAGACCCAATTGAACAGCATTTTATGTGCCTGTTCGAATTTTACGAAGAGTGCATGGGAGCCACGGGGCGTTGGAGCCCTAAGGTGTTTAAGGCTAGCATCTGAGGTCATTGCTGCATTCGACAGCCGTGGTATCAAGGCGGTTGCTTTCGCAGGAAGGCTGGTGCAGTGCGACTAGAGCGTTTAGTGTGGAGGATGGGGAGTTGAGGAGCAAGGGATCTTGGGTCATACCTCCATCGTGCCATCAAGCTCCTGGCACAGGGGTCAGTCGAGAGGGGCCTTAGAGGATGCTGGAATGAGCAATGTTGAGGAAGCGACTGGCAAAGTGGCCCTTCAGACTGGCGGTGCCCAAGTCCTATCGGCATTGTCCACTCTGGGCAGGTCGTCCAGCGAGAAGGAGAACCTGAGAGGGAGGGAGATGTGGGCACACGGTTCTGGCCGCCTGCGAGGGCAATCTCTGGATGGGCAGAAGGCCACATCAGTGATCTCTTCGACCTCTCCCAGTGGTAGGTCTCTACTGCCAGCTTTCTGTTTTCTGAGGCTGCTGTAAAGGTGGTTACAGGCTGTTATTTTTTTATTCTTTCTTGGGATGTGGATGTGTGCTGGCAAGGCCAGCATTTGTTGCCCAACCCTAATTGCCCTGACAACTGAGTGGCTTGCTAGGCCATTTCAGAGGGAGTTAAGAGTCAAGCACATTGCTGTGGGTCTGGAGTCACATGTAAGCCAGACTGGGTAAGGACAGCCGATTTTCTTCCCCAAAGGACATTAGTGAAGCAGATGGGTTTTTATGACAATCGATAGTTTCATGGCACCATTACTGAGACAACCTTATAATTCCAGATTTTTATTAATTAATTGAATTTATTAGTAATTCATTACTTATTAATTGAGTTTAAATTCCACCAGCTGTCGTGGTGGGATTTGAACGCGTATCCCCGGGGCATTAACCTGGGCCTCTGGATTACTAGTTCAGTAACATTACCACTACAACACCATTCATTCCCCCTGTAAGCATAAGACTGCATCAGCTGATGACATAGTCGCCTCAGTCCCTGCCTCTTGCTGGTGAATGGTTGGCTACCTCACCTACTGGCCATTAGTTGGCCACCCAGTGCAAGATCGCTTTGAGAATGGAGATCGGAGTGGGAGCGCCAGTACCACCCGCTTCTGGTCCCGCCTTCCCCTCACCGCTGGATTATATAAAATCCTGGCCAATGGGTTGAGATACTGTTAAGCCCCAAGGAGTAATTATGATTACTAATTGTTCTGAACAGAACAAATGTTATACTCATTCAAGTTAGGGATGCTACTGGGAAGTTGGGTGGTGGTGGTGGGGGTAGGGGTGTGTGGAACACCCATTTTCATCTGTGTGGACTCTCAGGTACATCATTGGTTCCATGCAAGGGAAACCTTCTCTCCACTAATGAACAATGTTAACCCCAAATATATCATTTTGTGACAATTCCGCATCTGATCTTGGGAAAGTTGGATTCCATTCCTTGGTTCAGATTTTGTTAAAAATATGAAAAATGTAATATATGTTAAGTAATGCCTGCCCTTATTTGAGCTCTGCTTATTCTTGGGAAGCTCGGGTAATTTGTTGCTTTCTGTTTTTATAGCTTGTATACAAACTCCCTTTTTCCAGCTTATAATTTAGCAAAAGAACAAAGGCTGAACTTTGGGGATGATATTCCAAGTGCTCTGAGGATAGCGAAGAAAAAGCGATGGAACAGCATTGAAGACAAAAGAATTCAGCAGGAAAATGACCTCCACAACTACCTCACCAAACTAATCCTCTCAGAAAAGGAAAGGTATTGAGTGCTTCATTTTAAGTGCCTCCATTTATAGGCCAGAGAATATCTAAATGGGCTTAATTTCTAAATATTTTGAAAAAGCATGCTAAATTTTATCCTCATTAAAGTTACGGATATTACTGGGAAGGCAGGGTGCAATAGAACACTTTTACCACCTGTTGTCAGCAGTGTGCACTCTCAGGACAAGTTACATCATTGGTTCCATGCATGGGAAAGTTAACCCCAAATATATGCAATTCCACTTCCTATCCCAGTATTCCTTTTGGCTTCTCCATGTGCGCCTGCCATCCTTGTTGCCTCGAAAATGGATCATATGAAAGCGAGATGTCTAAACTGCATTAAATAAGGGATAGAAAAATTATTACTCATGTTTTTTTTTGAAAAGCACATTCCACATATTATTAGTGGTGGAATTACATGAACAATCCGCTGCCAAAGGCATGCCGCTACAATAGTATTAACCTACACTTAGTGGTAGCATCATTTCAATCCCAAACTACATAAAATTGATTAGGTTTGTAATTTGATTTGCATGTTTAGAGTATGCATCATCTTTCAATCATACCATTACTGTCAGGCCACAACTGTATTGAGGTTCAACTTCACACGTGCAGATTTTAGTTTTTTCCCTTCGGATTTCAGTTTGGTTTCCCACTGCTGTTTTGGCATTAATTTCACACATTGTGTTGAAGCCTCAAGTACAATGAATTGCTGCCAGGAATGCACTTGAACTAGTAGATCATATCATTGTACTTTGTTTAAGTAACTCGACAATAACAACAACATGCATCTATATAGCACCTTTAAATATAGAGAAAACATCCCAAGGCACTTCAGCCACATAATCAGACAAAAATGGACACAGCCAAAAAGGAGATATTACAATGGGTGACCAAAGATTTAGTCAAAGAAGTAAGGAAGGTCTTGCGGGAGGAGGGGGGTGGGGGGAGGTTTGGAAGGGTTTGGATAAAGAATTCCAAAGCGTTGAACCTAGGTGGCTGAAGGCATGGTTGCCAATGGTGGTGGAAATGTAGGGGGAATGCACAAGGCAATCTATTTTGTTGGATGATGGGAGGGCTGTTGTGGTGCTGGAGGAGATAACTGAGTTGGGAAGGATGAAGTCCTGGAGGGGTTTAAACTAGTCTGCTTGCCTGTGCCACAAACTGTGCCAGGTTAAGAGCAGGGGGGGTTCACAATTGCTAATGGATATATTGACACCTCCTCTGATCTCTTTTTAAAGAAAGTGTTTTTTAAAAGAAGTTTTCTTTTAGAAAATTGCCACAGTTAAATCTTTGCAGGTGCAGGCCATGATCCTAGCCTGGACACTCTGATGGGTGCCATTTTTGGCCGATGGGCCTGGCATACTGCTGCCAATGTGCCAGCTAATGGGCAGCTTGCATTGTGTGAAATCCTTGCTTTAGCTGTCCTTGGTCTCACCCAACATTGCATAGCTTGTCTTGTAAGTAGTGGGCAGAGGATTTGCTGCCTTTACCAACTCATTTGGAATCCCTAGTGCAAATCCAGGAACAAGTGCGTCTGAGTCCCTCTGATGCAGTCCTGGTGGCATTATGGTAGGAATATGCAAGAAGGACCCTGGATCTTTGGCCCCTCTGACTCTGGAACCTACCAGAATTAGACAGTTTTACTGCTGTGGTGACAGTAAATAAACTCTTGCGATAGGTTACTATGACAGGTTCTAGTGCATGGGGATTTGCTGGTAGTTACAGTATTAGTTTTTTTCCATTCAATAGAGAAGTGGAACAATGCAAACGAAAACACCATGAAGAAAACATGGATGAGTCTCGAACCCGAAAGGAAATTGCAAAGATAGAAGCCAGACATGTAAGTCCTGTTTTCTTGTTAATGTTTACTGTTTGAGTACTAAAACGGAATAATCTAGAAGTACACAGGTCTTCATGAATCCAATGAAGGAATGTTGTGGTTCATAGATAAAATTATTTGAGTGGTTTTGCACTAAACGCTGGACTACTTTTATTCTGTTCAGATTATTTTCCTTTTCAGAATCCACTCCTTGTTTCATAGCTGGGGAAATTATTTTCTCTTTGATTTATTTTAATAAAAAGATTGGACATGTGTGTTCAGTTTTTCCAACACATTTTTCTTGTGTTAACGGCTTCATCGTAGATTTATTAACCAGACGCTGTTTTCCATGAACAGAGTACACCAGGTATTAACCCTAATCACAGCAAATTGCTTCTTGGAAACTATGTATGATGTCCACTATAATTCAGGCATCAGTAAATAGTGTATTTAAGTAACTTTATACAGGCTAAATAATTGTTTATTTACAAATAAAATTATTGACCGAATCAAATTCATAGGCACGATATTTTATGAGAGGACTGAAATCCGTCCATGAAGTGTTGCATCCTTTCAGAATATTGCTGTTAGTTGTTTCTTTTAAGTTGTTTGACTGGAGCAGCTTTTGTTGATGAACGAGATGCGCTTTCACCCATTCTTTGATGAATTGAATACTGTCTTGAACTGTATCTTTTGGGATAAGGTGTTAACACATGAGCTTCCAGTATTGATGGGTGTGCTCTTGGTAGAACTGGAACATTTACCCATTGGTTCCTCTTTATGTAAAAATATTTCTTTGACACAGTGATTCCTGACAACGCAGAGCATGTGCAGAGCAATCTCGGAAATCATCAGTGCATGCGAACATTTACCAGCTTGCCAGTATGAATGTGCGCACGCACAGCACTGACATCACCACGAAATGACATTCTCACCCCTCAGTAGCTGCGATCGCTGGCTTCATTCCCCGAACAGTAACCTGCTCCCTCCTGCCATCCTTGCTTCAATCGCCGCTTTCAGTTTCCTGCTCCACCATCCCTTGTCAACTAATTTGTGGTTATTAACCTTTTCTGGTTCGTGACATTTTAAATCCTTGCTATTTTATTTTATTTATTTAGAGATACAGCACTGAAACAGGCCCTTCGGTCCACCGAGTCTGTGCCGACCAACAACCACCCATTTATACTAACCCTACAGTAATCCCATATTCCCTACTACCTACCTACACTAGGGGCAATTTACAATGGCCAATTTCCCTATAAACCTGCAAGTCTTTGGCTGTGGGAGGAAACCGGAGCACCCGGCGAAAACCCATGCGGTCACAGGGAGAACTTGCAAACTCCGCACGGGCAGTACCCAGAATCGAACCCGGGTCGCTGGAGCTGTGAGGCTGCGGTGCTAACCACTGCACCACTAAACTAATAGAAAACCATAGGCTACTTTTGTTACAATATATACTGGATCAATGCATACAACTTCATCCATGGGGTTAAAGAGAGGAAGAATTGCATTTATAGAGCCCCTTTCACGGACTCCGAATGTCCCAAAGCTCTTTACTGCCACTTAAGTACTTTTGAAATGTAGCCAGTGTCGTAATGTTGAAATGGAGTAGCCAGTGCATTTGAATCTTTATTTCTTCACTAGTATCTAAACTATAATTCAGTCCTTAAAAGGTTAATCTTATTGAATGCTGTATTACAGTAACACTGCATTTAGTATTGGAAGATATTATGTTTTTGGGTTTGTTTACCATTTTTTACTCCAGAGATTTGTGGCTTTCATGTTTCAGTTTATGCTCCTAGCTGTCTACTTCTGATACAATGTTTTCACTTGCTCGGATACATTGTAGCATATCTGGGATGACAAATAGAAAACCAATTTTTTTAAATGTTTAAGACACTGGTTTTATCACATCCCTCCCTGGGAACCTCCCTATCCTTGAAAGGCAGCAGAATAACACTACAGCTGGATTTTGTGTTGGACTTTATCTGGCAAACAAATGTATTAAGTGATACGATGATACAACAAGTGAACAGTGGCAGTAACGTATGTGCTTGTAGTGGTCAAACTTTGCTAATTTGTAGAGTGGAAAACAGTTTGCAACTCTTGCTAAAGCAATGCTAGAATTGCTTTTATTAGATAGTGTTTCTTATAAACTTTTTCCCTTGCTAACGACAGAAAATATCTGACTTAGCTAATTCTCTTCAGAGGTTCTCTCTTCAAAGACTCCAGATCATTGTCAGTGATATAAAGGCAGCCGGAAAATATCGCTGAACCAGTAGCTGGAGCTTCTTAAATTTTAAATACTATCTGCTTGTCTTAATGTCCCTTAATTCAAGTTATTCACATTTTTTAGTGCAAAAAACTCACTTCCAGTTATCAGGTGTAGCCTGGCTGTAAGATGCTGTCAAACATATGACATATTACACAGATTATATTTGCTTTAATCTTTGACTCCTCCCTCAAGCAAACTGTGACCAACTGAACAGTTCTCGCTTGTTTGTGAGAGAATTAAAGAAGCCAAAACCAAATTAAATATTGAACAAAAGTGCTCAATTTTTTTGTTGAAAACGTCATTGGCTTCAATACCACTGGCTTTCAAACCTGATCTTCACCTGCTATCTCTTAAAAACTGTTCAGTTAAATGTCCAGATACTTTTTGGTGTCAGCAGATAAGAGGAAGTATGTCCTCTGCCTCCCTGCAGTTATTTTCCCCACATAGTTGGATTGTGTTCCACTTTACTATTGTTTGCTTGACCGCTGTGCAGGGATGAAATTAAAGAAAAACAAACCTTAAGGTTTGCTACACATGCAGATGACTATATTATTTATAAATGTGCACTGATCTCTTTTGCTGTGTGTAAAATGCTTTTGAATTGGTGAATCACCGAAATACATTTTTTGTTTTGCCTTTTCACAGCAAATCTATCCCGCAGATGTGCCTTATATTGGTTATGAATTGCTGTGCTTATGTTCATGCTTAACAATTGATTTTACTTCTATTTCACAGGACAAGTACATGAATGATATGGATGATTTATTTTCCCAGGTGGATGAAAAGAGAAAGGTGGGTTGCTGAATGGGGAAATTGGAGATTGATGCATCCAACCATTATGTATCCATGACAAACTGATGCTAGTATTTGTTGGCATCAAACATTTATTATTCATACTACCCAATTTCCCAAATGCATGCACACTGTACAAAATAGTGTCTAGGAGCTGGTCAGATCAGCAAGCGACGTAAAGAGAAGTGCTGCACCACCAACCAGGTAGATGAAAAGAGAGTTGGTCTTTTTTTTCCCCCAATACATGTTTCTGTCCTAGGAGACTACATGGCAGTGGGAGGGAGTAGTTGATGGTGCTTGTTGGCTGCACCATGTCAGGTTGGGACAGGCTTTGATGGACCCTGACTGTTTTTTCGTGACCTTTTTCATATGCTTGTATACATTTAAAAGCATGCTTTTAGGTTTTTCTTTGTTTCCCCTTCTAACCCCAGAAGGCAGAGAAAGGAAACAACGGAGGCCGTGAACAGATGTAGCAATAGGGCAGTGAAGGGGGGAAAAATATAAGTTGGGGAATCAGGGTGACAAAGGAAAATAAACAGGAAGTGAAAGTACTTAATGTAGTAATTAATGTGTTGGTGATGTTGCCCTGGCTATTTAAATGAGCAGCCACGCTTGATATCGTGGTGACTCTTTGGCGTGTGGCCCTATTTTGCCGCCGCTTTCAGTGGCGGGCTTATAAAATTCAGGCCAATGTGTCAAATTTGGCATGTATTGTTTGTGCCTTGTTTTTTGATCTGAGTGGATCAAGCTTTCCTTCAGGTATTAAACTGTGTCTGCGTGATCTTCCATTTTCTGTGCTGTTCTATCTAACAGTAGGGGCATGAAAATTCAACTAAATAAAATTCAATATGACTGCCACTGGTAGTCTGTGTCTACAATAGATTAAAATCATCTGATCTTAATTGTGGTTCCACCAGCCAAATTTGAACCCTTTCTAAATTTGGCATAATTTGACCAGATTTGAGATGCCTAATATGGATTTGTCTATTTTCTTGCAGTCTTGCTATTTCTAAACCATTTTGTTATTTGCTAAATTTTACCTGTAAATTTCTGTCAGCCTCTCTATTTAATTGTGCACAATTCAAGATGGCTGTCTAGGGACTGTTATGGCTGACTCCACGAATAGGATGTCACCATATTAAATCATAGTTGTTTTGATGAAAACAAGACTCCCAACCACATGATTTTTTTTCAATTCCCTCTTTGCCAAGGTGATAGGTCTTTGACAATGGTGTTTTTTTTAAACTCTCCAGTCCAGAATTTTCTGTCGGGAAGAATCTTGTCTATGCGTGGCACCTCGCTGTAACAAACTCAAATTGACAGCCTCATATTGTTGGGAAGTTTTTTTTTTAAATCTGTTTTTGGAGAGAAATAGGCAGAATTATGTATAATTAGATTTGTTATATAGTGGTGATTTAATCAAAGGATTCTGTTCATTTATATAGTGAATAATGGAAATTTAATGAATATCTGCACTGAAGAATTAATTATGAGTCATTGTTTATTGAGTGATTAAGGTTGTCACTGGGAAATAATATATAATTACATAATCGATATGTAATTCGAGAAATTCCTCTCATTGCTATACTGTATCTAATTAATTCACTGTTCTGTATAGAAGCGGGATATTCCTGACTACCTTTGTGGAAAGATCAGCTTTGAGTTGATGAGGGAGCCCTGCATCACACCCAGTGGAATCACATATGACAGGAAAGATATAGAGGAACACCTTCAGGTAGGAAAAGGAAAAATTGATGAACTATTACATTTGTCAAGAATTGTGGCTCTCTACTGTACGTCAAAGCAAATGCATTTAATCTTTTTTTTTTTGGTCACCTTATTTAAAGAGATATACTTGCATTGGAAGCAGTTCAGAGAAGGTTCACTCGGCTGATACGTGGGATGAGGGTTTAGTCTTATGAGGAAAGGTTGAACAGTTTGGGCCTATACTCATTGGAGTTTCGAAGATTGAGAAGTGATCTTATTGAAACTTATAAGATTCTGAGGGGGCTTGATAGAGTAGATGTTGAGAGAGGATATTTCCTCTCATGGGGGAATCTAGAACTAGAGGGCACAGTTTCAAACTAAGGGATCTCCCATTTAAGATGGAGATGAGGAGGAATTTCTTCTCTCAGAGGGTCGTTTGTGTTTGGAATTCGTTTCCCCAACCAGCAGTGGAAGCTGGATCATTGAACACATTCAAGGCTGAGTTAGACAGATTTTTGATTGACAAGAGAGTCAATCAAGGGTTATGGGGGTGCAGGCAGCAAAGTGGAGTTAAGGCCACAATCAGATCAGCCATGATCTTATTGAATGGTGTAGCAGTCTCGAGGGGCCGAATGGCCTACTCCTGCTCCTATTTCTTATGTTATGCTCTTATGTTTTTCAGCGGGTGGGCCATTTTGATCCTGTAACTCGAAGCCCTTTGACCCAAGAACAGCTGATTCCAAATCTGGCCATGAAGGAGGTAATTGATGCATTTATATCAGAAAATGGCTGGGTGGAAGAATACTGAACTGGATTTAACACCATCAGGACTTGCACATTTGCACTGCAGCGGCAACTCGATGACTTGTACTAACCAGATGAGTGAGAATGAGCAAGCCACAGAGCCTGAGCGAGGGACAGAAAGGGGATATGCAGGGGACGCCTGTGGCTCTATGCCTGAGAGGACACATCATTTTGTTTGTGTTTAAATTTCTTTACATGCGTGTATATAAATTTCATTTGCCACAGAAAATCTGAACCTAGAACAATTATTAAAGTGTTACTGGCTCTTTAATAATGCTTGGTGCAGTGGGGGTAGTCTCTTACACTCAATTTTGGTTTGCTTGTCTATTTTAGTCTTTAAGGATGAGAGATAAATGAATTGAATTCTGTTCTGTAGGCCATTGAGATGTGTTTTTTGATTGTGAAATATTGGTATCTGATCTCTTTGAAAATGAAAGTCCCTGATATCAAGTGCTCTTGAGCAGCCTGTATGACTGAATATGTAATTTGTGTCCTGCATTTATATTTCTGAGGGCTGAATTTAAACTTTATGCACAGTTCATATTTCATTCCTTGCCCCCTCTCCCCATTAGATATGCTTGCTGCCATAATGCTTTGCCTTTCAGCTGGTAGGCTGGTTCAGCAGGAATCCAGACTGCAGAGTTTTCCATTGTCACTGCCAGTACTACTCTCATCAGCTGGTGTATCTCAAGAGGATAGTGTAGGATTGGACAGTGGAATTTATGGCTGGTTTTGGGTTTGCTTCAGAGAGGTGGTGTATGCCTATAGGTAGGGAGTGTGAGATCGATGTGGGGTAGTACTTTTCTGGAGCTGCTCTTCATGGCCACATCCTAAAATGTTGATAGGTACCTGCGGAGTTAGATGAGTGGCTTGTTTTCTTCTTTCCTGAAATTTCTATGGATCCTTAACTAATCAATGTATGCCTGCACGACATGCCAGTAATAGATCAGAAGCCCCAAGGACAAGAGCTAGTAGTCTGTGAATTGAGGGCAGTGCTTGTGTTTTGAGTTTCAAGGAGTTGTGACCTCACTAGAAATTGGAGACTTTTTCTTGCAAGTATCCATGGATCATTTTAGATTAGCAACTAAAGCAACACTCAACCTGTGCCTACAGTAACACGGCTATTCAGGGTAGCTTGTCCACTAGAAAGGGCAAACTAATCATTTGCAGCAAATGGAATAAAATGCCCACACAGTAACTGAACGCTAAAGCAGAAAAACTTGCAAAAGGTATGCAACCTATTCTATGGATCTTTGGAGTTTGCTCATCCCTCTTTTAAATAGGAAGATAACTTGGTGAAAACTGCAAATCTTAATTATTTTCCCTGTCCAGTTTTTGTTCCATCTTAAAAGGTTTCTCAAAAAAGTGTGCTATTAGCCCAGGATATCCCTTTCTTGGGTCTCTTTATATCAGTATTTCAGTTAGCAATCAGATGATTCCCATCAATTTAATTTCCTTTTGATACTTTTCAGAAAATCAGAATATATCTGGCACATCTGAATGCAAGTATTGAAATATTCACACTTCTAAAGTGTTAAGTCCCTTTTAAAGAGGGTATTATGTTAAAATTAGGAATAGTTGGAATTTTGATTAGAATGTAAATTATTCAGCTCTGTAACTGCCAATATTGAGATGTCTCCTAACCCCGCCCTCCTCCTTCTGCCCAACTGCTTATCTGTGGTCTTGTAAGTGGAGATGGTGGTAACATACCACAGCAAAGTATGGGTTTCAGCACTGGTGGCATCCAGCTGCATTAAAGGAATGATGGGATGGAGACAGTTATTCTACAAGCATCCACCCTGGGGGTGTAATAGCTTTGGTTTGCTTCTGCTTCCACTGGAATTTTGATCCCTGATTAATCCATGGCCAATGTGTGTCTGTGGTATCCTTGAATATGATCAGGAACTCAAGTCCAAGAAATAAGTCTTGTTTTGTGCACCTGCTTTGGGTTGAATGGGATATTCTAACTTCATAATACAGTTGCTCCGTTAGCTTCATGTGGTATTATTTGGTTTTAGTTGATCATTGTATACAACAAATGTACACTTTCTGTTTCAATCCATATAGTGTGGGTAAAAATGACTGGAGACTTGCAACTCTTATGATTTTTGTTCAGTTTTACCTTGAAGATTAAATGTTTTATCTATTGATTTCCAAGCAGCTGAAAGGACTCCTTTGTGTTTTGCGTATGCTTTACTAAATAGACAAAAGAATTAAACAGTTGTTAAAAAAAAAAAAATCACAGTTCACATTGCACTAGCTAATTCATACTCTATGTAGGATCGTTTGGATGCAATCTAAAGTATAACTCAAATTACTCTTGTTTACCTTAAACTGTACAGAGAATACTCCACTGCACCAGTGTCAGTTCAAAAAGTGTCATTTCTGTGTGATCCTTCTGCAGCCAAAGAATGTGACTGGTCTGACTTGTTCATTTATTCATTCAGCATTGCTGTATACAAGAGAAAGGCATGTTTTGCAAACCAGAACAGGCTGTCTCACTTTATTTTATAAATAAATCTCCAAACTCATCCCTCTTACCCACCTCCCTCCACCCTAATTCATCAACATCAAGGAGGACAACCTAACTTGAGTTTTCTGAATGCTGTCCTGACTACTGATCACTTTCTGAGGTTAGCATTCCTCAGACAACTTCTGGAACGCACTGCCTGAAGAGGTGGTAGAGGCAGGAACCCTCACAACATTTAAGAAGCATTTAGATGAGCACTTGAAATGTCATAGCATACAAGGCTACGGGTCAAGTGCTGGAAAATTGGATTAGAATAGTTCGGTGCTTGATGGCCAGCACAGACACGAAGGGCCTGTATAACTCTATGAACTTGGCCAGAACTAGGTGACATTGCTGGCTTAAGAATCTAGAGTGAATCCCAGCCAAGTATGGACCAAACTGAGTGCATTGCTCTACTGTTGCAGCTATTCAAACATGCCCAAATATGTTTCACGAGTTGTATCCTAGACTTCTAAGCTTTCTGAATGAGACATTTTAAGTCACCTTTTGCTGTGGATTTGAGACCTCTATCTAATTAGCTGTCTGAGAGGGAAAACTATTCTCTCATTCTGGATTGGATTTAATACCATGTCTAAGACTTGAAGAGTAAATATTTAACAGTGTGTTGATTAGTCATAATTGTTAGAAAGCTTTACATTTGGTAATGAATTCCAGAAATTGTCGATTGACTGTTGTTCAGTATCTCACTAGGAATAAAACCATATAATCTAATAAAGTAACAGGGGTTTCTTCTATATGTCCATGAGAGGTATTAATATTGTGACTTTTTTTCTTGTGTGTGAAAAATGTATTTGGAAGTACTTGAAGTTACTCCCTCATGCTGTGCTTTAATCTCTTCCATCCCTCCCATGATCCCAGTTGGAGGCAGGCAGATAACCTCCCTGACTTCTGCTAAAGCTAACCCATTCACTAAGGCCTGCAAGAGTGATCTGGAGGGGAGATGTTCTTCAGTTTTCTTCCTAGCCAAGACTGGCAACTCCCAACTTCAATCATGAAGCAATCTAGGAGCTACATTGGATTTAAATTCGGTTCTTTGACTGTTGTCATTGGGTTTGTTGGGACACAGTTTTGGGCGGGGAAGATAGTGTGTATATAATCTGATACATAAGTTAGCACAATTGCATGGGACAGGCTGAATGATCTTTTCCTGTTCATCAATGTTTTTATGAAAGAACTCTGTCCTTCTATGATTGACCAAGCTGCTGAAATTCCAACATAGTCTATAGGCTGAGGTGTATTGCCCAAATGTTGCTGCAGACCTGTTTTGGCAGATGTTTTGAGTGCTATCATGCAGGTAAATGTTGATCTGTATGAATTGGAAATAGAGTCACAACTTTACTCATCCATATTAGAAGTAGGGTGCTAGAAAACCTTGCAGAAGTGTTATTTGTGGGGTACTTCACCACTGAGAAACAATTGTACAGAAAGGACTAAAATCCATCTTCCCACTCACCACTTTAAGATACCATAGATTTGGAATTCTTAGCTTCCTCTGAGTCTCTCAGCCCTACTTGCTACAAATGAAGAGGCTTCTATGTTTACATTCAATTTACATAATAATTTACTACAATCCTTAACTTTTCCTGCAATCTTTCTCGAGAGTGACTGTTGATCATGTAAATGTCTAAGAACCAGCTTCATGCTCCATCACAATTATAGCTGGTTCACTATTGTGCCCATCCTAGTGTCACTGAAATGCAGAAGCAGCAGTTAGTGTCATGGAACTTTTTCACATTTAATTACTGAAGAGCCCAGCTCTGCAAAAATTTTTTCCTGCCATCCTGCTAACCAAATATTAGTACTGAATGTTATTGTCTTAGACCAACAAGTAAGGGAAACATTTTGAACAGTTGACAGTTTTCAGACATATGTTCTTTGACTGGTCCATACTTACCTCAGTTAATCTGTAAATCATCTTTACTTTTGTGTTGGAAGGGGAAGCTATGTTGTAATAGTACATGTGAAGGCTGTAAAAGTAGTATGTGGTGCAGAAAATTCATTAACTTTTTGTCGAGGTTGCTCACTTGTAAAATAAATGAGTAGATCCTACGAAATAAATTATTGCAATGACAATGGTGTGATGATTACACTTTATCCCAAAGGCCTCAGCTTTCAAGTTAATCTATCTTCATGTAAAATAACTATAGCATATCAGGTAGACATCCGACACTTGACATTGTTATAAAAAGCCAAACTATGCATCGAAACATCTTGTATGTGTACACATCACTGCTGTTTGGTCCAGGCTGCAGGACTTGCAGTTACCATACATCATTGTGGGTTTGTAAACAATTAGGATCACAAAACAGTTACACAAAATTTGTACAAAATATACAAGTTTTTTTTTTAAGCATGTGTGTAAAGTGGGATCACAAATACAGTGAGAGATATAAACCCCCCCCCCCCACCAGAACTGAAGCACTGTAACCTGCTAGGCTACAGACCAGGTGCCAGAAGATGGGATTAGAATGGACAGCTAGTTTTTTTTTCAGCCGGCGCAGACACAATGGGCTGAATGGCCTCTTTCTGTGCTGTAACCTTTCTATAATTCACCATTTCACAGTTGTTGAGCACTGTTAATTTTGATCCTTGCTGGAACAAGGTATTAACTTGTAAACAGAATATGCAGTCATTTTTTTCCCCACTCCTATACAGGAGTCAATGTCAAAGCAGGTTTGGGTCAGAACAGGTGCTAGTGATGTAATCTTAGCTCTAAGCTGTACTCCCTTCAGTTGCACTTAGAATTGGTAAATGACTCCTTGATGTAGATATGATTTTTCTAGCAATTACTGTAATGACTGATTTGATGAATTATAGATACCCAGGCACTTGTCAGGCAGATAAATATTGTGTATGTTACAACTGTTTACGCCAGCCAACTTTTTTTGATTTGGTGGGTCATGTAGTTGCTTGCTCTGGAATATGATCAAGGGGACAAGCTTTGGATAGCTGAAAATTTGATACTTAGGTCATTTTTAATAATTTAGTTAAAAGGCACAATACAAGTGATTCAACATTAAGAAATGCACAATGCACCAGAACAGCTGCTCGTTAATTTAAGTACATTATCAGGGTAATGCTGTTACCCTGTTGCTGGTTGAAAGTTTTTTTTTAATGTCTTATTTTAAATGCTTCCCTATAATGGATCCTACCAGGTGCCCCACCTTCACAACAAGTACACATTTCATTCCTTCAAGTCAAAGGAAATGCTCCCAGGAAATATCAATTAGGAGACAGCATAATATTTGCAACAACTCTAATGCCAGTGGGAATCTTTTAGTTACCATGTACACAGCTAGCAGTAATTACTCATGGTTTTGTGGGAGGCAACAGCAGAGCTTGTAGGCCATAGTTTAGATACTGCTGGTTTACCATTTTGTATTCCTGCATTGAAATAGTAATCGAATATTCATAGTGACTTTGTTTTATTCTTTCATGAGATGTGGACCTCACTGGCAACGCCAGCATTTCTTGCCCAGCCTTAATTGGTGAGCTGCTTTCTTCAACCGCTCTAGTCCATCTGGTGTTGGTACACCCAGTGCAGTTAGGGAGTGAGTGCCAGGATTTTGATCCAGCGATAGTGAAAGAACGGTGATTATTTCCAAGTCAGGATGGTGTGCAACTTAGAGGGGAGCTTGGCGGTGTTCCCATGTGCCTGCTGTCCTTGTCCTTCTCGGTGGAAGAAGTCACTGTTTTGGAAGATGCTGTCAAAGGAGGACTGGTATTTTCTTCATTCAGTCAATGACATATCTTAAGATGGTGACCTTTATGTTCAATTATAGCAACTTTGCTTCAAATAGTGGTCTACAGTGGTCAAAGGATTTGACTTGCTCACAACACAGACCACTGGAAATTTTATCCAAGCTCTTTCTCCTCCTACCCCATCTGCCCCCCCACCACCCCCCAAAAAAAAAGGGGAAGGGGAGCAGAGACTTAGCAATATTTGGTTACAAAAAGCTCCTTCCTAACCATATTGATGCCATGAACACATCCCAGACAGTTGGACTGCAATGGCTTTTTTCCTGTCCTTTGCTATGCCTATTTAGGGCAGTTGCATTGGAAGGTGGCTTATGGTCTCAATTCAGTGTAGACACAGGAAGGGTTGAAAGAAAAAGATGAATTTTCTTGAGTTCTCTGAGTTCATCCTAAAAATGTGGAAATGAAGACACTGGTGTCGATATTAAGGGTCGCATGCCACCAGCGATCTGGAAAATACAGCACCTACAAAAGGAAGAACAAATTTCAACTAACATGGAAAAGTTCTCAAAACAGGTAAAACATGGCACACTATAAATGAGGTGGGCTTTAGGCCCAGTGCACTACAGGATACAGTATAGCAGAGATGTGAAACTTCAAGTACTGAAATCAGTGAAATCTGGTATCTCATCCAAATGGTCCATAATCCATAAAGTATGCCTCGAAGGTGCATTTTGAGAGGATATTTGACTGGAAACATAACCCCACCCAATTCTTTCCCAAGCCCCATACTCAAATTCCTTCCCTTTCCTCCTTTAAGATCTTTATTAGAATGCACCTTGGTCACCCCTCTCAATATCTCCTTATTTGAATCAGCGTCTGTTTTTTTACCCCCCCTTAAACCTCTGTAGGTGTTTTGCTTTGCAATGTTTTTCTACATTAAAGGCTCCATTATATATACAAGTTTTTGTTGTCATCCTTGCTAATTGTTCATATGTGCATGGTATAAAATGTACATTGTTTTAGCTCACCTCTCCTGGGTGTATGGTGCACTCCATGGGTTTGTCCATTTCCGATAAATATGGATACATGTCAAACATCCATGAGAGAGTAGTCCTGTTTGGGTGAAATTCTGGTGTTTTTTCTGGTGGGTAAAGAAACCAGCGCTATCCAAAATATTTAAGTAGTAATTAGAACAAATAAATTGACCCAGAACTTGAGTATAAATTAGTGTTCAGGTACATTTCAGTAACAGGAGGTCTAAGGTGTACAACTTTCTGAAGAACAAAATCACATATCTTCTATCAGTATAACTTACTGAAATTTGCTGCAGTGTCTATTTCATCCACTAGTTTAAATCACAAAAACTGATCAATACAAGATGGATGTCTTATTAGCCCATTGGCCAACTGCCTCCCAACATAGGTTGTCAAACCCTTTGAATAAGTAGTAAGGATGCTGGGAGCAGAAGCTTGGAAACGTGTCTGAGCCTTAAACACTATCACAGTGATTAGCAGGCCATGTAGTACATACAATTATTGGTCAAACATGACAATATATCCTTGTTTGATACAATAGAAGCCATTAACAGCAGTGGAATAGATACAACATAGATTTACACCATGCAGGTAAAGTGGCTGAACATAATCATAGAAACCCCCATCAGACAGACAATATAGGATGTGATTTTAGTCTTAGTCATAAACCAATATTAAATGATGTGGCAACAAGACACAACTCAGCTTTATATGATGCATTACTGGCAAATTTCAACAATTTAAAAAAAATTCTGGACATGCAATTGTCAGTTAAATACTTGAGAATAAAGCCACACCTTGACTATTTATTGACAGCTCTCTAACTCCATGATTAACCACAACATTCTCTTCAGGATTGTATCAGCTCACATGATTGAACAGCAAGGACTATGTGGAAGGCAAAAGAACTGGGGATGGGGAGGAGAAACTAGAAAGCCACAGAATTAAAAAAATGATTCCATGAGACAAAGAATTAAAAAATGATTCTATGAGTTTAAACTCCAGGCAAGTGGTACACACTCAGATAGCTGTTCAAAATTTTTTTTCTTTAATATGTATTGCCTGATTCTACACTAATTATACAATCAGCATACAGGTGCAAAGTTGAGTAATCATTTCTCATGGTGCATTGTTTGAGTGGAACTAGCTGTACAGAGCTAACAAACAAATGGCTTTACAATTAGTGAATTCCTTCCATTTGAAAGATTTTATTGGTCTTTGAAAACAAGTTAGAACCATAGAAATTTGCAGCACACCAGATAAACTGTCCCATTATGTGCCAGTGCTATGATAAAGCGAACTAAAACTAACCCCATTGCCCCAATTTATCTCCAAAGCTCTGTATCTTCCTCTACTTTAAAATTTTGTCTGAAAAGCTGCAGGCATCTCTGCCTCCACTGCTCCCCGTGTACAAATTTATTATAACTTCTTTGCTGTTGTGCTCTACATCTAAGGCCATTCGCCTTTTTTATGGCTTCATATACCTGTACAGGCACTTTCAAGAAACTATACATTTGAACCTCTAGGTCTCTCTGTTCCTTCACACCTTTCAGCATCTTTACATTGAGTGCATAATCCCAATCCTTGTTTTTCACCTCTTAAAATGCATCACCGCACACTTCTCTGCAATAAATCGCATGTCACCGGTCTCCTAAAGCGTTGTTAAGGGTCTAAAGGTGCAGTCTGAAAGGGCGGTGGAGGAAGACTCAATATTAACTTTCAAAAGGAAATTGTATACTTGAAAAGGAAATATTTGCTGGGCTATGGGGAAAAACTGGAACCTAACTTGATAGTTCGTTCAAAGAGCCGACACAGGTACAATGGTCTGAATGTCCTCCTTTGCCAGATGATTCTATTCCTAATAATGTTTATGATGATTCTGCTTCTGCAGGTACTGAACTCTAGTGAAGAGTGAAATTCTCTCACCTTTCGCCCATATATAACTTCAGAATATCCTGCTCCATGCCAGTGGAATGGCACTCCTGTACCTGCACCTAAAAGCCAAGCCATCCCGCCAAAAAAAAAACACATTTTAATTTCTCCGTATATAATTTGGAATGGAATAAAGAACAAGAGGATGAGAACAAGTTCATCAACAAGATCATGCATGCGGACTCCAATGGTATAGATTTTAAAGTGCTTTCTTCATACCCTTTATAGATATGCTTAGTAGAGACTACAGAATACTACTGAATACCATTCCCAGGATATTCGTCCTTTAATAGAGGTTAGGACTGACACAGCAAATCATACTCATAATTAGACCTCTCCCAGATTAAAGTTTCACCACTTTTTTGTCACAAGGAGACTCCCTCCTTAATAGACATTTTGACTCAGTGACTCCTTGGTTACCACACATCAGCTGCATGCACACAAGCAACCTGCTTCCCAGGTTTCGACCAAACCAACTACCAGGTCAGCAAGAGTAGCCTTAGGGAATTCTACCCTCTTGATTTTCCCATCCTCTCTTTTTGGAGGCTCCAAGTCTCCACTACACTTCCCTGTTTACATAGCAAAGATTGGCCTTCAGTGTATGTGGTATCCCAGACAAAACTACTACCAGAGGTTAAAGCAGGCTGGAACTGTCTGGTAGACCATTCAGTTCTTGCTTCAACCAGTCCTTGTAATGTTGCCTATCATCAGTTACATGGCCAAAAGATTAGCAAAAGACTGAAAAATGTCTACTGAGCATGCTCCAATTTTGTGCATATCCCTGCTTCAATTAAGGTTTCATTGTCGGGCACACTTGGCTTTGAGATCAAGCTGCTTGATCTCTTTCCCAACATTATCTTTTTCTTTTATTTTTTCATGGGATGAGAGCATCGTTGGCAAGACCAGCATTTGTTGCCCATCCCTAATTGCCCTCGAGAAGATGGTGGTGAGCTACGTTTTTGAATTGCTGCAGTCCATGTGGTGTAGGTACACCAACAGTGCTGTTCAGAAGGGAGTTCCAGGTTTTTGACCCAGCAAGTGAAGGAACGGTGACAGAGATCTAAGTCAGGATGATGTGTGACTTGGAGGGGAACTTGCAGGTGGTGGTGTTCCCATGCATCTGCTGCTCTTGTCCTTCTAGGTGGTAGAGGTCATGTTTTGGAAGGTGCATTCGAAGGAGCCTTGGTGAGTTGCTGCAGTGCATCTTGTAGATGGTACACACTGCTGCCACTGTGCGCCAGTGGTGGAGGGAGTGACTGTTGAAAGTGGTGAATGGGGTACCAATCAAGTGAGCTGTTTTGTCCTCGATGGTGTTGAACTTGAGTGTTGTTGAAGTGTACTCATCAAGGCAAGTGGAGAGTATTCTATCACATCCTGACTTGTGCCTTGTAGATGGTGGACAGGCTTTGGGGAGTCAGAAGGTGAGTTACTCACCACAGAGTTCCCAACCTCTGATATGCTCTTGTAGCCACAGTATTTATATGGTTGGTCCAGTTAAGTTTCTGGTCAGTGGTAACCCCCACGATGTTGATGGTGGGATTCAGCAATGGTAATACCATTGAATGTCAAGGGGAAATGATTAGATTCTCTTTTGTTGGAGATGGTCATTGCCTGACACTGGTGTGGTACGAATGTTACTTGCCACTTATCAGCTCAAGCCTGAATGTTGTCCAGGTCTTGCTGCATGTGGGCATGGACTCTCAGTATCTGAGGAGTCACGAAAGGTACTGACCACTGTGCAATCATCAGCGAACATCCCCACTTCTGACCTTAGGATGGACGGAAGGTCATTGATGAAGCAGCTGAGGACAGTTGCGCCTAGGACTTGTCTTGCTGCATTACTGCTCTTGTTGCCAGCCCAGACCTTAGTTTTCCTGTAGCTAATGGCTCAGACCCTGTGGTCTCACTGTTCTTGCGCCCACAATTGGTCTGATCCAGCGACCTTACTCCCTCTTCACCATTGGTTTGATCCCCAAGGCTTTGTTGCAACTATTACTACCAACTTCAAGTGCAAAGCCTTGCTGCTATCATTCATGGTGGTTTGGGCCTGTGAATGTCTCAACATTTCAAACTGGAACGAATTTGAAGTCAGTCGAATATAAACGATATCCAGATTTACTATTCCGTCTAAGACGTTCTCTGCTAGCCATATCCATCTGTACTGGCAAAGATATTAAGTGTATCTTTGACTTGTACATATGCAATATTACACAAGCCATAAAAGTGATCTATTGGCAATGGGTTTGTCCTGTTCAAACTTAGCAGTGCGGAAGCTATAGACTAACCTGCTATCCCAAAGCTGTAAGCTCCTGTGGTCCCAGGTAGCTGGTATGGAGGCTGGATGTATGTTCTGAAGAGCGAGTCCCATTCTGTATAATTGTTATCGCCAAAGAAGTAGAATGTATCTGTTCGAACAGGAAACATCACAAATTCTATTTAAACAGCTCATGTTCGCAGCCCTCGATCACTGCACTCACTTCTGTCCCACTGTAACTGTATGTTCATCTCAGTGGCTTACGATAAGAGGTTTTGGGGGGAACACAGTCATATAGTTCAATTAACATTGGCCTGGCTCTTCCTGACAGCAGTGAAGCTGTGGCTTACGCTGTTGACTGCCCAAAAAAATATGAAATTATCTGGTTTGCCGTTGCAGGGAGAACTTCCTGGGCCTGTTCCTGTGCTGTAATTATCTTTGTTCTTTAGAAAATAGGCGACATGTTTAGAGAGAGGATCTGGATCGGCGCAGGCTTGGAGGGCCGAAGGGCCTGTTCCTGTGCTGTAATTATCTTTGTTCTTTGTTCCTGTTCTTCCTGCAGCAGGGCCTCCCGCCAGGACAAGAAGGGTGGGGTTCCAGTGCAGCGCACTGCCAGTGAAGCCATGCCCCCTTTTGCTATCGTGAGCTGAAAACACGCCCCTTGAGGTCTGTGTTCAGCTTAATGACAGCTAAATTTTTTCAATGATTTTAATGGTTTAACACTCCATTAACGGAAGCAGTTTTAAAAAGAAACAAAAAAAGAACAATCCCATTTGGACCCTGATATTTTTACCATTAATCATTGAATGTGAAAAGTGCCTCAAGTAACAGCTGGGACTATCATGTTTCAGCAAAATAAGCTTTATAGATTCTACTGTACTGGAAAGGGAGAAGGATAAAAACATTGAATTTAGGTTTTTTTTGCCAGTAGAAGTCTTTTTACCTAATGTACCTTTCTGCCTGTATGTCTAATGACCTGAACAGAATTGAAGAACTGGGATCCTCTCTCCAAAGAGATGGCCAAACTAACAGAAAGATAAGATGCAGATCAGCAAGCAATTAAGAAAGCAAATGGCATGTTAGCCTGTATTATAAAGGGATTGGAGTATGAGTAAGGAAGTCTTATTACAATTATATAATACCTTGGTGAGACCACACCTGGCATACTGGTTACAGTTTTGGTCTCCTTACCTAAGGGAGGATATACATGTCGCAGAGGTAATGCAACAATATACTAGTTTGATTCCTAGCATGAGGGGATTGTCCTATGGGATTGAGTTTACTAGGCGTATATTCCCTGGCATTTAGAAGAATGAGAGGTGATCTAATTAGAACATACAAAATTCTTAAGGGGCTTGACAGGGTAGATGTTGGGAGGATGTTTCCACTGCCTGGGGAGTCTGGAACTAGGTGTCACACTCTCAGATAAAAGGATCAACTATTTAGGACTGAAATGTGGAGAAATATTTTCACTCAAAGGGTTGTGAATATCTGGAATTCTCTACCCTAGAGAGCTGCAGATGCTTGTTCATGGAGTATATTCAAGACAGATTGATAGATTTTGGATACTGTGGGAATTAACGGATATGGGGATAGTGCAGGAAGGTGGAGTTGTGATTGGTTCGCCATGATCTTATTGAATGGCAAAGCAGGCTCGAAGGGCCAAATGGCCTACTCCTGCTCCTATTTCTTAACCAGCAGGTTTAAACGAAGCTTTGGAACGTTCGTAGACAAGCCAGTCTTCTTTTCTCAAAACAGCTCCTAATGATTTAGCTAATATAATCCCTGCTGGTTCAGCAAAACAAAGACTTATATAAAACTATACCTACTGTATTTCAGTGTAATACTATGGGGGAGCCGGGTGGGGACCAGATGTGCCGGGGGAGCTGGAGGACCGGCAGTGTTCCAACACTTCTGTCGCTCTGCATTTAAACGTGCTGCAGGGCAGGCTCTATGCCTTTGTGTAAACATGTGTAACTTCTGGGCAATCAGCTCAAAATCACGATGTACAGATACCTACGCCTTTGGAAACCGGCCCGGCAGAACCATCAGCGTGCGCTCTGCCAGAGCCCTCTGAGGCGCACCGCAAGTTCCAGTTTTCGGTGCAAGTACAATCGCCAGAAGTTGTGGTACTGTTGCGGCCCTCAACAGCCCCAAAAGTCTCAGCCTTCGTCGTTATTGGGTCCACAGGATCCGGGCCAATATCTTTAGCACTGGAATACAGTTTCAGTTCCCCCATGCCAATAACTTTCTGATCTTTGCTACATTGTCTTGGGGATCTCAAGTGACCCCCCCCCCCCCCCCCACTACTACCCCCCACATAATAAAAGAAATTGGAAGGGGGCTCAGCTCAGGTCACTTTCATTTTGACTCCTGTCGATCAGAACAGGGCAGTAATGATGCAGGCTTGAAAGCAGGTAACCAGGCCACAAGTTGAGTGTGGCCCACTATGATACAAAAATAAACATTTTGGCCTATTTACGTCTTCATTTGAAATGGTCTAGTTAAATGTGAATTTTGAGGCAAATTCTTATGGTATCAGATGTGAACTCTCTTTTGTTACTGATTCATTAAATGTCCCAAGTTTGAACCAAATTCTGGAACTGGCACTGACATGACGTATCAATTTCAAAATATGATCTGAGTCAAAGTGCAAGAACCTGTCGTTTGAACAGAAAGCTTTGAGGACACTATCTTTTGACCCATTATTATTCCTTTGTTTGTTGCTTCCTCTGTATCTTTCTTGGTCTTAGCATGTACGAAGGGACGCCTTTGGAATCAATAATGTTTTAGTCAGAGTTACATGATCAAAGAAAAGCTTACCACTACCCAAAGAATCCAAAGACTGAGGCTTCATCATGTGCTCAACATATTCTTTAAAAGGAACATCGACTGTGAGAAAGAGAAGGAAAACTATTTAGTTCCAGACATGCCAGCATACAGAAAGATCAGTTCCAGAGGACAGCGTGTGCTTTCGCTTGGGTTTATGGTGATTTTCATGACAATTGCACATATTCTACTGATCCTCAATTTTTTACACTTACAATATTGCTTGCATTTTGGGGGCAGTGAGTTAAGAGAAGAAAATAGTAGAACATAGTCTCGGCTAGATATTTCTGTTTACATTCTCGTAGCTGAAACACTTATTCGGGCGTCCTAATGGACCCATATGGTATAGCAGCCAGACAGGAATGTGAGGCCGATTAGCTGATGGAACCCAGGAAAAGCAACAAATAATTGTTCTGGCCATGGTGTTTTGCACACACTTTCAATAAGTTCAGTCAGACAATGGTCTCTACTGACAAAAGCTATCCCAATGAGTGTGCCAGTGAAAAAAAAAATCAGGTAATCCAGGAAGACTCTGAAAGGACAGAGAACCAAATAACACTATTCTCAAACTTTGCAGTATCTTCCAGAGCACTGGCAGGGCAACAAAGAGGTCACTTTCTCGCACCTTGTATTGGGGAATTCATGTATGTGATTGGTGGGGAAAGCAGAGGAAAAGAAGAATACATCACAGGACAGATTATGACAGGCATTTAGCATCTCAGTGTATACAAATATTTATACATACACAATTTAGACTTGGGCACAGGGAGTACAAGCTCAAAATTTGTTGATAACACAATAGTAGAGGATTTGTCAAAGAATGCGGTAATACAGTTTGGAAGGAAAAACGAGGAATGACAGTATATACTAAACGGAAAAGTGCTGAAGGGTGTGGGTGAAGAGATACTTTGGGGTTCAAATGCATAAACCTCTGAAAATACAGGCAGATAAAAAAAATCATAAAAATGACCAACAGCATTTTTTTTTTTAAACAGAGACCACTATATGTTGTTTCAAAGAAAAATTGGATAACTATTCGAAGCAGAGGAACATACAAGGTTATAGGGAGAGAGTGGGACAGTGAGATTGGTTTGAGATTGCTTTAGCGAAGAGCTAACGCAAGCATAATGGGCCAAAAACTTCTATAGATAAAAAAAAAGACAGATGGAAGCAGAATACATTGAATTAACTCACTGGAGAAACTATAAGGCTGCAAGGTTAGAATTATATATAGCCTACAAAAGGGTATGGAATGTGTTTACCAAGAGCATGTGTACCTTTCTGATAGGAGTAAGTGTTTGCTGTGCTCAGTCTCACCAGCCGATTTCCAAATTCCTGCAGGAGACTTTGCTTGGAACAGAGAGCCTGGAATTTCTGCAAGATATAAACATGCACAATGCCATGTCGCAGTACAGCTTTCAGAGAGGGTTTGGCATTTCACTGTTTCCATTCATGGTATCTGACACTAATAACTGCTGTTGACTTGGTAATGACATCCTCATATTTCGACATCACATGATATGTAGAATAATGGATTGGCTTGGGAGTGAATAATAAGACTATAATTTATGAGTGCAAATTATATCATGAACCACATGACTGAAGCTTGAGTACGAGATTAAAACTTGAGCACGAGATTAAATTACAGCCCTGGTATCCAGTACTTCCACTCAACAGCAGTCTACAATTATGTATGTTTTTGTTTGGCACAGCAACAGTCAGCAGGTGGCTGATGTACTGGGCTGGCTTTGACTGCGTCTTGAATAAGTCCCAGAAAACAAACTGTAGACCATTTTCTTGAAAACACAAAAAAACTGTCTTTGGTGTTTCAGAGTAGCCAACCCTACAAGACTGCACCGTCTTCACTGGCAGGAGAGCAATGGAGAGTTGCTCCTGTTCTTGCTGGTTCCAGAAATTCAGATATATGTTAAAGATCCCTTAGCATGTCCCAGTCAACATTCATCCCTCAGCCAACACCACCAAGAACAGATTAACTGATCATACACAAAATGCTGCCACATTCATTACATAATCGTGACTGTACTTCAAAAATAATTTCCAGTAGGTTAAGTGCTTTGGGGTATTTCTAAGATATTGGCGCTACACAAATACAGTTTCTTTTGTCTCGTCTTGCTGTGCAGTTTGATTAGGATGTTCAACACGTGTCCATTTGTTTTAATTAAATCTCCAATTTATGAGCCAAAGTCCTGCAGCAAGTTGTATAGTACACTTAACCAGCACAGGCTGACCACACTGATAAGAAGCCTAATGTTGAGAGGTAGCCATTACTTATTAATTAAGCTATCAGTGTGACATTTCTACTGAAAACTCTCAATTGCTGGGTCAATGCTGAACAGGACAGCAGTTTAATTCAGACCCACCAGATACCACACTGACCTATCAAACTCACTTCACTTTAGACAACATAAAAGAGGGAACAGCATGCTTGAATGGGTTCCAAAAAGCCCCGTAATCTGAAAGAATGATATTCAAACCCAGTAGATCATTGAATTCCCCAAAGGGGAGATTTTCATCCCATCTGCCTGGCAAGGTACCAGAAGTACTTTATAAAACACTGGTTAACCCTCAGCTGGAAAACTCTGTTCAATTCTGGGCACCAGACATAAGGAAGCATGTCAAGACCTTAAAGAGGGTATAGAAGAGAATTATTAATATGGTACCAGGGATGAGTGACTTTTAAAAAAAAAATTTGTTCTTAGGATATGGGTGTCGCTGGCTAGGCCAGCATTCATAGCCCATCCCTAATTGCCCTCGAGAAGATGCTGGTGAGTTGCCTTCTTAAATCGCTGCAGTCCCTGGGGTGTAGGTCCATCAACAGTGCTGTTAGGAAGGGTTTTGACTAAGCGATGGTGAAGGGACAGCGATATAGTTCTAAGTCAGGATGGTGGCTTAGAACATAAGAACTAGGAGCAGGAGTAGGCAATTCAGCCCCTCAAGCCTGCTCCGCCATTCAATATGATCATGGCTGATCTCATCTCGGCCTCAACTCCACTTTCCTGCCCGTTCTCCATAACCCTTCAACCCATTACTAATTAAAAATCTAACTCCTCCTTAAATTTACTCAATGTCCCGGCCTCCACAGCACTCTAGGGTAATGAATTCCAGACTCACGACCTTTTGAGAGAAGCAATTTCTCCTCATCTGTGTTTAAATCTGCTACCCCTTATCCTAAAACTATGACCTCTTGTTCTAGATTGCCCCACAAGAGGAAACGTCCTCTCTATGTCTACTTTGTCAAGCCCCTTAATCATCTTATATACCTCAATTAAATCTCCTCTCATTCTTCTAAACTCGAGAGTAAAGACCTAAACTGCTCGATCTCTCTTCATAAGACAAACCCCTCATCTCCGGAATCAATCTAGTGAACCTCCTCTAAACTGCCTCCAATGCTATTACATCCCTCTTCAAGTAAGAGGACCAAAACTGTATGCAATACTCCAGGTGTGATCTCACTAATGCCTTGCACAGTTGCAGCAACACTTCCCTACTTTTATACTCTATTCCTTTAACAATAAAAGCCAAAATTCCATTTGCCTTCCTTATTACCTGCTGTACCTGCATACTAGTTTTCTGTGATTCTGTGAACGAGGACACCCAGATCCCTCTGCACCGAAGCACTCTGAAATTTCTCTCCATTTAGATAATAATCTGCCTTTCTATTCTTCCAACCAAAATGGATAACCTCACACTTATCCACATTAAACTCCATCTGCCAAATTTTGGCCCATTCACATAACCTATCCATATCCATTTGTAAATTTCTTATTTCTTTACTTACTATCCCACCTATTTTAGTGTCATCTGCAAATTTGGCTATAATACCTTCTATCCCTGCATCCAAGTCATTAATATAGATTGTAAATAGTTGGGGCCCCGAGGACTGAACCCTGTGGCACCCCACTAGTTAAGTCTTGCCAACCAGAAAAAGACCCATTTATCCCGACTCTCTGTTTTCTGTTGGTTAGCCAATCCTCTATCCAAGCTAATAAATTGCCCCAAGCCCATGTGATCCTAACTTGTATTAATCTTTTGTACGGCACCTTATTAAATGCCTTCTGGAAGTCCAGATATACAACATCTACAGGATCCCCATTATCCACTTTGCTTGTTACAGCTTCGAAGAACTCTAGCAAATTAGGCAAACACGATTTACCCTTTATAAAACCATGCTGACTCTGATGGATTGCGTTTGACTTTCTAAATGTCCTGTTATTGCTTCCTTAATGATGGATTCTAACAATTTCCCAATGACAGATGGTAAACTAACTGGTCTATAGTTTCCTACTTTCTGCCTCCCTACCTTTTTGAATAATATTAGCTTTTTTCCAATCCACTGGAACCTTTCCCGCATCCAGGGAACTTTAACATAAGAACTAGGAGCAGGAGTAGGCAATTCAGCCCCTCAAACCTGCTCTGCCATTCAATACGATCATGGCTGATCTCATCTTGGCCTCAACTCCACTTTCCTGCCTATGCTCCATAACCCTTCAAACCATTTCTAATTAAAAATCTGTCTACCTCCGCCTTAAATTTACCCAATGTCCCGGCATCCACTCACTCTGGGGTAGTGAATTCCACAGATTCACAACCCTTTGAGAGAAGTAATTTCTCCTCATCTCTGTTTTAAATCTGCTACCCCTTATCCTAAAACTATGGCCTCTCGTTCTAGATTGCCCCACCAGAGGAAACATCCTCTCTATGTCTACTTTGTCAATCCCCTTAATCATCTTATATACCTCAATTAGATCCCCTCTCATTCTTCTAAACTTCACTATCTCCACTGCCACTTCCTTTAAGATCCTAGGATGTAGGCCATCAGGCCTTGGGGACTTGTCTGCCTTCAATCCCAATTGTTTGCTCAGTACTTTTTCCCTAGTGATGATGATTGTTCTATGTTCCTCCCTTTCCATAACCTCTGCATTACCTGTTACTATTGGGATGGTACTAGTGTCCTCTACCGTGAAAACTGAGGCAAAATACTGATATAGTGTCCCCGCCATTTCTGTGTTCCCCTCTATTAACTCCCCAGTCTCATCCTCCAAAGGACCAACATTCACTTTAGCTACCCTCTTCTCTTTTATATACTTTTAGAAGCTTTTGCTATCCGTTTTTATATTTTGCACTAGTTTTCTTTCATAATTTACCTTTGCTCTTATTACTTTTTTAGTAACTCTTTATTGATCTTTAAAAGTTTCCCAATCTTTCAGCCTGCCACTGGCCTTTGCAATATGGTATGCCTTAGTTTTTGTCTTTGTTATCCTTAACTTCCTTGCTTAGCCATGGATGTTTTTTCCCCCTCTTAGAATCTTTCTTCCTCTCTGGAATATATTTGAATATCTCCTTAAACATCTGCCACTGCTCATCAACTGTCCTACCTTTTAGTCTTCCTACCCAGTCCACTAGAGCCAAATCTGTCCTCATGCCTATGTAATTACCTTTCTTTAACTCCAGAACGCTAGTGTGGGACTCCAGTTTCTCGCCCTCAGACTGAATTTAAAATTTTAGCATGCTATGATCACTCTTCCCTAGAGGATCCTTAACTATGAGATCATTAATTAATCCCACCTCATTACACAATACCAAATCTAGAATAGTCTGCTCCCTGGTTCGTTCCACAACATATTGTTCCAAAAAACAATTTCTAATACATTCAATGAACTCTCCCTCGAGGCTATCCTTGCCAATTTGATTAATCCAGTCTATATACATCTTAAAATCACCCATGATTATTGCCGTACCTTTCTTACAAGCCCCCAGTATTTCCTGGTTTATACTGCGCCCCACTGCGGAACTACTGTTTGGGAACCTGTAAATTACTGCCACCAGGGTCTTCTTTCCCTTGCTATTTCATATTTCTACCTAGACTGATTCTATGTCTTGATCTCCAGTGCCTATATCGTTTCTCACTACAGCACTGATCTCTTCCTTTACTAACAAAGCTACACCACTTCCTTTTCCTTCCTGCCTATCCTTCTGAAATACTGAGTACCCTTGGATATTCAATTCCCAAACCTGGTTTCCCTGCAACTATGTCTCAGTAATCACCACTAAATCATACCCATTCATCTCTATTTGCGCTGTTAACTCATTTATTTTATTTCAAATGCTTCGTGCATTCAGATACAAAGCCTTTAAGTTTGTTCCATTATCAAATTTCCCTACTCTGGTACGATTCCTTGGTGCAATATGACGTTCACTTTCTGCCCTTCCTTTTATTTTCTGGTAACAATCAGCCTCATCACTAACCTGCACTCCTACCTTTTCCTTTAACTTCCTAATTTTCCATGCAACTGAACCCTCCCCCCCACCCCACACTATTTAGTTTAAAGCCCTATCTACAGCCCTAGTTATGCCAGGACTCTGGTCCCAGCATGATTCAGGTGGAGCCCAACCCATCGGAACAGCTCCCTCCTTCCCCAGTACTGGTGCCAATGTCCCACGAATTCGAACCCATTTTTCCCACACCAATCTTTGAGCCATGCATTTACCTCTTTAATCTTATTGACCCTTTGCCAATTTACTTGTGGCTCAGGTAGCAATCCGGAAATTACCACCTTTTTGGTTCTGCTTTTTAATTTAGCCCCTAGCTGCTCATATTCCCTCAGCAGAACCTCTACCTCGTTCTACCTATATCATTGGTACCTACATGGACCACGACAACTGGATCTTTCCCCTCCCACTCCAAGTTCCTCTACAGCCCAGATGAGATATCCTGAACCCAGGCACCAGGTAGGCAACACAGCCTTCGGGACTCTTGATCTGGGCCACAGAGAACAGTGTCTATGCACCTAACTATACTATCCCCGATTACAACTACATTTCTCTTTTCTCCCCCCACTAGAATGGCTCCCTGTACCATGGTGCTATGATCGGTTTGCTCATCCTCCCTACAGTCCCTGCTCTCGTCCACACAAGGAGCAAGAATCTCGAACCTGCTGGACAAGGACAGAGGCTCCTAAAACACTACCTCCTGGATCCCTCTACCTGCCTCACTCATAGTCACACCCTCCTGTCCCTGACCACTGGCTGAATTCAAGGTAGTTAATCTAAGGGGTGTGACTGTCTCCTGAAACACACTGTCCAGATAACTTTCCCCTTCCTTGATGTGTCAGTGTTCGAAGCTCAGACACCAGCTCATCAACTCTGAGCTGGAGTTCCTCGAGCAACCAACACTTGCTACAGATGTGGTCATTAGGAACCACAATGGGTCCACCAGCTCCCACATCATGCAAGTACAACACATCGCCTGGCCCTGCATCTCTATTTTATTTAATTAGATTTTAATTTGTTTTTTAAATTTCTGACTGGTCTTTAGTTTTTTAATCCGCTTTAGTTTTTAATTTATATACTAATAAATCGATCAAGTCTTACTCTACATCTGATTTCAATTAAATTAAATTAAAAGCTTACCTGAATACTGACCCCAGTGGCTCTCTGTTTCCCTGCTCTCACTGTTGAAAGTGACTTCACTCTGAGGGGAACTTGGAGGGGAACTTTCAGGTGGCAGTGTTTCCATGCATCTGCTGCCCTTGTCCTTTTAGGTGGTAGCGGTCGGGGATTTGGAAGGTGCTGTCGAAGGAGCCTTGGTGAGTTGCTGCAGTGTATCTTATAAATGGTACACACTGCTGCCACTGTGCATCGGTGGTGGAGGGAGTGAATGTTGAAGGTGGTGGATGGGGTGCCAATCCAGCGGGTTTCTTTGTCCTGGATGGTGTTGAGCTTCTTGAGTGTTGTTGGAGCTGCACGCTCCAGGCAAGTGGAGAATATTCCACCACACTCCTGACTTGTGCCTTGTAGATGGTGGACAGGCATTGGGGAGACAGGAGGTGAGTTACTCGCCACAGAATTCCTAGCCTCTGACCTGCTCTTGTAGTCACAGCATTTATGTGGCTGGTCCAGTTCAGTTTCTGGTCAATGGAGACCCCCAGCATGTTGATATTGGGGGATTCAGCGATGGTAATGCTATTGAAGACCAAGGGGAAGATGGTTAGATTCTCTCTTGTTGGAGATGGTCATTGCCTAGCACTTGAGTGGCGTGAATGTTACTTTTGACTTCAGGTACATAGAGAGACTGGAAAAGCTGGGGTTGCAGTCCTTATAGCAAGAGACGGTTAGGAGATTTGATAGCGGTGTTCAAAATAATGAATGGTTTTAACAGAGTAAATAAGGAGAAACTGTTTCCAGTGGATGGTGGGTCCATAACCACAGGACACAGATTTAAGGTAATTGGCAAAGGAACAAGAGGCAACATAAGGAAACTTTTTTCAACACATCAAGTTATGATGATCTGAAATGCATTGCTTGAAAGAGTGGTGAATCTTTCAAAAGAGAATTGGATAAATATTTGAATGGAAAATATTTACGTGGCTATGGGGAAAGAAGAGAGGAGTGGGATTAATTGGATAGCTCTACCAAAAAGCCAGCACAGGCATGGTGAGCCAAATGGCCTCCTTTTTGTTGTATCATTCTACAATTCTAAGTGATTGTTAGAGCATATATTCTGCACACTTACTGGCTTTGAACACATATGCACACATCTATCAAAGTTGATATATACTCGAGTACTTCAAGCTGCCCCAAGATTGCTTCTCACTCAATTAAGTTTGGACAGAAAACAGTAAATTAAAGGTCATTCACCTCATTCTGTGAGATTCCTCGGATAATCACTGGCTTAGTATATGCATACCTGTAAAACAAGGACATCTTACATTTTACTTTAGGTTTGGAACATCCAAATATTTTGTCTTCATTGGCTGCTAAATGTGAGGAGCACATAAAAGTTTAAATCCATGCTCCCATTAACTTGCCTTTTTAAAAAAAAAGTTGTTAATATTAATTGAGCTTGGTCTTCTCATTAAAGCTTTGCCCATTAATGAAGAGGCAATGCCAAGAACAACCATTTTCAAACCTATAGGCCACAAAATTCAAGTATGAGAATCCTAGGAAATGAGAAACAGAACTACAAATAGCCCCTGGACCCCACGCGGCTCTTTCACCCATTTCACATATAAAAATGGCTCTCATTACTTCAAATCCCCGCCCTTGGCACCTTTAGGATCAATGTCTGAACATTTCCTGAGTCATCAGAGAGCAAACATTCAATGCAATGGCAATGTTGGCAACGACTGCTGAAGTTAGATTGTTGTGCACCCTGATCCTCCAGTGGCAAATTTATGCCAAATTCTCCGGAGAACTAATTGGAATATGTCACAGCGCGCATAGCAGTGAATCAGAAGTGACATGGTCAATGGCCAATGTATTGATCCCGTCACTAATGGCGCATCAGACTAGCCCTAATATCTGAAAAGTATTATAATAAGATTTCTAATAATTTTTCTACTTTGAGGATCTTGGTTGAACCAATGCCTCAACTCCTGATTAATAAAAACTATTATTTTTTTGTGTGGACTTGTAATTTCAGGTTAGCATGTCAGGTCGTGTAACAAATGGCTACAGCCACTTCAAGGACAGCTTTTAAGTGGCCGCTGTAATAAAAATGACTGTTTGTGATCAGGGATTTGTTTGGATTCATGGGGTCAGGAGTTGTGAATATATGTCACGAAGCATCAGGCTACCTGCCAAGTCGACAGGTCTGTACTGATCAAGGGAAAAATTCGGCCTCTAGATTGCTTAGATTTATAATTGCATGCTAATATGGATCCAGAGGCAAAAGTTTGTATGTGGCCTGTGTGGAGCTCCACTAAGATTTTCAGTCTTTGGGAAATAAAGCTTCCTCAAAAATGAGTCCATAAATCACTCTACTGCCAGGTCTCCAGTGCCATTAATTTTCAGTTTAAATGACAGTTGCATGAAGAATGTGGCAAATTCGTGATCACAGCAAGTTTCAATGGGGACAGAGTTACAATAATTGCTTTCAATTGGTTTTCAGCAAGTGGCAATTGTGCACAAGTTCCAAGAAATCATATGGAGTGGCACAAGTCATGCCATAATTTCCTGGAACATCTGCATTAGAATAATGGCGTACACCAGAGATGCGCCACTACTCCGGCATAAGTTTTCAGCGAATTCTGAGTCAAAAAGATGGCGATGCCTGAAGCAGGTGAAAGAGATTTGGCAATGGGCCATGCTCAGATGAGATGCACTTCAAGCTCCAAGCGGGAAGGGGACTGGGAGGTATGCTGAGCTTAGCTACAAAAACATACCGGTGAAGAAATTCAGAATAAGTCAAAGAGTCTCTCACTTCCACACTGCAGGGCCCTTTACCAACCATCTGCATGGAGTGGTCTGTCTGCCTGCAAAAAGGAGGTGCAGAAATGTTGGTTACAAGTTATTGGACACTGCAATTTGCAAACATGATTAAAACATTCGAAACAGTAAAGTGGCAACAGATTCCCCTAAAGGCTGTTATGTAATTTGGGCTTAACTATAAAATAACAATGACTTCAAAAGTAATTCATTGACTGTGAAGCACTTTAGAACATCCTCAGGACATGATTGCAAATGTACATTTTTCTTTCTTTCATTAGATAACTCAAGAACCTCAAACTGTGAGTGATTTCCAAGTGACATCTGAATGACAAAACTAAATTTGGGCCACTTAAACTCAGTGCCAAATGTTCACCGACACTGAATATATTTGTTATTTTACAGAACTGTATGTGTAGAATTTATTCAGCCTTGGGGACTGGGACTATTTTCCTATAATCAATTCAGTTTCCTGAAATGCCACAGGCAAGGTTTCCAAAGCACTATTATATAATAAACAGCCACAGCACCAGGCCATATTTCTAGCACTGTGACTCACAGGTACTGCAAAAAAAATCATCTTTAAAATTGACAGTTCAGAAGGGAACCAAAACAGTTTGTTTCTGAAACTGAACAGACATGAGTAATACCAGTGTTTGCAAGCCTTCAATCACAACAACAGAGCAGTTCAAACATCTGAAATAACTTCAAGACACTAATCAAAATACACAACTGCTAGGGTTACACTTGCTGATAATTCCTACCTGCAAATTATTTTAATGGCCATTTCAAAGTAACAGACATCTTCTGCAGAGGTGAAAACTACTTCATAAGTTTTAAAGTTCACTCTACAACTACAGTACACTAAAATAAATTATCACAATAAATTCAAACTTGCCTATTGTATTTATACAACATATGATTTAAAAAGAATTACAATGGCAAATTGTTAAATATGAAAAGTTACCATATTAGTAAGCAGGATGTAACCACGTGTTTGCCGGCTATATAACTCCAATCATGACATAAATCAAAATTTGGCTTACTATTATATAATTAAGAGACTGGGTCAGGAGCTAACAGATTGTGACATCAAACCCAAAACTATATGACATCAAGCTAACTGGTCTGTCTTAATGGTGAAGATCTGTTAGCAGCATGTCTGTGGTATTTATTATGTAATCACATAACAGACAACTGGCAATAAATTATAGGCAGTAATTCAATCAAGTAGTTCAGATAATGTTGCAAACTATGAGAGCGAAGCATTCGATATTTGCAGAACCTATCATAAAAGACAGCTCCTGGAGACTTGTCTGCTATATTCACAGTAGGTGGCTGTAGGTGGAATCGCAGAAAATACAAATGTAATACATTTATATTGATGCGTAAATGAAAAATGTGCAGAGGAGGAAGTTTCCTTGCTGTACTGAGAGCCTTTTCTAATTTTAACCTGACATTCCTTGCATCCTTGGCTCAGTGGTAGCACTCCTGCCTCGGAGTTAGGTTGTGCTGTGATAGTGTATTTATCAGTATGTTAAATATAATCATTTAAATATATGTTATGTATGTCATCACAGGAAGTGATGCAATATCACATAATATCACAGAATGCAAAAGTAGGGATGTCATTGCTGGAACTGTATAAAACACTGGTTAGGCCACTGCTCGAGTACTGCGTACAGTTCTGGTCACCACATTACAGGAAGGACATAATTGCTCTGGAGAGAGTATAGAGGAGATTTACAAGAATGTTGCCAGGGCTTGAAGGTTGCAGCTATGAGGAAAGATTGGATCAGCTAGGGTTGTTTTCCTTAGAACAGAGGAGGCTGAGGGGTGACTTAATTGAGGTGTACAAAATTATGAGGGGCCTAGATAGACAGTAAGGACCTGCCTCCCCTAGCAGAGAGGTCAATTACCAGGAGGCACAGATTTAAGATGATTGGAGAAGAATTAGAGGGGACATGAGGGAAAACCTTTCCACCCAGAGGGTGATGGGTATCTGGAATTCACTGCCTGGAACAGTGGTGCAGGCAGAAACCCTCAACTCTTTTAAAATGTACCTGGACCTGCACCTGAACTGCTGTAACCTGCAAGGCTGCGGAAGAGGAGCTGGAAGGTGGAATTAGATTGGATGGCTAGTTTTTTCAGCTGGCGCAGACACAATGGGCTGAATGGCCTCATTCTGTGCCATAACTTTTCTATGGTTCTATGATTCAGTTCTCTTGCAGTTAGTTAGCATGTGTAAGCTGAAACAACAGGTCTCCATTAAAGCTCTGTGTTCAAAATCTTTATGCTTGCTCTTCAGCTTTGTTAGTATTAATGTAGAAAGAGATAATACCACAGGCTGTAGGTTCACGTTCCACCCCAGAGACTTGGGTACATTATCTAAGTTGACTGCTCATGTCCTCTCCACCATCTGCTGCATTAATCCATTCCCACTAAACTTCCTTCCCAGCCCCCATGCTAGCTGTAATTGTAAATGGTTCTGTCTCCTCACCTACTATCCTACATCCTTTCAAAACTGCCATCATTTCCATAAAAAAAAAATCCACTGTTGAGCCTCCCATCTTCCATAAATATCAGTTCATTCAAACCTTCTCCAGCTCCAGAAATGCCCGCCCTCCAGCCCCTCTCCAGGTGCTTCCTCTTTCTCTGGCCTCTTGTGGATCCCCTCCTTTCACCAACAAATGGTAGTCGCAACTTTGACTACCTCGGCCCCACACTCTGGAAATACCCCCCTAAACCTCTGCATCGCCCTTCTCCTTTAAACCCTCTTTAAAACCCACCTACGCTAAAGGTACTATATAAATGCAAGTTGTTGGAAAGTGTTACCTAAATTGACCTGAATTTCTCTGCACTTCCAGAGGGTTGAACAATATTGGGGGGGGGGGCAGGGCAGTGGGTCGTGGCGGATGTCAATGGTCTATTTGGCAGTGCTATGCTTAGATGGACCTTGCTAAGAACTAGGTGCAGGAGTAGACCATACGGCCACTCAAGCCTGTTCTGCCATTCAATATGATCACGGCTGATCTTCTGCCTCAACTCCACTTTCCTGCCTGCTCCCCATATCTCTCCACTCCCTGAGAGATCAAAAATCTATCTATCCCAGCCGTGAATATATTCAATTACAGAGCATCCACAACCCTCTGGGGTCTTTTGCTTTGGCAGTCCCTCAGGATCGAAGATGACTTGTTTCCACTCCTGTTCGACGGGTTCTGAGATGGCTGATAGTCCAATGTGATCTGCAGACTCTGCCACGAGGGGCAGGTGGTGCTTGAAGGATCAGATAGATGAGTATTTTGGAGGTTTGTGCGCTCCCTCCAATGCCTCGATTTCACCTCCACACGTTCCCAACAAAGTCCCTCGAGGTGTACGATGCCTTTCCAATTGAGCTTTCTCCATCTAGGATGGTCATGAGCCTGGGACTCCCACGAGTCGACGGGGATGTTTGATCTCTTCAGGATTGTTTTGAGAACATCTCTAAAGCGTTTCTGCAGTCCTCCCAGGAGTCTCCGCCATGACCAATTTCTGAGTTAAAGAGCCGCTTTGGGAATCTGGTGTGAGACATGTGAACGAAATGTCCCGCCCAGTGGAGCTGGTTTTGGGTGATTAGCGCCCCAATGCTGGGAAGATTGGTTTGGGAGAGGATGCTGCTGTTGGACTGCCTTTCTTGCCACCAGATTTGGAGGATCTTAGGGAGGCATCTCTGGTGGTACTTCTCCAGTCCTTTGTGGTGCCTGCTGTAGGTTCTCCAAGTCTCTGAAGCATATAAGAGCGCAGGGATCACCGCTGCCCAGTAAACCATGATCGTAGTCTAGGGTTTGAGATCTAGATCCTCAAATACTCTCTTCAAATACAGCCAAAGGCTGACTAGCACATTGGAGGCAAAGATGAACCTCGCCATCTATGTCTACCTTCGCCAAGAGGAGGTTCTGAAGATATGGAAAATCACAGAATCGTTACAGTGCAGCAGGAGGCCATTCGGCCCAACGTATCCACACTGGTTCTCTGAAAGAGCAATTCCCTCAGTTCCATTCCCCACCTTCTCCCCACAACCCTGCACATTCTTCCCTTTCATATACGTCTAATTCCTTTTTGAATGCTTCAATTGAAACTGTCTCCACCACATTCTCAGGCAGTGCATTCCAGACCTTAACCACTCGCTGCTTGAAAAAGGTTTCCTCATGCCATTTTTGCTTCTCTGACCAAATACTTCAAATCTGTGCCCTCTCATTCTCAATCCTTTCACGAGCGAGAACAGTTTCTTTCTATCTACTCTGTGCAGACCCCTCATGATTTTGAATACCTCTATCAAATCACCTCTCAGCCTTCTCTGCTCGAATCTATTTTCATAACTGCAGTTCTTCATCTTCTAACCTCCAAAGAATATAGCCCCAATTTACTCAGCCTCTCATCAGACGACCCTCAGATCTCAGGAAGCTTCACTGTACTGTTTCTAATTCAAGTACATCCTTCCTTTTAGATCAGGAGGGGCGAGATCATGGAGATATTTGAAGACAAGGATGAGAATTTTAAAAATTGAGGCACTCCAGATCAAGAGCCAATGTAGGCCAGTGAGCACAGGGGTGATGCGTGAACAGGACTTGGTGTGAGTTATGATAGGGACAACAGTGTTTTGGATGAGCTCAAGTTTACAGACGGTACAAGGTGGGAGGGCCAGTCAGGAGAGCCTTGAAATAGTCAAATCTAGAGGTAAAAATGGCAGGGATGAGGGTTTTAGCAGTAGATAAGCTGAGGCAGGGACCAGGACAGGGATGCTACTGAGGTGGAAGTGGACGGTTTGGTGATGGAGAGGATATGGTGTTGTTCGATCAGATCAGGGTCAAGCACATAATCAAGTCTGATACTCCAGCGCAGTACTGGGGGAATGCTGCACAGTCAGAGGCGCTGTCTTTCAGATAAGATGTTAAACCGGAACTGCCTGCTGTCTTGAGTGATCGTAAAAGATCCCCTGGCGCTTTATCAAAGAGCAGGGTTATCCCGGTGTCCTAGCCCATATTTATCCCACAATCAACATCACTAAAAAAAACAGATTTCCTGGTCATTATGACATTGCTGTTTATGGGAGTTTGCAAAAGTTGGATGCAGCGTTTCCTACATTACAACAGCGAGTTTAAAAATACTTCATTGGCTGTAAAGTGCTTTGGGACGTCCTGAGGTGGTGAAAGGCGCTATATAAATGTAAGTCTTTCTTCAAAGATAAATGGAAGAAGAAGCGTAGTTTCCGTCTCTCACCAGCCTCCATCCGCCTCCAGGTCTCCCGCTACAGCTACGGCCAGCAATGCCAGTGTGAGCAGGGCCCGAGGCGCGCACCGCTCCATCTGCCCCTCTCTGTACACAAGCCGGGTCGCTGCCCTCGGTAAAGCCCCACAGAAAGCCGACACTTTCCACTTCAAGAGATACAGCGACAAACCAAAGCATTCAAACACCAACCGCGGCACACAGAACGCAGGACACTTCCCATTACACACCGCGCAGGACGTGACGGCGTCTTACATACCGGGGGTGGAGACCATCGACTGACTCGCTTCCCATCACACACCGGGCAGGACCATGGCATCATGGGAATTGTAGTCCATTCATCATGTCCCTGCTCGAAGATCATGCCTCCAAATAGTTCTGCCATCGTTTTACTGAATTCCAGGAGGATCAGTGTGCGCAGTTGCACATCTCATTTGCATTTCATATAATCATCCTGCGTATTAGAGTGGAAACATTTAGGCATGATTTATATCATGATAGATGAAGGTGTCTGCCCTGAGGCACAGTGTGGCTTTCCAGCAGAGAGATCCACCGTGGACATACTGTTCTCCCTTCGCCAGCTACAAGAGAAATGCCGCGAACAACAGATGCCCCTCTACGTTGCTTTCATTGATCTCACCAAAGCCTTTGACCTCGTCAGCAGGTGTGGTCTCTTCAGACTACTAGCAAAGATTGGATGTCCACCAAAGCTACTAAGTATCATCACCTCATTCCATGACAATATGAAAGGCACAATTCAGCATAGCGGCGCCTCATCAGACCCCTTTCCTATCCTGAGCGGCGTGAAACAGGGCTGTGTTTTCGCACCGACACTGGGATCTTCTTCTCCCTGCTGCTCTCACATGCGTTCAAGTCTTCAGAAGAAGGAATTTTCCTCCACACAAGATCAGGTGGCAGGTTGTTCAGCCTTGCCCTCTAAGAGCAACGACCAGAGTACGGAAAGTCCTCATCAGGGAACTCCTCTTTGCTGACGATGCTGCATTAACATCTCACACTGAAGAGTGTCTGCAGAGACTCATCGACAGGATTGTGGCTGCCTGTAATGAATTTGGCCTAACCATCAGCCTCAAGAAAACGAACATCATGGGACAGGATGTCAGAAATGCTCCATTCATCAATATCAGCGACCACGCTCTGGAAGTGGTTCAAGAGTTCACCTACCTAGGCTCAACTATCACCAGTAACCTGTCTCTCGATGCAGAAATCAACAAGCGCATGGGAAAGGCTTCCACTGCTATGTCCAGACTGGCCAAAAGAGTGTGGGAAAATGGCACACTGACACGGAACACAAAAGTCCGAGTGTACCAGCCTGTGTCCTCAGTACCTTGCTCTACGGCAGCGAGGCCTGGACGACGTATGTCAGCCAAGAGCGACGTCTCAATTCATTTCATCTTTGTTGCCTCAGAGAATCCTTGGCATCAGGTGGCAGGACCGTATCTCCAACACAGAAGTCCTCGAGGCGGCCAACATCCCCAGCATATACACCCTACTGAGCCAGTGGCACTTGAGATGGCTTGGCCATGTGAGCCACATGGAAGATGGCAGGATCCCCAAGGACACATTGTACAGAGAGCTTTTCACTGGTATCAGACCCACCGGCCATCCATGTCTCCGCTTTAAAGACGTCTGCAAACACGACATGAAGTCCTGTGACATTGATCACAAGTCATGGGAGTCAGTTGCCAGTGATCACCAGAGCTGGCGGGCAGCCATAAAGGTGGGGCTAAAGAGTGGCAAGTCGAAGAGACTTAGCAGTTGGCAGGTAAAAAGACAGAAGCGCAAGGGGAGAGCCAACTGTGTAACAGCCCCCACAACCAAAGTTATCTGCAGCACCTGTGGAAGAGTCTGTCACTCTAGAATTGGCCTTTATAGCCACTCCAGGTGCTGCTTCACAAACCACTGACACCTCCAGGCGCTTACCCATTGTCTATACCCTCTTACCGTTCCCTCTCTGACTGAACGATTTGTCATCAGCAAAGGCCTCAGCTTCATTCCCGTATGCCCCCACCTGAATGAATTTTGAACTCGGCATGACGCTGAACTCTTCTTCCGTCGCCTCTGCCTCCACGCTCACTTCTTTGGTCCCACTCTGTGGACCCTCTTACTTGTCCCCTATATTCTCCCTCCACCTGGACCCCTCCCTCTGGCATCTTACCCTCCCTTGATCTTTTCATTGAGAACTGTCGATGTGACATCAATTTCTCTGCTCCCCTCACTCATTCTAACCTATCTCCCTCTGAACTTGCGGTATTCCATTCTCTCAGGACCAACGCTAACATCACCATCAAATCTGCTGACAAGGGTGGTGCCATTGTTGGCCGGCACACCAACCTCTACCTAAAAGAAGCTGAACGCCAACTCTCCGACACTTCCTCCTATCTCCACTGGACCATGACCCCACCACTAAACAGTAAGCCATTGTCTCCAGGACTGTCACTGACCTTATCTCCTCTGGAGATCTTCCCCCCTCCCCCCCCCAGTCTCCAACCTCATAGTTCCCCAACCCCGTACAGCCCACTTCTACCTCCTTCCCAAAATCCACAACAAGACTGCCCTGGTAGACCTGTTGTTTCAGCCTGTTCCTGCCCCACTGAACTGATTTCTTGTAACTCGGTTTTATTTTTACTCCTCTTGTCCAGTCTCTTCCCACCTACATCCATGACTCTTCCAATGCCCTCCGCCACTTAAACAGTTTCCAGTTTCCTGGCCCTCACCATCTGCTATTCACTATGGATATTTAATTCCTCTACACCTCCATCCCCCACCAGGACGGTCTGAGGGCTGTCCACTTCTTCCTTGAACAGAGGCCTAACCAGTCCACAGGCACCAATACCCTCCTCCACCTGGCTGAACTTGTTCTCACATTGAACGACTTCTCCTTCAACTTTACTCAATTCCTCCAAAGAAAAAGTGTTGCTATGTGTACCCGCATGGGTCCTAGCTATGCCTGCCTTTTTGTGGGATATGTGGAACATAACTTGTTCCAGTCATACTCAGGCCCCCTCCCTCACTTCTTTTTCCAGTACATCGATGACTGCATCAGTGCCGCTACCTGCTCTCACCCTGAACTGGAAAATTTCATTAACTTTATTTCTAATTTCCACCCTTCTCTCACCTTCATATGGTCCATCTGCAGCTCTTCCCTTCCCTTCCTCGACTTCTCCGACAGCTGAGCAGCTGGTGTAGAAGAGAGGGTTTCAGATATCTGGACCATTGGGCTCTCTTCAGGGACAGATGGGACCTGTACAAGAAGGACGGGTTGCATCTAAACTGGAAGGGCACTAATATCCTGGCTACAAGGTTTGCTAGCGTCACTCGGGAGGGTTTAAACTAGTGTGGCAGGGGGGGTGGGAACCAGAGCAGTAGGACGGCTAGTGAAGTAAATGAGGAGGACATAGTAAATAAGGGCAGTAGGACTAAGAGGAAGAGCAGGCAGGGGGATGTTGCTGAGCACAGCGGGACTGGTGGTCTGAAGTGCATTTGTTTCAATGCGAGAAGTATAACAGGTAAGGCAGATGAACTTAGAGCTTGGATTAGTACTTGGAAATATGATGTTGTTGCTATTACAGAGACTTGGTTGAGGGAAGGGCAGGATTGGCAGCTAAATGTTCCAGGCTTTAGAAGCTTCAGGCGGGATAGAGGGGGATGTAAAAGGGGTGGGGGAGTTGCATTACTGGTTAAGGAGAATATCACAGCTGTACTGCGGGAGGAGACCTCAGAGAGGTCATGCAGCGAGGCAATATGGGTGGAGCTCAGGAATAGGAAGGGTGCAGTCACGATGTTGGGGGTTTACTACAGGCCTCCCAGCAGCCAGCGGGAGGTAGAGGAGCAGATATGTAGATAGATTTTGGAAAGATGTAAAGGTAACAGGGTTGTAGTGGTGGGTGATTTTAACTTCCCCAATATTGACTGGGACTCACTTAGTGCTAGGGGCTTGGATGGGGCAGAATTTGTGAGGAGCATCCAGGAGGACTTCTTGAAACAGTATGTAGATAGTCCAACTAGGGACGGGGCCATTCTGGATCTGGTATTGGGGAATGAGCCCGGCCAGGTGGTCGAAGTTTCAGTGGGGGAGCATTTCGGGAGCAGTGACCATAATTCCATAAGTTTTAAGGTACTTGTGGATAAGGATAAGAGTAGTCCTCGGATGAAGGTACTAAATTGGGGGAAGGCTAATTATAACAATATTAGGCATGAACTGAAGAATTTAGATTGGGGGCGGCTGTTTGAGGGTAAATCAACATCTGACATGTGGGAGTCTTTCAAACGTCAGCTGATTAGAATCCAGGACCAGCATGTTCCTGTGAGGAAGAAAGACAAGTTTGGCAAGTTTCGGGAAGCTTGGATAACACGGGATATTGTGAGCCTAGTCAAAAAGAAAAAGGAAGCATTTGTAAGGGCTGGAAGGCTAGGAACAGATGAAGCACTTGAGGAATATAAAGACAGTAGGAAGGAACTTAAGCAAGGAGTTAGGAGGGCTAAAAGGGGTCATAAAAAGTCATTGGCAAACAGGATTAAGGAAAATCCCAAGGCTTTTTATACATATATAAAGAGCAAGAGGGTAACCGGGGAAAGGGTTGGCCCTTTCAAGGACAGAGATGGGAATCTATGCGTGGAGCCAGAGGAAATGGGTGAGGTGCTAAATGAGTACTTTGCATCCGTATTCACCAAGGAGAAGGACTTGGTGGTGGATGATGAGCCTAGGGAAGGGAGTGCAGATAGTCTCAGTCATCTCATTATCAAAAAGGAGGAGGTGACTTGCAAAGCATTAAGGTAGATAAGTCCCCAGGGCCTGATGGGATCTACCCTAGAATACTGAGGGAGGCAAGGGAAGAAATTGCTGGGGCCTTGACAGAATTCTTTGCATCCTCATTGGCTACAGGTGAGGTCCCAGAGGACTGGAGAATAGCCAATGTTGGTCCTTTGTTTAAGAAGGGTGGTAAGGATAATCCAGGAAATTATAGGCCGGTGAGCCTTACGTCAGTGGTAGGGAAACTATTAGAGAGGATTCTTCGGGACAGGATTTACTCCCATTTGGAAACAAACAAACTTATTAGCGAGAGTCAGCATGGTTTTGTGAAGGGGAGGTCGTGTCTCACTAATTTGATTGAGTTTTTGAGGAAGTGACGAAGATGATTGACGAGGGAAGGGCGGTGGATGTTGTCTATATGGACTTTAGTAAAGCCTTTGACAAGGTCCCGCATGGCAGACTGGTGCAAAAGGTGAAGTCACACGGGATCAGAGGTGAGCTGGCAAGATGGATACAGAACTGGCTCGGTCACAGAAGACAGAGGGTAACAGTGGATGGGTGTTTTTCTGAATGGAGGGATGTGACTAGTGGTGTTCCGCAGGGATCAGTGCTAGGACCTTTGCTGTTTGTAGTATATATAAATGGTTTGGAGGAAAATGTAGCTGGTCTGATTAGTAAGTTTGCGGACGACACAAAGGTTGGTGGAGTTGCGGATAATGATGAGGATTGTCAGGGGATACAGCAGGATATAGATCGGTTGGAGACTTGGGCGGAGAAATGGCAGATGGAGTTTATTCCGGACAAATGTGAGGTAATGCATTTTGGAAGGTCTAATGCAGGTGGGAGGTATACAGTAAATGGCAGAACCCTTAGGAGTATTGACAGGCAGAGAGATCTGGGCGTACAGGTCCACAGGTCACTGAAAGTGGCAACGCAGGTGGATAAGGTAGTCAAGAAGGCATACGGCATGCTTGCCATCATCGGTCGGGGCATAGAGTATAAAAATTGGCAAGTCATGTTGCAGCTGTACAGAACCTTAGTTAGGCCACACTTAGAATATTGCGTGCAATTCTGGTCGCCACACTACCAGAAGGACGTGGAGGCTTTGGAGAGGGTACAGAGGAGGTTTACCAGGATGTTGCCTGGTCTGGAGGGCATTAGCTATGAGGAGAGGTTGGAAAAACTCGGATTGTTTTCATTGGAACGACGGAGGTGGAGGGGCGACATGATAGAGGTTTACAAAGTTATGAGCGGCAAGGACAGAGTGGATAGTCAGAAGCTTTTTCCCAGGGTGGAAGAGTCAGTTACTAGGGGACATAGGTTTAAGGTGCGAGGGGCAAAGTTTAGAGGGGATGTGCGAAGCAAGTTTTTTACACAGAGGGTGGTGAGTGCCTGGAACTTTCTGCCAGGGGAGGTGGTGGAAGCAGATACGATAGCGACGTTTAAGAGACATCTTGACAAATATATGAATAGGAAGGGAATAGAGGGATATGCGCCCTGGAAGTGCAGAAGGTGTTAGTTTTGGCAGGCATCAAGATCGGCGCAGGCTTGGAGGGCCGAATGGCCTGTTCCTGTGCTGTACTGTTCTTTGTTCTCTGTTGCCATTTCTGGGGATAGGCTATCAACCAATTCACTATAAGCCACAGACTTCCACAACTACCTGGACTATGCTTCTTCAAACCTCATTTCCTGTAAGTACTCGATTCCATACTTCCAGTTTCTCCATCTCCGTAGCAACTATTTGGATGATGCAATCTTCCATACTAGCGTTTCCGATATGTCTTCCTTCTTCCTTAACCGAAGATTCCCCGCCACTGTGGTTGACAGGGCCCTCAACCATGTCCGGTCTATTTCAAGCACTTCTGCTTTCACCCCTTCCCCTCCCTCTCCGGACCACAATCGGGTCTCCGTGTCCTCACCTTCCACCACGCCAGCTTCCATATTCAACGGATCATTCTCTGCCATTTCCGCCACCTCCAGCGTGATGCTGCCACCAAACGCATCTTCCCCTCCCCTTCCCTTTCAGTATTTCGAAGGGACCATTCCCTCCACAACACCCTGGTCCACTCCTCAGTCACACCCAACACCCCCTCCCTTTCCTTTGGCATCTTTTCACGCAAGTGCAGGAGATGCAACACCTGCCCTTTTACCTCCTCCCTTTCCACTGTCCAAGGCTCCAAACACTCCTAAGTTGTAGAGTCATAGAGTTATACAGCACAGAAACAGGCCCTTCGGCTCATCGTGTCCATGCTGGCCATCAAGCACCTATCTATTCTAATCCCATTTTCCAGCACTTGGCCTGCAGCCTTGTATGCTATGGTGTTTCAAGTGCTCATCTAGATACTTCTTAAATATTGTTGGTTCCTGCCTCTACCACCCCTTCAGCAGTGTGTTCCAGATTCCAACCACCCTGTGGGTGAAAATTTTTTCCTCAAATCCCCTCTAAACCTCCTGCCCCTTACCTTAAATCTATGCCCCCTGCTTATTGAAATACTGAAATAGCGATTTACTTGTACTCTTTTCAATTTAGTATACTGTATTTGCTGCTCGCAATGTGGTCTCCTCTACATTGGGGAGACTAAATGCAGACTGGGTGACTGTTTTGCAGAATACCTCCATTCAGTCCACAACCGCGACCCCGAGCTTCCTGTCGCTTGTCATTTCAATTCTCCACCTTGCTCCCACTCTGACCTTTCTGTTCTTGGCCTGCTACAGTGTTCTAATGAAGCTCAACACAAGCTCGAGGAACAGCACCTCATCTTTCGACTGAGCATTTTACAGCTTTCCAGACTCGACATTGAGTTCAATAATTTTAGATTTTAACCTCTGCTCTTTTTTTTCTAATTTTTTTTTTGATGGTTTGTTTCTGTCCCCCCCTCCTCCCCAACAACATCACCCAATATTGTTTCTTTCTTAATCTCTTAATTTTGTGTTCGGAAGGCTGTTTTACTGCCATCTACACCTCATCCAGGTACGTCTTTTGTTTCTTTACTTGGCATTGTACCATGGAATCTTTTTGTCATTTAATGTCTCCTGCTCTCACCCTCTTAAATACCTTCTCTTTGTTCTTCTTCCTCCCCCACACCCGCCACTTGCTCAAAACCTATTACATTTCTAACCTTTGCCAGTTCTGATAAAAGGTCATCGACCTGAAACATTAACTCTGTTTTTCTCTCCACAGATGCTGCCTGACCTGCTGAGTATCTCCAGCACTTCCTGTTTTTGTATCAGAGACAGAAGTCTGTTCTATGTGTTGATTACTCTCTGGGTACTGTCACTGTCTCGTTGAAAACACCACTTTAGAGCATAGAAGATTAAGGGGAGACCTAATAGAGATATCAAAATAATGAGGGGTTTTGCTAGAGCAAGTAAGCAGAAAATATTTCTTCTGCCAAGTGGGTTGGTAACCAGATTTAAAATAATTGACGAAGAAACAGAGATGAAATGCGAAACTTCATCACACAGAGGTTGCAAAGATCTGGAACAAAAGAACATAAGAATTAGGAGCAGGAGTCAGCCATAGCTAATCTTATACTCCGTTTCCACTTTCCTGCCCTAACCCCATACCCCTCAATTTCCTTTGTACTCAAAAATCTATTGATCTCTGTCTTGAATATATGCAACAACTGAGCATCTACAATGCTTTGGGGGTAAAGAATTCCAAAGATTCACAACCCTTTGAGTGAAGAAATTTCTCCTCCTCTCAGTTCAAATGTCTGACCTCTTATTCTGTGACTCCGAGTTCTAGATTCTTGAGTCAGGGGGAAACATCCTCCCAGCATCTACCCTGTCAAAGCCCACTAAGAATGTTATATGTTTCAATTAGATCACCTTTCATTCTTCTAAATTTTAGGAAATGTAGGCCTGGTTTACTTGATCTCTCCTCAAAGGACAATCCTCTCATTCCAGGAATCAGCGTAGTGAACCTTCATTGTACACTCCCTAAGGCAAGTACATCTTTCCTTAGATAAGGAGACCACAGTACTTCAGGTGTGGTCTCCCCAAGGCCCTATATAATTGTAGTAAGGCTTCTTTACTCTTATGCTCCAATCCCTTTGTAGTAAAGGCTAACATACCATTAGCCTTCCTAATTGCCTGCTGTACCTGCATGTTAACTTTCTGTAATTCGTGATCCTTGTCAGTGCAAACATTTCCCAATCTCTCACCATTTAAAAATATTCTGCTGTTCTATTATTCCTACCAAAGTGGATAACTTCACATTTTTCCACATTCTTGCCCATTCACTTAACCCGTCTAAATCTTGTTACAGCAGCTTTGCACCCTCCTCACAATTTATTTTCCCACCTAACTTTGTATCATCAGCAAACTTGGATGAGTTACACTCGGTCCCCTCAATTAAGCCATTGATATAGATTGCAAATCCTTGCAGTGCTCCACCAGTTACAGCCTGCCATCGTGAAAACAAACCTTTTACTCCTTGTTTTCTGTTCTTTACCTGATCCTCAATCCTTGTTAATATACTACCCCAAATCCCACAGACCTTAATTTTATGTAATGGCCTCTTGTGTGGCAACTTATCAAATGCTTTTTGAAAATCCAAATACACCACGTCCACTGGTTTCTCCTTACCTACCCTGCTAGATACAACTCCAAAAATCTCTAACAAATTTGTCAAACATGATTTCCCCTTCATAAATCCATGTTGACTCTGCCAAGACATATTATGAATTTTGAAGTGCCCTGCTACCATGTCCCTAATAATATTCTCATATTTTCTCGATAACTGATGTCAGGCTGACTGGCCTATAGTTCAGTTTTCTCTCTTCCTCCGTTCTTGAATAGCGGAGTTACATCTGCTAGTTTCCAATCCACAGGGACCATTCTAGAATCTAGAGAATTCTGGAAGATCAAAACCAATGCATCCACTATTTCTGTAGCTACTATTTTTAAAACCCTAGATTGCAGGCCATCTGGTCCAGGGAGTTTATCGTTTTTTTGGTCCCAGAACGCATTACCTGAAAGGATGGTGGAATCAGATTCCATAGGAACTTTTTAAAGGCAGTTGGACTTGAAGAGAACAAAATTGTAGCACTATGGGGAAAAAGCTGGGTTGTGGGACTAAATTGGACAGCTCTTTTCATAGAGCCAGCACAGGCATGACAGGACGAATGGCCTCCTTCTGTGCTGTAAGATTCTATGACTCCATTCTGATTCATCACCCACCATTAAAACGCCAGTGCTTGATGCACCCTGGCCTCTGTAACCTCGCTTTCTTCTCTTAGGTCCTTAGGCATGCTATTATCTCTCAACTCTATAGCCATCTGTCTGAAAACTCCCTGTTTGAATCCCTGTACTCTGGCTCCCACCCATCTTATAGCCAAAGGCATGAATGGCATCTTTGGTGATTGTAACCATGGTATTGAAAGATTTTGGACTTTTCAGTGCCAGGAAATTAGAGGAAATTAAAGGATTGGCTAGAAACCTGTATTATTTACCTACAAATCCTGCTGAGCTTTGTTAAAATATTAATTTGACAAAGGACCTGTTAAACTGACTAAGGCGGCATGCTAGAAAGATTGGATAAATTTGAAAAGTGTTACTCAGACTGTCTGGAAGGCTACGAATAAGAAGAGTTAACGTTTCGGGTCAGTGACCCTTCTTCGGAACCTTCTTCTCCGAAGAAGGGTCACTGACCCGAAACGTTAACTCTGCTTCTCTTTCCACAGATGCTGCCAGACCTGCTGAGTGATTCCAGCATTTCTTGTTTTTGTTTCAGATTTCCAGCATCCGCAGTATTTTGCTTTTATTTACGAATAAGAAGACCCTGAAAGACTATGTGAAACCTTAATAAACACCAGCTGCAGTTTGATAGCATTAGTCTGGAGTAACCATGGGAGAGAGGGAGAACAGAAAGTTACTGAAAAGCTTGTTTTTGTCATTAAGAATGTTATAAGAACTGCCGTAGTAAAGTGAAGGTTGGAGACTGACCAGAGGAATTCCATGTAGGATACTGATGGATATTAACCCCTCAGTCCCCCAAAGCAGAAGAATTTCCCATTCTGAGTTTCAAGTTGCACCTCTGACTTAAAAGTTGTATAAATCTCTATGTATAAAATTTTCTGTATTTTAATGTTAATAAAATCAATTGTTAGAAAAGTTTAAAGCTTTGTTTAATTTTGCCTCTGATTACCCTAAAGAATAAAGAGAGTTAAAACACAAACCCTACATATGTTTTCCTTTCTTGCCCTCTCCACACAATTTTTTAAAAATTTGTTCATGGGATGTGGGCATCACTGGCTAGGCCAGCATTTCTTGCCCATCCCTAATTGCCCTTGAGAAGGTGGTGGTTAGCTGCCTTCTTGAACCGCTGCAGTCTAACCCCAATCACCACAGTTTCAGTCTGTTCCTATATATACCTCTTTTGAAGTCCCAAATAAATTAAAGCAAGTGACTAGATATCCCTAATGAGGGGGCACCAGTACTCTGTACCTATTTATAGGAACAGAAGTGAATCTCCAGTTAATGCCCACTACCTACATACAACTAAACACAAATGATGTACAATTCACAAAACCATAATGTTTGGTGCCCACCATAAACTCCACTTCTTGAACACTGATAGATTTCACCCCCCCCCCCCCCCCCCGGACACTTGTTTAGGGTGAACCCCAAGTTGAACCTCATAGCCCACATCCTCGTGATCACCAAGTCCGCTCAATGCAACATTGCCTACCCTCCACGCTTAGCTCAAGACCCCTGATGCTGAAATCCTTACCCATGCTTCTGTCACCTTCATATTTGATTTCTCCAATATTTTCATCATTGGTCTTAATTCTCTACCTCCCTAAGCTTCAATGTGCCATAAAGCAGCTATCCATATCCTGTCCAGTTAGGTCCCATTTGCCCATCACCTTTGTCCTAACTATTCTACATTGGCTACCCACCCCTCAGTGCATCCAATTTAAAAACCTAATCCTCGTTCTTAAATCCCTCCATAGCTTCATTCCTTCCTACTTCTGCAACCATCTATAGCCATACAGACCCTCCATACCACTTGGTCCTCTGACTCTGGCTTTCTGTGCATCCCCCCTCCGTTTACTCCACCATCAATGACAGATCTTTCAGTCACTCCAGCTCTACTCTCTGGAGCTCCTGTCCTAAATCTTTTCACCTTTCTACTTCTCTGCCCTTCGAAAACATTCTACAAGGTCTGCACCTGAACAGGACTGGTACAAATATCCTTGCAGGAAGGTTTGCTAGTGCTGTTGGGGATGGTTTAAACTAGTTTGGCAGGGGGATGGGAATCTGAGCACAGTTTTAGATAGGACAATTTCAGGGCAGGGAACTGGAGGCAGGAAATTAGCGAGTGACTCTGAAAGACAGAAAAAGCAAAGGTTAAAATGTGTACAGCACAGGAATTTGGCAATGTTAAAGGGTATTTATTTAAATGCAAGGAGTATAGTAAATAAAGCTGATAAGCTGAGGACACAGATAGACACATGCACGATATCGTTGTTATACCGGAAACTTGGCTTAAAGAGGGGCATGAATGGCAGCTTTACATCCCGGATATAGAGTTTTCAGGCGGGATAGAGAGGGAGATAAAAAAGGAGGGGGTGTAGCATTATTAGTTAAGGAATCAATAACAGCTTTGAGGAGGGATGACATGCTAAATGAATCCTCAAATGAGACCATATGGGTGGAGCTCAGAAATAAAAAAGGGCAGCCACACTTCCAGGAGTATATTATAGACCCCCGATTAGTGAGAGGAAGATAGAAGAACAAATATGTTGGCAAATTTCTGAGTGCAAAATCAATAGGGCAATAATAGTTGGGGATTTCAACTACTCCAATATCAACTGGGATACAAACAGTGTGAAGGACACAAAATTCTTGAACTGCATTGAAGAGAACTCTTTTAGCCAGCACGTAACAAGCCCAACGAGAGGGGGCACAATTCTAGATTTAGTCTTCGGTAATGAAGCTGGGCAAGTGGATGAAGTAACGGTGGGTGACCCCGTTTTGGAGATAGTGACCATAATACAGTTAGTTTTAGCATAATCATGGAAAAGGACAAAGATAAAACAGGAGTAAAAGTTCTAAATTGGGGGAAGGCAGATTTTACAAAACTGAGAGGTGACCTGACAAAAGTGGATTGGATACAGCTAGTTGAAGGAAAATCAGTTGCAAACCAGTGGGAGGCATTCAAAAGCAAGACACAGTGTAGGCATGTCCCCACAAAGATAAAGGGTGGTACTGCCAAATCTAGAGCCCCCTTGGTTATCTAGAAGCTTACAGGGTAAATTAAAGCAGAAAAAGAAAGCTTATGACGATCACAAAAATCTTAATACTTTAGAAAGCCTAGAGGAGTATAGAAAGTGCAGGAGTAAAGTAAAAAAGGAAATTAGAAAAGCAAAGAGAGGACATGAAGAATTATTGGCAGGTAAAATCAAGGAAAACCTGAAGCTGTTTTATCAGTACATTAAGAGCAAGAGGATAACTAAGGAAAGGGTAGGGCCTATCAGAGATGTACAAGGTAACTTATGCATGGATGCAGAAGATGTGGGCAGGATTCTAAATGAGTACTTTGTCTCTGTCTTCACAAAGGAGTGGGTTGATGCAGAGATTGTAGTTAAAGAGGAGGAATCTGAAATATTAGATATGATAAGCATAATGAGAGAGGAAGTACTAGAGGGTCTGACATTCTTGACAGTGGATAAATCGCCAGGGCCGGATGGATTGCATCCCAGGTTGTTGAAGGAAGCCAGGGAGGAAATAGCGGATGCACTGAGGATCATCTTCAAATCCTCACTAGATACAGGCGAGGTACCAGATGATTGGAGGTCTGCGAACGTTGTACCATTGTTTAAAAAGGATGTGAGGGATAGGCCAAATAATTATCCGCCGATCAGTCTGACCTCAGTGGTGGATAAATTGTTAGAATCAATTCTGAGGGACAGGATAAACTGCCACTTAGAAAGACATGGATTAATCAGGGATAGTCAACATTGATTTGTTAAGGGAAGGTCATGTCTTACTAACTTAATTGAGTTTTTTGAGGAAGTAACAAGGAGGTTTGACAAGGGTAGTGCAGTGGATGTGGTCTACATGGATTTTAGGATGGCATTTGATAAGGTCCTGCATGGGAGACTGGTCAGTAAAATGAAAACCCATGATACAGGGGAATGTGGCACAGGTTGGATCCAGAATTGGCTGAGGAACAGGAAAGAAAGGGTAGTAATCGATGGATGTTTTTGTGAATGGAAAGCTGTTTCCAGTGTCATTCCACAGGGCTCAGTGTTGGGTCCCTTGCTGTTTGTGGTATATATTAATGATTTGGCCTTAAATGTAGGAGGCATGATTGTGAAATATGCTGATGACACAAAAATTGGCTGTGTAGAAGATAGTGAAGAGGATAGCCATAGACTCCAGAATGATATCAATGGTTTGGTTGAGTGGGCAGAAAAGTGGCAAATGGAGTTCAATCCGGAGAAGTGTGAGGTAATGCATTTGTGGAGGGCAAATAAAGCAAGGGAATACACAATAAATATTGAGAGGGGTAGAAGAAGTGAGAGACCTTGGAGTGCATGTCCACAGGTCCCTGAAGGTGGCAAGACAGGTAGATAGAACTGTGAAGAAGGCATATGGAATGCTTTCCTTTATTGGCTGAGGTATAGAATACAAAAGCAGGATGTAATGCTGGAATTGTATAAAACGCTGGTTAGGCCACAGCTGGAGTGTTGCGTACACTTCTGGTCACCACATTACAGGAAGGCCATAATTGCTCTGGAGAGAATACAGAGGAGATTTACCAGAATGTTGCCAGGGCTTGAAAGTTGCAGCTATGAGGAAAGATTGGATAGGTGAGGGTTGTTTTCCTTAGAACAGAGGAGGCTGAGGGGTGACTTAATTGAGGTGTACGACATTATGAGAGGCCTAGATAGAGTAGACAGTAAGTACCTGTTTCCTCTAGCAGGGAGGTCAATTACCAGGGGGCACAGATTTAAGGTGATTGGTAGAAGGATTAGAGGGGACATGAGGAAAAACCTTTTCACCTAGAGGGTGGTGGGTATCTGGAATTCACTGCCGGGAATGGTGGTGGAGGCAGAAACCTTCAACTCTTTTAAAAGGTACCTGGATATGCACTTGGAGTGCTGCAACCTGCAAGGCTATGGACCAGGTGCTGTAAAGTGGGATTAGATTGGGCAGTTAGTTTTTTTTCGGCCAGCACGGATGCGACAGGCTGAATGGCCTCCTTATGTGCCGTAATTTTTCTATGGTTCTATTCTCAAAATCCATCTTTTTGAAATAGCCTTCAGTCACCTCTCCTAAACATTCTCCCGTAGCTTGGTATGCTTTCCTCATTTGCCTCTCTGTAAAATTTCCTGAGATGTTTTGTACCTAATACGTTGCTAAATGAATGCAGGTTGTTGCTGTGCTTGGGTGCATATTGATCTTCTAATTTCACTGATGGACACTCCTCAATCTCCTCGGTACAATAGCCTTTTAAACTGATGGATGTTGTGTGATTGCCTTTTAAAGTAATGTACCTTTAAGATCTTAGTATACGAATGAGCTAAGTACCAGGGTGTGTCATGTCACTGTGACACTCTCACTTTGCTACTGTAACACCTAGAGGCAAGTCATGAAAATAGTTATCTCTGTACTGCATACACTTGTTAGCTGTTAATAAACTTGTTTGAGATCTTATATCAACTGAACTCTACGCATCTCATTTATATTGCATCAGACAACATAAAAAAGCTTCTCATTACAATGGTATTGTATTGATATTGGTAGGCCATTGTATGGCCTCCTTCACATCCACTGCTGGATTCTTATTAGAAATAAAAGCAGAAATACCTTGAAATATCTGTTTTCATTTCACATATCTTGGGGTGTATCTTTCATCAGAAACCTTCACCTATTCTTACTTGGCTGAGCTGCGCCAATTTGAACTGTTTTGCTGCTAGCAGTGAGTTGTAACTCCATCGGACTGTGCAAACAATTTACACCAGAGAGTAACATTAATTAATTCCTTTAAAACACAACAAACAGTTCCAAGAAAACATGCTAAAAGGCTGACCAGACAAATAATTTTTATACAGCCAACAAGGGGCATTGTATTGTCAGAAGTACTTCCATCTGCAATCTTATAAATCCCACTTCTACACTCTAGTTATTAACCAGACCCTCATTATAAGTCTTTCAGTTATAATACATCATGCATCCCACCCTCAGTTCTATACCACTTTCATTACCCCTGCCTTCATTATAAGACTCTCAGTTGTAATGTAATTTCAATATATCTCTCCCTAATAATGATGACTTCTAATATTACCCTTATTATAAAGGTTGATTCCAGCTTTTTGAGGTTCAGGTTTCTATGGTTAAATATTCAATGTAATAGAGTACACTTTGTTATAACAAACACAGTGCCTATCACTGCGGCTGAGGAGTGTGTTGATTTTTTAAATGTCCTCTCAAGATAAAAGAACAAGTCACAATTTAACTTATAATGTTTAAAAATGCAGCATGAATAGGTTAGCAAAAGAATGCATGTTGCTATTCTTGTATTGTCTCTCTTTTCTCCAACCTTTGGGCTTTGTCATGTTACCTTCTTTCAGCAAGTCACCTTCCCAGCTAGGGCACTGGGGCATTACTATAGAAGGATACTGAGTGTCATCAAGTCAAACATGAGACAGAAAATGTTCCACCATTCTTTCGTGAGCGGTAGGTTGCATTAGCCAAAAAAGTATTTTGGATTCCTCTTGCAGCAATACAAGTAATGCCACTGCTGTTAATCTTTCACGTTGATCAGGTATTGGCATTTCACATTGTGTCCCTTGGCCTGTTTGGGTTAGGATTCTGATCAGGTTGGGGCTCTGATTTTTCCACAGAACTAAATAGTAAACATGTTCTATTCTTATAAGGGATGAAAGAAATTCAGCCCTTGATGTGTCCAGTTTAGCATAACCTTACTGCATTGATGTTATAATTGATACTGTCTGATGTACAGCAGTGTACAGGCCTGCCAGTTGCAAGAAGAAAGCCCAGACCACTGCAGATCCTGATGCGCTTTCACCATTAATGCTCCAGAATAACCTAATTTGGGATTCTGTGTACCAGTGAGTGTGTGGCATAAATTTCACATTTATGCGCTGGTGCATCTTGATGGTGCCATGGTCACTGTGGATAATTTACTTCTTAGTCTACCAGCATTTTCCTAACACTGATGCTCCACTCATGAGTCAGCACTAACTGACTCAAATACTGAAATTAATAATCATCTCTCACTGCAATTATAAAACCAGACATGGAGATATGTTAGCAGTGAGTCAGTGTAGTCTCACTGCAGCAGGCCAAGATTCCAGTACACATTACTGACGGGTGATAACTTCACATTTCTAAATCATAGGGTAAGATTTTAACTCAGTCAAAACCCACCCACTTGCACAGAGTTAAAATCGGGCCCGATTCATTTCAAGGGAAATAAATGGCATGGTAGAAGACCACTGCAGCTGACACCTTGTACTCAAACTCTCTCCCCGTCTCATCTCACCTGGCATGACTGACTGGGATTCAAACATTGTCCCTTTTTCATATAACACCTCTCGACAGTGCTTCTTCTTGCCATCTCATATTACTGCATAGTGTTCAAAGCTTCTCCCTGCCGAATGTGAACCAATAATACTGCAGGGCAGCAAGCACTCCTTCATGCCCAAAGAATCACTGATTTGTAAAACTTCTGACTTAGGTGTGAAAAATTATTGGGAAAATATCAAGTAAAATTGTGCGGTCATTTCAAACTGCTGCAATACCATTGGGTACCTCCTGATGGTGGTGTTGATATTAGATCTCACTGTGCTAAGCATTGCCATCAAGAATGAAGTATAGCAATTCAAATTCAGTTTACTTTATTTAATGATAATGTGGATCTACAGTAATAGGTCACCAAGCAACCAAAAGAAACCCTTGCTCATTTCTATTTACATAGCGCCTTTCATGAACTCAGGACACTTCAGAGCCAATTAAGTACTTTTGTAGCAGAGTCACTGTTGTAATGTAGGGAATCATAGCAACCAGTTTGCACAAGCAAGGTCAGGCAAATAGCAATGAGATAAATGATTAGGTTAATTTGCTTCAAATACATTAGCTAAGGAATACATTTTTGGCAAGAACAACTCCCCTACTCTTCAAACAATGCCATGAGAACATTTACATTCATCCATGTGGCGGCACACAGGGCCTACAATTTAACATCTCAACAGACAGATGGCACCAACCAGCAGAGTAGCATTCCTTTAGTACTGCACTGTGTAATCAGTTCTTTTATGTTGTCTGATGCAACAGAGCTAACTATTTACAGAACTTGCCTCGAGGTGTTACAGTTGCAGAGTGACACTGGCTCTGAGTCACATGACTGCATCCTGGTACTTAGCTCATTAGCATATTAAGATCTTACAGGGACATCACTCTTAAAGGCAATCATGCAACATCCCCTTTCTTTCCAAAGATAAGTCTCGTATGATAAAAGTAAAAACATATAACATTGGGTAACATCAACATTGTTTACATAAGTATAGAGATTATGAAATTTACAAATATTGAGGCTCAAACATCCAGATATCGTCTTGGTGGTTCGACAAATCTCGCTCGGAGAATTTGCATCTCATCTGTTGCTGTTCTTTCTGAAGTTTCTCCCTCTCTGCATTCAGTTTCTGTTGCTCTGCCTTCAGCCTGCTAACATACTCTGTTGCTTTTCTCAAGATAACCACTTTTGAGCCCTTGTTGTTTTTGGAAAGTTTCGGCACCCCATCTCGAAGAGCCAATAGACAATGCTTCAACTCATTCCTCCTCTGCCTCTTCAGGACATTGTGTGTCTGGCCTCTCCTCATCTTCCGCATCTGAAGGCTTGGAACTCAAGGTCGAGGACTTGTTGGGGGAAGAGTACTTAGTCTCACGGAGATACCTGTTCTTTCTGGCTCATGTGGTGCTGGTGAAGGTGTGGCATCGTCGTGCTATTGCTGGGTTTCCAGACTGCACTGTTTGATGCCGGTCGGAGTCTGCGAGCAGGTTCCAATCCTTGGAGATTTCCTCTTGACAATGCTCTTGTGAATAGTTATGATGTTGAGGTCCTTACACTCTGGTAGTCCAGCCACTGTTGGTCCGCTCGTGACTGCTAGGCTAGAATGTTTGTGGTTTCCATGCTGACTTGCCATATCTACATTGCATTGTCAGTGAGCCATTGCAAGGAATGGGTGACCCATTGTATGCAGACAACTTGGCAGTTACCAGTTGTATCATTGATTTCCAACGACACTGGTAGATAAATTTGAGGATTCAGACTGGTAGGATATTTGCACTAGCGCTGGTGCCAATCTTGACTGAGTGTATGTTTACCAGCTTTCTTTGGGCACGTGCTTCCAGTTGTTCGACATCATCAACATGATGTCTCAGGTTCACAATGTGGAATGCCTGTTTGTCTTTTGGCTGAGAATTGCTTCTCTCTGAATCTTGTCTCAGGTCTGTTTCACCATGGACTTCGTATATCATCTTGCATTTATGCTGGTGTCTGGAGCTCTCCTTGCTGCTATTGCCCTGTTTCTGCGCCTGTCGTCCATTTGTCTGCACCTTACTGTGACTTCTGGCTGCAGCTTCGGAGCCAGATTTCTTGCATAGGCAGGCCCAGTGTCCTTTTGCACTGCATGCCTTGCACAGGTTTTGAAATACAGGACAATTTTGCCATGAGTGGGACCAACCACACTTAGCACACAGCTTGCTAGCTCTTTTCGACCTGGTTATTGTGCCGATACTGTTGGCTGCACCTCATGCTTGCAGGTGCTATTGTCCAGCTATGATGGCTTCGTATTTCCTGCCATCTTCCAGCAGTGCATCAATGCTGTGACCTTTCTTTTTCCCCAAGAGGTCTTTCTGGAATGCTTCAATGGGTGTTGATACGATCACCAGGTCCATTATTTAGTCCAACAGCTCAGTTTCTGAGAAGTCGCATTCATTGCCTTTTCTGAGGCATTTACTGATGAACTAGTCTAATTGATTTTTGTGGCTGTTGCCTGCAGGACATCAATTCCATGCGATGTATTCTAAAATTCACTCATAATTGGAGCTGATCTTCAAGCTCTTTCCATATCTTCGCGGGATTTTTCTGGTCCTCGTCAGATAAGCTTAAAGGATTGATTCTGTGTAATCCCTCATTTCCAACTGCTATTAGTATTTTTCCAGCCTGTTTTTCTTGTTCTGCAATCACTTGGTCTGTAAAGAATAACTGCATTCTTTGTTTGAACAGTTGGAACTCGGATAGGCTATCCAAGGCCTTCCAGTCCATGCTGGGAAATTTGGCATCCATCTTCCTGCTGTTCCTTTGCTTAAAACCTGCTTTAAGAGTGGTTCTATGACTCTGCACTGTTTCCCCTTTAAAAAACTCTCTTGGCTGCTTTGATTGACAGGAGCAGGTGTTTAGCTGTCCTTGTCTGTTTGTCTAGCTTCCAGGACTCTAGTCAGTCTGTTTACACCGCTGTGCAGTAGGCATTTCAAGTACTTTTTTCTCTGCTAGAGTTTGTTTATACAGCCATTCAATAGGCAATTTTTCATGTTTGAGTGGTTTTATGAGTTTTTAGATTAGATTAGAGATACAGCACTGAAACAGGCCCTTCGGCCCACCGAGTCTGTGCCGAACATCAACCACCCATTTATACTAATCCTACACTAATCCCATATTCCTACCAAACATCCCCACCTGTTCCTATATTTCCCTACCACCTACCTGTACTAGTGACAATTTATAATGGCCAATTTACCTATCAACCTGCAAGTCTTTTGGCTTGTGGGAGGAAACCGGAGCACCCGGAGAAAACCCACGCAGACACAGGGAGAACTTGCAAACTCCACACAGGCAGTACCAGGAATTGAACCCGGGTCCCTGGAGCTGTGAGGCTGTGGTGCTAACCACTGCGCCACTGTGGTTAAAAAACTTTGGCTGAGTCAATGAAAGCTCTTCATGCTTGAGTGATTTAATGTTTTTTAGCATAACTCTGAGCTGCATGAATGGAGGATTCCCATGCTTTTTGCTGTCGGGCAACTCCTGTAATGGTGCTGACTTCGATAAGCCTGGGAGGGGAACCTTTGAAAAAAATCAATCAACCTGTGATAGAGATTGGGTTTTCCCTGTTTTTTTTCTTTACAGTGTCTTTAAAAAAATTCAACTTTGCAAGCACCTCAAAGCTTTTTTTCAACAGGGATTCCTGGACCATCGGGATAATGACTCACCCGATTTCCTTGCAGTCTGTCGTTCTGTGCTCTGTCTCCTACAGCTGGAGGCAAGTTCTTTTTTTTTTACTGTTTGAGACAGTATTTTTTTTTTAATCTTCTAGCTGTAGGAAAGTAATTTGTAAAGCTGTTTTATCTGTGGTCTTCAACTTAGACTGTGTCTTCTCACCACAGCTGCCACCATGTCGCGAGTTCTTTCATGTTGTCTGATGCCACATAAATGAGATATGTGGAGTCAGTTGGTTGAAGATCTCAAAACAAGTTTATTTACAGCTAGACTATTATATACAGTACAGAGCTAACTACTTACAGAACTTGCATCGAGGTGTTACAGTTGCAGAGTGACTCCAGCTCCAAGTCACATGAATGTGTCCTGGTACATTAGCTCATTAGCATATTAAGATCTTAAAGGGACATCACTCTTAAAGGCAATCATGCAACATACTAAGTGATGGCTAATATTATGCACGTATATCTCTAGAATGGGTCTTTGAACCCACAACTTTCTGTTGTAAAGGCAACAGCAGTACCATTGATGCAACCCTGATATTCCTAATTAAGCATACAAATGCAAAACTATTCTATCCTGAACTAGTTGCACAGCCAATCTGGTCAGCAGGTCCATGGATCAGTCAGTTAGTCACACTAGTAAGATTAGTTTAGTTCAGTCACACAGCAGTGGGATTTTAGAGTTTGTAAGCTTCAAACCATGAAAGCTCTGCATTTAACTTTTTCATTTTGTTTAAACTGGACCAAGTATTGTAAATTGAAATGGGTTTCCTGTTTGCTAAAATAAGTCTTTTTTTGTCCATATCTCCAACTTTGAAGGTGACCTAATTATGGACACCACTAGTCTTAGGAACTACAAGAAAATGTGAAGCTGAAGTATTGACCCTGTTTACCCATATCTCAAAGCAAATAATACATATAAAAACTGTGAACATATGTTTTCATCATTCTTACCTATTTCAGTGCATTGAAGACATTGATGTCCACTCACTTGTATTAAGATTGATTTTAGCTAATAGCATTTCACAATCACTTGATGTATAATCTTGTTTCTGTGCATCCCCTTTGGTTGTCTACCTCTACTATCCATTTATCATTGTAAGCCTCTGGCAGATCAACTATAATATTATCCAATTCTGGGCCCCGCACTTTAGAAAGGACATATTGGTCTTGGAAGGAATGCAGCACAGACTCGCCAGAATGTTACCAGGGGTCTAAGGATTAAATTAAGAGGACAGGTTGCATAAACTAGGCTTGTATTTTGCTGGAATAAAAGAAGGTTAAGGGGTGATTTGATTGAGGTTTATATGTTTTGAAAGGAATTGATAAAAGTAGATAGAGAGAAACTTTTTCCATCGGTGGGGGAGTCTAGGACAAGGGGACACAACCATAAAATCAGAGGCAGGCCATTCAGGTGAGAAGTTTCTTCTCACAAAGATTGGTAGGAGAGTGGACCTCTTCCCCCACAAAAAGCAATAGGTGTTAGCTCAATTGATAATTATATATCTGCAATTGATAGATTTTTGCTATCCAAGATTATTAAGAGATGTGAAACCAAGGCAAGTGGATGGAGTTAGGTCACAGATCAGCCATGATCTTATGGAGTGAAGGAACAGACTCGAGGGGCTGAATGGCCTACCTCTGTTCCTACACAAGGTTTGACTGGGTTCAGTCTGCAAAGCAGTCATGTATCTTCTGGGGCTGCATTATGGGGCATTGAAAGGCAATATATTCTTGGGATAGAGCAGGGAAGAAATGTAGGGCCTGCCTCTGGGTTAGGCAGACAAGAGACAGGGTAATGCATGCTTGGGTAAATGCAAAAGGAAACACTACTTGGTAACATTAGCTTGGACTAGCATAGTAGGGTATTTCATAGCACCACATCAGAGGGCTGGAGGTGACTGAAGCTTGGAAAAGCTTTTTGGCTTGGCTTCCTTCATAATTATTGGGCCAAATTCCATTTAAATGTACACACGATGAGATAAATGGCACCTCAGTGGTTTTCTCTTGTTACAACTGAAGATCATGGAACTCTTTGTTGAGATACATCCTTTAATTTTCTCCTGCTGATTTTTCTACAGACTCTCCCAATGAAGTGCTGACACTGTGGCCTGGGAATGCTTATAATAAAGTTTATTTGCTGGATTCACAGACTTACAGTTGTTGGCACGGGTCAGAATGACATAATCATTTAAAAAGCTCTCATTGAACACAATTTATAGGAAATTGTTTCTATTTGCAGCTTGTCCTCTTTGCTGCCTGTGCTCCATCTCCCTCTCATGTTGCAGCCCAAGGGGAATTATAACAAGAACACAAGAATTAGGAGCAGGGGTAGGCCATGCGGCCCCTTGAGCCTGCTGCACACTCGATAAGACCTGCTTGTGGCCTCAACTGCACTTTCCTGCCAGCCACCGCCCCCCCACCCCCCCCCGCAATTACCCTTGACTCTCTTGTTGATCAAAAATCTGTCCAACTCAGTCCTGAATATATTCAGTAACCCAGCCTCCACTGCTCGCTGGGGAAGAGAATTCCACAGACTAACAGCCCTTTGAGAGAAAAAATTCCTCCTCATCTCCATCCCTAATTTTTAAACAGTCTCCCCTAGTTCTAGACTCCCCCACAGGGGGAAACATCCTCTCAGCATCCACCCTGTCAAGTCCCCTCAGGATCTTACATGTTTCAATAAGATCAGCTCTCAGTCTTCTAAACTCCAAAGGGTATAGGCCCAACCTGCTCAACCTTTCCTCATAAGACAAACCCTACATTCCATGACTGGGAGCAAGTGGTCTGACCAGAACTCCTGCAGTCACAGCCAAGGCCTTCTCCGGATGCAGCACCGCTTCCTACAGACATCACTAACTTTAACCAACTCTTCAAAACATCCAGCACTTCTACAAATTCAAACAGAGCCAACGGATGTCTGTTACCAAATCACCTTTTTTTTTTCTTTCTTTTTCTTATTCTTTTTTTTCTTTTTTTTTTAGTGTAGAGGCAGCTTTACTCTGTATCTAACCCCATTTTTTTTCTTTTTTTCTTTGTGTAGAGGGAGCTTAATCTGTATCTAACCCCCGTTTTTTTTTCTCTTTTTTTCCTTTTCCAAGATGACCTCAAATCACCTTGTGGCACTTGGCCATTAGATGGCGCTTTGAAGTATATAAAACAGTAAATTTCCCTGTGCAGTTTGCAGCAACAGATTACTGTGGGATTACGTTCAGAACCTTACTGACCAGTGAAGAGCCGATGATGCAATTCACCTTCCAAGGAATGACCAATGCTCACACCTTTTGGGCTGGATCTTGTTTTCGCCCTGGCGTCAGGCTCCGTGATGGGGAAGGGCCTGAAGATGGGTCCGGATAAGGCCCGCCACGGACCTCGGCGCTGGGAGGGCCCTGCCCGATCCTTCCAGTGGTGGCGAGGCTCCGAGGCTCCCCCCCCCACACCATTCTGCTGATGGGCGATGGGACCTCAATTAAAATATTCAAATGAACAAAATGAATACATTAACATCGACGTACCTGCAATCTTGAGGGCCCGCCATGATCTTCGGCGTAGTGGCCAGCACTCCTGCGCCTTCAAATCCCCATCCGGGGAAAGGCAGCGTCACACTGGTGGGGAATGAGGTGGGGGGGGGGGGGTGGTGGCGGAGGTAAGATTTTCAGTGCGGGAGGTGGGGGGACGGGGTCAAATCAATGTGATGGGTGGAGGAGATGGTGGGAGGGGTTGATCTTTAAACATTGTGCAGTTTGTGGGGAGAAGGTCAGATGTAAAAGGTAAGTGTTTTGGGGGAGGAAGGGCAAATAATTAATGTAATTGTTATTGGGGGCATGGGAAAGGGGCATAAGAAATTTATTCATTTAACTTTGAGGGGTATGTGTTTAAAAAATTATATCAGGTGGTAGGGCTGGCTGGCCTCTAAAAATGGCACCAGTGCCTGCTCACAGGCAGCTAACACCATTGCCGGGGATGGACAGCCCGCACCCTCCCCGTGTTTGGGGCGGGGGGGGGGGGGTGCCGCCCCGGCTATTTAAATGAGCTGCCACGCGGGAGATCGAGGCGAGATCAGCAGCAAGCTCTTAAAATCTAGCCCTTTATCACTGGTCATTTACCAGGATATCTATCAGCACAACCATTCCTAGAAGTATCAAGTACTTTTTGAAGCATGATCACTGTTGTAATGTAGCAGCCAATATGCACACAGCGAGGGCCAATTTTTTTTACTGAACTCAAACTTGTAAACTGTCATGGTGGAATTACAAACTTACAGCCTCTGGGTTACTGCTCCAGTACCATAGCCACTAGGCTACCGTACACTGCTTTGATTCACCATTTAAGACCTGAAGAAATAGTAGCCAAACGTCTCTTCCCATTTTCCACTCCTGTTTTGAGGTGGCTGACATCAGTTTGCCTCTTCTCGAAGCAGTATGGCTGAGATCGGCAACTCAGCAGTATAATGGGATTCAACCTGCACCCCCTTTACTGGGCTGTCCTGCATTGGTGACTGAAAATGGTGCATTGCCCATTGTCTGTTGCTCAACCTATTTTTGTTTGGTAAGTGGCTGCTCTAAGCTTGGTGTTTGGAAGCTTATATTTGCATCATAGGTTATGTGCCGCTCTCATTTGCTATATACACTGTACAGTTCAAGTAGAACCTTTAAGACTCTTAGGCGGTAATTTTAACCTAACCTGCCGATCGGAAAACTGATGGGATTGGCTACAACACTGGCTTTACACCCCTCCTGATTTTATTCTCCATTAAAACCAGTGTTCCACGTGATCCTGTGGGTTTCCTGCCCATTGAGTTATGTTCAAATGACCCCCTTAGACTGTGGGCTGAAATTTCAGGATCCTAAGCACGGCGGCTCATTTAAATAGCCGTGGCAGGCCACCCCACCCCCCGATCAGGTGGAGGCGGCAGACTGTCCGTCCCCGGCATTTTTAAAGGGCTTTGAGCCCTACCATTAAATTTAAATATTTAAAGCGCAAGGAAATAAAAATAAATGAAGACGTTTCTCCCATCCCACAATAACAATTAAATTAATTCCTTGACCTCTCCCCCACAAATCACTTACCTTGTCCACATGACCTTCCCCTCCCCACCCCCACCCAAAGTGCTTAAACTTTAACCTTAAACCCTTCCCACCATCTCTGACAGCAATGATGTTACTTTGACCCCGTTCCCCCGCACTCCCACCCCCCCGGCACAAGAGAAACTTACCTCCGCCCCCCCCTCCCCACAAGTGTTCTGTCTCGTTTCCCCGGAGGGGGATCCGAAGGTGCGGGAATGCCGGCCACCGGGCTGAAGATCGGAGCGGGAACTCAGGTGGGGAAATAAATACAATTAATACATTCATTTTAATTTATTTAAATATGCAAATTGGGGTCCCATTGACAAGTGGCGGGGTGGGGGGGCCCACCATGAGGCCTCGCCGCCACTGACAATATCAGGCTGGGCCCTCCCAGCGTCGGGGTGCATGATGGCCCTCTCCTGGAGGCATTTTCTGGCATCCCCTGCCACAAAACCCGACGTCAGTGGGGGCTCTGTAAAATCCATCCCTGTATTCATGCTATGTGCTTTTGGAACTCTAACCAGTGTGAGATGACGTTCTGGAGGGATGGGATTACACCTCAGGGTTTGGGGTCTCAACAACCACGAGCAACAGCAGCGTCAATATAATAAAACACCTCAATGCATGTCATAGGAGTACAATCAGGAGAAAATCAACACCTCGGGGGCTCCAAAGTGCTTGGAATCTTGTGAGTTACGCTACCACTTTTGCATTAATGTGCATCCTATTATTGTGCTCACACAACAGTGACAGTATAAACGCAGTCTTACTATTGCTTCATGTGTTAGAGAAACAGGCAATGCTGTAGAATCTCCTGTCGGGAGGGGCTATGGTACCTGAGTACCCATGGGCAGCAGCTGAAACGTCAAAAATAATGGAAATAGAAAATGAAATATCGCTCTTTCACAGTTTGGACTGTAAGTGGCCTCTTGCATCTGAGTGATTGCAAACACTTGTAGAATTTATTGAATAGATTGGATAATGCCAGAGGATTATGGGATTGAAAATGATAATACACATGGAAATACCATCAGAGCCCGAGGAGGAATTTCCAACAGCAGTTAATCAATTCAGTTTTAAGATCTGTTCCTTTATTTCGCATCCACACTTGGCTCCCTAGGTAATTTCTGTGTCTGTAAGTGGAGAAATGGAGCCCAGGGCTATACCCACGAGGGACAGAAATAAAATTCCAGTTGGTGTAAAAATGCTTTTAGCTGGCAAGACATCTTGGGAAGACACATGCAAGATAACTGTCAAATAACAGACTCGGTTCAGTGATGGGGGAGGTTGGTGATCTGAATACTGCCTCCTGGGTCTAGAAACCTTTTTGAACCAGACTGTGGCATGTCACGAGATACTCCAGGGTCCTCTGACTAATTCTTCAGCTCACCTTTGCTAAATATGATACATATCGCCAATCTTTCATCAGGCTGCCAGTTCTGTTGGGAGTTAGCTACCTCTTTACTTTAATCAGTCTGAGGTGCTGTTTAATGCAGTACTGGGTCAGTGGGTTTATTCATTTCAGCCAGCGTCAAGAGTGTCGGAATTTTATTCTTTCGGTCTCATTTTAGAAAATGATTTACTTTCTGTTACTTGTGGTACCTTTCCCACTTATTTGCAGACTTGAGTGAATGAGCAGGTGACCTGCTTAAAGAGTCGGCACAGGCACAATGAGCCAAATAGCTTCTCTTCTGTGCTGAGCGATTCCATGAGGTCTCTGCCCTTACCCTTCTGGAATTATGGAAAAAATATACAACACTGTCATGTGGCTATTCACCTTCCTTTCCTTTCCCCTCGCTTCCTTTCTTACGGAGGAATTTTTCCCACTCCAATCTCGAATCCTCAAAACACTCCAGCTGAGAAACCAGTTCACATCCTACTGCTCCGCAGCACAATCTACAGACAGTCCAACATGGCACCAATTCCAGGGCCAACTCTTGGCCAATGGTTGTGAGCATGGACAGTACTGCCTGGACATGGAAATTTCCAACTGGATCCTGGCTTTTTATCAACTAAAGATAGGATTTTACTCCTTGGAGGAAATCCAAATAACAGTTAGAAGAGCATTATTAAAAACCTCAGAACCCTCCCATTAAACAGAACCCTTGGGAACGCTCTTTAGTTGAAGAACTTTTTTGTAAAGAAATATATTATTGGCAACATCACCAGACCCTGAGAAATAGGCCAACCTTTCTATATCAATAGCCCTGATGCAGAGAAATCTTCTGTGGTTTGTCCTTTACTTCTCTTCCATCCGGTACTCATTAATGTAACTCTACGCAGAATAATGTAAAATGGGTCCCCTCAGCTTTTATCATCTCTTTCGTTGAGAGTAGGAACTGACCTTCATTTTGTTGCCAAGTTCGAATGGAGCGCAGGACATGGTTAGACAAAAACAAAAGCAGTTTACTAAGGCACAAGAAGGGCATATTATCATTCAGGACTGCATGGGCAACATGCCATGTTGCAGGTCTGTCTGATATACTACGCTGTAAGTGACCTCAATAACACAAATCGTTAGGCCTGGCTGCACTGTGCTGAGCGGGTTTTAATATCTAATATACAGATGCATCCGTTCCAGCCAAAGTCTGGATCAGATTTAGTTAGGGTTACCAACCCTCATGGATTGTCTTGGAGTCCTCAGGAATTAAAGACTAATCTCTAGGACATTGTGGTGAGCAACCCAGCAGAAAAATCATAGGGGAATTATTTCATTTTGATTGACAGACATGAATCATCCAATCATGTAACAAAGGTTCCGTTCCTTTCCAGATGACATGGGAAGGTGGGGCGCCACAAGTATGGACATTTCAGGCAACCAATGGTGGGAGTATGGGGGTGGGGTAGTTGGAGGCTGGAGGTCATGTGATGAAATGTCCAGGAATATGAAATGTCCAGGAATCAATGTTTCTGTACAATAAATTTGAACCCTTCAAACACTCTGTGTTACACTTTCATGAATATAAATGTAATCAAGAGAAACTCTATTGTTTTGAAAAGGCATTTTCCGAATGTTATGAATTCAGAGAGTGAGATGCCACTGGGTGCTGGAAATCACTTCACAGAGTGATGGGATGTGAACTTCTACCTGTGAATCCTGTTCTGACATTAGAGTAAATAACCTGGAGTTACATGTTGAACTGAGTCCCATATTCCATTTTAATGGATTTTCGGCACAGCTGTGTATCTTATTCAGTTATACTGCCTAAGTTGCACAACAATTGTATGATTTTCCACTTGGATAGAAAGAACAGTCAAGTGAAGTGGATTATAAAATGGTGACCAGTATGCCTCATTGAATGGCTATCTGTGCCATCTACCTTTTACTCACAAAATGCAGAAATATATAGTCATAGAGTCATTTATGATATAGAAGGATGCCATTTGGCCCATCAAGTCCATGCCAGCTCTCCGCACAGCAATCCACTCAGTCCCACTCCCCTCTTGATCTCCGTAGCCCTGCAAGTTTATTTCCCCTCAAGTGCCCATTCAATTTCCTTTTGAAATCAATTATTGTCTTTGCTTTCACCACCCTCGTGGGCAGCGAGTTCCAGGTCATTACCACTTGCAGCATAAAGAAGTTCTTCCTCACATTCCCCCTGCATCTCTTACAAAAACCTTCAATTTGTGTCCCTGAGTCCTTGTATCATCAGTTAATGAGAACAGTTTTTCCTTGTCTAACATATCTAAGCCTTTCATAATCTTGTACACCTCTATCAAATCTCCCCTCAATCTCCTCTGCTCCAGGGAGAACAACCCCGGCTTTTCCAACCTAACCTTATAACTAAAATCATCCACCCCTGGAACATTCTGGTAAATCTCCTCTGCAACCTCCTAGGGACCCTCACATCCTTCCCAAAGTGTGGTGACCAGAACTGGACACAATAGTCTAGTTGGGGTGTAACCAGAGCTTTATAAAGGTTCAGCATAACTTTAGTTCTGATGAAGGGTCACTGACCTGAAACGTTAACTCTGCTTCTCTCTCCACAGATGCTGCCAGACCTGCTGACTATTTCCAGCATTTCTTATTTTTATTTCAGCATAACTTCCCTGCTTTTGTACTCAATACCTCTATTTATGAAGTCGACGATCCCATATGTTTTACTAACTGCTCTCTCAGTACGTCTTGCCACCTTCAAAGATCGATGCACGTGCACCCCCAGGTCCCTCTGTTCCTGCACACTCTTTAGAACTGTGCCATTAAGTATATATTGCCTCTCCCTATTCCTTCTGCCAAAGTGCATCACCTCACACTTGTCAGTATTAAATTCCATCTGCCACTTGTCTGCCCATTCTGCTAGCCCATCTAGTCCTGTTGCCAGCAGTTTGTATCATCCTCACTGTTTGCCACTCCTCCAAGTTTTTAATCATCGGCAAATTTTGAAATTCTACTCCGTTTTCCAAGGTCCAAATAATTTATTTATAGCAAAAAAAGCAGTGGTCCTAGCACTGACTCTTGGGGAACACACTGTTGACCATCCTCCAGTCTGAAAACCAATCATTTACCATGATTCGCTGCTTCTGTTCTAAAGGCAATTCTTTTTTCCAATTGGACGCAGACCCTCCTATTCCATAAGTCTCAATTTTGTTAACCAGTTTTTTTATGTGATATTTTATCAAACGCTTTCTTAAAATCCATATAGACAACATCCACCACATTCCCTTCATCAACCTTTTCTGTTACTTCTTCAAAAAAGTCAATGAGATTAGTCAAATATGATCTGCCTTATACAAATCTGTGCTGGCTATCCTTAATGAACTCAAACCTCTCCAAGTGCCTGTTGTTTTTTCCCCCTGATTATTGTTTCTAAAACTTTACCCTCCACTGATGCTAAACCAACTGGTCTGTAGTTGTTAGGAGTGTCCTTACACCCTTTCTTGAATAGCGTTGTTACATTTGCCACTGTCCACTCCCCTGCTCACCCCCCCACCCCCACCATATCTAGGGAAGATTGGAAGTTTATGGCAAACCCTTCTGATCTCCACACCCATTTCCATTAGCAACTTGGGATACAAGCCATCTGGACCAGGTGACTTATCTACACTAAGCATAGCCAGCCTTTCCAGTACCTCCACCCTCTCAATCTTTACACTATCCATTGCCTCTACTCTCTCTGCTTCTACCGATATATTGTCAGATTTATCTTCTTCAGTAAACACAAATACAACGTACTCATACGTACAACGTATTCTAGCCTTGCCCTGTGCCTGTCAGCATATATTAGCCTCTTAGTCCCTAATAGGCCCCACTCCACTTCTTACTACCCGCTTACTATTTACTTGCCGGTAGAAGATTTTTGGGTTCCCTTTTATGTTCGCTGTCATTCAATTCTCAAATTCTCTTTTTGTCAGTCTTATTTTCCTCTTAACTTCCCCTCTCAACTTATTGTATTTGGCCTGGTTCTCACCTGAATTCACCTGACATGCATCATGCACCTCTTTTTTTTCATCATAATCTCTATCTCCCTCATCATCCACGGAGTCCTGTTTTTGGTTCCCCTACCTTTTGCCCTTGTTGGAATGTATTTAGCCTGTACATGAAGCATCTCTTCCTTAAAGATAATCCATTGTTCAATTACAGTTTTTCCCATCAGTCTTTGGTTTCATTTCATTCTAGCTCGATCCCTTCTCATTGCATTGAAATTAGCCTCTTCCAATCTAGCCATTCTACCTTATATCGTTCCTTGCTTTTCTGCATTACGAGTCCAGACCTTATGATACAATGATCACTCTTATCCAAGTGCTCCCCCACAGGCATTTGGTCCACTTGGCCCACCTCATTTCCCAGCACCAGATCCAGCAATGCCTCCTTTCTAGTTGGGCCGTGAATATACTGATTAAGGAAGTTCTCCTGAACACAATCCAGAAATTTCTCCTCCCCCTGCACCCCCCCTCACTTTCCCTTTACTCTAAAATTATCCCAATAAAAATTTGGGTAATTAAAATTGCCCAATATTGCCACTCTATAGTTTTTGCACATCTCTGTGATTTCCCTGCAGATTTGCTCCTGTATCTCCTCTCACTGTTTGGAGGCTTATAGAATACCCCTAGCAGCGTGATCATACCCTTCTTTGCTTCTCAACTATAACCAAATGGATTCTGTCTTTGCCCCCTCAAGGACATCCCCTCCTTCTAACAATTCAATGTCTTCCCTAATTAGTACTGCCACCCCACCTCCCTTTTTTCCTTCTCTATCTTTTCTGAACACTTTATATCCTTGTATGTTAAGCAACCAGTCCTCACCATTTTTAAGTCACATTTCTGTTGTTGCCACTACATCATATTCGCATACTGCTATTTGTGTTGTAGCTCACAAACCCTATTCACCACAATATCTGCATATACATACATGCATTGCAATCCTGTATTTGCATTCCTTGTAGCCCTTCTCAGTCTGCTCCCATCTAATATGGAACTACTCACTTCTTTATTACTGTCCAACACTCACATTATGAGGGAAAATTGGCAGTGCAACAGAAATATAGGACAATACCACCTTGTGAGGATTCTCTTCAAACTTTGTCTAGTCTTGATGAAAGGGTTAATAGAAAGTCATGAATGTTTTATTTTATGTAATAAATTTATAGGGAAATATTATTTTTAATTTCTGTTCTGCTGTTTCTTTTTGTTGTGGGAGGCCCAATTTTTATTGGGCTAATTTTAGAGTAAAGGGACAGGAGGGGGAGAAAATTCTGGATTGTGTTCAGGAGAACTTCCTTAATCAGTATATTCTCAGCCCAACTAGAAGGGAGGCATTGCTGGATCTGGTGGTGGGAAATGAGGTCGGCCAAGTGGACCAAGTGTCTGTGGGGGAACACTTGGGTTAGAGTGATCATCGTATCATAAGGCCCATGCTGAGTCCCAGGCTCATGACATGTTGCCAGCATCACGGGAAATGCTGCAGCTGCAGTGAGAGGCCAGGCAACATCTGGCAGAGATGCCAGAGGCTATGTGTGCCCAAGCATGGATGATAAAGGTGTCCATCCAGGCCTTGAGTGCTGCACCCTCTCTGACTGGTGGGCAAGTGGTATCCTCCATTGATAGATTGGCGGCTCTCCTGGAGAACCACATCCAGCAGAGCACTCAGTGCCTGCAGGACATTTGTGCAGACCTGCATACCCTTGTCTTGACCACGAGCTCAAGGCAGCAGTGGCAAGGCAGGAGGGGAATGGGGGATCGGGAGTCACCAATAGGTCCTTCACCCTCTCAGGTCAGCAGGGAGGCAGAAGTGTGAACAAAGAACAAATAACAGTACAGCACAGGAACAGGCCATTCGGCCCTCCAAGCCTGCGCCGATCTTGATACCTGCCTAAACTAAAACCTTCTGCACTTCCGGGGACTGTATCCCTCTATTCCCATCCCATTCATGTATTTGTCAAGATGCCTCTTAAACTTCGCTATCGTACCTGCTTCCACCACCTCCCCCGGCATCAAGTTCCAGGCACCTACCACCCTCTGTGTAAAGAACTTGCCTCGCACATCCCCTCTAAACTTTGCCGCTCGCACCTTAAACCTATGTCCCCTAGTAACTGACTCTTCCACCCTGGGAAAAAGCTTCTGACTATCCACTCTGTCCATGCCGCTCATAACTTTGCAAACCTCTATCATGTCGCCCCTCCACCTCCGTCGTTCCACTGAAAACAATCCAAGTTTATCCAACCTCTCCTCATAGCTATTGCCCTCCAGACCAGGCAACATCCTGGTAAACCTCTTCTGTACGCTCTCCAAAGCCTCCACGTCCTTCTGGTAGTGTGGCGACCAGAATTGCACGCAATATTCTAAGTGTGACCTAACTAAGGTTCTGTACAGCTGCAGCATAACTTGTCAATTTTTATACTCTATGCCCCGACCGATGAAGGCAAGCATGCCGTATGCCTTCTTGACTACCTTATCCACCTGCGTTGCCACTTTCAGTGACCTGTGGACCTGTACGCCCAGATCTCTCTGCCTGTCAATACTCCTAAGGGTTCTGCCATTTACTGTATACTTCCCACCTGCATTAGACCTTCCAAAATGCATTACCTCACATTTGTCCGGATTAAACTCCATCTGCCATTTCTCCGCCCAAGTCTCCAACCGATCTATATCCTGCTGTATCCTCTGACAATCCTCATCACTATCCGCAACTCCACCAACCTTTGTGTCGTCCGCAAACTTACTAATCAGACCAGCTACATTTTCCTCCAAATCATTTATATATACTACAAACAGAAAAGGTCCCAGCACTGATCCCTGTGGAATACCACTAGTCACAGCCCTCCATTCAGAAAAGCACCCTTCCACTGCTACCCTCTGTCTACTATGACCGAGCCAGTTCTGTATCCAACTTGCCAGCTCACCTCTGATCCCATGTGACTTCACCTTTTGTACCAGTCTGCCATGAGGGACCTTGTCAAAGGCTTTACTGAAGTCCAGATAGACAACATCCACTGCCCTTCCTTCATCAAACATCTTCGTCACTTCCTCAAAAAACTCAATCAAGTTAGTGAGACATGACCTCCCCTTCACAAAACCATGCTGCCTCTCGCTAATAAGTTCGTTTGTTTCCAAATGGGAAAAAAATCCTGTCCTGAAGAATCTTCTCTAATAATTTCTCTCCCACTGACGTGAGGCTTACCGGCCTATAATTTCCTGGATTATCCTTGCTACCCTTCTTAAACAAAGGAACAACATTGGCTATTCTCCAGTCCTTTGAGACCTCACCTGTAGCCAATGAGGATACAAAGATTTCTGTCAAGGCCCCAGCAATTTCTTCCCTTGCCTCCCTCAGTATTTTGGGGTAGATCCCATCAGACCCTGGGGACCTATCTACCTTAATGCTTTGCAAGACGCCCAACACCTCCTCCTTTTTGATAACGACGTGACCGAGACTATCTACACTCCCTTCCCTAGACTCATCATCCACCAAGTTCTTCTCTTTGGTGAATACTGATGCAAAGTACTCATTTAAATACTGCTGCAAAGTACTCATGCAAAGTACTCATGTGCCTTGCAAGGGAGGAGGAGAGGCTGCCTCCCGCAGCTGGGGGCTCCTCTCAGGGTGCCCCTGGTGCAGGCAGAAGTTCCTTTGCCCCTCTGCAGATCCTCCTTCATCCCTGATGACAGAGGATGGTACTGCTTCTGTGCAGGAGGCCCTCAGCATGCCAAGGTCATCCCCAGCCAAAGGGCAGCAAGGTCAGCAGCCTGCCCCCACTTCAGCTAACAGCGCAGGGGGAGCATCTGATAAGGGTGTATGCAAAAAGGATAAAAAAGAGCATCTAGAAGCATGGGTGAATGTATAATGTACATAGAAAGGGTAGTGTTTGGTGTCACAGATAATAAACATTATATTCTTTGCACAAATCTCCCTCTTCTGACTATCCACCCTGTCCATGCCACGCATAACTTTGTAAACCTTTATCGTGTCGCCCCTCCACCTCCGTCGTTCCACTGAAAACAATCCGAGTTTACCCAACCTCTCCTCATAGCTAGACCAGGCAACATCCTGGTAAACCTCTTCTGTACCCTCTCCAAAGCCTCCACATCCTTCTGGTAGTGTGGCAACCAGAATTGGGCGGCACAGTGGCGCAGTGGTTAGCACCGCAGCCTCACAGCTCCAGCGACCCGGGTTCAATTCTGGTTACTGCCTGTGTGGAGTTTGCAAGTTCTCCCTGTGTCTGCATGGGTTTTCGCTGGGTACTCCAGTTTCCTCCCACCACCAAAAGACTTGCAGGTTGATAGGTAAATTGGCCATTATAAATTGCCCCTAGTATAGGTAGGTGGTAGGGGAATATAGGGACAGGTGGGGATGTGGTAGGAATATGGGCTTAGTGTAGGATTAGTATAAATGGGTGGTTGATGGTCAGCACAGACTCGGTGGGCCGAAGGGCCTGTTTCAGTGCTGTATCTCTAAATAAATAAAATAAAAATAATTGCATGCAATATTCCAAGTGTGGCCTAACCAAGGTTCTGTACAGCTGCAGCATGACTTGTCAATTTTTATACTCTATGCCCCGACCGATGAAGGCAAGCATGCCGTATGCCTTCTTGACTACCTTATCCACCTGCGTTGCCACTTTCAGTGATCTGTGGACCTGTACGCCCAGATCTCTCTGCCTGTCAATACTCCTAAGGGTTCTGCCATTCACTGTATACTTTCCACCTGTATTAGACCTTCCAAAATGCATTACCTCACATTTGGCCGGATTAAACTCCATCTGCCATTTCTCCGCCCAAGTATCCAACCAATCTATATCCTGCTGTATCCTCTGACAATCCCCATCACTATCCGCAACTCCACCAACCTTTGTGTCGTCCGCAAACTTACTAATCAGACCAGCTACATTTTCCTCCAAATCATTTATATATTCTACAATCAGCAAAGGTCCCAGCACTGATCCCTGTGGAACACCACTAGTCACAGCCCTCCATTCAGAAAAGCACCCTTCCACTGCTACCCTCTGTCTTCTATGGCCCAGCCAGTTCTGTATCCATCTTGCCAGCTCACCTCTGATCCCGTGTGACTTCACCTTTTGTACCAGTCTGCCATGAGGAACCTTGTCAAAGGCTTTACTGAAGTCCATATAGACAACATCCACTGCCCTTCCTTCATCAATCATCTTCGTCACTTCCTCAAAAAACTCAATCAAGTTAGTGAGACATGACCTCCCCTTCACAAAACCATTCTGCCTCTCGCTAATAAGTTTGTTTGTTTCCAAATGGGAGTAAATCCTGTCCCGAAGAATCTTCTCTAATAATTTCCCTACCACTGACGTGAGGCTTACCGGCCTATAATTTCCTGGATTATCCTTGCTACCCTTCTTAAACAAAGGAACAACATTGGCTATTCTCCAGTCCTCTGAGACCTCACCTGTAGCCAATGAGGATACAAAGATTTCTGTCAAGGCCCCAGCAATTTCTTCCCTTGCCTCCCTCACTATTTTGGGGTAGATCCCATCAGACCCTGGGGACTTATCTACCTTAATGCTTTGCAAGAGGCCCAATACCTCCTCCTTTTTGATAACGACATGACCGAGACTATCTACACTCCCTTCCCTAGACTCATCATCCACCAAGTCCTTCTCTTTGGTGAATACTGATGCAAAGTACTCATTTAAATACTGCTGCAAAGTACTCATGTGCCTTGCAAGGGAGGAGGAGAGGCTGCCTCCCGCAGCTGGGGGCTCCTCTCAGGGTGCTCCTGGTGCAGGCAGAAGTTCCTTTGTCCCTCTGAAGATCCTCCTTCATCCCTGATGACAGAGGATGGTACTGCTTCTGTGCAGGAGGCCCTCAGCATGCCAAGGTCATCCCTAGCCAAAGGGCAGCAAGGTCAGCAGCCTGCCCCCACTTCAGCTAACAGCGCAGGGGGAGCATCTCATAGGGGTGTATGCAAAAAGGATATAAAAGAGCATCTAGAAGCATGGGTGAATGTATAATGTAAATAGAAAGGGTAGTGTTTGGTGTCACAGATAATAAACATTATTTTCTTTGCACAAATCTCCCTCTTGTTTATGGCCTTTGGTACTTCATTTCAACCCTGTCTCTGTCAAGGTGCTCAAGGCGAGGGATCATGTAGTGATGAATAAGGCCTATGATAGGTGGCCTCTCTCCCAGTTCAAGGCCTTCACTGTCAATGCCCCCCCGCCACCACCACTTGTCACCTCCGATGAGGTGGCCCTTGCCTGTTGCCACCACTCCCAGTATGGCACCCCTGCAGTACTGGCACCTTTTCCCCCACTCCTCAGACAATGTCTGATGCCCTCCCTTCTCCTCCCTTCCTGGCAGTAGATGCTGCCTCTCCTGATGGCCTCCCCTTGCAGCCAGCAATGAGCTCCAACTTCCATGTCGCCCCAGTCAACCAGACCCGTGATTCCTGTGCGCCATTAATAAAATTTAAAAATAAGAGTAAAATCACTGCCAATAGGCCTAACTACCTTAATTGCCAGCCTGCTGTGTTGATGTCTGCTCTCTGCCCTCTATAAAATTAGGATGGGGCTTCACAATGTTGGGCCGGGATTTAACCCTAGGCGGACGGGAGCCAGACACCGACTGAAAAGTCAGTGGCAAACCTACTTCCGCCTCACCTGTGGATCCAAGCCGTAATTTGCAGGTCGCCGGACTTCAATTGGTCCAAGGCAGGACTTCCACTCGCTTGAGGTAGGATGTTCTGCCTAATGGAGCTGCCAGCCAATCAGCGGGCCGGCAGCTCCTAGACCCAGGAGCGGTGGCCACTGCTGGGACTACAGCCCAGCTAGAAGTCAAAATGCCATGGAGCCTGGACAGCAGCTGAGTTTTGGCCAACCGATTACTTCCAGCGAGGCAAGGGTGGTTGTTTGGGGGGACGGGGGGGTGGGGGGGGGGGGTCGTGTTGGGGTGGTTGGGGTAGTGGGGGCGGCCCTCCATCGGGCACAGAGTGCCTCATCATAAGGCACCCCCCCGACTGGGATGTTCGAGAGCCACCTTGTTTTGTCAGGTGGCTTCTCTCAGGCCCAGGATGCCTGCTTGCCACGTGTAAAATCCGCGTGGGGGCGGGCAAAGGCCATTAAATGGCCATTTAAAGGCCTTGATTGGCCCGGGGCACCGGGCTGTTTTTCGCTGCCGCCGCCCTGCATAAATTGGCGGCGGAGGCGGGAGCGGGTTGGGAAGGTCTCCCGGAGCCTTCCGCGCCATTTTACGCTAACCCCCCGCCATCAACCCGCTCATCGGAGTGGTCTAAAGTTCAGCCCTTGGCCCTTGGACATCCAGTCCAACGTCTCCCATCCCGATATATTGACCCACCTGCCTCTGTTCCCATCCTAGAAGTCCACATAAAATTCTGCCCCAAGTGTCAGCATCAAGCACTCCAGGGCAGTCAGACCAAAAATAGCAACCCCAACACAACAAATGTGACAGTCATTTCCACTTCCCACTCCATGTTGTCACCTGCCCACTTGGCAGAAACCCGTTAAAAATCATCTGCAATACTTATGAATGAGGTTTCATTATGGAACATCAAACCACAAACTGTGTAAGTGGGTGGCCATAAAGTTGGGGCCTACAGAATGTGGCATAAAGTAGAAGCTCATGTTGCAGTGCTGGGGAACTTTCCAGAAGAAACAAACCTTTCTTCAGAGAAAATGAGCTCTAAGTTGTTGGATCAGATGCTATGATAGAGGAACAAAGACGATTGAGGACGGACAACAGCACATTACAGAGTGATCTAGAAAACCATCTCATTCAACATCCTTTCCCTTTGCATAGTGGCATGAAGCTCTTTGTCTTTTTGTTGCTTTGTATTCAAAATTGTCATAAATACAACCTTTGGATGGTCAGCTACCATGGTTGAACCAAGGCAACAGTGGCACTATGTGTCAGTCCCTTGTCCTGCATTGAAACTTTATTCTAATGACTCCTCCAGTCTGTCACTGCAATCAACCACCCAGGATGCTTTCCATTTTGTGCAATGCATAAGATGTCTAGAATCCAGGCTTATGATTTTGCTGCAAATAGCACACAGAGGAACTTATATAAAGTGATAAACTTGATTATCTGAACTTTTAGGTGAGGTACAGTAAGCTCTGTGTGAACTGTACCCCAAACATGAATTGGAGCTTTCGGGAAAATGGATTAAAGTGGAAGCAGATGAACAAAGAACAAAGAACAGTACAGCACAGGAACAGGCCATTCGACCCTCCAAGCCTGCACCGATCTTGATGCCTGTCTAAATTAAAACCTTCTGCACTTCCGGGGTCCATATCCCTCTATTCCCATCCTATTCATGTATTTATCAAGATGCCTCTTAAACTTCGCTATCGTACCTGCTTCCACCACCTCCCCCGGCAGCAAGTTTCAGGCACTCACCACCCTTTGTGCAAAAAACTTGCCTCACACATCCCCTCTAAACTTTGCCGCTCGCACTTAAACCTATGTCCCCTAGTAACTGATTCTTGCACACTGGGAAAAATCTTCTGACTATCCACCCTGTCCATGCCACTCATAACTTTGTAAACCTTTATCGTGTCGCCCCTCCACCTCTGTCGTTCCACTGAAAACAATCCGAGTTTACCCAACCTCTCCTCATAGCTAGACCAGGCAACATCCTGGTAAACCTCTTCTGTACCCTCTCCAAAGCCTCCACATCCTTCTGGTAGTGTGGCGACCAGAACTGGGCGGCACAGTGACGCAGTGGTTAGCACCGCAGCCTCACAGCTCCAGCGACCCGGGTTCAGTTCTGGGTACTGCCTGTGTGGAGTTTGCAAGTTCTCCCTGTGTTTGCGTGGATTTTCGCCGGGTACTCCAGTTTCCTCCCACCACCAAAAGACTTGCAGGTTGATAGGTAAATTGGCCATTATAAATTGTTCCTAGTATAGGTAGGTGGTAGGGGAATATCGGGACAGATGGGGATCTGGTAGGAATATGGGCTTAGTATAGGATTAGTATAAATGGGTGGTTGATGGTCAGCACAGACTCAGTGGGCCGAAGGGCCTGTTTCAGTGCTGTATCTCTAAATAAATAAAATAAAAATAATTGCATGCAATATTCCAAGTGTGGCCTAACCAAGGTTCTGTATAGCTGCAGCATGACTTGTCAATTTTTATACTCTATGCCTCGACCGATGAAGGCAAGCATGCCGTATGCCTTCTTGACTACCTTATCCACCTGCGTTGCCACTTTCAGTGACCTGTGGACCTGTACGCCCAGATCTCTCTGCCTGTCAATACTCCTAAGGGTTCTGCCATTTACTGTATACTTTCCACCTGTATTAGACCTTCCAAAATGCATTACCTCACATTTGTCCGGATTAAACTCCATCTGCCATTTCTCTGCCCAAGTATCCAACCGATCTATATCCTGCTGTATCCTCTGACAATCCTCATCACTATCCGCAACTCCACCAACTTTTGTGTCGTCCGCAAACTTACTAATCAGACCAGCTACATTTTCCTCCAAATCATTTATATATTCTACAAACAGCAAAGGTCCCAGCACTGATCCCTGCGGAACACCACTAGTCACAGCCCTCCATTCAGAAAAGCACCCTTCCACTGCTACCCTCTGTCTTCTATGGCCGAGCCAGTTCTGTATCCATCTTGCCAGCTCACCTCTGATCCCGTGTGACTTCACCTTTTATACCAGTCTGCCTTGTCAAAGGCTTTACTGAAGTCCATGTAGACAACATCCACTGCCCTTCCCTCATCAATCATTTAGTACCTCGCTCATTTCCTCTGGCTCCACACTTAGATTCCCTCCTCTGTCCTTGAGTGGGCCAACCCTTTCCCTGGCTACCCTCTTGCTCTTTATATACGTATAAAAAGCCTTGGGATTCTCCTTAATCCTGTTTGCCAATGACGTTTCATGACCCTTTTTAGCCCTCCTGACTCCTTGCTTAAGTTCCTTCCTACTTTCTCTATATTCCTCAAGGGCTTTGTCTGTTCCCAGCCTTCTAGCCCTTACGAATGCTTCCTTTTTCTTTTTGACTCGGCTCACAATATCCCTCGTTATCCAAGGTTCCCGAAACTTGCCAAACTTATCCTTCTTCCTCACAGGAACATGCCAGTCCTGTATTCTAATCAACTGATGTTTGAAGGACTCCCACATGTCAAATGTTGATTTACCCTCAACTAGCCGCCCCCAATCTAAATTCTTCAGTTCCTGCCTAATATTGTTATAATTAGCCGTCTTCCAATTTAGCATGTTCACCCGAGGACTACTCTTATCCTTATCCACAAGTACCTTAAAACTTACGGAATTATGGTCACTGTTCCCGAAATGCTCCCCTACTGAGACTTCGACCACCTGGCCGGCCTCATTACCCAATACCAGTTCCAGTACGGCCCGTTCCCGAGTTGGACTATCTACATATTGTTTCAAGAAGCCCTCCTGGATGCTCCTTACAAATTCTGCCCCATCCAAGCCCCTAGCACTAAATGAGTCCCAGTCAATATTGGGGAAGTTAAAATCACCCACCACTACAACCCTGTTGCTTTTACATCTTTCCAAAATCTGTCTACATATCTGCTCCTCTATCTCCCGCTGGCTGTTGGGAGGCCTGTAGTAAACCCCCAACATCGTGACTGCACCGTTCCTATTCCTGAGCTCCACCCATATTGCCTCACTGCATGACCCCTCCGAGGTGTCCTCCCTCAGTACAGATGTGATATTCTCCTTAACCAGTAATGCAACTCCCCCGCCTCTTTTACATCCCCCTCTATCCCGCCTGAAGCTTCTAAATCCTGGAACATTTGGCTGCCAATCCTGTCCTTCCCTCAACCAAGTCTCTGTAATGGCAACAACATCACCGTTCCAAGTACTAATCCAAGATCCAAGTTTATCTGCCTTACCTGTTATACTTCTCGCATTGAAAAAATTGCACTTCAGACCACCAGTCCCGCTGTGTTGAGCAACATCTCCCTACCTGCTCTTCCTCTTAGTTTTACTGGCCTTATTTACTAGTTCCCCCTCAGTTATTTCACCTGCTGACCTACTGCTCTGGTTCCCACCCCCCTGCCACACTAGTTTAAACCCTCCCGAGTGACGCTAGTAAACCTCGCAGCCAGGATATTTGTGCCCCTCCAGTTTAGATGCAACCCGTCCTTCTTGTACAGCTCCCACCTGTCCCGGAAGAGATCCCAATGATCCAGATATCTGAAACCCTCCCTCCTACACCAGCTGTTCAGCCACGTGCTTAGCTGCACTATCTTCCTATTTCTAGTCTCACTGGCACGTGGCATAGGGAGTAATCCCGAGATTACAACCCTAGAGGTCCTGTTTTTTAACTTTCTACCTAACTCCCTGAACTCCCCCTGCAGGACCTCGTCACTCCTCCTGCCTATGTCGTTAGTACCAATGTGTATCACAACCTCTGGCTGTTCACCCTCCCCCTTCAGAATGCCCCCTGCCCGTTCAGAGACATCCTTGACCCTGGCACCAGGGAGGCAACATATCATCCTGGAGTCTCTTTCACGGCCACAGAAGCGCCTATCTGTGCCCCTGACTATGGAGTCCCTTATAACTATTGCTCTTCTGCACTTTGCCCCTCCCTGCTGAACAACAGAGCCATCCAGATCTTTCATTTTAGCTAGTTCTCAGTGGTGGTGTGAGAGTTACTAAGGAACAGGGTGCAGGGAAGAGAGGGAAATCAGGGTGGGTGCAGAGAAGCACTTTTGCTTTTTGTGCATGAGCTACCAGCGGCAGAAGCAGGCGTTTTCCAGGGCAGAAAGATAACATCTGGTACTGAACTGTAGTAACAGTTGGGTTCAAATCTTAACTAAAGTGATCACATATCACCTACAAAGAGCAAACAGCCCAACTTACAGGAAAAAATGTGCCCAATTCTACCATGTCAAATCTATAGGAGTGCTGTTGTCCTGACAAGTGTCAAATTAGCTCATTTCCCATAGTGTCTAATATAGTAGTATCGCAGTGGAAATTAAACAAAAACTGTTGTAAGAATTTAGTACTGTCGAAAATATCCTACTATATTGAGAATGCCTTTTTAAACAGTACAATTTTAAACAATTCCGTGGAATAAACATAATGCAGAGAGACTGTTTAATATTTCTGGGGGCACAGAGCTCACCCAGCTACTGACCATTCTTCTTACCTCAGGGAATCAGCAATCCTCCTGAATCATTTCTTTACGTTATTGCCCCATTTCTAAACCTGCTTCCAGATGTGTCCATAGCTTGTGATTATAGTCACCCACTTTGTATGATTTAATCCTGGCCCTATCTCCTGATTCTGGGACTGGGTGCTCTGGGCTCTGGACACCACCTGATGCTCTGCAAAGAAAGGCTTGAAGGCTTGTCTGTATGCTGTTGCAGTAAAGAATGACGCTTTTTATATCAGCCCTGTTCTCAGTATTACCATATGGTTATTTACATGAGCTAATGGCTTTTTGAGGCATCTTTAATTGTTTGTAACCATGGTTATAATTGGATTGTAATTATTGAAAGGCTTAAATTTCTGCCGACAGCATGACAGAATCCAAGAGGAAGTTGATTGGTTTGGCAACAACAATAACTTATATTTACATAGCACCTTTAAAGTAGCAAAGATCCCACAGGAGTGTTATAAAACTAAATTTGACAATGAGCCATTGATGAGATATTAGGGCCGATGACCAAAAGTTTGGTCAAGGAGGTTGGTTTTGAGGAGTGTCTTAAAAGAGCAAAGAGAAGTGGAGAGGCGGAGAGGTGTAGGGAAGGTATTCCAGAGCTTAGGGCCTTGGCAACTGAAAGCACGGCCACTGATGGTCATAGAATCATAGAGAGATACTGCACTGAAACAGGCCTTTCGGCCCACCGCCGATTAAAATTGAGGATGCACAAGAGGCCAGAATTAGAGGAGCACAGATATCTTGGAGTGCTGAAGGACTGGAGGAGATTACAGAGATAGGGAGGGCTGAGGCCAAGGAGAGATTTGAAAACAAGGATGAGTATTATAAGATCAAAGTATTACTTAACCGGGAGCCAATGTAGGTCAGTGAGCACAGGGGTGATGGGTGAACAGAACTTGGTGCGAGTTAGGACACAGGCAGCAGAGTTTTAGGTAACCTCAAGTTTACGGAGGGTAGAACATGGGAGCCGGCTGGGACTGCATTGGAATAATCAAGTCTAGAGGTAACAAAGGCATGGGCGAGGGTTTCAGCAGCAGATGAGCTGAGGCAGAGGCAGGTTCGGGTTATGTTACGGAGGTGGAAATAGGAGGTCTTAGTGATGGCACGAATATGTAGTCGGAAGCGCATCTTGGGGTCAAATGCGACACCAAGCAGTGAATGGACATGCTTAAGCACTTTGGGACGTTTTCTTACATTAATGGCATTATGTCAATGCAATTTGTTGTTGTTGTTATTCTGCAAAACTCTCAAAATGTCTCTCTCCAACAATCTAATTTTTGGGCATTGCTGGGAGATTTTTGTTATCCTATTTATTTGACAATACATGTGATTTGGGAATGTTTAATGCTGCCAGCAGGTTGAAAAAAGGTTATTCCATTCTTACCAACATACGAATTAGGAGCAGGAGTAGGCCACTCGGCCCCTCGAGCCTGCTCCACCATTCAATAAGTCCATGGCTGAAAAGATTACTCCACATTTCCACCTTCCCCCGATAATTCTTGACATCTATCTCCTCTCTTAAATGAAAAGAAAAGAAAATCAACCTTAATTTTTATAAAATCAAAGTAGCCTTGGGATATTTCTTTCCCTTCATTTGTTCACTTTTTGTTGAACCCCAGACCACCTCAGTAAGAAATGAATAATTCAAGAATATTCAAGGAATGATTATTTTCTACTCCACTTTCTCTTTGTTGTTTATTCATTTTTAGTCTCTGCTGGCGAGACTGGATGAAATTTTAATAAGTGTGGGTTTGAAGCTGGCTTCACTGGCGTGCTCTTGCCCTCACGCAGCATTGACGGTTTAATGGTTATCATTTGTTTGGAGACGGATAGAGCTGAAAATACTGAACCTTGAATAGGCTGGAGCTATTAAAAAAAGACAGCTGGGACAATGGCTGGCCTCTCTTTGCACAGGGGAACAAAGAGGAGAAGCAACAATCATTCCCTTTAAGCTTGAGCAGTGTTTGCTTTCATGTCCCTCCACTCCAGGTCTGTGTGCGCAAGTGCTGACGCTAATGGTTTGAATTAAGCTGATCCTGCACATATAAACAGTGGGTGGACCCAAGAATAAAGAGCAGCTGGGCCGCAAGGAGCATGAATGAAATAGACTCACACACGTACACACACGTACACGCGCGCACACATACACACACAGAATTAATTATTCCGAGTGCAACTTACCCTGCATTATCAGACTAAACACACTGCATGCTTCTTCTATGTGTGTGTTCAGGGTCCACCTTCAGATCCGAATCTGTCCCCTAACATCATCGTAGGATCTCTATTTCTTCCTCATGAATAGATGATAAATGGTGTGGCCTCATAAAACATAAGATTGTTTGTACATTGTTACAATCAACCACTTATATTTGTTTTATAGATGGTGTATACATGAGTCCAATCAGATCTCATGTTATAATGCATAATTAATCCGTTTGTGCAGTCAGGCCCCACACTGTACCTTCATATCATCATTTTATGAAGGCGTACCCGCCTGGCCTGGTGTACTCAGTCACAGGATTCATGCTTAAAGGAAACTTGGTGTATTAGGTACTAGCTGTTTGAAATATTTTGGGGAAACAATGTGGGTGTGCTGGGCCAGGGGATCAGAGCCCGGGTGGGGGAGTTGGAGGTTGGGGGATCAGAGTTCGGGTGGAAAGGGATGGAGGTAATGGGGTGGTGGTTGAGGTCAGGGAATAAGAGGCTGGGGGAGAATGGAAGCCCAGGAATTCGGAATCCGGGGGTGGTGAGGACAGAGTCTGGGGGCAACGGAGACCTTGGGTGGGGGTGTTTGGAGGTCAGATGGAGCACTCCTACTCCCCCTGCCTCCACATTCAGGTAAGTATATTTTAAAAACTTACCTTGCTGGTAACAGGTAGTCCCAAGGATTTCTTTAGCGGAGTGCAACCAGCACTGGCACGAACTGCCTCAAGACAAAGCAATCTTGCACTGAGGGCCTCAAACAGGCATTAAAACCCATATTTGCAAATACAAATGTCCTAATGTCTGTTTCTGGCACGGGCACTGGACAATTGTTTTTGTCCTATCTCGATATGGCAGGCAGTGCACATCTGGCCAGAAATTTGAATGCACTTCCTGAGCTAATTAGCATTCCAAAATTGATAGGCCTTGGTATCCACACAGGCCAGGGCTGTACATCACACTGATTAATTAATCCAATTCGTATTTTGAAATTTCTAAGCTATTGCCTTTGAGAAGTCCAAAAAAGGAGTACCAAAGTTAACATTTTTCGAAAGGTACAGGTCTCCCAGGCTTGCCACCTTTCTGGATAAACCCACAGCTTCCCTCTGTCCCTCTCACCATTCATCAAAGGGCTAATTGAGGCCTAATTAAAAAAGACTAATGGAATGTTGTTCTTTATCTCAAGGGGGTTCTATACAAAGGAGATGAAGTTATATTACAGTTATATAAAACTCTTGTTAGGCCCCATTCAGAGTATGTCGCTCAGTTCTGGGCACTTCAGCTCCTAATAATATATTGACCTTGGAGGGGGTGCAGTGCATATTCACCAGAATGGGCAGAATTTAATGGGCTCCCAGGAGATGAGCTGGGAGGCAGGGGAGTCCATAGAATAGTGACAGAAGGCAGGGAGCAGAGGGCCTTCTTGTTGCACTGCAATCAAGAGCGGGAAAGACTGAAGATGGCTTACCCACCTAGAGACCAATTGAGGCCCTTAAGTGGCCAATCACTAGCCACTTAAAGGAGCCCTTTCCACTGCTACTGAAATTAAACTAGTGGTGGGGGACGGGGTAGGGGGGGGGGTGCCTCTGACCATGCGAGGGGGTCACCCAGTAAAACAAGGCAGCCACCCTGCAGGGTTGGTAGGAGACATCCTCCATGGGCAGTCTGTGGCCCACAGAGGGTCCCCAGAGGCAAAGACCGCCCTTCTGCTAACCTCCCCGCCTTCAACAACAACCCTCCCCCGACCCTCGACGGTGCTTGCGAGACTGGCCCCGGCGACCCCGCCACACTTAGCTGGGGTCCGGGGCTCCAACGTTGGGCCTGGTCCCAGGCCTGGTGTAGTACCGGCAGTGGCTACCGCTCCTGGTGGCACTGCCGTTACTATTGAGCTGCCAGCCCTCTGATTGGCCAGCAGCCTTGGGAGGCAGAATCCCCATCCTGAAAAGGACAGGGACCATGGCACGGGGCAGTTAAGTGCCCGAACACCATTGAATTGTGCCAGGGGCTCCAAAGGGCCAAGGTGGAATTCCCCTCACCTTTTCGGCCCAGCGTCGGGACCCCCTCCGGCACGCTAACTTCAGCCCACTGATACCAGGGCTAAAAGTGTTAAAATTAGGATGATTGGATGCACACATTAGGCTTGTACTCCCATAAATATTAAAGATTAATGGGCGATCGAACTGGGGTGTTTAAGACAATTAGATAGAAAAAAACTATTTCCTTTGCTGGGGGAGTCCAGAACAAGGGAAAATAATCTTAAATTTCAAGATAGACCACTCAGGAGTAACACCAGAAAGGACTTGTTCACACAAAGGGCAGTGGAAATCTGGAATTCTTCCCTCCCAAAAAAGGTGTTGAGGCTAGGTCAATTACAAATTTCAAAATTGTGATTGAGTTTGATAAATTTTTGTGAGGGAGGGATATTAAGTGTTATGGAACCAAGGTGAGCAGTTGGAGTTAAAATATGGATCAGACATGATTTAATTGAATGGCAGAATAGGCTCGAGGGGCTGAATGGCCTATTCCTGCTCATATGTTCCCACGTTCATATACCTCTCCCACTCATATTCACGGCCACCCTCTTGACCGAGCCATCTCACGTGGCCCCTCCTACAACTACCAATCTGCTCAATCACCTCCTCATTTCTGCCTTTAATGCCCTCGACCCCAGTAATAACTTTAATCTCTCCCAAATGAACAGCAAAGGAGAGAGCATAAGAGAGAGAAAGAAAGAAAATGAATTATATCTATGAAGCATCTTAAATGTTGCTCAAAATGTACCAAAGTGCTTCACATCAACTGAATTGCTTTTAGAAATACATTCACTGTTTGATAGGCAAACGTGACTGCTAGTTTGTGCACAGCAAGGTCCTACAAATAGTAATGACCTGAATTAATGTGCTTTTGGAGGTGGTTGAGGGAAGAATATTGCCCAAGATATGAAAGAAGTTCAGCCATTCTTCAAGTAGTCCCATGGGAGCTCTTGTCCACCTGAACCACTGGAATAAGCAGATGGGCTCTCTGTTTAACATCTCACCTGAAGAATGGGACCTCTGACAATACAATACTTCTTCAGCATTGCAATGAGATGTTAGTCTGGAATATGTTCTTAAGTTCTGGAGTAGGGCTGAGAGGACGTTGCATAGGACATTGCTCAACACAATGTCTGACCGATAAGCTCACGGAGAATTTGTATCGAGCAGAGCTTGATGTCAGTAATCACACAAGACTCATTCGAGAGTGGAATTAACATTGTATTCAGCAGTAAAATAAAAGCAAAATACTGCAGATGCTGGAAATCTGAAATAAAAACAAAAAGTGCTGGGAATACTCAGCAGGTCTGGCAGCATCTGTAGAGAGTTAACGTTTTAGGTCAGTGACCCTTCTTCAGAACTGACAAATATTAGAAATGTAAAAAGTTTTAAGCAAGTAAAGCGGGGGTGGGGCAAGAGATAACAAAAGAGAAGGTGTTGATATGAAAATGTCACAAAGAATGACTGAGCAGAAGGTCATGGAACAAAGGCAAACGGTATGTTAATGGTGTGCTGAAAGACAAAGCGTTAGTACAGAGAGGGTGTGAATTGACTGTAAAGCACAAAGCACTCCAAGCACTCCAAGCACAAACATTACATTTTTTGGAGGCACAGTCGAAACAAACTAACCAAACTAAAACAAAATAACCAAATAAAAAAGAAAAAAGAAAAAAAAACTAAATATAAAAATGGAGGGCCTATCACGTTCTGAAATTGTTGAATTCAATGTTCAGTCCGACAGACTGTTGCGTGCCTAATTGGTAAATGAGCTGCTGTTCCTTGAGCTTGCATTGATGTTGGCTGGAACACTACAGCAATCCCAGGACCGAGATGTGAGCATGAGAGTAGTGGGGGGCGGTGTTGAAATGACCAGCAACCGGAAGCTCAGGGTCATGCTATGGACTGAGCAGAGGTGTTCCGCAAAGCGGTCACCCAATCTGCGTTTGGTCTCCCCAATGTAGAGGATACCACATTGTGAGCAGCGAATACAGTATACTAAACTGAAAGAAGTACAAGTAAATCACTGCTTCACCTGAAAGGAATGTTTGGGGCCTTGGATAGTGAGGAGAGAGGAGGTAAATGGGCAGGTATTACACCACCTGCGATTGCAGGGGAAGGTGCCGTGGGAAGGGGACAAGGTGGTGGAGTACCTTCGGACGGCTGACAGTGGAAGGGAGGGGAAGATGTATTTGGTAGTGGCATCACGCTAGATGTGGCGTAAGTGGCGGAGGATGATCCTTTGGATCTGAAGGCTGATGGGGTGGAAAGTGAGGACAAGGGGAACCCTGTTGCAGTTCTGGAAGGGAGGGGAAGGGGTGAGGGTAGAGGTGCGGGAAATGGGCTGGACACGGTTGAGGGTCCTGTCAACCACAATGGCGGGGAGAATCCTTGGTTGAGGAAAAAGGAAGACATATGAGAAGCACTGTCATGGAAGGCAGCATCATCAGAGTAAATGCGTCGGAGACGGAGAAACTGGGAGAATGAAATGGAGTCCTTACAAGAGGTAGGGTGTGAAGGAGTGTAGTCGAGGTAGCTGTGGGATTCGGTGGGTTTATAATGGATATTAGTAGACAGCCAGCACCAGAGATGGAGACAGAGAAGTCGAGGAACAGAAGGGAAGTGTCAGAGATGGACCATGTGAAGGTAAAGCAACAATTTACTTGCACTTCTTTCAAGTTAGTATACTATATTCGCTGCTCACAATGTAATCTCCTCTACACTGGGGAGACCAAACGCAGATTGGGTGACCGCGTTGCGGAACACCTCGCTCAGTCCGTAACATGACCACGAGCTTCGGGTTGCTGGCCATTTCAACACCCTCCCCTACTCTCATGCTCACATCTCTGTCCTGGGATTGCTGCAGTGTTCCAGCGAACATCAACGCAAGCTCGAGGAACAGCATCTCATTTACCGATTAGGCACGCAACAGCTTGCCGGACTGAACATTGAATTCAATAATTTCAGAGCATGACGGACCTCCCCTTTTATGCTTAGTTATTTTTTCTTTTTTCTTTTTTATTTGGTCATTTTATTTTAGTTTTTTTAGCTTGGTTAGTTGGTTTCTACTGTGCCTACCTACTGCTTCTGTTTTAAAAAAAAAATTGTTAATGTTTCTGCTTGGAGTGCTTTGTGCTTTACAGTCTATTCACACCCTCTCTGTACAAATGCTTTGTCTTTCAGCACACCATTAACATACTGTTTGCCTTTGTTCCATGACCTTCTGGACAGTTATTCTCTGTGACCTTTTCCTATCAACACCTTCTCTTTTGTTATCTCTTGCCCCACCCCCCACTTTATTTGCTTAAAACCTTTTACATTTCTAATATTTGTCAGTTCTGAAGAAGGGCCACTGACCTGAAACGTTAACTCTGCGTCTCTCGCCACAGATGCTGCCAGACCTGCTGAGCATTTCCAACATTTCTTGTTTTTATTGTACTCAGCAGCTTCCATGCAGTGATTTATTATTGATGTAAATATTGCAATAGTTTACATAGAATTACATATTACATAAAGTCTACAGCATAGAAACAAGCCATTTGACTCAACTCGTCCGTGTGGCGTTTATGTTCCTGACAAGACCTTCTTCCACCCCTCTTCAACTAACCCCATCAACATATCCTTCTATTCCTTTCTCTCTCATCAGCTTATCTAGCTGTCCTATTAAGTGCATCTCGTGTTCCCTAATCTTTGCAGTAGCAAGTTCCACGTTCTTACCACTTTTTGGGTAAAAAGTTTCTCCTGAATTCCGAATTGGATTTATTGGTAACTCTCTTTATTTTTATGGCAGCTAGTTTTGGTCCCCTCCCCCCTCCCCCCAACATAGAGTCATAGAGTAATTTAAAGCATAGAAGAGGCCATTCAGCCCATGGGCTCCATGCCAGCTCTCCACGGAGCAATCCACTCAGTCCCACTCGCCCGCTTGATCCCCTTAGTCCTGCAAGTTTATTTCCCTCAAGTGGCCATCCAATTTCCTATTCAAATCATTGATTGTCTTTGCTTCCACCAGCCTTGTGGGCAGCGAGTTCCAGGTCATTACCACTTGCAGCACAAAAAAGTTCTTCCTCACATTCCCGCTGCATCTCTTGCCCAAAACCTTCATTCTGTGTCCCCTAGTCCTTGTACTATCAATTAATGGGAACAGTTTTTCCTTGTCAAATTTATCCAGAACTGGACACAATACTCTAGTTGGGGTGTAACCAGAGCTATATAAAGGTTCAGCAAAACTTCCTCTTTGCCTCTATTTATGAAGCCCAAGATCCCATATGCTTTGCTAACCACTCTCTCAATATGTCTTACCACCTTCAGAGATCGATGCACATGCTTCCCAAGGTCCCTCTGTTCTTGCACACTCTTTAGAACTGTGCCATTAAGTCTATATAGCCTCACCCTATCCCTTCTGCCAAAATGCATCACCTCACACTAGTCTGTATTAAATTCCACCTGCCACTAGTCTGTCCAGTCTGCTAGCCTATCTATGTCCTGTGCAGGCGGATCGTATCATCCTCACAGTTTTCCACTCCTACAAGTTTGGTCTCATCAGCAAACTTTGAAATTCTACTCTGTATTCCAAGATCTAAGTAATTTATATATAGCAAAATAAACAGTGGACCTAGCACTGACCCTTGGGGAACATTACTGTCTACCATCCTCCAGTCTGTAAAACAACCATTTACCACTACTCACTGTTTTGTTAACCAGCAATTTTTGTAGTACTTTATCAAACACTGTCTTAAAATCCACATAGACAACATTCACCCCATTCCCTTCATCAACCTTCTCTGTTACTTCATCAAAAAATTTCAAATAGGTTAGTCAAGCATGATCTGCCTTTTACAAATCCATGCTGGCTATCCTTAATTAACTTAAAACTCTCCAAGTGCCTGTTGATATACTTCCCTGACTATTGTTTTGAAAACCTTACCTTCCATTGATGTTAAACTAACTGGCCTGTAGTAGTGAGGACTGTTGCTACACCCTTTCTTGAATAAGAGCGTCACATTTGCCACTTTCCAATCCTCTGGCATTCCCTAATATCTAGGGAAGATTGGAAAATTATGGCAAGCCCTTCTTATCTCCACACCCACTTCCTTTAGCAAATGGGGATGCAAGTCACCCAAACCAGCCATTCCAGTACCTCCTCCCTCTCAATTTTCACACTATCCATTGCTTCTACTGATATTTTGTCAGATTCCTCTTCCTTAGTAAACACCGATACAAAGTACTCATTAAGTATTCCAGCCTTGTCTTGCGCCTCTAAGCATGTATTACCCTCTTTGTCCCGAATAAGCCCCACTCCACTTCTTACTACCCATTTACTATTTACATGCTGGTAGAAGATTTGTGGAAACATCTTCTCCACTTCAACCAAACCTTATTAAAAAACTTTTGTTGAAAAAGGTAACCTAGTGTGGAAGTCTTTTTCTCTTGCATTGAGCAGAGTTTATTGTTTGTAATTGTTACGGTGCATGTGATACTTCAGTTGGCAGGTGGTCGTCAAGGATGCATGAAGGAATGTGTGTTCCTGCTGGTTATCAAGACATAGTGGGAACCTTGCTTCATTCAATTTTATTTTAGTTCTAGTCTTATGACTTCATTACTGTAGGTAATTAGAGATATATTGACAGCTTGTTTTATTTGACTATATTAAGCAGGTAATTTTTTTAAATTTAGTTATGATGGGTAAGTGAATTATTTTCTGTCATCTGGGTTGTGTGAGCTTGTTTGTTTGTGTTATTGATGCCACAAGGAGCTCAGCTGTAGATCTGAGGAGCAAGTTGCTATGGTTACAGCTGGTGCATGTTAGTGTTGAGAGTATGCGTTCAGCTTTTAATATTTTATTTTGAACTGTCACTTCTGTATGGGAAAGTAAGGCCATTTGACAAGGGTCTTAAAAAACAGAAATACAAGGTTCAGCATTTTCCTCTCTGATGGGGGGCTTGTGTAGGGTTTAATGTGCTATGCACATTGTTGCCCAAGGACTGCAGGGTTGCTGTTGAAGCAACAGGAGGAATAGGAAAATGGACAAGTCAAAAATTCCAGGTGGCCTGGAATGTTATTTTGACCATCCTACCAATGCTACTTTGCTTACAGTGATCCTATTGTGTGATCAGCTCATGTGCACAGATTAAGTTCCACATCCTACAAAAAATCATATACTGTTCAGCATAGAAAGTGGTTGTTCACCTATCAAATCTGCACCAATGTTTCTGTCCACATGAGCCACCAACTCTAATCTTATTCTTCCATTTGCTTCCTCCACCCTTTAGTACTCCTCTTTTTCAGGAAACTATCTATCTCCCTTTTAAACATTTTTCTGAACTCTGCTTCAACAATGGTTTATTCATATTTGGGACTTCTCATTACAGTCTTGCTGACAAGTGGAAGCAACCTAACACTATTTGCCCTTTTGTAAATCCCTCAGAATATTGTGGCTCTCTATTAGATCACTCCTTAATCTCCTCAACTCCCTATTGTAGTCTATTTTTGAGGAATTAAAATCTATCATAATGCCATTGTTAATAAACGTATTTCTAATTTGTTGATAAATCTGCCCCACAATTTCCTTTTCATTGTTAGATGATCTATAATATATTCCCAATAACGTATATTATTCCCTTGTCATTGTTCAACTCAATGTAAAGGAATTCAGTTTGGACTACATTTCTGTTTAAATCCTTATATACTAAGCTATGATATTGCCTCTAAATAGTGTACCAGTACTCAAGAAGACAAGAAATAGGAGCGGGAGTAGGCCATATGGTCCACTGAGCCTGTTCCGCCATTCAATAAAATCATGGCTGAACTTCTATATCAACGCCACTTTCCCACCTTATCCCCATGTACCTTGATTCCCATAGTGCCCAAAATTCTATCTGCTACTCTTTACCCCTTTCTTCCTTCCATATCCCTCCTGAAAGCTTTATACTCAAGAATATTTAATTGCCAATCCTGACCTAGAGCAGTCATGCTTTGGCTACTACTATTGCTTCATGATTTTTAATTTTAATCAAGGACTCTAGTTGTCCATGATTTCTTACACTCTCTGCATTAATGGGCTGGATTTTCCCGGCCCCTGGAGACGGGGTCAGGGGCGGGGGTGACTGGGAATATACGGGGGGGAGCCCCATCAGGACGGCTCTCCGATGCATTCTCGCCACTGGGGACGTTTCCCAGGGCGGATTGGGAAGTGGATCAGCTGCTTGCAACACAGAGGTGGGCAGCCAATTAAGGTGATTGAGACCCCAATTAGAGGAGATTTTGTGGCCTTCTGAGTATTTTGCCGTTAGCAGAGCAGCCTCTCGCCGTGTGTAGATGCTGCCAGCTCAATGAAGGAGGCCTCCCTTCGGCAGCCTGGGGAGCCATTGAAGCCAGCAACTCCATGTCCCATTGATGGCACCGTGGGCATGAAAGACTGAAATTGTGGCCGAGGCTGATCCAGCGGAGGGGTTTCCTCTACATCACAGTGGACTTGCCGGCCTAGATCTTGTTTGTTTCTTCACTGCTGTGGAGGTCACCAAGACCACCACCATGTTGAGGCACCCTTTTGGTTCTCAACGTGCCTCAGCAGTGCTCACCTCTCCTGGTGGGTGGGGGGGGGGTGGTGCGTGGGGCAAGGCGCCAGAACTTCTGGCCCACTGATTGGGCCAGCAGCATCAAGAATCCTTTCCTCGTCCTTAATAGGATGGCAAGCTTGGAGGTGGCCAATTAGGAGGCTGCCTCCTGGAAGATTATTGAGCCAGTCTCACTGCCGGCGAATGCGAGCTCGGGACCCTCATTTGGTCCTGACGTCAGGATCCCGAAGCTTGTGGGAAAATCCAGCCCAATATATATGCATTTTAGTTTGCATTTGTGCCTTATCATATCATGTAACCTGACCTTGTATACATTTTGTCATTTAATCAGAAAATCAATCACTGGGAAAACTTGTGAAAATCAACTGACCTAAGGTCTCAAAGTTACTCATATTTTGTGTTATTCTTTTCAATACTCCTGATGTGAAACCCATTCATCAATTCCAATATGTTTTTGAAATATCAAGTGATATTTATCCTGCCTACCTCTTTGTTCTGAATGATTTGTGGAAAGCTTGTCTTAGTCTCTTCTTCACACAAAATCCAGAAGTAATACTTTGAACTTGAGAATTGTCTCCCTTGATTAAGACATCAGCGAGAATTTATTTATGTAATGAATCTGAGGTATAATCAACATTAGTCTATCCCACAAAACAAAATTTGGATCATTTCCAAGATTAATTACATAAGTGGGACAACAGAGATAATGATTGAGTGGTATAAATTTGTACATTTAATTAATAACTAGCAATATCACATCATGCAAATCTATATGCCGTATTTATCAGGATTCAGTAGCATGGACAGTGTTTGGCAATGATTCCACTTTACATTGATCAATAATTAAACATTTACCACACTGTGGAGGAACTGAAATCCAATTGCAGATAATTTACATCGAAGTACATACAATATACAGCATAGAAACAGGCCATTTGGTCCAACCAGTTTACGCCACTGTTTATACTCTACTCGAGTCTCCTCTCATCCTTCCTTATATAACTCAGTCAGCATTACCTACTTTATTTCCTTCTCTCCCATATGCTTGTCTAGCTTCCCCTTAAATGCATTGATACTATTTGCCTCAACTACTCCCTGTGGTGGTGAGCTCCACATTCTCACCACTCTCTAGTTAAAGAAGCACCTTCTGAATTCCCTATTTGATTTCTTGGCGATTATCTTATATTGATGGCTTCTAGTTTGGTTCTTCCACACAAGTGGATACACTCTGGGTCTACACCATCAAAACCTCTCCTAATGTTAAATTCCTCTATTAGGTCACTCCTCAGCCTTCTCTTTTCAAGAGAAAAGTGACCCAGCCTGTTCATCCTTTCCTGATTGGTATAACATCGCAGTTCTGATATTATCCTTGTAAACCTTTTATGCACCCTCTCCAGAGGCTCTATATCCTTTTAGTAAAATAACAACCAGAAATGCATCTAACATTCAAAGTGTGGTCTAACCAAGATTCTATACAAGTTTAGCATAACTTCTGTACTTTTCAATTCTATCCCTAAAGAAATAAACCCTAGCACTTAGATTGCTTATTTTTTTATGTCTTATTGACCTGTGTCACAACTTATATTGATTTGTGTATTTGCTCCTCTACCCCATTTAGATTCCTATTTTTCAAGTAATACATGACGTCCTTTATGGCTTACCAAAATGTAATACCTCACACTTATCTGCAATATTTTCTTGAAGCCGCGTAGCAGTGCAGCACCCGAAAGTTCTCATACAGGTTGCAAACAAGTAGACAGGTCGATGACCTTTCATCAGAACTGCCCCCCCAATTTGGTGTTATCTACAAATTTAGAAATGGTGTTTGTGATTCCAAAGTCGAAATCATTGATATAAGTTATGAGCAACAGTGGTCCCAGCACCGATCCTAGTGGGACCCCACTTTCCACCATCTGTCACTCTGAATAGCTACCTTTTACACCTACTCTCTGCTTTCTGTCTATCAGCCAGCTAGTCATCCATTCTGCCCTATCAGTGGCCCTATTCCCATCTGGTGTGGAAGATCACTCACTGGTAAAAGGACACAACTGGCTTTTCTTTCATTGAGAGTAAAGGAAGGAAAATCCAACTTTTGCTGTAATGGGAGAGTGATCCTCCCTTTTGTACTCGTGTAGGTGTTAAATTTTAGAATATAGGTGTTAAGTTCATATTCAGCGAGTTGTTATGACCTGGAATGGACTGCCTGAAAGGCTGGTGGAAGCAAATTCAACATGCAATTGGATATATAATTGGAAAGGAAATATTTGCAGGGCTATTGGAAAAGAGTTGAAGAGTGGGACTTATTAGATAGCTGTTTCAAAGAGCTGGCACAGGCACAATGGGTTAAATGGCCTCCTTGTTGTATGATTCTATAAGATATATATCTACCTTATATTCTCTCACAGTACACAATATTTAATTGGATGAGGCAGGATACAGTGTTAACTCACTGCAGTCACTTAACGCATCCCTCTGCCTCTAACTGAAGGGTAAAGTTGGGTTTGACATAAAGGTATCTGTCCTAGATCACTCAAGAAAAATAGAGAGTAATCGCATACAATGACCTTGATTTTATTGCTGAGCAGGATTGGTCTGTATGAGGGGGTTGGGTAAGTAAAAAGCTCGCATGTCGAGTCCCAGAGAGATTTTAACTCCCAGGCCTCATTTTAATATTCAGGCCACAATCCTGAGAGAAATCACTGCCTGGCTGGTGGGCAGGAGCAGGAATTCAGGTGGCACCTTGCACCAAAGATTGCACACTGCCAAGCCAAGGGTATAACTGTGCGTGTCGTTTCACATATTATATCATCTGTCGTACTTTATTTTGTGGGATATTGTACTGAACAAAAGCCTTGCTGTATTATTGTTGCCTCATAAAATTGCATGCAGCCTTATATCATCTGTCAGTTCATCATGGTTACTTCACTCTTGGTAATTTGTTTATTTGCTAGCACCACTTGCAACGTCAGCTTAAGACTCCCATGAGGGCTGCAAGTACATGAATCCTAAAATAATGTTACCAGCCGTCTGAGAATGTTAGAAGGCGCAAACTCCACTGGATATGTTTACTGCTGAAAAAGATATATAGACATTAAATTCTTGCAGTGTAATGTGGGACATTCAACACACACATTCCTAATGAACGCAAGCTGAAAGCCTGAGGCAAATGTGACATGCAGCAGCATCATATCTAGACAAGAGGCAATGCAAACGTTGTTCATGACCTTCAGCAATGGTGAATGGACTGGTATACCATTATTATATTCAGAGTCTAATGCAGAGTGCACATTTTCTACCCACAAATCTTACAGTTGTCATGATACTTGTGTTAACACTCCCCATTGTAACTTCCTGTGTCCACATTTCCCATTCAGTTTTGTTCTGTCAGCTATCAGTTGCAAGTTGTCTACTATCTTCTGAGAAAAGAAGATGCATCTAACATCTAACCTAGTGCAACCCTTGTGTACCTTTAACACATGGCCCCTGATCGTCTCTAATCTGCCAAATCAAAATAATCTATCAGTGTCAATGCAATCGAGCCCTTTAATGGTTTTATCTCTCTCGGTATTTCTTCATGGACGAAAATTTTGGGAAGGTTGTAGTCATCAGTTGTAGGCCTGCTGGCTGCTAATCAGACCTATATGTGACCAGCAGGTTCTCCCACAGCGGGGTACAAATGAAAGTGTAGTTGCTGCTGGGGGCAATCGGATCTGTCCTTCTCCTCCTTTTCTCTTTCATGCTGGCTCTTCGCTCAGTCTGAAAGGTGTCTGTAGACCTCCTGATGTAGCATCTCCAGGCATCACGATCCCACTGGCGATGGTCACACAGAGAGGGACTTCTTCAGGGAGTCCTTGAAACGTTTGCATGGGGCTCCTCTGTTCCTTTTACCTGTGGTCAGCTCACCATACAACATGATCTTGGACAGGCGACTGTCGTCCATCCGGATAACGTGACCTGCCCAACACAGTTGACTTTGCAGAAGGATGGCTGCGATGCTGGTGATGTTGGCTGTTTCCAAGACTTCAATGTTTGTGATGCGGTCCTGCCAACAGATCTTGAGGATGCTGCGGAGGCAGCGCTGATGGAAGCGCTCTAGAAGGCGTACATGACGGCGGTATAGGACCCATGACTCGGCGCCATATGGAAGGGTGGTGAGGTCTGTGGCTTTGTACACTTTGAGTTTGGTCCGTGCTCTGAGGCTGCGGTTGCTCCACACACATTTGTAGAGTCTGCCGAATGTACTGTTTGCTTTGGAGAGCCTTTTTGTCTATGGCGGCATCAAACGAGATGACGATCCCAAATAAGTAAATTGCTTGGCAGCGTTCAGTTCTGTTCCCTCGATGCTTGGTGTTGCAGGTCTGACTGACTGTGGGTCAGGAGAGCACAGTCATCGGTGAAAAGAAGTTCATGGATGAGTTTTTCTTGTGTCTTTGTGTGAGCCTGAAGACGCCTGAGGTTGAAAAGGAGTGGGAAATGGTTTTATACAGCTCTATCAATCACCCTAAAGTCTCAATAGACCCCACTTTTTAATCCCTTCTGTGTAACTAAGGTTGTAGAAACTGGACATCATTCTTGTGGCCCTCCTCATAACCTTTCCCAAAGCCTTTATATCACCAACTGTATGAGGGAGCCAAAACAGGAAGCACAGTGGCAGCAGTGTGTACCATATACAAGATGCACTGCGGCAACTCACCACACTTCCTTCCGCAGCACCTTCCAAACCCACGACCTCTACCACCTAGGACGACAAGGGCAGCAGACGTCTGTGAACACCACCACCTGCAAGTTCCTGTCTAAGTCACACACCATCCTGACTTGTAACTATCTCGCTATTCCTTCACTGTCACTGGATTAAAATGCTGGAACTCCCTCCCTAACAGCACTGTGGGTGTACCCGCATCAGATGGATTGCTGCAGTTCAAGAAGACAGCTCACCACCACCTTCTTCAGGGCAATTAGGGATGGGCAACAAATGCTGTCCTCGCCAGCAATGCCCACATCCCATGAAATTAATTTAAAAAAATATATAGTCTAACCAAGTCTGGATGGATTGAGACAGAATATTGAGATCACCTGCAGGAACTCTTCTGATCCTGGCAGAAGCCTGGTGGTCTGGATAAAGATAACTCCTATCCCATTACATTTTTAAAATTTTAAATCTTGGAATATTATAATTTTACTAAATAGACAGCTATCTCTTTCAGAATGGAAAATGGGTGCAGTTTATAATTGAGGATAATGATTCTTTTGTGTGACTAAGGGTTCCTTTATTACTGTATATTATTTCTTCCGTTGTTTTTCTCAGTGACATAATAAGATCCAAGGCCAGCCAATTAATTTCTTAGTCCTTTCCTACCACCAAGCCAAAACACCCTGCTGTTGAATAACCTTATTAAGTAGTTCATACTTATCCGAATAAAATGTTGAGGAACTTCACTTATGCCTTGGTGATTTTTAAAGTGATGTTATGATTTCTAGAAAATTTAAATAATGCAATTGCTTTTAATTAAAATAGGCAGAGTGGAATGCCTGTTTCTTCATCAGTCCTATTATTTTCCAGTTTGCAAATGTGTTGGGCTCTCTGTCACATCTTTGACACTATTACTAGCTTGGGGTGAGGGCTCAGAAGGGCAACTGTTTAGAACATAAGAGCATAGTAACAGGTGTAGGCCATCCAGGCCCTTGAGCCTATTCCACCATCAATTAGATCATGGGTCCATTAACCCACCTTGGTTCCTTAACCCTTAATATCGTTACCGAACAAAAATCTTCCAATCTCACTTTTGAACAGGGTTAAGGTAGTTATGGAAAAGGACAAAGCTGGACTGGAAATAAAGGTACTGAATTGGGGGAAGGCCGATTTTAAGATGATAAAACAAGATCTGGTCAAAGTGGACTGGGTGCAGCAACTTGTAGGAAAGTCTACATTAGATCAGTGGGAGTCATTCAAAGAGGAAATAGTGAGGGTTCAGACCCAACATGTACCCATTAAGGTGAAAGGTAGGACCAACAAGTCCAGGGAACCCTGGATGTCAAGGGATATAGAGGATTGGATCAGGAAAAAAAAGGAGGCTTATGGCAGATTCGGAGCGCTGAAAACAGTGGAGACCCTAGAGGAGTATAGAAAGTGTAGGGGGGGGGGGGGGTACTTAAAAAAGTAATTAGGAGACCGAAGAGGGGACATGAAAGAACACTGGTGGGCAAGATAAAGGAAAATCCTAAGGCATTTTATAAGTATATTAAGGGTAAGAGGATAACCAGGGAAAGAGTAGGGCCCATTAGGGACCAAAGTGGCAATCTGTGTGCGGAGCCGGAGGACATAGGTGAGGTTTTAAATGATTACTTTTAATCTGTGTTCACTATGGAGAAGGACGACGTAGGTGTAGGGATCAGGGAGGGGGATTGTGATATACTTGAACATATTAGCATTCATAAGGGGGAATGTATTGGCTGTTTTAACGAGCTTAAAAGTGGATAAATCCACGGGCCCAGATGAGAAGTATCCCAGACTGTTATGTGAGGCAAGGGAGGAGATAGCAGGGGCTCAGACACAAACTTTCAAATCCTCTCTGGCCACAGGAGAGGTACCAGAGGATTGGAGGACAGTGAATGTGGTACCATTATTTAAGAAGGGTAGCAGGGATAAACCAGTTAATTACAGGCCAGTGAGTCTAACATCAGTGGTAGGGAAACTATTGGAAAAAATTCTGAGGGACAGGATTTATCTCCACTTGGAGAGGCAGGGATTAATCAAGGATAGTCAGCATGGCTTTGTCAGGGGGAAATCGTGTCTAACTAACTTGATTGAATTTTTCGAGGCAGTGGCGAGATGTGCAGATGAGGGTAAAGCAGTTGATGTAGTCTATATGGACTGCTGTAAGGCTTTTGATAAGGTCCTGCATGGGAGATTATTTAAGAAGGTAAGAGCCCATGGGATCCAGGGCAATTTAGTCATAGAGAGAGAGAGATACAGCACTGAAACAGGCCCTTCGGCCCACCGGGTCTGTGCCAACCAACAACCACCCATTTACACTAATCCTACATTAATCCCATATTCCCTACCACATCCCCACCATTCTCCTACCACCTACCTACACTAGGGGCAATTTACAATGGCCAATTTACCTATCAACCTGCAAGTCTTTGGCTGTGGGAGGAAACCGGAGCACCCGGCGAAAACCCACGCAGTCACAGGGAGAACTTGCAAACACCGCACAGGCAGTACCCAGAAGCGAACCTGGGTCACTGGAGCACTGCGCCACTGTGCCACCACTATGCCACCCCAAATTTGGCAATTTGGATCCAAAATTGTCTTAGTGTCAGGAGGCAGAAGGTAATGGTCAGGGGTTCTTTTTGCGAGTGGAAGCTTGTGATCAGTGGTGTACCGCAGGGATCGATGCTGGGACGCTTGCTGTTTGTAGTGTACATTAATGGTTTAGACGTGAATATAGGAGGTATGATCAGTAAGTTCGCAGATGACACGAAAATTGTTGGTGTCGTAAATAGTGAGGAGGAAAACCTCAGATTACAGACGATATAGATGGGCTGGTAAAATGGGCAGAGCTGTGGCAAATGGAATTTAATCCTGAGAAGTGTGAGGTGATGCATTTTGGGAGGACTAACAAGGCAAGGGAATACACAATGGATGGTAGGACCCTAGGAAGTACAGAGGGTCAGAGGGACCTTGGTGTACTTGTCCATAGATCACTGAAGGCAGCAGCACAGGTAGATAAGGTGGTTAGGAAGGTGTATGGGATACTTGCCTTTATTAGCCGAGGCATAGAAAATAAGAGTAGGGAGTTTATGATGGAGCTGTATAAAACGCTAGTTATGCCACAGCTGGAGTACTGTGTACAGTTCTGGGCACCACACTATAGGAAGGATGTGATTCCATTGGAGAGGGTGCAGAGGAGATTCACCAGGATGTTGCCTGGGCTGGAGCATTTCAGTTATGAAGAGAGAATGAAAAAGCTGGGGTTGTTTTCCTTGGAGTGGAGAAGGCTGAGGGGAGATATGATTGCGGTATACAAGATTATGAGGGTCATTGATAGGTTAGATAGGAAGAAACCTTTTCCCTTAGCAGAGGGGTCAATAAGCAGGGGGCATAGATTTAAGGTAAGGTGCAGGAGGTTTAGAGGGGATTTGAGGAAAAACTTTTTCACCCAGAGGGTGGTTGGAATCTGGAACGCACTGCCTGTAGAGGTGGTAGAGGCAGGAAACCTCACAACATTTAAGAAGTATTTAGATGAGCACTTGAAATGCCATAGCATACAAGGCTACGGGCCAAATGCTGGAAAATGGGATTAGAGTAGATAGGTGCTTGATGGCTGGCACAGACATGATGGGCCAAAGGGCCTATTTCTGTGCTGTATAACTCAATGACTCTATGACTCTAACACTTCAATTGTCCAAGCCACAACAATCTTTTGGAGGGACAGAGTTCCAGATCCCCACTATCTTTTGTATGGAAAAATGCTTCCTGACATCACCTCTGAATGGCTTAGCTCTAATTATAAGGTTATGCGCCCTTGATGTGGACTCCCCTCCAGAGGAAATAGTTTCTCTTTATCTGCCCTATCAAATCTTTTAATCATCTTAAACACCTCTCGTAGATCACCCCTAAATCTTCTACACTCAAGAGAATCAATACCTGGGCTGACAGACCCACTGAATATTTCCAGCATTTTCTGTTTGGTAGTGCTGTTTCTGCTGCTGGCCATATTGCTCCGCAGCTGAGATCCAATCTAAGTCAGCCGAAGCCTGACATAATAAAACAAACACCCAAAATGTAGAAAGTAAACTCTCAGCAAAAGTACTGTGAACGTCCTTTCCCACTGGCAGTTAAGAAAGCAGCTGTGAGTACTAAGTGTTTTTTGGCATATTTCCCTGCGATTTTATTTTCATTTGTTCATGGCCTGTGGATGTTGCTGGCGAAGTCAGCATTTATTGCGCATCCCTAACTGAACTTTCACCTTCTTGAACTGCTGTAGTCCATGTGGTACAGGTACACCCACAGTGCTGTTAGTGAGGGAGTTCCAGGATTTTGACTCAGTGACGACGAAGGAACGACAGCATAATTCCAAGTCAGGATGGCGTGTGACTTGGAGGGGAACTTGTAGGTGGTGATGTTCCCATGCGCCTGCAGCCCTTGTACTCCTAAGCGGTAGAGGCTGTGGGTTTGGAAGGTGCTGTTAAAGAAGCATTGGCAAGTTGCTGCATCTTGTAGATGGTAAATATTATAGCCACTGTGCACCAGTGGTGAACAAAGTGAATGCTTAAGGTGGTGGATGGGCTGCTTTGTCCTGAATGGTATAAAATTTATTAAGTGTTGTTGGAGCTGCATTCATCCAGACAAGTGGAGCGTATTCCATCACACTCCTGACTGTGCCTTGTAGATGGCGGACAGTCTTTGGGAAGGTGATTTAGACGCCGCAGAATTTCCAGCCTCTGACCCGCTCTTGTAGCTGAAGTATTTATGAGGCTGTTCTAGGTAAGTTTCTCGTCAATGGTAACCCCCAGGATGTTGCTGGTAGGGGATTGATTCAGCCTCCTCAATAGTTGCTGTGTACTCACCGGACAGGAAGCCCAGGTGACCTGTGGACCTGACATTGAAGTCAAAGGTCCGTGTAAATATCACTCTAATTGAGTGATTATCGTATGTTAATTGCCAACTTGTCTTTCCCAAGGGGGTTGTGCGCATGCAGACTAATGCGCTTGCATGACATGTGGAAGTCAGCAATTTAAAGCTGGTTTCCCGACACATTGATATCTTCCCTGGTTTTTACCCCCTCACCCAAACACACATGCTCCAGTGAGCATCAATGCAAGCTCGAGGAACAGCATCTCATTTACCGATTAGGCACGCTACAGCCTGCCGGACTGAACATTGAGTTCAATAATTTCAGAGCATGACGGGTACCCCCCTTTTTATGTTTAGGTATTTTTTCTTTTTTATTTGGTCATTTTATTTTAGTTTTTTTAGTTTGTTTAGTTTGTTTCTACTGTGCCTACCCACTGTTTCTGTTTTTTAAAACTTTTTTTTAATGTTTGTGCTTGGAGTGCTTTACAGTCTATTCATGCTCTCTGTACTAATGCTTTGTCTTTCAGCACACCATTAACATACCATTTGCCTTTGCTCCATGACCTTCTGGTCAGTTATTCTCTGTGATCTTGTCCTATCAACACCTTCTCTTTTGTTATCTCTTGCCCCAACCCCCACTTTACTTGCTTAAAATCTTTTACATTTCTAATATTTGTCAGTTCTGATGAAGGGTCACTGATCTGAAAAGCTAACTCTGCATCTCTCTCCACAGATGCTGCCAGACCTGCTGAGTATTTCCAGAATTTCTTGTTTTTATTTCAGATTTCCAGCATCTGCAGTATTTTGCTTTGATTTTAGATACTCATCGGGCTGTTTTTAACTCTGCCCCTCCCGTGGAAACGTGATAGGCTGGCAATTGAAACGGCCACAGAGACTTACTGCACTCAATTTTAACCTGATGTTTTGAACAGTGTGTGAGGAACCTGCCAGAAAGTGGCGAGCTCCTTCTTTCAAGGTGCAGATCAGACTCTGATGATGTCATCAGGGCCTGACGGCAATTTTAACTCAAGGCCTGCAGGGCAGGTTGTTCTGCTTTCTCCATCAGAAAAACCTAGCAACAAGAGGAGCTGGGACCAGACGAGACCCAGACAGCAAGGCTAATTTTTATTCGTTGATTCCCTAGTGGGCCGGGGATCAGGAGTGAGTTAAAATCAGGGTGTTCCATACTTATGCCCACAGTTTCAAACTTACAAAGTCAAAGCTCACTCCAGGTGCTGTATCTGAAATAAGTGTTACAATGGGGTGACTGCTGTCTCTGCTCAGATGCCATCTCATTGCTGATTAGGTGAAATGTATTTTCCTTAGTGTAGCTGACTAAAGCTGCACTTTGTTACATTCACACTGTTTTTACATATCCAGTTACACCTCTTCTAACAAGGACGCTCAGTATGCATGCTGCCTACCAACTGATTTTCTAAGAGACAATAACTGGCTTTTCAATGGCATGTGGGTTAAATCACTTTCATTTCTCCTCTGAGACCTGCATTCAAAGTCACCCAAGACAAAGCCACAGAAGTGTCTATTCTGATTGAAAACTGAATGCTATGATTGGTTATGACACTATACTATTACCTTGAGATCAAACCCAGGTCCCTGCAGGTGAGAGAAAACTATGCTAAACCACTTCACTTACCAATTTGGAATGTCTCTGTCCATAAGTCAGGTCATTTTTCATGCTGCGGTAAAGATTACTGTAGTTGGGATAAGATACAATGCCAAAGGAAATATGAGGATCTCTCTGAATTGCATCCTGCTGTGCCACTTTTATGTACAGAAATAAGTGGGTCAAATTTAACTCAGGGATTCATCTGGTGTGGAGACGGAGTGAGGTGGACGGGAGTCCCTCATGGACTCCACAGTGTGAGGCCTCATTCATTTTAACTCCCGGGCCTAGTTAATTTATTTGCACTGCTTTTCCCTCCCCTGAAGTTGGCAGGAAGCAGCTAGCAGGTGCGAGTAGGAAATCAGGCAGGAGGTCCTCGCTACCCTGCCCTCCCCCTGGGGACCGAGAGAATGGTACCTGGTGTAAGGTTAGTGCTGGGAGTAGGGGACTTCTAAAGAGCTGCCAATTTTGGCAGAGAGAGGGAAGGTCAGGGCTGGTGAGACTCCAAAGCCCTCCTGCTGTTCTAGACCCACAAGGAATCCTCACAAAGATGTAGAAACTAAAACTTCCCTTGGCCTCTTCTGGCCACCCTGCCTTCTACCAGGCTTCACTGGTGGGTTTGCCAGCCTCTGCCATCTCCAGATAAAATGGTGTGGCTGTAACGATTAAATGATTAGGCCACGACTTTTCCATGTAAACTAAGCCCCCTGTGTGCGGCGGGCAGCTCACTCATACCTCATCTGTGGACAGTTAAAATGGTGGGAGTGGGGGGGTGGGGTGAGGGCGGTTGGTGGAATGGGACGCATTGCTATTGCGCCCCCTCCCCCACCCCACCTAATGCCTCCCCCAACCCCAATCCGCACAGTTCCTGCTGAGTGGGCATAGTTAAATCAACCTTAAGTGCTCAGTTGTTCCCACCAAAATATATTACATTGTAACAAAATGCATGAACATGTAAGGCTAAAAATTTCTTCAGTGCTGTTATTTGGGCATGGGAGTCGTGATTCACCACCTGCCTGCGCTGGTTCCAGTGGTATGACTCTATGAGGTGGGGGCTGCATGCAAATTCAGTGCTGATACTTCATTTACATGATAATAGCATTGGAATGAGTGGCTCCCGTGCTGCTGGCTGCCTCTGCGCTCAGTAGGGAGCCGAACAATGTTGTGCTGATAGCATGTGGTGGAGCAAGCCTTCTGTTCTTAGAGGGAGTCTGTCCCTCTTGATGGGAAGCTGCAGTGAATGATAGGAGGGTGCTGCTGAATACCATTGCTGCAATTCTATACAATGAAAATTGAATACCAAGACTGAGAGAGGGCTCCAGGGTGACGGATGCTGCAGTGAAGGCCTCTGTAGTAGAGATGGGTTCTGCAAGGGGCCAGGAGAACCTCAAGGGACAGCATCAGAAAGCCACAGATCAATTCCTGGTGTCTGGACTCGAGGCTCTGGCAGCAGTGCTGCAATGAGCTCACATAGGTGGTCAAGGTCAGCGGATACATCTTCACATGAGATCTCCTACCTACCGCTCCACCAGCCTCTCATGCTGCTCAATGCACCACACCCCCACCACTCAGTCATCAGCAGACCCTGATACTCAGGACTCACACATAACATCCAGACACTCCACCTCAACCTTACACTTGACCAATGCTGGAGCCTCACACCCACCTCTCACTGTTTCCACATACCTCCAGCTATTCAATTCTGGCAGGCACATCAGCCAAACACATTGCTACACAATCACTGACATTCTTTCCTCTCTCTTGCAGGATAAAGTGGTACACAACCGAAGGGAGAAGTGCAGAGCTGGGTGGGGAACAAGGAGGCCTGCATCTGCTGAACCCCTACAGAGAAGATGGCTCTCCGCATCATGAGGCCAGCTGTGACAGAGCCTGTGACACATCGCTAAGAACATGGAGGATGATGCTATGTTCCTGCCTTATGCCTCTTATCCTGCTATCTGGCAAGATGAACAAGCTGCTGAGGGTGTGATCTTGCTTTCCACCTCCCCTCCCCTTCCCTCATCCCAACCTTCTCCTTCGGATTTGCTGCTTTCAGACACCTGCCCAGCCACGGCAGCCCCAGGAAGAGGAGAGAGAGCAACATTACCACTTGATCTGACACTCACAGCCACCAGATCAGATATAGCACTGCACGCAGTTTAAAGACTAGCACTGAAGCAGTGTAGAGTTGGGATCAGCATATGGAGAGTCACGGGCACGAGTGGCCTCCAGCCAGGCCAGAGGTTTGTGTGCCAGCTCACCAGAGGATGAGGTTGCAGAGGGGATGTGCTTTGGGGGTCTCAGATGTGGATCTCGATAGGACAGCATACAGGAGAGTGCTGATGGGCATGCAGACCGAGATGCTGGGTGCATTGGCTGACCTGCCAGCAACCTCCTTTCACTGTCAAGGAGAATGGAGGATTCTGGCTCCAGGTTGGCAGAGGGCATTGCACAGAGCTTGCCCTCTCCACAGCCTCTGCTCCATTTGACTGTTGTTCTGCTGACCTAGAGGTACTGCAACTGTAGCCGCCATAGCTGTTGCAGCCTTTGTGTGGACAGGTCACCTACTCCTCTGCCCTTCCCCGTGAGGAGGCAGCAACACTCCCTGCCAAATCCAGGAACTTGCCACAACACCTCCAGAACACTCATGGGTACTTTTAGAAACTTTGCAATAGCAGAATTTCTTCAAAATTAACTTACCTGCAAGTTAGGGGCCTGGCACTTTAAGTAGCATTAGTGCAGGGCCTGTCTTGCCACTGAACACTTGATCTTTTGTAAGTGATGTGTGAATTTGCTGAATGGACCTGCACGGTGGAAATTTAGTAGATGGGCATCGCATCAGCAGTCGCGTTGTGTGATGTCAGGATAGCATCGAATCAGTGGCTTCCAGTGCGTGCAGGGGATGCCCGCGTGAGCACCTTTCTCAAGATGGCATGCCGCATGTGCTGTGCTGGAAGTGGCTGGTGGCACAGCGCCCACTAGAGAAAGAATGCTTGGCTTCTGTAGCGGCATCTCCAGCAATTCTACGGAAACCAAATTTGCATCCCCAATCTATTATTGCTGTTGTATTCAAGGAAATACCGCTGTTTTCATCAATGAATTAATGGATTGTAAATATCAGCAGCTAGAGAACGAGTCTCCTACTATGTTGTATTTGGAAATTTGCCACAGATTCCCTTGACTGCCATATCGATGCTGCCTAGGACAGGAAGCGAGATATAAAGTGAAAACAGAAAATGCCCAGCAGGTCAGTCGGCATCTGAAAGAAACAGATAAACAAAAACTTTGCTGTTCCAGTTCAGCAAAAACAACAAAGATGACTAAAAGTTTGCTCAAAGAGGTAGATTTTAAGGAGTGTCATAAAGAAGGAAAGCAAGGTAATGAGGCAGAGAGGTTAAGGGAGGGAATTCCTGAGCTTAGGGCCTCGGCAACTGAAGGCACGGCCACCAATGGTGGAGGAATCAAAATCGGGGCTGCTCAAGAGCCCAGAATTGGAGGAGTGCAGATATCTCAGAGGGTTGTATGCCTGGAGGAGATTACAGAGATAGGGAGGGGCGAGTCCACGGAGGGATTTGAAAACAAGGATGATAATTTTAACATCGTGGTGTTATGTAACTGGGAGCTATTGTAGGTCAGCGAACACAGGGGTGGTGGGTGAATGGGACTTGGTGCGAGTTAGGACATGGGCAGTCGAGTTTTGGATGACATCAAGTTTACAAAAGGTAGAACCTGGGAGGCTGTGCAGGAGTGTGTTGGAATATTCAAGTCTAGAAGTAACAAAGGCATGGATGAGGGTTTCAGCAGCAAATAAACTGAGGTGGGGTGGAATTGGGCAATGCTACGCAGGTGGAAATAGGCACTCTTAGCGATAGCATGGATATGAGTTGGAAGCTGATCTCAGGGCCAAGTGGCACCAAGGTTGTAAGTTATCTGGTTCAGTCTCAGAAAGTTGCAAGGGAGAGGGAATTCGGCACAAAGAGCTCCATGATAATGTTTTGGGGTACCAATAAGCTGCACCATCTCCAGATTTTAATCCTATGTCAAAGGATAGGTGTCCAGTGATAATTTCACACGGCTTTGTTTCGATATAACCATCAAAGATAATGCATTGAAGATTCTGGCCCAGAGTTATTCCAATTTTACACCGCCAAACATCAATACACCAAGAAGCTTCCATCCAAGCTGGGAAAACATCCTGTTGCTAGGAGATGTTGGTTTCCATAACAACAGCTGTGCACCAGTCATCAGTATCCTAACCTGTCCCTGACAGTGTCAGTCAGCAGAGGCTTTGCCTTAATTCCAACAATTTTTAAAAGGTCTCAGTTCTGTGACAGTTAGGTCCTGACAACCAATCACACCTCTCTAGCGAGGTCTGAGGATTCAGGTCACTCACACAGTCTCACTCAGCGAATGGACACAGGAATAGTCTACACTTTTACATGCTGACACAGTTGCGGCTCGGCATCCCAATCGAGCAGCGTAGAGATTGCTAAACCTCTGGATTAATAATACATAAACCTTGTGAAAAGCTGCCATTCTTCAGTTTTGCATAAATATTACATACGATGCATTATTATTTGAATAATTGAACAACCATTCTTTTTGCATGTCTTGCGTGTGTCCTCAGAATTAATTGACTAAGATACTGGTAAGCACTTGCTATACAATGTAGTGGCAGGATTTACTTCTAGTAAGGTGCTTGCGAAAGCTATATAGTGAAACCACAATCAACATTCATAATTGCAAATGATTCATAATTAAAGGCACATGTAAAACAAAATGATTCTAGTTGAGGCTTAAATTTCTACTCCTGATAATTGAATCATTTATTGCACTAACCAAAGTGAGTTATTTAATTATTTGAATGACGTAAGTCTGAAATAAAAAGAGTAGATTGTATTGGAAGCATTTTCACTCTCTTAACGTCATCCATTATAAATTTAATGTCCATGTTTATAATGGAAACTGCGCATGTAAACTTGTCACGCCGTAGTTACACCTTCCACTGCCAGTGGTGGTGTTGCAGTACCTTAGTTTTGTCTCTCCCAGTTTCCCTCCAACACCATAACCAACTCTACTTCCCTACTTGTCGAACTGCTGTAAGCTTTTTTGTAAAAGTGTTAAATAAAAATAAGGAAGAAAGTATGAGCCTGAATTCAGAGGGGTTTTTTTGTGTGCAAAAATTGTGTATTTCTAGCCTGGGGGCCTGGAATTTGCGGAATAAATCAGATATGTCAGCGTTACATCTGTCCTACAATACACACTTAATTCTGGTATAATAGACTACTGCCAGAAGCTGTGACTATTCCTAAAGTGGTGTATGTAGGGAAATGACAGGACACTAAGATCAAAGTTGTAGTCCCAGAAACTGTGGCATTTACATTAGATTCGCACCTGAATTAAGCTTGTCGAAATTCAAAATCCTGAGGGGTCTGGACACAGTGGATAGGGAAAAACTGTTCCCACTCGTGAAAGGATCGAGAACGAGAGGGCACAGATTTAAAGTGATTGGCAAAGAAAGCAAAAGCGACATGAAGAGAAACACTTTCACGCAGCGAGTGGTTAGGATCTGGAATACACTGCCCTAAAGTGTGGTGGAGGCAGGTTCAATCGAGGCTTTCATAAGAGAATTAGACTGTTATCTGAAAAGGAAGAATGTGCAGGGTTACGGGAGAAGGTGGGGGACTGGCATTAGGTGAATTGCTCATTCGGAGAGGCGGTGCAGACACGATGGGCCAAATGGCCTCCTTCTGTGCTATAACGATTCTGTGATTCTGTGAAATGAAGGGTAAATTACCTGCGTGGCTTGTTTAACCAGGATGAGGTTGAATTCACAAAGGCTGCTTTCATTGTTCTCTCCAAGCAGCTCCCAAGAACACAAGAATTAGGAGCAGGACTAGGCCATTCAACCCCTCAAGCCTGCTCCGCCATTCAATAAGATCATGGCTGATCTTATCAGTCCAAGGAAAGAAAACCAGTGGTCAAAGCATCCAATTTGGATGCATTGACAGATTTGGAGTCCTCTCTGTCAAGCTGGCACAGAGAGAGATGTTTATGGTGTAGCAGGTAGCTCTGATATGTACCAGAACCTTCTCTGCTAGCGGCACTGAGGGTAGTGTTGGACCCCACCATAACCCCTGTCTTCTGTCTTAGCTTCCAAGATGGTCCTCACTGTCTTCAAATGAATGTGATGCTAACTCACCATCCTTCCCTTTAGAGCAAAACGTCAGAAATTGGAGTCCACGGGCCAGGGGTTGATGTCTGTGGAGCCTTAGCTCCCTTTGTTCAGATTCCACTTTCGCTTCTTTGATTTCTCTGGCACAGGGAGGGTAATGAACGTAGTAATGCCATGTATATAAGGGCCAAAGAGCAGGTAGTATACCTTGGCTGCTCTTGCAAGGTAATTAAACATCTTCCTATATTTCAAAGGAGGCTTGGGGTTCAAGGAGGCAACACTTTTTTTTATTCTTTCATGGGATGTGGGCGTCACTGGTAAGGCCAGCATTTGTTGCCCATCCCTAATTGCTCTTGACAACTGAGTGGCTTGCTAGGCTATTTCAGAGGGAAGTTAAGAGTCAACCACATTGCTGTGGATCTGGTGTCACATGCAAGCCAGACCAGGTAAGGATAGCAGATTTCCTTCCCTAAAGACATTAGTGAACCAGATGGGTTTTTACAACAATCGAAGATAGTTTCATGGCACCAATACTGAGACTAGCTTTCAATTCAAGATTTTTTTCATTATTTAATTGAATTTATTAATTAAACTTAAATTCCACCAGCTGCCATGGTGGGATTTGAACCCATGTCCCCAGGACATTAGCCCGGGCCTCTGGATTACTAGTCCAGTGATATTACCACTACGCCACCGTTCCCTAGTCTCATTGCCACAGTCAGGTTCCCCCACAAACTGCAAGCCATATTCTTGGCAGATCTTCAACCCCTGACTCCAAGTAACCCATCCCTCCAGCTCCATATCTTCATTCGGAGGACCTGCAGGTCCGACTCCATGATGCTTACCGCTCATTTCTTTGATATGTTTGCCATATTTGATACACTGGTTGCTTTCTGCCTCTAGTGCTGTCACTATCCATTTAAGTGGCAGCAGGTTTTATATCAATCTGCTGCACCAGGTCCCTGCCTCTCCTCCAGGTATTTTGTGCCCCCCCCCCACCCCCCCACTTCCCCCAGTCCTCCATCTTTCCAGCTGCCTGTTCTCACACCACATCCTCTTTACTCTCCTCCCTCTCCACTTTGTTCCAGTCAGTGCCAATTTGGGACATGTCCTCCCCCAGCACTATTTCCCACACCCCTCACAATATATGAGGCTTTTGCATGGTCTGCACACCTGTCACAATTTAATTTAATTGAGCCCCGAATTAATTTGGGGAAGGGGCATCACTGCTACAATCTAAAGGCAAGGAGAAGCTCTGCACTGCCACAGTTCCGACAGTGACGTTGGATTTTTAGGGCTATTAATTTAAAATTAAGGCTGAATTACATCTGAATAACCTGATCCAATTATCTCCCATCTTCTAATGTGCCAAAACTAACTTGAAAGCTACATTTGGTCCTGACTCTCTGGGGGCAATTTTGACTTCAGGTGATAGAGTAAAAAAGTGGGTGCTATTGGATCAGCCTCTCGATTTTCATTAACATTGGGAGAGGTGTTTAATGAGCAGCTGATCCATTGTTGCCTATCTTTAACTATCATTCAATTTCAAAATTAGACCCCTCCACCTCAACCTCCCTCCCATGGGCAATGCCACGGGAGGTTGATTAACCTGTATATAATCATATCTGCCATGCTTTTACTCATCGATAGTCATAAATTTGGAGTATGGTTGTGATGCTCAACTGCTTATCTGGCCTGCCCAGTGATCTAAACAGACAAATTCAGTTATTGATAGTTACTTGTAAAGTGCTGAGGCTGATCAGAGGATGTTTATCATTTCTTGTAAATTTCAGGCTCCAGGTCAACGAATGACTACTTTCCTTTTTTTATGATAAATTACTTTTGTTACTTTAAAGTTTAATGGACGTATGGTAGACAATAAAACCTTTTATATTTAGGTTTGTGGTGCAGTTATAATCCATTTGAAGAATTAATTGCCATAAAGTAAGATCTAACTCAATTGGCTCACTCAGTCATGCAAACCCCAAACCTTTAACATTCTTGCAAAACATTTGTGTTTTATATAATATAAACTGTTTGCCATTCAGCTCTTTTGAGCTTTCTCATTGATAATTACAATTGGAATTTGTAGCCCTTAAATGTTGTGAGGGTTTTCCTGGTTTTCTGCTGTATCTTTAGCAGAATACCCAGTGAGTTGGCCATTTTTAGCCATTGATGCCATTTCCCTGCAAGTTGCATTGGTCTCACAAAGTTATGGCAAGAAACTGGGAGAACCAGGAGAAACCGAGAGTTATGAGGGGCCTAGATAGAGTGGACAGGAAGGACCTGTTTCCCTGGTGGGGAGGTCAGTTACCAAGGGGCACAGACTTAAGGTGATTGGTAGAAGGATAAGAGGAGACATGAAGAGAAACTTTTTCATCCAGTGTGGTGGGTGTCTGGAAATCATTGCCTGGAATGGTGGTGGAGGCAGAGACCCTCAATTCATTTAAAAGGTACCTGGACATGTACTTGAAGTGCTGTAACCTGCAGCGCTATGGACCAGGTACTGGAAGATGGGATTAGTTAGGGTGGCTAGTTTTTTCAGCTGGTGCGGACATGTTGGGCTGAATGGCCTCCTTCTGTGCTGTACTTTTTCTATGGTTCTATGGTTCTATGGTTCTAATCTTTGTGGGATTTTGGAGCCAGTATTCTCTCTCACCACTAATAATCGACAACATTATCCTTGCCTTTACAGTATTAGGATGCTGAGTATCTTCTATAGCATGATCAATTGACAAGAAGAGAGAATTTAGGTGAGAAATAATGCAGATGCTTAACACTCCTGGATATGAGACAGTGGGTCACATTTCTGAAATTTTGAAGCAAATTGTGATCATCAATTAAATGCTCTTTAGGAAACTGGAATATTTGATGGGGCATAAAATAGGAGGCCCAGGTGTAATGCTTCAGAGAGCACAAGGAGTTATGGGAAAGGGTTAAAAAAAAAGGCCAGAAACACAACGATGAGAATTATAGGGCTGTTAGCTTGTTAGCAGGAAAATACTTGTCTATTATGAAGAAATCCAAGAGTGGCGAGCAAGGAAAAAGGTAATAAATCTAAACCCACTCTATCTGTGAAAGCCCCAGGGTTCAGAATGTGTACTGATATGCTGTGAAGCCACGTGTAGCATTGTGTCGCAAAATAAAGTCACTTAAACAGTAACATGTGATGTTCCATGCAAGACAGGGGAATTACCTTGTGCTTGTGTTGATAGAATGTTTTGCTTTCTACACCTGTGCCTTGCTCTCTCTCGAATCTGGGGGCGGGTTTTGTTGAATCCAAAAGCTTCGACCTTTGATATAAGGTTAATCAGTCGATTGCAGCCTTTTGTGTTGTCATGGACATGACCGCATGCCTAATCACAACATGTTAAGTCACATACCACAAAAGTCCTAGCTCTCAATCTGAGTCACCATTTCCTGGCATCGTCATTTACTTTTATTGTTGTTGCCTTTTTAGACATTGTTGAATGATTGTACAGGTGTTAGGTTAGGCTGGCTTTCACAGTAATGTTTCATGTTTGTGGCTATGTGCCTGCTAAGCAGACATGCATGGGGATTGCTTATTTGGCTGCCCATAGCATTACTGAGGTGGGACCTATGGGAGCTGTTTGTAGCTGTACATAAATATCACTTGATAGTATATATGTATGGACTGGTTTTAGGTGAACACAACTGATCTAAAAGGGCACTATTATTATGAAAACATGTTGGACATCCTTCTTTCTGTGCTTATGTATGAAATTGAACTTCATTACAGGCACACTATGGTTGGTAGTGGGTCAGCCAGCTGTAAGGGACCTTGCCCGATTTCCGTTCCCATTGACTTCAATGGAACAGCAATTCTGGCAAGGTGTATAACTCGCAGCTAATCCTCTACTTCCCACTTTGCACCCCGCCGCAGTTGAATTTCACCCGTAGGACTTGCTGAAACCCATTAATGCACCACAAAGACACCGTTATGAATAATTGTGATGACAGTAGAAAATTCTAGAAATTCACAGATGGGCCAATTTTCATCTAGCTGCTGCCCTTTTATATCTGTAAATGAGGCAGTAGTGGGATTAAGAGTGACCTAAAAAAACAATTGGAGGTCTACCTGTTCTGACTTTCAGGAGGACTTTGTGGCACGGCTTACTCAATACATGACAGAATAGTCACAAACTGGTGGAGGAAACAAAACCTGAAGCACTTGATTGTTGTTCAGGAAAGCGAGTTGGATCTGACCCCAACTGTGACCTGGGCAGTAGTCTGGGCCTCTGTGGAGAAACAGACAGAAACTGGTCCCTGGCCACTTCTGAGACAGGAAGCTTCTTCAGCTATCAATGAAGCTGCCACACACTTCACTGATTGTTCCAACGATGAAAAATCTTCACTGATTCTGCCACAACTGAGGCCTGTGGCTGTGGACTGGAGAGTTGTAGCTGTAGGTGGCCGCAAATGCTTGGAGACTGATCTCCGAGCTTGCGACTTGGTGCGACTCTCCTCAAGTATCCTTCTTTTCAGGTGAGTACCCATGAGATCTGGGTGCCATCACTCTGAATTCATAAGCAGCCTTTTCTTCAACCTTCCCTGTGAAGATGGCATCCAATCCTCGTCCAATCTCAACTCCTCCAGCTGCCTTGTGCTCTGTGCATCATCCTGATGCTATCTACTTCCTGCCCCACCCCACCAGAAGAAGGTAACCAATTTGATCCACCAGTGTGTGAAAGCAGGTGAAAGGACCTGGGGTGTGTAATCTCTGCCCCCTGTACTGTGATAGACCTGCAGAAAAAGCAGACATAAACTAAGAATGTGTCCTGGAATTAAGGGGATGAAGAAAGATGTGGACATTTGTGGCTGTATACTGCTTCACATTGATGCCAAGGTGTCTGTGTTGGAGTGTACCCATTAATCTGGCATCAGCAATGTCCAGCACTATTGTACTGGTCTCACTAATTCCCATAACAACAGCAGAATTAGGTAAGGGTATCGAGGTATATGGAACAAAAGCGGGTAAATAGAGTTGAGGTACAGAGCAGCCATGATCTAACGCAATGGCAGAACAAGCTCGAGGGGCTGAATGGTCTACTCCTGTTCCTATGCTTCTATGAGTGCCTCCCCATCAGTTTCATAGTATGCTGCTCAGGGATGATCTCTCTGATGTCTGGAATGTCCCCTCCAGTCCTTTGCCTCTCATGGGCATTGTATAAAAGTTTTTCCTGTGACAAAATTCAGTGAATTAAGTGTAAACTAGTAATTGAAGAATATCACCCAGGTGGCATCAGATATCTGATGTAAAAGATCTGCTGGTATCACCCTTTCGAAGTGGAGGAAGGGGTTGTAAATTCCTGCATGCATGTATTTGCTGTTAGGAGAGATAGCAACGCAGATTGGAAGATGCTAAACAATAGTGCCATGTGAATAGAGTCATAGAGTTATACAGCACAGAAACAGGCCCTTTGGCCCATCATGTCTGTGCCAGCCATCAAGCACCTATCTATTCTAATCCCATTTTCCAGCACTTGGCCCGTAGCCTTGTATGCTATGGCATTTCAAGTGCTCATCTAAATATTTCTTAAATGTTGTGAGGGTTCCTGCCTCTACCACCCCTTCAGGCAGTGTCTTCCAGATTCCAACCACCCTCTGGGTGAAAATTGTTTTCCTCAAATCACCTCTAAACCTCCTGCTCCTTACCTAAAATCTATGCCCCCTGGTTATTGACCCCTTCGCTAAGGGAAAAAGTTTCTTCCTATCTATCCTATCAATGCCTCTCATAATTTTGTATACCTCAATCAGGTCCCCCCTCAGCCTTCTCTGCTGTAAGGAAAACTCCCCTAGCCTATCCAGCCTCTCTTCATAACTGAAATGCTCCAGCCCAGGCAACATCCTGGTGAATCTCCTCTGCACCCTCTCCAGTGCAATCACATCCTTCTTATAGTTTGGTGACCAGAACTGTACACAGTACACCTGCTGTGGCCTAACTTGTGTTTTATACAGCTCCATCATAACCTCCCTGCTCTTATATTCTATGCCTTGGCTAATAAAGGCAAGTGTCCCAAATGCCTTCCTAACCACCTTATCTACTTGTGCTGCTGCCTTCAGTGATCTATGGACAAGTACACCAAGGTCCCTCTGACCCTCTGTACTTCCTAGGGTCCTACCATCCATTGTATATTCCCTTGCCTTGTTAGTCCTCCCAAAATGCATCACCTCACACTTCTCAGGATTAAATTCCATTTGCCACACACCGCCCATTTTACCAGCCCATCTATATCATCCTGTAATCTGAGGCTTTCCTCCTCTTTATTTATGACACCACCAATTTTCGTGTCATCTGCGAACTTACTGATCATACCTGCCACATTCACGTCTAAATCATTAATGTACACTACAAACAACAAGGGTCCCAGCACCAATCCCTGCGGTACACCACTGGTCACAGGCTTCCATTCGCAAAAACAACCATCGACCATCACCCTCTGCCTCCTGCCGCTAAGCCAATTTTGGATCCAATTTGTCAAATTGCCCTGGATCCCATGGGCTCTTACCTTCTTAATCAATCTCCCATGCGGGACCTTATCAAAAGTCTTACTGAAGTCCATGTAGACTACATCAACTGCCTTACCCTCATCTACACATCTAGTCACCTCCTCGAAAAATTCAATCAAGTTTGTTAGACACGATCTCCCCCTACAAAGCCATGCTGACTATCCCTGATTAATCCCTGCCTCTCCAAGTGGAGATTAATCCTGTCCCTTAGAATTTTTTCCAATAGTTTCCCAACCACTGATGTTAGACTCACCTGTAATTACCTGGTTTATCCCTGCTACCCTTCTTGAATAATGGTACCACATTCACTGTCCTCCAGTCCTCTGGTACCTCTCCTGTGGCCAAAGAGGATTTGAAAATTTGTGTCAGAGCCCCTGCAATCTCCTCCCTTGCCTCACATAGCAGCCTGGGATACATCTCATTTGGGCGTGAGGATTTATCCACTTTTAAGCCCACAAAAACAGCTAATACTTCCTCCCTTTCAATGCTAATTTGTTCAAGTATATCACAATCTCGGTCCCTGATCTCTACACCTGCACCATCTCTCTCCATAGTGAACGCAGATGAAAAGTAATCATTTAAAACCTCACCTATGTCCTATGGCTCCACACACAGATTGCCACTTTGGTCCCTAATGGGAAGGGTTACTTGTGCAGCTATAAATTTTTGAGGGTGTCAAAGAAAGAAAAGGATGGTGGCTATTGTTTTATCTTGTCTGCCTTCATCAGGTCGTTGAACTTCTTCCAGAACTGGTCTGCCACTCTGGCGGTAAGAAAGGTGGTACACAGTACCACTGCTAATTCCTTCCACATGCAAGACACTCTATTGCGGCTGCTCCCAGGAAGGCCTAATAATCTCTCAATCCCCCTGATTTGCTACATTTTGTCTAGGAGTGTCTAAAATTGTGTACTCTTTTCCATGCAATCCCATTGTCCTTGCACCGGTAACCTTTTCCAGATCCTCCAGTGAAAGAAGTGCTTTAAAACGGACAGGCAATCATATTTGAACCTTGCTGTAGAGATACCTGTCTTTCAAATGAGACATTAAACCAAGGCCCATCTGCATTCTCAGGTTCTATACCACTATTTTGAAGAAGAACAGAGGAGTTTTCCGAATGTCCTGACCAATGCTTTTTCCTCAACCAACATCATTCAAAGGTCTTTATCATGCTGCTGTTTGTGGGAGCTTGCTGTGTGCAAATTAGCTGCCGCATTTCCTACGTTACAACTGTGACAAAGTACTTCATTGACTGTAACATGCTTTGGGACATCTTGAGGCCATGAAACATGGCATATAAATGCAGTTCTTTCTTTTACCTAATTATCAACTCACTGCGCTAGACAGTTTTCTACTTTACCTGTTACTCCCCAACCTGTTGATTCAATCTTCAGCCATTCTTAACTACTGAAAAGTTGCATTCAAAACTCTCCAAACTCAATGCCTCCTGTTTCAAAGCAGTTGCACTATTGAACCAGCAGCGGATATTTAAAGGAGTTGTCCCCTTAAATTACTGTAGGGTCAGCATTGCTAAGGATCAGTGAGTAAAAGTTTCCAGCTCAGGGGGACAAAACCGATGTAAATGGCCCCATGGAATTTTGGAGCCTTTTTTCCCAACTTTGTCATTTTTAAGAACTTTTGTAATAAGAGCAGTTCTGCTACAAAAATGTCCCTTGATTAAAATCGTAAACATGGGTTTTACTGTTGAGAGGCCAAAATGTTCTGTGGGGTCAGGAAAGGGTCAGAGGCTGGTTTGCATTCACCTGTATCCCCAGTGACATTAATATCCAGAATCTGACAGCTCAGAAATGAGTGTGTATGCTGCAAGCTGCAAAAGGAGACGGAGTATGAATCACCTAAAGGAGACGCACAGCAATGAAAACACTGTTGTCTTCTTTCCCCAGTGAAAAGGCTAATCCGTTCCCTTCTTTGAATCCAGAGACCATTTTGATGTTGAAGGCCTTGTTCAAAACAGAAGGTATGTCCCCAAACAGACCCATTTAAAGGGCAAGAATTTGGCATAATTTTGAAGTAATCCATCAGAGTAGCAATGGTGTCAGGAGATGTAAGTTAATAATATGAAGCCAGCAGACAGTTTTCAGCAGTTGCCTGATGAATAGTAAACAGCCATCATCTTTCTAGTGCTACAAGATTAATCAGCAACACAAGCAGAGAGCCCCCAGTGATTCATCAGGACCATTAGACTTCTGGCCTGTAAGACCTCTGGATAGGAAATATTGTCTTTGCCGCTTAATTCCTAGTTACAAATTATAGTATACATAGTACCAAAATATGATGGTCTGATACTGTCCAGAACAAATGTAAGTATATTGTTTATCCTAGAGCATTGCTTAAATTTATTTTTAACCTTTTAGAACCTAAAGCTGTATTTCTAGTGACCTCTTACTACAAGTCATAGAGAGATACAGCACTGAAACAGGCCCTTCAGCCCACCGAGTCTGTGCCAACCAACAGCCACCCATTTATACTAATCCTACCTTAACCCCATATTCCCTACCACATCCCCACCATTCTCCTGCCACCTACCTACACTAGGGGCAATTTACAATGGCCAATTTACCCATCAACCTGAAAGTCTTTGGCTGTGGGAGGAAACCGGAGCACCCGGCAGAAACCCACACAGTCACAGGGAGAACTTGCAAACTCTGCACAGACAGTACCCAGAATTGAACCCGGGTTGCTGGAGCTGTGGGGCTGCGGTGCTAACCACTGCGCCACTCCAAAGTTTCTCTGATATAGCTCATACTTCATTATGATATACTACACCCCTCACTAAATCACTTCCTGATATACCACACCTTTTTATTATGGTATGGCTTAACAAACCAAGTCCTTTACAAGAATACTGTCTGTCGTTTCCCTGTAAAACTCTATGATATTGCACCTCCTCACTGTATCACTGTATATGTCGCACTTCTCACCATAACAATGCTGTTCCCCTCAATTTGACACTGAATGATATACCACACCTGAGCTATAACATGATACATCATGCCTTTCACTATAACATGTCTGATATACCATGCCATTAACACAGTCTGATATAACATGCCCTTCAGTGCTATGCTGTCTGTTGTACTATGACCCATAGTATAAGTCACTAATAATTAATCTGGCTTTGCAGGTTCTGTTCCTTAGGGGTATATAATAGAAACTGTATTAGGTTTGAAGTCTATAAATTAGAGCATTTATACTAATCCTGTGATTTGAATATTTATTCCCAATAGGCACCAATTAATTTGTACCAGAGATCTGATTCATACTTTTCTGCAGTTGTCTAATTCCGTTCAAGTATACCGGGCACCTTCCGCTGTTGTCCATAACAGAACAATATATGTAGGAAGAAGAGAGGGGAAGATGTGCCATAGCTGTCAAGTTTTCCACTTTTAATAACTGACAAATTGCAACAGCTAACTTTGAGAGACTTGGAGGAGCATTTCTTAAGTGAAGGGGAATAAGATTTTTTTTCCCAAAAACATGCTTCGTTCATAAAATTTGAAAAAAATACATTACATTATAATTCAAATATTCATTACACGAAGTGCAATACAGGTCGGTTTCTTTCAGTACAGTACATGAGGTGCTTCACTACACTTGCCATGTCAGGTTATATTTAAAATGTACATTTACATTACATGTCAAACATTCTCTGGTGCATACAGCCCGAGGGGTTTTACAGTTTACAACCACTCAATATACCACGGCAGGAGAGCCTTATTAAACTGATAAGAATTTTTTTTTAACCAAAAATATACTTTACTCATAAAATTTTGTAGAAGTACATTCCTTAGCATGTCAAATTGGTCATTGCAGAAAGTGCAATATGGTTCAAGTACTTTCCACCCAGCTTGTGGCACTCTAAGGTGCCTCAATACAATTGCAATTATACATGATATTTACAACATTCATTTGATGTAAAATATACAGCTCAAGGGGTTTTACACAGTTTCCAGCCCCTCGGTATATTATGACAGGCAGGCCTTACACAGTGGTCTTTCCCCATTGAGCCTTTGCAGTGGTTGCCCCAAGCTTTAGTGCATCCCTCAGCACGTAGTCCTGGACCTTGGAATGTGCCAGTCTGCAACACTTGGTCGTGGACAACTCTTTGCACTGGAAGACCAGCGGGTTTCGGACAGACCAAAGAGCGCCTTTCACTGGGTTGATGGTACTCCATCAGTAGTTGATGTTTGTCTCTGTGTTCCTCGGGCTGTTCCCAGGGATGCACACTAAGTACTGCGTCATGGAGCTGCTCGGGATGAACCTTGACAAAAACCACTGCATCTCATTCGAGACCTTTTCTGCAAAGGCACATTCCAGAAGAAGGTGGGCGACAGTCTTTTCCCCACCACAGCCACCTCAAGGGCAGCATGCGGAGACCGTGAAGGTGCACATGAAGGATCTGACGGAGAGGGCCCTTCTCACCACCAGCCAAGCTGCGTCTTGGTGCTTGTTTGAAAGTTCTGGTGATGAGGTGTTCTGCCAAATGAAGATAGATTGGAGAAGTTTTTCTTGGAGAAGAGAAGGCTGGGAGGTGATTTGATAGAGATATTCAAAATTATGAGGGGGCTGGACAGAGTGGATAGGGAGAAACTGTTCCTACTCATGAAAGGATCGAGAACGAAAGCGAACAGATTTAAAGTAATTGGTAAAAGAAGCAAAGGTGAAATAAGGAAAAACTTTTTCATGCAGCAAGTAGTTAAGGTCTGGAATGAACTGCCTAAGAGTGTGGTGGAATTAGGTTCAATTGAGGCATTCAAAAGGGAATTATACTGTTATCTGAAAAGGAAGAATGTGCAGGGTTATGGGGAGAAGGCAGGGGAATGGCATTAGGTGAATTGCTCATTCGGAGAGCTAGTGCAGACGCGATGGGCCGAATGGCCTCCTTCTGTGATTCTGTGAAATGACTTTGACAGTCTGCTCAGGGAACCATCTGACAGGCTCCACCATCTCCTTTCCCACAGGGCCTTGGGGATGTTATGTGTGGATCACTGCCCGATGGACTTGTGATCAAAAGTGTTTCTCTGCACAAACTTTTCCACAAGGGACGGGTGGTACGACATGGTCCAATTCAATGGAGCGAATGGGCAGAGAGTAAAGAAACAGTCAGGAACCCTACTTCAGGAACTGCAGGTAATGGCAAAACTGCAAGAAGTATACTGGTTAAACCAGAAGAGAAAAATAATAAACAGGCGAATAAAGCATCAGTGCTGAGGGACAGGTTAGGGGGTAGAGCCCAAATAAGAGTTCTATATACAAATGCACGGAGTGTAAGGAATAAACTAGATGAGCTGCAAATTCAAATTGAAGATTATGATGTGGTGGCCATTGCAGAGATGTGGCTACAGGATGGTCGGGACTGGGAACTAAGTATACCTGGTTGCAAAGTTTACAGGAGGGACAGGGAAAATGGCAGAGTGGGTGGAATAGCCTTACTGATTAGAAATAATATCGCCTTATTGGTGAGAATGGGAATATGGATACTCGATGCAAATGAACTACATTCAATGCATTAGGCTAATCAGAAAATAGATTTTACCTGTAGGTCAAGAAATTTAGATCCTATCAACATGAAACTAGTCAGTATTTAATGATTCTGGCAGGAACAAGAACAAATTACTAAAATATGATCATTGGGGCATATCATTTTTATGGTAGCTTGTTCACTTACTTATTATTCTCAAAGGAAGCACATGTTAATAAGTATATAATTAGTCTTAATTTACATCTGTAAATCAACTTAATTACAAAATAAACTAACTCATCGCCAAATAAAGCATATTTCACATCTATAAAACTGGCAACCTTTCTGTTCCTACATAACTGCACCCCAGTCTTGTAAAAACCTTTTTAGTGGTATATAAACCTCATTGCAGTTCAATTCCTGATTCAGCGCAAGGTGCTTGCGTACAAATCCCAGTCCTTCCTCAATCCCAATGTGGTAGAAATACTATCTAGTACTAACCTTACTCTATTAAAAATTCGGTTAGTACAAATTCCATCTCATCCCAAGCGTAGCCTCTCTGTGATGTTCTTTCTTTTGGGCCTCCTTATCTCGAGAGACAATGGATACGCGCCTGGAGGTGGTCAGTGGTTTGTGAAGCAGCGCCTGGAGTGGCTATAAAGGCCAATTCTGGAGTGACAGGCTCTTCCACAGGTGCTGCAGAGAAATTTGTTTGTTGGGGCTGTTGCACAGTTGGCTCTCCCCTTTCGCCTCTGTCTTTTTTCCTGCCAACTACTAAGTCTCTTCGACTCGCCACAATTTAGCCCTGTCTTTATGGCTGCCCGCCAGCTCTGGCGAATGCTGGCAACTGACTCCCACGACTTGTGATCAATGTCACACGATTTCATGTCGCGTTTGCAGACGTCTTTATAACGGAGACATGGACGGCCGGTGGGTCTGATACCAGTGGCGAGCTCGCTGTACAATGTGTCTTTGGGGATCCTGCCATCTTCCATGCGGCTCACATGGCCAAGCCATCTCAAGCGCCGCTGACTCAGTAGTGTGTATAAGCTGGGGGTGTTGGCCGCTTCAAGGACTTCTGTGTTGGAGATATAGTCCTGCCACCTGATGCCAAGTATTCTCCGAAGGCAGCGAAGATGGAATGAATTGAGACGTCGCTCTTGGCTGGCATACGTTGTCCAGGCCTCGCTGCCGTAGAGCAAGGTACTGAGGACACAGGCCTGATACACTCGGACTTTTGTGTTCCGTGACAGTGCGCCATTTTCCCACACTCTCTTGGCCAGTCTGGACATAGCAGTGGAAGCCTTACCCATGCGCTTGTTGATTTCTGCATCTAGAGACAGGTTACTGGTGATAGTTGAGCCTAGGTAGGTGAACTCTTGAACCACTTCCAGAGCGTGGTCGCCAATATTGATGGATGGAGCATTTCTGACATCCTGCCCCATGATGTTCGTTTTCTTGAGGCTGATGGTTAGGCCAAATTCATTGCAGGCAGACGCAAACCTGTCGATGAGACTCTGCAGGCATTCTTCAGTGTGAGATGTTAAAGCAGCATCGTCAGCAAAGAGGAGTTCTCTGATGAGGACTTTCCGTACTTTGGACTTCGCTCTTAGACGGGCAAGGTTGAACAACCTGCCCCCTGATCTTGTGTGGAGGAAAATTCCTTCTTCAGAGGATTTGAACGCATGTGAAAGCAGCAGGGAGAAGAAAATCCCAAAAAGTGTGGGTGCGAGAACACAGCCCTGTTTCACACCACTCAGGATAGGAAAGGGCTCTGATGAGGAGCCACCATGTTGAATTGTGCCTTTCATATCTGTGATGTAAACTTCGACTTTGTACAAACCCCTTCCATAGCAAGCACTGCTGTTGTGTAGACATCTTTCAGTATAGGTTTTACTTCAAAGCAATCTCCACTCAAGGGCAAATCTCACTCCAGAGAAGGCTCAATTTTTAATACAAATCCCACTCCAGTACCAGCCTCAAAGCTAATACAGATTCCACTTCAGAGCAAACCCCACTTTAACACCCCACGTTATTACAACAACAAGCACCTTGAACATTAAAACAACACTTTGAAGGTGCTTCACAGAGGCATAAGGAAAAGATGAACACCATGTAGTTAGATATTAGGAAGGGTGACCAAAGTCAAAGAGATAGTTTTTAAGGAGGGTCTTAAAGGAACAGCAGGAGGTGGAGGTGTTGAGTGATGGAATTCCACAGCATGGCTGCCAATGGTCAGGTGAAGGGAGGGTGGGATTCACAGGAGACCAGTATTAGAGTAGTTAGGTTGGGGTGGGACTGGAGGAGGATACAAAGATAGGGAGGGTCGAGGCCAAGAAAGGATTTTAACATGAGGGTAAGAATTTAAAATTTGTAACACTGGAGGTCTGGGAGCCATTATAGGTCAGCAAGGACAAGGGTGATTTATATGAGTGGGAGTTGATGTGGATTAGGATACAGGCAGCAGTGTTCTGGATGACCTGAGTTCTATGGAAGGTGTCGGGTGGAAGATCAGTAGGCCCCCCAGGACAGAATGGAATAGTTGAGTCTGGAGGTGACAAAGGCATGGCAGAGAATTTCAGCAGCCTAAGGGCTAAACCAGCTGGTCGGGGGGAGGGCGGGGTGGGGTGCGGCTGGCAGGGGAGTAATGCCACAGAGGTGGAAGAGTGATCTTTCCAATGAAGTATATAGGATTGGAAGCATAGCTTGGGGTTTGAAACTCAACTTAGGGTTGATAAGGATGCTGAAGTTGTGAAATTGCCTGAGAGAGTAGCCAAGGAGGGTGAATGGAATCAATGGCAAGGATACACAGCTTGTGATGGGGCTAAAGATGGTGGCTTCAATCTTACTGATATTTAGCTGGAGCAAACTGCGGCTTATCCAAGACTGAATGTCAGATATGCAGTAAAGGACACAGAGGCAGTGGAGAGGATGAGGCAGGTGGTGCAGAGGTAGAGCTATTTGTTGTCAGCGTACATAGAATCATAAAATCGTAGAATGATTACAGCATAGAAGGAGGCCATTTGGCCCATTGAGTCTGTCCTGGCTCTCTGCAAAAGCAATTTTGCTAGTCCCACTCCCCCACCCTTTCCCCATAGACCTGCACATTTTTTCTCTTCAGGGCATGTGGAGGCTGACCCACTTGTCTGCTGATGATATTAGGGCAGTGTGTATATGAGGAACAGGAGAATGGATTGTTGGGAATTGGCAGTAATGCTGTGGGGACATGGAAAAGGCATTGCTGGAGATATTGTGACTACAATCAGATCAGTAAGAAAGGAACCAAGCAAGGGCTGTCCCATTGAGCCGGACAATGGAGGAGAAGCTTTGGAGAAGGATGGTATGGTTGATGGTCGAAAGGTGCAGAATGGTTGAGAAGGAGGAGGAAGAGGAATGAGACAGATAATACGCATGGTCACAGAGGATGTCATTGGTGACTTTGATTAGGGCTGTTTTGGTGCCATTGCAGGACTAAAACCTGTTTGGAAAGATTCAAATGGAGCTATGGGAAAGATGAGTATGGATTTTGGAGGTTGCAACACATTTAAGAACTTTTGTGATTGTAGTAGGGGTGGTAGTTTGCAAGAAAAGAGGAGTTAAGGATAGGTTTCTTGAGAATGGCGTGATATTGATGATTTAAAATACAATACAAATCCTACTCCAGAACAATCCCCATCCTAAAATAAATTTCATTCCAAAAATAAATCCTACTCCAGAATAAACCTCACTCTAACACAAATGACACTCCAGAACAAACGTCACTTTAAGATAAATCACACTCCTGAACAATCCCTATCCTAATACCTATCCCACTCCAGAACTAACCCCTCTTTAATACAGATTCCACCCCAGAAAAAAAACCTGTCTATTGAAAATTTCACTACAAAGCAATCACTGACCCAACACCACAGATTCAGTGTAAATGTTATACAGAACAAATTATAGCTAAATATAAGCTCCAGCCCAATACAAATTCCATCTCAGTACAATCTTAAATACAGACATATGCTCCACTGAAAGGATCTTGATAAATCTGAGGGAATATTTTCAGGTGAATGAATTAGTTCCCAGATATTACTTGTGCTTCATATTTTTGGATGTTTCCTTTAACTGACAGCAAAATTCTTTCACTATCATTGTGCCAGTAATTGTTTGTTTGTTCCCTTTACTGTTGAAAGTGGGGGTGGGGATTGACTTACCTTCATGTGGAGAAAATTGAAGGGTTTTGTGACATGGAGCATGTGCTGATAATAACACTGCCTAGGCTTAGAAAGACAACAAGGCACCAATGACAGAGCTCACTGTGTGAGCAAGGCAAATCTGAACTGTTCCTTTAGACTCATATTTTATTTACAGTGTTATTCATGTTAGGATCAGTGAGGGGTTCAACACTGGCGATGCATTTTTGTTGAAAGATTCATATTCAGTGTTGTCCTTAATTATGAGGTTGCAGCGATTTCTTACAATTCTCTTCTATATCTATCATGTCCCAACAGCAGTCGTCTAGGGTATTGTGACACAATGCTCAAAATCTTTAGCAATACACAGCAGCTGGGCACCCCGGGTATCTACAGCATTCATAAGGTCAGTGTAATTTATCTGGAATGTGTCTCTTGCCTAAAGGCAAAGCTGTGCTGTTAGTACGAATGCACAGTGTCAGCTATGGTTCAGTGGTAGAACTCTTGCCTCTGAATCATGAAGGCTATGAGTTTAAGCCCCACTCCATTGACTTGAGCACAAAGTCTTTGCTGATGTTCCTATTCAGTACTGAGGGAGGTGCTGTCTTTCAGACAAGTTGTTAAACTGAGGGCCTATCTGCCCTTTCAGGTGGACATACCAAAGGTCACATGCCATTGCTTCAAAGAACAGCAGGTGAGATCTCCCCATTGTCTTGGCCAATATTTATTCCTCAACCAACATCAATAAAAACAGATTATCAGATCTTTAGCACATTGCTGTTTATGGGAGCTTGCTGTACACTACACTTCAAAAGTCTTTCATTTTCTGTGAAATGCTTTGGGATGTCTTGAAGCCATGAAAGGCATTATAGAAATGCAGTCCTTCTGTCTGCCCTGAATGGTTTAAATGCAATTGTTGTTGTCTCTTACTACTTTGAGTTTGATTTTTAAAAATATTTTGTTTAGCTTCTGTCTTGTGCCTCCTCTGCTGTTTCCCTTCTGACTGGGAGGTTAATGGACTTGTTCTTTGTCAGTGTTGTTCTGTAACCAGACACTGGGAGACATGTGACAATATTCATGCTAACTAGCCCTCTGCTTTTCTTTTACTCCTTTTGGGAGTGTGTCTCATCTCTGCTTTGTGTGGGCACCCAGGTGTGGTGGGAATTCACTATATGTACAATCATATGCATAAATCAGACATTGCTGAGATGGGGCACCTGCCTATTCAGTTTGTTCCTTTAGATTCTGAGTATGTAAATTTGGGGGGTGGGTGGGGGCTGGGGTCATTTTCATGTTTGTTGCCTGGGCAGTAATATGGCAGAACAGATCACCCACCCATTATAGACGTTGTTCGATTTTCATCAATCAATGGGATGAATGGTAATTGAGTCCTAGAATGGGTGGGCGGTTCATTCTGCCACATTACTGCCCAGGCACCAAAGGTGAAAATTATGCCCCTCCCTCGCCACAGTTTCATCAAGTTGATAAATGTCATTTTGGACAACGTAAGGCAGAACAGATATAGAATGGGTCCAACTGTGGCAGTGTGAAACAGAATAGAATAAAACAGAATGCGCTGGAAGAATCAGCATAGCATGGGCAAGAATAGGACAGTATGAGATGGAACAAGTATAATATGGGAGATGTCACTATGCAACATGAACATAAAGGCATAAAATCCATGCTGTTTAAGTATAGCATAGGTCAGAATGTGGGGACAATGCATTTGCAGTACAAATGTAACCATTCCAGCTCAAAACATGCAGTCACAATCTACCTACCAGCTAAGACAGTGATTTGCATTTTATGCTCCAATTTAGCACCTCAATCTAATTAAACACATGGGATTCCCCCAGACTTTAATGAGTTTTCTGTCCATGATTCCAGTATAAATATATATACTTAAAAATTAACATCATTGGTATTCCTATTAAGATACTAAAATTGGGCTCTTTACCATCTGCGGCTGTGCAAGACATCTAATAGCATGTCACTAGCCACCTGTGCCTGGTGTAACGATCCCATAATGGGGCCTTGGGAGAGCAGCTTGGTACTGTCACTGGGTGTCAGAAGACTCACCTGCTTAAGCCTAAATATCTTTCCTTCCATAAGGAGCCCAGTCTGTTTCTTATTATTCTTATTGCTTATTAAATGCTTCCTACTCAATAAGGACATGGGGATGTGTCACAGTTAGGTGACACATCAATCACTGGCACAACTCAGCCAAGTCGACTACAATAGCTTACAGTTATTCACTATAAATCTACTTTGTACCTCACACACATAGAACAATCAAACTAATGCAAATTCAAATGGCATCAGTATAATACACAATGCACCTGGAAGGTCCTGGTAGTGTACCACAACTCATTTTTCAATGAAATGTGCACCATTAACTACAACAACCAGCATTTATACAATTAACTTATGAGGACAGATTGCAAAGACTAGACATGTATTCCCTTGAGTGTAGAAGATTAAAGGATTGTCTAATTGAGGTGTTTAAGATGATTAAATTATTTGATAGGGTAGATAGAGAGAAACTATTTCCTCTGCTGGGGACGTCCAGAACAAGGGAACATAACCTTAAAATCAGAGCTAGACCATTCAGGGGTGATGTCAGGAAGCACTTCTTCATACAAAGGGTCATGGAAATCTGGAACTCTTGCCCCGCAAAAAGGTATTGAAGCTAGGTCAACCGAAAAGTTCAAAACTGAGATTGAGAGTTTTGTTAGGCAAGGCTGCTTAGGAATATGGAACCAAGATGGGCAGAGGGAAGTAAGTTACAGATCATCCATCATCTTATTAAAGGATAGAACAGGGTCAAGATGCTGAATGACTGACTCCTGTTCCTATGTTCCCACAGCATCCTTAATAGTAAACACTGCCAAGTAGCTCTACAAAGACAATTGGTGTTTGAAGTTTAGGGGAAGTGATAGAAGGCATTATCATTGACAGAAGGTTTTCAGGTGGCTTTAGAAGGTGGGGAGAGAAGTCACAAGTCATGGACAATTTAGGAGGGGAGTTTTATGGTATCTTTTTTCAAAATTCCAATCTGTGCCCTCCCTTTTATGAAACCCCTGACTCATGCTGGAGTATGCTCGTGCTCCAGGCATCTCCCACCTTCCTCTGAAGTGCCTCTTCCAGTACCATGAGTAGTAGAGCATGGCCACCTGACCAGACCTGATGACATGTGTCAGGTTCGGGTTTCTCTTCTGGATCTAGCATTTGGGCTCGGGTTGGATCATACAGCACTGAAACAGGCCCTTTGGCCCACCGAGGCTGTGCTGACCAACAACCACCCATTTATACTAATCCTACATTAATCCCATATTCCCTACCACATCCCCACCATTCTCCTACCACCTACCTACACTAGGGGCAATTTACAATGGCCAATTTACCTATCAACCTGCAAGTCTTTGGCTGTGGGAGGAAACCGGAGCACCCGGCAGAAACCCATGCAGTCACAGGAAGAACCTGCAAACTCCGCACAGGCAGTACCCAGAACCGAACGTGGGTCGCTGGAGTTGTGAGGCTGTGGTGCTGACCACTGCGCCAGCCCAGTTGGGCTGGGTCAGACACAGTGCTGCAATTTGGTCAGGGAGGGAAAAGCTTCAAAATTTGAACAGCCAGGGCGTCAAGGCGAGAAACGTGCATCCAGACTCCACACTAGTCTGCATCCAAGATAGAGCAGAACCACTTTAATATAATCAACTTCATTCTGGTAGTCAGGTCGGGTCAGGTTGGGCGCGGGAAAAAAATCAAAGGACTCGGGCAGGGTCGGGTTTGGGTTGGATGTGGTTCTATTGTATGTGGTTCTGTTGTATGTGGTTCTGTTGGGCTCGGGTCGGGTTTCAATTGCATACACGAGCAGGCCTTCAATGAGTAGTCGCAGGCCAGCTGTGCCCACAGAGCCCCATAACAGGGCAGCATCTTCCCAAAAGGTTGTAAAATGTTTCACAAGTAGACCTGCAAGTACATCCTGGTAGAGATGGTATAAAGGAGGGACAGACTCCTGAGTGTGCCGAGCAGCAAGCCATCCAGGAGAGTCAGCCTTGCTACTTGGAGGGAGGTGGCCCTGGCACTCACTGCCAATGTCTTCTGCCATGATGCCTCATTCTCCTTGTGTCCATATGCTGCTCAATTGTAGCACCTCATTACCTGCCTGAGCAGTTGAGATCAGCAAGCCCAACACAGATGAAGGATCAAACGAGGGACCTCCTTAGTCCGAAAGGCTCCATACTAGTTAAGTAATCAAGTAGAATCATAGAATGGTTACAGCACAGAAAGAGGCCACTCAGCCTGTTGTGTCCGTGCCGGCTCTTTGCTAGAGTAAATCAGCTAGTCCCACTCCCCCGTTCTTTCCCCATAGCCCTGCAATTTCTTTTCTCTTCTGGTGCTTATTCATTTCCCTTTTGAATCAGCCTCCACCACACTCTCAGGCAGTACATCCCAGATCCTAATCAACATCTGCACGAAAAAGATTTTCCTCTTGTCGCCATTGTTTCTTTTGTCAATCACCTTAAATCAGTGTCTTCTGGTTCTTGAACTTTCCACCAATGGGAGCGGCTTCTCTCTACCTACTCTGTACTGACTCCTCATGATTTTGAACACCTCTATCAAATCTCCTCTTAACCTTCTTTTCTTTAAGGAGAACAGCCCAAGCTTCTCCAATCTATCCACATAACAGAAGTCCCTCATCCTTGGAATCATTCTCGTGAATCTTTTCTGCACTGTCTCTAAAACCTTCACACCCTTTCTAAAGTCTAGTGCCCAGAACTGGACACAATACTTCAGTTGAGACCAAACCAGTGTTTTATAAAGGTTCATCATAACTTCCTTGCTTTTGTATTGTATGCCTCTACTTATAAAGCCCAGGATTTTGTTTGCCTTTTTATTCAATTTCTGAACCTGCCTTGCCAACTTCAGTGACTTGGGCACACATACCCCCAGGTCTCTGTTCTGCACTCCCTCTAGAATTGTACCATTTATTTTATATTGCCTCTCCTCATTCTTCATACCAAAATGTATCACTTCATACTGCTCTGCATTAAAGCCCATTCTGTCTACGTCCTCTTGCAATCTATCATTGGAACATAGGAAATAGGAGCAGGGGTGGAAATTTGGCCCCTCAAGCCTGCTCCACCATTGAACTAGATCATGGCTGATCTTCTACCTCAACACAATTTTCCTGCTCTATCCCCATATCCCTTGATATCTAGATATCTATCCATCTCCACTTGCCTGGATGGGTGCAGCTCCAACAACACTCAAGAAGCTTGACACCATCCAGGACAAAGCAGCCCGCTTGATTGGCACCCCATCTACAAACATTCACTCCCTCCATCACCGACGCACTGTGGCAGCAGTGTGTACCATCTACAAGATGCACTGCAGCAATGCACCAAGGCTCCTTAGACAGCACCTTCCAAACCCGCGACCTCTACCAACTAGAAGGACAAGGGTAGCAAATACATGGGAACACCACCACCTGCAAGTTCCCCTCCAAATCACACACCATCCTGACTTGGAACTATATCGCCGTTCCTTCACTGTCGCTGGGTCAAAATCCTGGAACTCCCTTCCTAACAGCACTATGGGTATACCTACCCCAAATGGACTGCAGCGGTTCAAGAAGGCAGCTCATCACCACCTTCTCAAGGGCAATTAGGGATGGGCAATAAATGCTGGCCTGGCCAGCGTTGCCCACATCCCATGAATGAATAAAAAAAAAATCTCTGTACTGAATATACTCAATGACCGAGCCTCCTCAGACCTCTGGGGTACAGGATTTCAAAGATGAACCACTCTCTGAGTGAAGAAATTCCTCCTCATCTCAATCCTAAATGGTCTACCTCTTAATGTGTACCTTGATTCTAGACCCCCCCCCCCCACAGCGAGGGGAAACATCATTCCTACACCTACCCTGTTGAGCCCTGTAAAAATTTTGTATGCTTCAATGAGATCATCTCTCATTCTTCTAAACTTTCGAGAATACAGGACCAGTCTCTCAATCCTCCCCACAGGACAATCCCACCATCCCAGAGATCAGTCTGGTGAACCTTCGTTCACTTCCTCTATGGCAAGTATATCCTTCCTTAGGTAAGGAGACCAAAACTGTACACAATATGCCAGGTGTGGTCTTAACAAGGCTATCCTCCTCATAGTTCATTGTGCTGCCAAGTTTTGTCATCTGCAAATTTTGAAATTGCGCTGTGTACATCCAAGTCTAGGTCATTAACATGTATCAAGAAAAGCAGTGGTCCTAGTACCTAACCCTGGGGAACTCCACTGTATATCTTCCTCCAGTCTGAAAAATAACCATTCAGCATTGCTCTCTGTTTCCTGTCATTCAGCCAACTTCGTATCCATGCTTCCACTGTCACTTTTATTCCATGGGCTTCAACTTTGCAGGCACGCCTATTACCTGGCACTTTATCAATCACCCTTTAGAAGTCCCTGTACATCACATTAACCGTATTACCCTCATCAACCTGAAACTGACACTGGCCATCGCAGTATTTTTGGACCTCTACCCGCAACCCCCTTCCATTCCCAACCTTGGGGGTGGGGGTTGGTGGGGGGGGGGAGGTTTGTGGTGCTGAAAATTCAGCCCATGGAGTTATAGTTGTAAAGTCATTATGGGACAGAAGGAGGTCATTCGGTCCATTGAGTCCATGCCGGCTCTCTGTAGAGCAATCCAGTGAATTCCATTCTCTCACTCTATACCTGCAACCCTGCAAGTTTATTTCCCTCAAGTGCCCATCCAATTTCCTTTTGAAATCATTGATTGTCTCCGCTTCCACTATCCTCGTAGGCAGTGAGTTCCAGGTCGTTACTAGTCGCTGTGTAAAAAAAGTTCATCCTCCCATCCCCTCTGCATCGTTTGCCTAAAACCTTATATCTGTGTCCTCTAGTCCTTGTATGACTAGTTAACGGGAACAGCTTTTCTTTGACTACGTTATCTAAACCTGTTATAATCTTCTACATCTCTATCAAATCTCCCCTCAATCTCCTCTGCTCCAAGGAGAACAACCCCAGCTTCTCCAATCTAACCTTGTAGCTAAAATCCCTCATCCCTGGAACCACTCTGGTAAATCTCCTCTGCACCCTCTCAAAGATCCTCACATCCTTCCTAAAGATTGGTGACCAGAACTGGATACAATACTCCAGTTGTGGCCTAACCAGAGCTTTAAAAAGATTCAGCATAACTTTCCTGCTTTTGTACTCAATGGACTGGATTTTAAGTGCCTGCCGCCACTCTTGGCGGAGGGCGGAAAAAATGCGGGCCGTGCACCACTGAGCCACTGTGAGTTTCCACCCGGTGGCTTATTTAAATACCTGAATCGGCCCGCACCATCCCCCCCCAATCACGGGGAGGGGGCGGGCTCTACGACGCCGGTAATGGCGTCAGCTGCTTGTGCGCAGTTGTTTGGTGCCATTTTTAAGGGCAGCCAGCCCTGCCAGTTAATTTAAATTTTTAAAGAGGTACCCCCCAACAATAGACTGAATAAAGTTCTAATGCCTCTTTCCTACCCCCCAATAACAATAACATTAAGTATCTGCCCAAAACACTTACCTTACAAATATGACTTTCCTCCCCTCCAGACTGTACAAAGTTCACTGTTCACCCCTTCCCACCATCCCCTACACTGATGACGATAATTTGACCCTGTTTCCTCTCCCCAACGCTAAAAATCATACATTCCCCCACCTTCTTCACCAGTGTCACGGCTGCTTTCCTAGACAGAGAAGTGAAGGCACGGGAGCGCCGGCCATTGCTCTGAAGATCGCGGCGGACCCGTAAGATGGCAGGTAAGTGTATTTTAATTTATTAATTTTATTCATTAATATATTTAAATACGGGTCCTGTCATCCGGCAGCGAGCCTCACTGCTGCTGGGAAGATTGGGCCCAGCCCTCTCGGTGTTGGGCACTGTGGCGGGCCTTTGCCGGAACGATCATCCGGCCCCCTCCCGCCACAGAGCCCGACATTGGGGGCCCTGTAAAATCCAGCCCAATTCCGCTATTTATGAAGGCCAAGATCCATATGCTTTGCTAACTACTCTCTCAATATGTCCTGCAATTTTCAAAGATCTGTGCACATGAACCCCCAGGTCCCTCTGCCCCTGCACACTCTTTAGAACTGTTCCATTGAGTCTATGCTGCCTCTCCCTGTCTCTTCTGCCAAAATGCATCACCTCACACTTGTCTGCATTAAATTCCATCTGCCACTTGTCTGACCATTCTGTTGGCCTATCTATGTCCTGTTGCAGTCGGTTGGTATAATACTGTTTGCTACACCTCCGAGTTTGGTATCATTGGCAAATTTCGAAATGTTACTTTGTATTCCAATATCCAAGTCATTTATATATATATCACAAAAAGCAGTGGTCCAAGCACTGACCCTTGGGAAACATAACTGTCTACCATCCTCCAGCCCGAAAACAACTATTTACCACGACTCACTGTTTTCTGTTTTTTAGCCAAATATTTTTTACCTAAGCTGACACTGACCTTCCTATTCCATGAGCCTCAATTTTGTTTTTCAGTCTTTTCTATGGTACTTTGTCAAATGCTTTCTTAAAATAGATATAGACAATATCCATTGCTTTCCATTCATCAATCTGCTCTGTTATTTCATCAAAAAATTCAATTTAATCAGTGAAGCACGACATGCCTTTTACAAATCCTTGCCGGCTCTCCTTAATTAATTCAAACCTCTCCAAGTGCCTGTTGATTTTGTTCCCTGATGTTAAATTGACTGGCCTACAGTTACTAAGAATGTCCTTACACCCTTTTTGAATAAGAGTGTTACATTTGCCACTCTCCAATCCTCTCACACCTCCCCCGTATCTAGGGAAGATTGGAAGAATATGGCAAGCCCTTCCACTATCTCCATCCCACTTCCTTTAGTAACCTGGGATGCAAGCCATCCAGATCAGGCGACTTATCCACTCTAAGCATAGCCAGCCAGCCTGTCTAGTACAATCTGCCTATCAATTTTCACCCCATCCATTTCTTCTACCATCTCCACTTCTGTTTTGTCAGCATCCTCTTCCTTGGTAAACACTGATACGAAGTATTCATTAACTATTCTAGCCTTGCTCTGCACCTCTCAGCAGATATCAACCTCTTTGTCCCTAATAGGATCCACCCTGCCTCATTCTTCTTCTTCTTATTGTTACAACCAGGTGAGAAAGAGGTCTAGGGTTACCTTTCAGCCTTCACCTGGTCTTATGGTAACAGGGTTTAATTTTTAAACACACCATGTTTTCAGCTCCCCCTTGGCGAATCCTTTTTCACTGGTTTCCAATTATTTTTTTTTTTATTTATTTTATTTATTTATTTAGAGATACAGCACTGAAACAGGCCCTTCGGCCCACCGAGTCTGTGCCGACCAACAACCACCCATTGATACTAACCCTACAATAATCCCATATTCCCTTTCTACACTAGGGGCAATTTATAATGGCCAATTTGCCTATCACCTGCAAGTCTTTGGCTGTGGGAAGAAACTGGAGCACCCGGCGAAAACCCACGCAGACACAGGGAGAACTTGCAAGCTCCTCACAGGCAGTACCCAGAATCGAACCCGGGTTCCTGGAGCTGTGAGGCTGCAGTGCTAACCACTGCGCCACTGTGCCGCCCATCATATAAGGCAAAGAAACCAGCACAACAGGTTTGCTCAGGTTTAAAGAAGAAAAGTGAAATTTTATTAAACTTAAACTCTAATTCGGTTAACGCCTATGGATACAGGACGCACCCATGCTAGCACACACACGATACACACATGCAGATAGAGACAGAAAGAAAACAGAAGAAATAAAGTGGAAGTGTTTGAGGCAATTTCTGAGGAGGTTTTTTGTTGCTATGGTTCTTTGGAGCTCACTGTCGTGTCCTTTATTGTAGATAGATCTTGCTTTTCGTTGGGGCCCAGTATTCTTCTTAAACCTTGTTCACTGTAGGAGACTTTTCTCTCTTGGGGATTCATGTGGCTTCAGTGGATTTGGAGTTCTGTGAGAAAGAGATGGGAGCAGGTAGACAGGAGAGGCTGTGGTGTGCCAGCCAGGAGAGATCCTCTCAGTCCAGGAGCATTCTGCTTTCTGCCTAAACTGTTTGTACAAATTCAAAAAACTCAAGTTGCCCAGCAGGTTATTCATGTGACTAGCTGGTTTGACCATGTCCGTTTGTATATTCGGCCATCTTAGCAGTCAACCTGGAATGCGAGCTCCCCCACCTTCAATGACTGGTTATCAAAAGTCCATTGTGGGTTGAATGTGTCAGGGAATGGTCCTTTGTCTTTTCCAAGCACTGTCTGTTAATATGCAAATGTATTTCCAGCCATGATCTGGCAATTTTTTAAAGCAAATCCTTCCTTCACTTCAACAACATGTCCATGTGGTGAAATTAATATGCCTCATGCTTGGCAGGTGGGGGCCTGCATGACATTATTTATATGCCAGTAAAAGATTTTTGGGTTCCCTTTTATGTCAACTACCATTCTATTCTCATACTTTCTCTGTGCCAGTCTTATTTTTCCTCTTCACTTGCCCTGTCAACTTATTGTATTTTGTCCCGGATTATCATTTCTATCTTTTCCTACCACTGAGGGTAAACTGACTGGCCTGTGGTTGCTGGGTTTATCCTTATATCCTTTTCTGAACAAGGGAGCAACATTTGCAATTCTCCAGTCCTCTGGCACCATCCCTGTATCTAAGGAGGATTGGAAGATTATGGCCAGTACCTCTGCAATTTCCAGCTTACTTCCCCCAGCTTCCTGGATGCCTCCCATCCAGTCCTGGTGGCATATCAACTTTATATACAGCTAACCTTTCTAATACCTGTTCTTTATCAATTGTTAGCCCATCCAGTGTCTCAACTGCCTCCTCTTTCACTATGACTTGGGCAAAATCTTCTTTCTTAGTAAAGACAGATGCAAAGTACTCAATTAGTACCTCAGCCCTGCCTTCTATCTCCATGCACAGATCCTCTTTTTGATCTCTAATCAGTTCATTGCCTTCTTTTAATATTTATATACCTATAGAAGACATTTGGATCCTTTTTATGTTAGCTGCCAGTCTCTTCTCATACTTTCTCTTTGCATCTCTTATTTCTTTTTCCACTTCCCTTCTGAACTTTCTATATTCAGCCTAATTTTCACATCTGTCATATGCACCTTTTTCTACTTCATCTTACTCGCTATCTCTTTCATCATTCATGGAGCTCTATCTTTGACTGCCCTACCTTTCCCCTTCATGGGAATGAACTTTGACTGTATCTGAGCCATCTCCTCTTTAAAGGCAGCCCATTGTTCTGCTACAGTTTTACCTGCCAATCTTTCATTCCAATTTACATGTGACAGATCTGTTCTTACCCCACTGAAATTGGTCCTCCTCCAGTTAATGATTTTTACTCTGGATTGCTCCTTGTCTTTTTTCCATAGCTAACCTAAACCTTACATGCTATGATCACTGTTCCTTAAAAGTTTCCCAATGAAACTTGATGTACTTAACTCACCTCCTTTCCCAGAACCAGATCCAGGAATGCACACTTCCTTGTTGGGCAGGTAACATACTGATCGAGAAAATTCTCCTGAACACACTGCAGAAACCCTTCCCCTCTCTGCCCTTTACACTATTGCTATGCCTGTCTATATTAGGATAATTAAAAAGTGCCCCCATTATCACTACTGTATAGTTTTTGCACCTCTCTGTAATTTCCTTGCAAATTTGCTCATCTATATCTTTCCCACTAGTTGGTGGCCTATAGAATACACCCAGTAGTATAATACTACCTGTATTGTTTCTTAGTTCTAACCAAATAGATTCTGTCCTTGACTCCTCTAGGACATCCTCTTGAGAGAGAGAACTGTAATATTCTCTTTAATCAATAAGGTCATCCTTCCCCGTTTCTTTCCTTCCCTATATTTAATGCCCCGCTTTGCCTTTTTTTGAGCTAGGCCTCTGTTATCACCACAATATCATATTCCCATTTGGCTAACTGTGTCTGCAACTCACCAATCCTATTTACCATGCTTCGTGCATTTACATACATGCACTGTAAACCTAATTTAAACCTTATTGCTTTCCGTCTTCGTATGACTCCATCTAATTCTTACTGTAGTGCCATCTGTCTCTCCCAATCCTTCTTGCACCTTGTTTCTTCTTTCCAATGCTACATTCTTGTTGCCACACCGCCCCCCCCCCTCCGCCCCACTGTTAGTTTAAACCCTCCCCAACTGCACTAGCAAACCATTCCTCGAGGACATTGGTCCTGGCCCTGTTCAGGTGCAGCCTGTCCGGCCTGTACAGGTCCCACCTCACCCAGAATCAGTCCCACTGTCCCGAGAATCTAAAACTCTCCCTTCTGCAACATCTCTCCAGCCAGGCATTCATCTGCTGTATCCTTCGATTTCTATATGAACTAGCGTGTGAACCGGGAGTGCTCCAGAGATTATTACCTTTGAGGTCCTGCTTGCTAGTCTCCTTCCCAGCTACCTAAAAGCTGGCTGCAGGACCTCGTCCCTCTTTCTGTCTATGTCAATGGTACTGATATGGACCACAAACTCTAGCTGTTCACCCCCCTGCTCCCCCTCAGAGTGCTCTGCAGCTGCTGAGTGACATCCTGGACCCTGGCACCAGGCAGGCAACATACCATTCTGGAATCATATCTGATCCCCTAACTGTAGAATCCCCTATCACTATTGCTTTCCCAATCTTCCTCCTGTCTCCGTACAGCTGAGCTACCAGTGGTGCCATGGTCTTGGCTCTGGCTGTATTCCCCAGAAGAACCATTGCCCACACCAGTATTCAGAACTGAATACCAGTTGGAAAGTGATATGCACTCAGGGGACTCCTGCCATACCTGCCTGGTTCTCCTTGACTGCCTGGCGGTCCCCCATTCCCTCTCTGCATGCACACCCTTAAACTGCGGGGTGACCACTATTATATGGATCCAAGCCAAATGGTGAAGAATGAAGCTAGACACAGATCCTTTTCTTGATAGTGGTTTTATTCACAGAATGCAGCATTACATATCTCTGCCTCCTGCCTTCCTCCCCCCGTGTCCTTGCAGGCTCTCTTTATATCTGCTGTAAGTCCTTAATTCAACAATGCCCTTCACCTGTCTATCCTTAAAAACATAATTAACCTATCATTAACAACCACATCCAGAGACGTGCTATCCACGTAGATCTCAGCCTCGCAGATGCACCGATGTGATGCCAGCTGCTGCTCAAGCTCTGAAATCTAGAGCTCGAGCTCCTCTAGCTGGTAACACTTCCTACACATGTGTTTACCCAGAACACGAGAAGTGTCCTGGAGTTCCCACATGGAACAGGCTCTGCACTCCATGGGACTGAGGATCCCTGTTATGTCTCTATTATTAGACTGTTAACTAACTTACCAGAAATAAAACTCTGAACTTACTTAGACAAAAGCCTACTTAAACTTACCAAATTTAAAACTTCCCAAAATTAAAAACCTATTAGGCTTTTAACTAAATTTCTTAGTTTAACCCATTGTCCTCACTTACAGAAAAAAAGATAATACTCACCCAGCAATCACCGACCTGTTACCCTGTGATGTCAAACCTTGATTTTTTTTTTCACTCGCTGAATATTAGCTGCCACCACTCAGCTCTGCGCTCAGTGTGTCCAGAGTGGGAGGGGGGTGGGGGGGAGTGCGCTGTCTCCTGCTCTATATATTGATACTGCTGCTGCTCCTCCTCCTGCCATCACTGAGGTCTGTGCTCTGTGTGAAGTAGTCCCTGATCCACTGGGAGAACTATAAACTGTAAGTAAGCTATACTGCAGTGGCTCTAATAGTGTGGGGAGTTTTTCCATCTTTATCACCTGGATGGAGCAGGTTGGATCGGTGGATCACACCCATGATAGAACTCACCTGATTTTCCTCCCATTTAAACCAATGGAAGCAAGATTGGGTAGGCCCTGTTATGGGTATGCGATCCACCCACCCAATGTTCCTCTCTGTGCTCCACCCAAATGGTATTTAATACAACATCTTGCACTTATTTAGCACTTTTAATGTTCATTGCTTTACAGACAAATTGGAATGTGTTTTTTTCACTTGTTATCAAGGATTGAGTGCTTCAGTATTTTAAAAACTCAATTTTGTATCAACTGGCAGAAGGGAGCATATTGCAGGAAAGTCCCACAGTTGCAGATATGAGAAGTAGACTCTGTAAATCCTTGATCTGGGAGTCATCGGAGCAGGCCAGGAAGAGTACTGGGTTTTTCCAGAAACTCAGGGCTTGTACCATCCCTGCGTCATACTCCCCTCAGTGACTCACTCAGTGATACACAGGGATAAATTGTATTGCTGCATGGTACACAATATAAAGATATGTCTTCTCTCTTTAAAGGGATCATTTGCTGTCTCTGTTCTAACACCTGTTTCTCCTTATATAGCCAGTAGCTTACTTCACTTACCCTACCTGGTGCTGGTACCATCTTAGATATACCGTAGGCGTGGGATTTAGGAAGACAGTGTGAGGAGGAAGCACTGTGTGGGGCACTGAGGCACAAAGCATAACTGGAGGTGGCAGCATAGAAACAGGAAGCGTTTGGCTAGAGGGCCATCTTGAGTTCTTCCTCAGCTGCTGCAGTGAGGGATCAAGCCTCACAGGGTTTGCATTGAGGTAAGTTGATGCTAACTTAGCACCAATGCTCCTTGCAATCATTTGAAAATGTGCAAAGCACACTGCATGGCCTAGTGGTAATGTGGAGTTGTCCACAAAATGCATGTGTGCAGTGGTGCATAACCATCTCACAGAGCTATAGACCACCACGAGCTTGTGGCAACTCTACAGATATCTTCAGCAGAGCTCCCTCAACAGAGGTCCTGAACCCAGTTGCAGTTTATCTCTTGAATGCTCTAAATGGGGCTATTTACGCTTTGTCTCTTACGGCCAGATTGAGACACCCTTGCTGCAGAGCTCTCTGCACCTCAATGCTGGCCAATGTTTGGTTCCAAAGCAGATCCCTGGACATGTTCAGGAGGTGACCAGCTTTTAGGGCCTTGCACAGACTAAATTTTTGCCCCTCAGGCCAATACCAGGATGTCAATTTTAACTGTACCCACCTGGCAAATAAGGACGGGTGGGCAGTTAAAAATGAACAGGCCATTTACCAACTGGAAATGCAACCCTTTCCCGCCATTTCCCATTTTAGCCTACAGGGTTTTGCATGCAGATGACGCGCCTACCTAAAGCAGGCGGAGCTTCATGAATTGATGCAAATCAAGGTCCCATTACATCAATAGGACACCAATGGCGTTTTAACTGGGACCTCTGTGGGGAATGAGTCAATGCTGTCCTGCCAGGCTAAAGCAGGTCAGCAGGAGGAGACAGTGGTGTAGTGGTAATGTCACTGAGCTAGTAATCCAGAGGCCCAGGCCAATGCCCTGGGGACACGGGTTCCAATCCCACCACGGCAGCTGGTGGAATTTAAACTCAATTAATTAATAAGTTCAATTAATTAATAATATAAAAAATATGGAATTGAAAGCTATCTCAGTAACAGTGCCATGAAACTATCATCAATTGTCATAAAAACCCATCTCATTCACTAATGTCTTTTAGGGAAGGTAATCTACTGTCTTTACCTGGTCTGATCTACGTGCAATTCCAGACCCACAGCAATGTGGTTGATTCTTAACTGCCTTCTGAAATGGCCTAGCAAGGCACTCAGTTGTTAAGGGCAATTAGGGATGGGCAACAAATGCTGGCCTTATCAGTGAAGGTCACATCCCATGAAAGAATAAAAAAAGTTGTTGAGAAGGATGAAGAGGTCGCTCAGGTAAGTGAAAAGAAGTGTTCCTCTGGGCTCCACAAGGAAATTTGTGACCCAGACTCCCCACCTTGCCCTTCTGTGACACTGTCCCGAAATTCCCTCCATGTCACTTGCCCGCAACACAGCAGTGACCAAGAGCCACCTGATCTTCCTCTTTCTGCAGCCACTCTACGCCTTCTTCTCACTCATCCCGCCATTACTTATTATTTTTAAAAATTTAATTCAAGGAACAGAGGTGTCACTGGCATGTCCAGCATTTTATTGACCATCCCTAGTTGTCCCTGAGAAGGTGGTGGTGAGCCGCCTTCTTGAACTGCTGCAATCCGTGTGATGAAGATAATCCCACATTGCTGTTAGGTAGGGAGTTCCAGGATTTTGACCCAGCATTGATGATGAATTAAATGAGGCTCAGGAGTTAATAAAAGCTTGGGCTCGAAACTTAGGCCAGTAACCATCAGCCCCCAGCCCGAAACTCACTCCGGGTTACAATCAGCCCTGCCAACATCTGTACTACCCAACCCCTTCCTTCAAGTGACAAAAGTACCAGATATTGGACAGGACTCAGCAATCACTGCAGCATTAGACATGCTGCCATTAGTCACAGGGCCATCTAATAAGCTGGCATGTAGAAGTTCTGGACCTTCTCTAGATCACCAGCAGCCAGTCATCACTCCTTCCACTGGAGAAGCACTAGAAAGAGCTCCAGACCAGGTTGTAGAAGGTGCTGATCGTACACTGTCACCAAGGAGTGGAGCTGAGGTTCAAGAAACATTAGTGGCATATACACTACTCATGTATAGAGGAATAAAATACTGCACTTTATATTAAAAAGCAAAATACTGCAGACGCTGGAGATCTGAAAGTAAAGCAGCAAATGCTGAAAACATTCAGTGCAGAAGCCTGCAGAGTTTTCCAGTTATTTATTCTAAGAAATTAAAAATTCTGACCTCCACACAGACATTCCTGGTATTTATTCCTGGCATATGACGCACTGTGTCAGTAATGTAGATTGATAAAAATCTACCCTAAAATATATGTGTCTGAATGCTACCAGGATATTGAGCATTAATTTGCTTTTTTTGGTTCGTATGGCCCCAGAGGTTTTGTGCATTCATTAAATAAACCTCCATTCACAATTACACAAATTACATACATTACATACAATGTACAGCACAGAAACAGGCCATTTGATTTAATTGGTTCATGTGCTGTTAAGGCTCCACATGAGTATCCTATCATCATATTTCATCTCACCTTATCAGCATATCCTTCTGTTCTGTTCTCCCTCATGTGTTTATCTAGCTTCCCCTAAAGGCGGTGGTGGCAGTGTTGGACACACATGTGCCACTTTTAGGAAAATCTGCAAAGGTTCTCTGCCCTCTCATGATGTGGCCACTTCCTCGTAGGGAAATTGATGATAACTCGCCCCGCAAGAAATACTTCTGTTGCTTGATGTGTCCAAGACTTATTTTGAATTTATCACTTGTAGTAACTTGGAATGATCCAGCTGTGCTGAAATTCAAGGCTGTCAACACCTTCACAGCCACCTGTTCTCAATGTCTGTCCCAGTCTAGGAGACGACACGACTCAGTCATGAAGTGTAGGTACTGAAGGCAGTTCTCCTGGTATCTTTGGCTTGATTTATAGACTTGAACAATGGTGTAAGGCCAAATATCTCAGGTGTAATCATGGCTGCCTCTTGAGTCCTCCTCAGGAGCTGCTCTATAATACGTAAATTAATCGGTGGGTGACATAGCAATTTCTATATGCTGCGTTTAAATTGCAGAATGCTTATCCTGCCCATATACAATGGGGACCTATGGTTGACAGGGGATCAGCTGCTATGAGGTTGGTGCCATGGACTTGGATGGTCATACACATTCTTCCTTTTGGAAAACCCCTCACCTGGCATTGCGCCCCCTCACAATCTTGCCACCTTTTCACTTTAAACACCTTATACGGAGACTCATTAAACAATTTTTGGGCCATTTCTGCATGTGATTTTAAAAAAAATTCCCCCTCCCTTCTGCCATTTATGTTTTCAGGAACCTTTTCCCCCAAAGCTCCACTGGGTTTCGCAATATGAATCTGCAAATATCTGACCTTCTTAGAAGAGAAGGACCAATGGAGGGGTGCCAAGTAGGTCCAGATTGCACCATAGCTGCCCTGATTCTGCCTGCTGGTACCACCCACCCATATATACATATAGTGGTGTGCATACCTCACCTTGTCACAGCAGTCGAGCAGTTAGAGGCTCCAATTCCCAAGGGAGGCTGTGGCAGTGAGTCCAATAGCACAAATACATCCTTGGTCCTGGATGTTGTATCCATTGTACTTCAATCACAGTAGTTTGTGCTTTAAGTGATAATGCATGAACAAGGGCAATCCAGGATGATCAACGGTTACCATAACCTGTTTGCACTGTCCACCAAATGCCACCAACCCCACCTGCAACAGCCATGGGGAGCTGTTTTCACAGTTTCTAGGTCAGTAGGGATTCAGATGTTGAACAATGCCAAATGCTGCAAGGACAGCTGTATCTAAGATTCAGCATCGAATTGGTACTAGCAGTAACAGTAACAGTTGAAACCACTTCCACCTCTTTTCAGGAGTGATGGGGATGGTAGCCTTGTATGGAAAAGAGGAACACCCACCTTGCTGCCACCTCAAAAAGCACCACTTCTAGTTAAGCAGCCATTGAACAGCAGCTCAGGTGTTGGACTGCTACATCACTTGTCTGCAGAATCCATTTCATAACCCCACATTGAGCTTTCTTTCACTTCACTTTTGCCTGTTGTGGCTTACTCCCCTTCCCCTCAGCTTAGATAGAAGCTGCCAATGTGTTGAAATACCTTTTGCGCTTTTCCAAAAGCTGTAACAACATTTGACCCTCTATTCTGCCATGCCCCTTTAAATGTCCATGTCCCTTTAAATTTGACCTGCAATGTTATTTCCCAGTTCTGTCACTCCCTGCACCTGGAGGTATGAATGCTTATAACAATCAGCTTATCACAGAAAAAAATGCAGGCAATCAGCATGCACTTCAGGTGAGCTCAGCACTCATTTTTAGCCATTTGTGACTAAGCTATACCCTTACTACAAAATCTAGGTTCAACTCTCAAAGACAAAAACATCTCTTCCCTCCAATGTCGATTTTATATGGTCGTGCTTTGCTGTTAGCAAATTCCTGGCGTAAGGCAGGGAAATTGCAGCTGGAAGTTATTAACATAAATCTGCATCTGTAATGAGGCTCTTGCAATTTTAGTATATAAACATTTATTTCTCTTGGTGCTTAATCGTGCCTGCTATAAATTGGGTGAATACAGGCCTAAGGCTTACTTACCTGACTCTCTCTCACCCTATCATGCAACTAGGGTGTAGTATCCAACTATGAAATCCACCCTTCCTGATATTAGCTGTGTATTCCTTCATTGCATTATCTCTGTCTGTCCTCCCTTTTCATTCACAGGTAATAGGACTGCACTACCTTGGATTATTCATTCAGTCTCACTCTGTCTCACATGCAATAATAAAGTCTGCATGATTGTGAGATTAGTGAGTCAATCACACAGCAATAGGTCTGCAGTATCATTCATAATCTAAAAAGATCTACCCAATATGTTTTGCACACAAGCCCAGATTCTCTGTACAGTTCTACGGCAGAGCCATAAACCACAAGCTAGCTACAGTGTCACGATTCCCAGAAAGAATTAAAGTGAATTAATCACTGCGCTATATTTAATTTAAAGCATAAGCCTGGAATTGAAAATTGTCTAAATATTCCTATTGGCAAAGCAAACTGAATCAGACACTTGAATGTTTGCAAATTGTTGGATGTGATCTATCTGGTGCGGTGGATATATATTCTTGCCTGTGTTCCTCTGTATTGTGACTTTTGATGATGGGCTGGGTTATTGTGCTGGGTGAAAAAGGGAGGTAGAGGTGGGAGATGAAGTACTTCAGCACAGGATGGGTGGACGGGGGAATCAACAAACTGATAACTGTATGGCCTTTACACAGCTCTGAAAGAAGTATAGTACATTACACCCCCAGAAACCTGAGAACTGCTGAGGTACAGAGTATGGGTCATGTCACGTGCACAGCAAGACGTAGGGAGGAAAGGTAGGTTCAATAACAACTATAACATCAACTTTCATCATTCCTGTGGAGGTTGCACCTGGTTTTGACCTTCTATAAAGGAAATTCAATCCAGAACATTATATATTTTGTCAGTAGGTCAACTTCCCAATGTACTGTGAATTTATGGTGTCTTTTTGCAGAGTTAAGTGATGGAAAAACATAAATCTTAGTTGCTGTTGTCTGCCCTATTGGATCTGGTATCAGACAACAGATTGGCTATGAGCATCATCACAATCCTGTCAGCCTTTGCTTCATTCTAGGGCAATGAATGCAGCCACTGTCCTTACCCTGAAAAGCAGGACTCAAGTGTAACAGGATCAATCTTGCTCAGTTCCTGGTTACTATGACCTCACCTTACTTGCCAGCTGTTTAGCTGCATGCGACTGAATGAGCGACTGGCAGAGCTGAGCTGGTACCATGCTGTGACCGGCTGATGTTTTTATCACAAGGTCACGCTCGCTGCTCACAGGCCACTGGGGAGCTTTTCATCAGCTTTTTTGGCGAGCTGCTGTCAGGAAGGAGGTGGGAGTTAATCTGTCCAAGTTCTCCTCATTCTGTTCCCACTCATAAGGTCTTGTCCCTTAGCCAGTGAGAGAAGAAAGCCTGCAACAACTAGATTTATTTTTGCAGCCAATGTATCACTGATAACAAAATGAAGAACTGCCTTGGCATAGAAGAATTATATTGGCTTTGGCTGCCTCAAGGCTTCTCATTTTTCCTTGTCTATCATGAAATTAGAAATGGAAGTCAAGGCAGAGCAGAACACAAACATTCTGCAATACAGAGCGTAGGAGTGGGTTTGTGTTCAGAGCCTCCACACAATGAGAATTTCCAATTTTACCTGGGTTACAGGAGCACTAACAGAGGCCTGACAATAGGCTGAATGCCAACTATTCTATATTTCTTGTTGTCTTTTATACTATAATTCCACACCAGATTATCCCTAGGTGGTTAATTGTCAGGGATGATAAAAAAACACACAAGTGGGGTAATCACCCCACAATAATATACGTCAGTCATAGTCTTTAGAATTTTTTAACCTGTGAGTCTTCTGTCAGACCTCTTAGCACTGGATGCTACCGTTATGCATTTCTTTCAGTTGTCTCTATATATATCCCTTAATAATTGATGGTGCTCTGACTACAGCCTGTGATTGTGTATGTGGTAATGTCCCACAAGTTCCATAAACTTGTAAACTTACTGACTAGTGCAGTCGGTTGCCCAAGTACCACAGTTTTGCAATAAAAGTCTCAGAGACCATGGAAATGCAAAGCAATCAACAAATCACTCACCTTAATTATGACACAATCCTCCTGATAATGGGCAACTCACAGGAAGATAGAATTTTATTGGGAAACTGTATCCTGTAATTAGTGCAGTATATTTTATTAATTGAGTTCAGTCGCTGGGTAGGTTACACTGTAGAACAGTCCTGTAATGGGCAGAGATCCTATGTTATCACCACTAACCCTTATCGCTTTCAAAGACATCCTCCCCTCAGTGAAAAAGATAATTTGAAAGATACTAGGACCTTTTGTTGACAAGTTTACCGAAGGTTATTTGTTGGCAGGATTTAGCTTTCAACTCTCTCTTGTTCCGAGCAAGGCAAAATAAGAAAGGGTCCATCACATGTTTCACAGAGAGGAGAAAAACAGCTCTCAGCAGCCACATGGGGTTCATTCTCTAATCTATAAAAGCAGCTGCACAGTATTTTTAGCTTGACAGTATTGCAAATTGCAGCTTTTGTGACCGATAGTTAAAGTGAGGCGTTTGGGGCAATATGTGGCTGCCCTGAGCTCTATGCGTAGCTGGGCCCGCAAGGAAAACCACACAGATAATCACTGCAGCGGGAGACGATTAAGTAAATAAGGTTATTTAAATGCATTTTTATTTTTATTATAATAGGGTACCAGATATAGAATGGTTTTGTGCTGCACACTATTCCACTGGCTTTGCTGAGCTGCTTACAAGAGCATATGTGCATTACTGGAAGGATAGATAAGGGCAAGTGAAAAGCAGAGTGCACAGAAAGTGATTATGTGGTCTCATTGACATCTTTAGAGGAAGCAAAGCAAAGGCTTTTGTGAAATTTATTTTTAAAGCTGTGCATGCTATGTTAGCATTACTCCCTGCAAATTGCAAGCCTTTCTGAAAAACTACAATATTGTGGTGTATATCATACCATTGTGTATGAGTAGTTCAATGTTGCAGTGTACTGCAGGCTGACAGGCTATACATTCAGTTTAGTTTAGAGATACAGCACTGAAACAGGCCCTTCGGCCCACCGAGTCTGTGCCAACCATCAACCACCCATTTATACTAATCCTACACTAATCCCATATTCCTACCACATCCCCACCTGTCCCTATATTTCCCTACCACCTACCTATACTAAGGGCAATTTATAATGGTCAATTTACCTATCAGCCTGCAAGTCTTTGGCATGTGGGAGGAAACCGGAGCACCCGGAGGAAACCCACGCAGACACAGGGAGAACTTGCAAACTCCACACAGGCAGCACCCAGAATTGAACCCGGGTCGCTGGAGCTGTGAGGCTGCGGTGCTAACCACTGCGCCACTGTGCCGCCCTAGTGTGGAAGATTTACAGTTGAGATTTCACACATTGTAAGGTTCAAAATTTGTTATCTTGGTGGGAACCTGTGAGCCTCAACTCAGCTTTCCTCATAATAAGGCTGAGAAAATGAGAGAATATGTCCTGTGGTGTATTCAGTGCCTTTAGCCGTTTCTTGATATCAGATGGAGTGAGTCGAATTGGCTGAAGACTGGCATCTGTGACACTGGGAACCTCAAGAGGAGACCAAGATGGACTATCCATTTGGCACTACTGGCTGAAGATGGATGCAAATGCTTCAGCTTTGTTTTTGCTCTGATGTGCTGGGCTCCCCCATCACTGGGGATATTTGTGAAGCATCCTCCCAAAGTTAGTTGTTTAATTATCTAATACCATTCATGACTGGATGTGACAGTACTGCAGAGCTTTGATCTGATACGCTGGTTGTGCGATTGCTTTGCTCAGCCTATTGCATGCTGCTTTTGCTGTTTAGCATGCATGTAGCTCTGTGTTGTACCTTCACCAGGTTGGCACCTCCTTTTTAGGTATGCCTGGTGCTGTTCCTGGCATGCTATCCTATACTCCTCATTGAACCAGGGTTGATCCCCTGGCTTTTTGGTAATGGTAGAGTGAGTGATATGCTGGGCTATGAGGTTAGATTGTGGTTTAATACAATTCTGCTGCTACTGGTGGCTCACAGAGTCATATGGATGCCCAGTTTTGAACTGCTAGATCTGTTCTGAATCGATCTCATTTAGCATGATGGTAGTGCTGCATAACATAATGGAGGGTACCCTCAGTTTGAAGACCAGACTTCGTCTTCACAAGGAGTGTGCGGTGGTCACTCCTACCAATAATGTCAATACTGCAATGTACCATTAACAATAAAAAACCAGCAGAGATCTGGGAGAAAACTGAGTGTCAGTCTTTTTTTTTTCGGGGTGGGGGTAGGGTGGGGTTGCTGCATAATATAGAGACTCCAGACAGAGTGAGGAAAGAAAATAATAAAATTCCTTATTATTCAAAAAACACTAGCTGATCTTTTGGCGTTGTACATGGAGAGTAAAGACTGAATGCAGAATTAAGGTCAAACAGGGCTGGAAGGCAGGGGGATAACTGGATTCAGGTGCAGAGTGGAGGAGGGAGGCAGAGAGTTTGGGAGGAAGCAGGGAGAGGGAGAGGGAGTGAATGACCAGAGAAGGAGGTAAGGGAAGATTAGAAAAGGGAGGGAGGAGTGAGAGCAGAGTGGAATTGGGAAGAACAATGGAGGAAGGCAGAGAAGGGGAGAAGGCAGAGAGGGGAAATAGGAAGGAAAAATAGGGAGATGGAAGAGGGGAGATAGGAAAAAGGAAAAATAGAGGACAAAGGGGAGGAGGGGTGGAGGTGATGGGTTAACAGTGAGATGGACACATCCAAAAAGCTTTGTGTTGTGTATTCTTTGGAAGGGAGGACTTTCTATGTCTCAGAATGGCGGGGCATGGGGTGACGTGGTGGGGGAGTCCCGTAGAAGATAAATGTAATTCTATATAGTGGGTAGGTGAAGTTCATCACAAAACGCAATGGGATATTCGGGTTGAATGGTGGGGGGTACAGGAGTGTTTCAATGGCTTTGGGCAGAGATATGTCTGGAAATTCTAACTACAGTAAGGTGGGGGTCGTCAAACACAAGGTTGATCGTGAGATGGCCATCTGCCTAGAATGTGGTGGGAACATTAAGTTTATGGTGTGGAGAAACCAAAGAGTCAAATTGCTGTTGGGCTCCCAGTAGGAAGAGCCTGGGTTTTGAGAGAAAGAGCTTACTTAATAACAGATGAGGTGAGAGTGACTGCCCTTGGCATCAAGGCAGCATTTGACCGAGAATGACATCAAGGAGCCCTAGCAAAACTGGAGTCAATGAGAATCGGGGAAAACTTTTCACTGGTTGGAGTCATACCTGGCACAAAGGAAGATGGTTGTGGTTGGAGGTCAATCATCTCAGTCCCAGGACATGACTGCAGGAGTTCCTCAGGGTAGTGTCTTAGGCCCAACCATCTCCAGCTGCTTCATCAATGACCTTCCCTTCATCATAAGGTCAGAAGTGGGGATGTTCACTGATGATTGCACAATGTTCAGCGCTATTCACGACTCCTCAGATACTGAAGCAGCCCATGTCCATATGCAGCAAGGCCTAGACAACATCCAGGCTTGGGCTGATAAGTGGCAAGTAACATTCGCGCCACACATGGGCCAGGCAATGACCATGGCAAACGAGAGAGAATCTAACCATTTCCCCTTGATGTTCAATGGCATTACCATTGCTGAATCCCCCACTATCAACATCCTAGGGGTTACTATTGACCAGAAACTAAACTGGACCAGGCACATAAATACTGTGGATACAAGAGCAGGTCAGAGTCTAGGAATTCTGCAGTGAGTAACTCACCTCCTGACACCCCAATGCCTGCCCACCATCTACAAGGCACAAGTCAGGCATGTGATGGAATACTCGCCACTTGCCTGGATGGATGCAGCTCCAATAACACTCAAGAAGCTCGACACCATCCAGAACAAAGCAGCCTACTTGATTGGTACCCCATCCAGCAGCTTCAACGTTCACTACCTTCACCACCGATGCACAGTGGCAGCCGTGTGTACCATCTAATAGATGCACTGCAGCAACTCACCAACAACTTCGACAGCACCTTCCAAACCCACAACCTCTATCACCTAGAAGAACAAGGACAGCAGATGCATGTGAACACCACCACCTGCAAGTTTACCTCTAAGTCACACACCATCCTGACTTGGAACTATATCGTCATTCCTTCACTGTCGCTAGGTCAAAATCCAGGAACTCCCTTCCTAACAGCACTGCTAGTGTACCCACACCCCAAGGACTACAGAGGTTCAAGAAGGCAGCTCACCACCACCTTCTCAAGGGCAATTGGGGATGGGCACTAAATGCTGGCATGCACATCCCATGAACAAATAAAAAAAAGCAATTAGGCATCGTTCTAAACACACAATCTGTACAATTCAGAGGCAGCCAGTAACAGGGCTATCAGCGAGGAGACCTTATTAATGGGAGACCAGAGAAAACAGCTGAAAAAGGGTTCAATAGCTTGTCAGTGTGTGGGAAACTAGTATTCTTGCTAATGTTACCGTGACAGGTGTATGTTATACTTCAGGTTCATGTTGACATTTTTATAATGGCTTTTCCCATTGACTGAGCTTGATATAGGAATTTGCAAAGCATTTTTCAATGAAATGTTCCAATACATTCAGCACTTTTAGCATATAATAGGTAAGTAGTGGATCAATGAGGTGTGAGACTGATGCAGTGTGATGTAGAATGCTAGAATTTGGATTTGAATCTGTGATCCTTCACATAATGAGAACCTAATGTCAGCCGTGCTGTCATGATGAGCCATTCAATTAAGTTTGTACTTCCACGATGGTAGAAAAGTCAAATTAAAACAGTCTATTGTTTTCCAGTAGAATTCCAAGAAATTCCCATGAGGGAAATCTCATAGCCTTTTTCCCATTGGAGTCTTGTGTAACTTCAAGCAAGATCAATAATAATATGACAAGAAGTCAGAATCTTTAATTGGGTATTATCCTCCAAGCCAATTGGTTTCATGATACTTCTGTGCTAAGGGAGGAATGTTTTAAAGATCTTAGTATTGGCAAACCATCTCTGCGATCCAAGAAGGTATTGGAGTGCTTATTGAGACTGGATAGGCTAGGGTTGTTTTCCTTAGGGCAGAGAAGGCTGATGGGGGACCTGATTGAGGAATACAAAATTATGAGGGGCATTGATAGGATAGATAGGAAGAAACTTTTTCCCTTAGTGGAGGGATCAATAACCAGGGGGCAGGAGGTTTATAGGGTGGTTGGGATTTGTAACACATGTGCTGTATAACTCTATGGCTCTATGACTCTATAAAGGAACTTGATACTAAAATAGTAAAGTAACGATTAGGCACACCTGATGGACTGAATATTGAGTTCAATAATTTCAGAGCATGACGGGCCCCTCTTTTTATTTTTATTTATTTTTTATTTTTTCTTTGTTTATTTTATTTTAGTTTGTTTCTACAGTGCCTACCCACTGTTTTTTTCATGTTTGTGCTTGGGGCCAGGCTGGTCATTTTTCTGTCAATTAACACCCTCTCTGCACTAACCCTTTGTCTTTCAGCATACCATTAAAATACCATTTGCCTTTGCTCCATGACCTTCTGGTCAGTTATTTTCTGTGACCTTGTCCTATCAACACCTTTTCTTTGCATACTTTGGTTCTGTCTTCACAAAGAAGGACACAAATATCATACTAGAAATGTTAGGGAACACAGGACTTAGTGAGGGAGCAGAACTGAAAGAAATCAGTATTAGTAGAGAAATGGTGTTGGGGAAATTGATGGGATTGAAGGCCGATAAATCCCCAGGGCCTGATGGTCTGCATCCCAGAGTACTTAAGGAAGTGGCCCTAGAAATAGTGGAGGCATTGGTGGTCATCTTCCAAGATTCTATAGACTCTGGAACAGTTCCTACAGATTGGAGGGTAGCTAATGTAACCCCACTATTTAAAAAGGGAGGTAGAGAGAAAGCAGGGAATTATAGACCAGTCAGCCTGATGTCGGTAGTGGGGAAAATTCTAGAGTCCATTATCAAAGACTTTATAGCAGAGCACTTTGAGAACAGTGGCAGAATCGGGCAGAGTCAGCATGGATTTACAAAAGGGAAATCATGATTGACAAATCTACTAGAATTATTTGAGGATCTAACTAGTAGAGTTGATGAGGGGGAGCCAGTGGATGTGGTTTATTTGGACTTTCAGAAGGCTTTCGACAAAGTCCCACATAAGAGATTAGCGTGTAAAATTAAAGCGCATGGGATTGGGGGTAGTGTATTCCAATGGATCGAAAATTGGTTGGGGGACAGGAAACAAAGAGTAGGGATAAATGGGCCTTTTTCCAAATGGCAGGCAGTGACTATTGGGGTACTGCAGGGATCGGTGCTAGGACCTCAGCTATTGACAATATATATTAATGATTTAGATGAGGGAACTAAATGTAATATCTCCAAATTTGCAGATGACACAAAACTGGGTGGGAGGGTGAGTTGTGAGGAGGATGCAGAGAGGCTTCAGGGTGATTTGGACAAGTTGAGTGAGTGGGCTAATGCATGGCAGATGCAATATAATGTGAATAAGTGTGAGGTAGTAAAAACAGGAAGGCATATTGTTAACTGAACGGCTATAAACTGAGAGAGGGGAATATGCAGCGAGACCTGGGTGTTCTTGTACACTAGTCGCTGAAGGAAAGCATGCAGGTGCAACAGGCGGTAAAAAAGGCAAATGGTATGTTGGCCTTCATAGCGAGAGGACTCTAGTACAGGAGCAGGGATGTCTTGCTGCAATTATACAGGGCCTTAGTAAGGCCACACCTGGAATATTGTGTGCAGTTTTGGTCTCCTTATCTGAGGAAGGATGTTTGTGCTATAGAGGGAGTGCAGCGAAGGTTTACCAGACTGATTCCTGGGATGGTGGGACTGATGTATGAGGAGAGATTGAGTCGGTTAGAATTATATTCGCTGGAGTTCAGAAGAGTGAGCGGGTATCTCATAGAAACTTATAAAATTCTAACAGGACTTGACGGGTAGATGCAGGAAAGATGTTCCAGATGGTGGGGGAGTCCAGAACCAGGGGTCACAGTCTAAGGATAAGGGGTAAACCTTTCAGGACTGAGATGAGGAGAAATTTCTTCACCCAGAGAATGGTGAGCCTGTGGAATTCGCTACCACAGAAAGCAGTTGAGGCCAAAACATTGTATGTTTTCAAGAAGGAGTTAGAAATAGCTCTTGGGTCTAAAGGGATCAAAGGGTATGGGGCGAAAGTGGGAACAGGCTATTGAGTTGGATGATCAGCCATGATCATAATGAATGGTGGAGCAGGCTCGAAGGGCCGAATGGCCTACTCCTTCTCCTGTTTTCTGTGTTTCTATGTTTCTATGTTTGGTTATCTCTTGCCCCACCCCCGCTTTACTTGCTTAAAACCTATTACATTTCTAATATTTGCCAGTTCTGATGAAGGGTCACTGACCTGAAATGTTAACTCTGCTTCTCTCTCCATAGATGCTGCCAGACCTGCTGAGTATTTCCAGCATTTTTTGTTTTTATTATAAAGTAACTTGGTCTTCTTTCTAAGCAGTGCTAGCTTGAACTTAATTCAAGAGACATGATGAGGTTCTGTGACTTGACCTTAAAATAAATTGCAAACAGTTTTCATCATAGGCAAGTATTTGGGATTTCTATGAGCTTTCTCCTTGTGTCTTCATCGGGTTAAATATAAGACTTTACTGTGGTTAGAATGCCAAGAACATAAATATCAACACATACCAATAAATAGCAGGGATGTAAATACACAAAGATACCCCTCAGCATAGCAAGGACAAAGAGAACAGTGTCCATATCTAGATTAATGTTTTAAGTTATTGATAATGAATAATGGTACAATTGTGATGAGTACAATGATACTACCATATTAATAATGCCCTTTATTTGGTATTGAATAACAGGGAAACTATCAATAAGGCATCCAGATATCTGATGATTTCTGTTTGCTGGCTGCTGGTTATTATTGATTCCTGTTTGGTGCTTTTAATGCTGGTTGATTGCCACTGGTTGGTTGTTACTGATTGATTCCTTTTTAGGTTGGTCATTGTTAATCACAAATTTGGTATTTCTGATTTTTTGTTGGTTAATTGGTGAACAGTGGTAGTTAGGTTGAGCTAAAAACACCAGAGAGCTGATGCCATCCTTATTTTCTTATTCACAGAAGTTGAAGATCTCTGTTCATTTCGGTTAGCTTCTACAAAATACTGAGAGAAGAGCTTGAGAATCAATAGGCATTTTGTGGTGGTACACTATACAAGTTGGCAATATGATGGTCTATTATTCATAGGGAGGGGCAGGAGTGTGAGAGCAAGATGAAAAAGAAACAATTCTTTGAAATTAGGACCTATAAATATTAGTACGTAAGTTTTTAATGCATTTGCATGAAATCCCTTTGGTGTTGTAACCAACTTAAAATAAATGGGGTTAATGCCACCATTAAAAAAGCAGGCAGAGTAAATTCATCCCAATATGATAAGCTTCTGTATGTTTATATTAAACGAGTCGAAATTCAAATTTAAAGAGAAGGCAGGAGAAAGGATAGAATGAGAAAATGGTTAACAAGAAGAGGCAGAATAGAATCAAAACTCAAATGATTAAGCAAGAAAGCTAAGAGAAGAGCTACAAAATAGACTGAAAATGTGGGGTCGGGTGGAGGATGTGGTATTAACACAAAGAATGATCACAGTATGGTAGCACTCCCACATAATAACTTTGGTTTCCTAATCTCTGTTGGCAAATTGCATCTATGCATTAATGGCTATACAGGAAGTTGGTATGATCCAAAATAAGAATAGCAAACCAGTCAAATGTCAGGTAAATAGGGGATTACTGAGAAATAAAATAAATCTATACCTCGATTTCTAATGTGTATATACACATACACAATGTGGTAATAGAAGGCATTCAAGGGGTGTGATACTTTTGTACTACCTAATAACATACTGTTTAATGGAGATGTCTCCAGCATATATATTTTATATAATGACAGTTGCATATTACTCCTTTTTACAGTGTAAGAGATGCTCCATTTATGTCTTGATTTCACTGATGCCTGCCAGGAATGCTGTGCAACAGTGCTTTTATTGCTGCAATGTCTGGTGTGAATGTATAAGTGTCAGTGTTGAATAGTACAGGTTCTTTGACAGATCAATGAAGTGTGCTTTAACCATCTGCTCTGAAATTCGCACAAGATGAGATTGCTCATCCAATGACTGGAACTGCTTTTCGTAAATTTTCAGGTAGAGCATGTTCCAGAAACCTTCTGAAACATCCCAAAATGACAAATATTCTGGACAGTCATAGTCACAGTGCTTATGGGAGGACGTAGATACGATTGGGTCTTAAGTCAACCTATGATAAGAGGCTAAAGTAATAAATCTGTTCTAATTGGAAAATGGGACTAAGGGAGGACATAATCTCATTTGTATCACTCTCTTATAGACACTGAATCCCCCATTATCAACGTCCTGGGGGTTGCCATTGACCAGAAACTGAACCGGATCAGCCACATAAATACTGTGGCTACAAGAGCAGGTCAGAGGCTTGGAATCCTACAGCGAATAATTCATCTCCTGTCTCCCCCGAGCCTGTCCACCATCTACAAGGCACAAGTCAGAAGTGTGATGGAATATTCTCCACCTGCCTGGATGAGTGCAGCTCTAATAGTTGGATATATCAACTACCCTAATATCAACTTGGACACAAACAGTGTGAAGGGCACAGAGGGCACACAATTCTTGAACTGTATTCAAGAGAACTTTTTAGCCAGCACGTAACAAGCCCAACGAGAGGGAGTGCAATTCTAGATTTAGTCTTAGGAAATGAAGTTGGACAAGTGGATGAAGTAGCAGTGGGTGACCATTTTGGAGATAGTGACCATAATACAATTAGATTTAGCATTATTATGGAAAAGGACAAAGATAGAACAGGAGTAAAAGCTCTAAATTTTACGAAGCAGAGCAGTGACCTGGCGAAAGTGAACTGGATACAGCTGTTGAAGGAAAATCAGTGGCAAACCAGTGGGAGACATTCAAAAGCAAGATTCAATGGGCACAGTGTAGACATGTTTCTACAAAGAAAAAGGATGGTACTGTCAAATCTATAGCCCCCGGTTATCTGGAAGTATACAGGGAAGTATACAGAAGATAAAGCAGAAAAAGAAAGCTTATGATAGTCACAAAAAACTTAATACTTTAGAAAGCCTAGAGGAGAAGAGAAAGTGCAAAGGTGAAGTAAAAAAGGAAATTAGGAGAGCAAAGACAGGACATGAAAAAATATGGCAGGTAAAATCAAGGAAAACCCAAAGATGTTTTATCAGTACATTAAGAGCAAGAGGATAACTCAGGAAAGGGTAGGGCCTATCAGAGATGTACAAAGTAACTTATGAGTGGATGCAGAAGATGTGGGCAGGGTTCTTAATGAGTACTTTGTCTCTGTCTTCACAAAGGAAAGGAATGATGCAGACATGTAGTTAAAGAGGAGGAGTGTGATATATTAGAAACGATAAGCATAATGAGAGAGGAAGTGCTAGAGGGTTTGACATCCTTGAAAGTGGATAAATCACCAGAGCCGGATGAATTGTATCCCAGGCTGTTAAAGGAAGCCAGGGAGGAAATAGCGGATGCTCTGAGGATCATTTTCAAATCTTTACTAAATACAGGCAAGATACCAGAGGATTGGAGGTCTCCGAACATTGTACCATTGTTTAAAAAGGGTGCAAGGAATAGGCCAAATAATTATAGGTCAGTCTGACCTCGGTGGTGGGCAGATTATTAGAATCAATTCTGAGAGATAGGATAAACTGTCACTTAGAAAGACATGGATTAATCAGGGATAGTCCGCACGGATTTGTCAAGGGAAGGTCATGTCTTACTAACTTAATTGAATTTTTTGGGGAAGTAACAAGGAGGGTTGATAAGGGTCGTGCAGTGGATGTAGTCTACATGGATTTTAGTATGGCATTTGACAAGGTCCTAGAAGGCAGACTGGCCAGAAAAGTAAAAGCCCATGGGATACAGGTGAACGTGGCGAGGAAACAAAAGGTAATGGTTGATGATGTTTTTACGAATGGAAAGCGGCTTCCTGTGGTGTTCCACAGGGTTCAGTGTTGGGTCCCTTGTTGTTTGTGGTATAAATTAATGATTTGGACTTAAATGTGGGAGGCATGATTGGGAAATTTGCAGATGACACAAAAATTGGCCGTGTAGTTGATAGTGAAGAGGATAGCTGTAGACTCCAGAATGATATCAATGGGTTGGTTGAGTGGGCGGAACAGTGGCAAATGGTATTCAATCTGGAGAAGTGTAAGGTGAAGTGGGGAGGGCAAACAAAGCATGGGAATACACAATAAATGGGAGGATATTGAGAGGGGTAGAGGAAGTGAGAGACCTTGGAGTGCATGTCCACAAGTCCCTGAAGGTGGCAGGACAGGTAGATAAAGTGGTGAAGAAGGCATATGGAATGCTTTCTTTATTGGCCGAGGTATGGAATACAAAAGCAGGGATGTAGTACTGGAACTGTATAAAACGCTGGTTAGGTCACAGCTGGAGTATTGCGTATAGTTCTGGTCACCACATTACAGAAAGGACATAATTGCACTAGAGAGGGTACAGAGGAGATTTACAAGAATGTTGCCAGGGCTTGAAAATTGCAGCTATGAGGAAAGATTGGGGTTGTTTTCCTTAGAACAGAGGAGGCTGAGGGGTGACTTAATTGAGGTGTACAAAGTTATGAGGGGCCCAAATAGAGTAGACAGGAAGGACCTGTTTCCCCTAGTGGAGAGGACAATTACCAGGGGGCACAGATTTAAGGTGATTGGTAGAAGGATTAGGGGGGACATGAGGAAAGAGTTTTTCACCTAGAGGGTGGTGGGTGTCTGGAATTCACTGCCTGGATAGATGGTGGAGGCAAAAACCCTCAACTCATTTAAAAGGTACCTGGACCTGCACCTGAAGTGCTGTAACCTGCAAGGCTATGGACCAGGTGTTGGAAGGTGGGCTTAGAATGGGCGGCTAGTTTTTACAGCCGGTGCAGACACGATGGGCTGAATGGTCTTTTTTCTGTGACGTAACTTTTCTATGGTTCTATAGTTCTAACAACACTCAGGAGGCTCGACACCATCCAGGACAAAGCAGCCCGTTTGATTGGCACCCCATCCACCACCTTAAACATTCACTCCCTCCACCATTGTGCCCAGTGGCAGCAGTGTGCACCATCTACAAGATACACTGCAGAAATGCACCAAGGCTCCTTCGACAGCACCTTCCAAACCCGTAACCTCTATCACCTAGAAGGACAAGGGCAGCAGATGCTTGAGAACACGACCACCTGCAAGTTCCCCTCCAAGCCACACACCACCCTGACTTGGAACTATATCACCGTTCCTTCACTGTTGCTGGGTCAAAATCCTGGAACTCCCTTCCCAACAGCACTGTGGGTGTACCCACACCACATGGACTGCAGCGGTTCAAGAAAGCAGCTCACCACCACCTTCTCAGGGCAATTAGGGATGGGCCTAGCCAGCAATGCCCACATACCGTGAAAGAATAAAAAAATTCTTGAAACACTTTATTGGTTTCTTGGACTATCTAAACTCAGAGCTATAATTAACTCACAGGCCTGAATTTTATCATGGACTTCGGGACCCCAGTGTTGTGTGGAAAAGCGGGTCCTGAGCCTGCACTGCCTGCAATGGAAACTGCTCAGCAATTTTACCACAGGCAGCATCTTAATTGGTCACCAGTGAGCCGGCTGTCCAATTAAGGAGGGCCCCAATCAGAGGGCCAGCAGCTCTGAAGCCTCAGCAGTGTCACCAGGAGAGATGGTTACTGTTGAAGCATGCAGGAGACCTCAGGACCTGGGCCAAAAAAAAATTTAAAAATCAGGGGGCCAAGAGTCGGAGGAGAAACCTCTCTGAGGAGTTCGTTGGGGCTGTAGAGGGTGCCTTCCCTGCCTGTGGCCCCTCTTTGAGCCATTAAGCCTCCGGCTCCCAGGCTGCCGCAGGGAGGTCACCTCCATTTAGCTGGTAACGTCCACACGTGACAGGGGATCCTGAAACTGCTCTCTGCGATTTTACCAGCCCCCCACCCCCTGCCTCCCAGCCCACCTCCTGGGGGCCAGCAAAATCCTGGCCATAGATTCAGTAACTAAAAGAAATAATAAATTTACTTAATCAATATTATTAATAGCTCCCTAGTTATGGTATATGTGTCCCATAAAACACATTGGTGTTTTGGATATGGATCTGTTTTGCAACAATGGTAGAACACCAGGATTATGGAATAGTAACAGAAAAAGTTGGGAGTTCCACAGCCCATTCATCTGTTACATCAATATTAATTAGAAAATGTGTATGTTTGAGCACTCAGTATATAGCATAAATTCACCAAATTGTCACCTGGGATGAAAAGCCGTAGTTAGACGTAATGATTTGAGGTACTGGGAATACTTCTGCTGAAGCAGAGAAGGGAGGAGATTTAATAAAGTTTTTTTTAAATTGTGAAGGGATTGGTAGGGTGAATAGGGAAAGACTATTTCCTTCGTTTGGGAGTCTGTCTTAAGTGGTCACAAATTGAAAACTGGCAATCAGAAAATGAGGCAAACGATTAGGAGAAATTACAGAGTTTTTGGAGCATGGAACACTTTGCCACAAGGAATAATTGAGGCTGAATCCATTGCAATTTTTAAGAGAAAATTGGATAAGTATTTGAAGTAGATGAAGGCACAGGGCTTTGGGGAGAGAATAGAGCAGTGGAATTAGTTTTGGATTTTGTCAGCAAATATCCAGTACAGACACAATGGACCAACAGCTTCCTTCTATGCTGTAAGCTTCTAAACTTTAAGATTGATCAAGCTAACAACCTTCTCTCTCTCTTAACCATCCACTATGAACCATAAAAGTAATCTTAAGAATGCATTTGTCTGCAAAGCCTTGGCATGATGGAATGATGGGAATGCCACATTCAGATACCAGTTGCACTGTCATTAGGTAGAGCTCATTCAAATTCAACACATGATCTGAATTAGGACCAGAAGATTGGAAATACAAATTTGAGCTGTAGCCGTAATCAAGATACAATATGTGAACAAGTGCCAAGGTGCAACGGCAATGGTCCAAAATTGCAGAATTAGTGCACAATATTGGTTTGGTAACTGAATCGTTAGTCTGATTAGGAAGAGAGGAGTGTAAGTGACAATGCTAATGCTGGCAAACTGGTTTTAGTGCTTGTAATCGGAGAGCTGATATCTCGAGAAATTGAAATAATTTTCAATTTGGATACTAGTGATAGAAGAAACATTGTCAGATTAAGCAAAGGACCACTCAAGAGCAAACAGTATAATTAGTTATGTTGAAATAGGACTCCTTTTTTAAAAAAATGTTGATATTAACAGCTTTGTTTTAAGTTCCGGCAGACACTATACAAACAATAGGAATTGCTGGGTTTACAGCAGCAAGTGTTACCATGAACATAAGGAAAGCATTGCATTGAATATTATAAGTTGCCAGGAAGGAGGTATTTTTTGATCAGTATCATGCTACTGTGAAATTGGAAAACAGCTGTAGGCTTTCTGTTGTCTAACATGAAGTGGACACTTTCTCCCGACAGGGACAAATCCCACATACACAAGTCCTGAGAGTCACCAAATTTGTGCAAGGCTATTCCAGGAAATTAAACAGGAAAAATTACACAGTTTGACAGGACACACCACTGATAAGCTTTCCAATGCTTAGTCAACTAGGGCCACCCTACTTGCTGGGGCATTGGTTTGCAGGGTTTTCTAGAGCCAAGTGAGAAGAATCCAACCCCAGTTACTTGTCTATCTCTCCAATTCCCATTAGTGATGCAGGTTGGTTGGTCAGTCAGCAACAGTGCGCTGAAGTGTCATGAATCTGCTGGGTTCAGCTGTTAGATTACTCAGCCTACAATGGAGGGTGGACTTGGTTTGAGCTTTCATCATCATCTATGACCTACTTCGACCTCAAGGAGCTCTGAGGAGCATAGTCACAAGTTGGCCATTTGAAAAGTGACAAGTGTGGATTTGACTCCTAGTTAAGTTAACAGGAGCTCCTCAGAACAGCATGATGCCCAGCACTTATCATGAGATGTGTGAGTGCATTACCGCCATCCTCCTGACCACAGATTGGACATACACCATATCTCAGTGAACAATAGATTCACTAATTGGAGATGCAGAGCTTCAGCAGAAACTGCTTGCTCCTCTGCAACACAATTACAGAGAGATGGTCATATGAATGCATGTTCTTACACCTGGCCTCCAAGTAATATCTTCCATTCACTGTCATCCCAAGTCTTAGAGTTTCCCCATCAGCTTTACAGGGGGCATCCACTTACAGGATGGTGACAGGGTTTACACATGCCAGCATATATTGTTGCAATCACATTGATATTCAACCCCAGTGCCGTGTACCAGGTTTGCTTGTCGCCAACAGCTAAATCTAGGTCCTCATGTGAGGAGCTTTAGCAAAGAGATGTGCCCCACGTGAGATTGGCTCACTCTCCAGGGTCCTCAGTGAGAGTTCAGTGTAAACCAGAGCCCTCCTTCACTGCAGCTGCTTCTCTTTTCTTGCCACAAATCGAACTTACAACACAATCCTGGATCTTCTACATTTGCCCATGAACCCCTTCCATGTCGTTGGAGTTCTAAATCATGAAAGGAGATTTGTTTGGACACACATTATGTTTAACTTGTACTTGGATTTTGCTGCAGTTGAATAAACAACAAGAAAGACCAAAATGCCTTTTCAACACAATCCAATAGAACCAAATGTACTTATAAATGAATCAGCATTTGAGACAGGTATTTCTCATATTTTCCATCCAATTTTTTCCATTTACGACTTCAGTGGTGCAGGGCTCTAATACTGCACTTGGGGGAACCCATACTGTATCCCACTGCTTCAATAGTGAGCATGGTGTACTAGATTTTCAGGTGATTTTGACAGCAGCACAACATCATATGTGGAAAGGAGCACTGTAATACTTTCAGAGCAGAAGTCAGCAATAGGATGAGTGACAGTGGACAACCTTACCTCATTGATTTTTGGAGACAGATTCACTGAGCTTTCCATTCACCTAAGTTGGACTCTGGAGCTATAGGATGCATCCTGGATAAAATTCAAGACTTCTCACCTTACAAAACTGCTGTGGGATTCCCCTAATATCGTGCGATCTCATATGGAACCACAACTGGCCTACAGTTTCCTCTCCAAAGCAAAGTGCTGCTTATGTCTCTCTGATTGTTCTGCTGGTCTCTGGAGCATCCGATATTGCTGTGACAACCCAAATAACCACTTTAAGAGCCACTGATATCAACAAAAATCCCCGGTTGTTTTCAGGCTCATTAATATCTCACTTCTGGTAGACTTAAACCAAAACTGCCCTTGTGGTCACTGAGGGTCAGTCTATCTCAAACCAACCACAGAAGGGCAGCTCCAAGGTGCATCCCTGGTTGCTGGTTGTCCAAAGCAATTGCATTTTCCCCTCCCATCCACCATCCATGGAAAGCAAAGTGCATGCCCAGCTATTCACGGCTACAGGGGCAATTGGTGTGCCTCTCAGGATCACATGCTGATGTTACATAATTGGTGAACCCCAGGAAGGAAGCAAAGAACACTGATAGAAGAGGTTGTATCTTTGAAGTTCCAGGCCTGACGTATTCCAGTTACCCAAGGGGAGCATTGGGAAGTTATAAAGATGTTCTGCCAGGTTACCCAGAAACTGACCAGTAGTCTTGAGGAACACAATGCAACTTCTGAGAATTATACACAGATCTCACAAGCCAAGGCTGAGAACCACTAGGGAAAGTCTTTATCTGGATAAGGTTAGCTGAGGACATCATAACTTCCACTGTGAGTAGGCCCTGTGTCATTGATCTGAGCCATCCTCTAGGGCCCTTCAACCACTTGGTAACCATGGAAACTTAGGCATTCGTCATTGATTATTCCACCTAATTCCTATCTGGTAAGGACACAAATTCATTCCTGAGAAAGGAAAAGGCTTTACTTTCATCTTGTACCCACAAAAATAGTTGTTATTTCAGTCAGCTGATGGGCGGCAAGATCTTTGCAGTGAATATTTATGCTTCTGTAATGGAGTAATCACCGAGACAGGCTGATAATATTTTTCCAATATTGCACAAAGATGAACATGCAAACCACCCTTGGTTCTCTCAACCTCAGATCTTAACCCTGATGCTAGACAATACCATTGAAATATAGAGTTTGCACCAATATGCTCATCCAGGTTCCTCTCAAGGGCACCCACAATTGCAGTCCTCACATTAGACACATTGGTAGCTTTGGGCCCAGATAGAAGAGGCTTAGCATTACCCTCCACACCAGCATTCCATCTAGAGCTTGTCCTGTCTGGAAAAAGTGCAGCCCACTTTCCCTAGCGAAGATGAAGTTCTTTTCTGAAAAATTTCTGTTGCTTCCTAACTAGTGCCTTCACTAAGAATTTGACTCTTTAATTTTCTGCTAGCTCCTTTCCCTCGGGGCAGCAGTGTACCTTTGTTCGGAAGGACAGTCTCGAACTAGTGCTCTCCAATATTTGGGCTGCTCATGAAGGACCAGACCATATGAGTGAGCAGCAGCATAACTCGCCTCATCGTAACCCTCGGGGCCTCCCCATAACACAAGGCCTTGACAGGTGCAGTGCATTTTGGGTGTGTTGCATTATCTAGTGCTCAACATAAGGAGCAGGAAAATCTGTTCCAATTTCTTTTTGTTTGTTTTTGTCTTTTTCTATTGATTTTTTTTTTTGGAATATTGTTGTTTAACCATTGAGTGCTGATGGCACACGAGGGGCTCTGTTTTGGAGGAATCATGAAATTCAACAGTGCAATATAGCTGAATTGACACCCACAAGGTTAAAATAACAAGATTACTGAAGTACCCCTGAGTTAATGACTGTATCATAATTGATGAGCTGCTTTATACTGCCGGGCAGTGTAACTACTCTGACAATTAAACCAATGATGTCATCATCACTCATCATTTAAACTTAAATACTCCCCAAAAAGTAGGTATAAAAGCACATAAAGAATCAACAGAAAATCCATTTAATGGATATTAATGCACATTTTAAAGGCTTACATTCAGAGGAACTCCTTGGGGCCAATAAAGTAATGGCAGTGCCTATATTATAGGATGCCAAGGCCTGAGGGTACTTTCTGCCTGATGTACTTGGTGAGCCACTGCCAGTCTGGAGAGCTTTGGGCACCGTGAGTCTGCAGACAGGTAGTGCATAAAGCTCATTAACAGTCTTAATGAGGGGGCTATCCCCATAGTGCCACTGGGATGGGTAAGCTCTCGAAAGACTGAGCACATAAAATAGACATTACTAGGGAGACCTGTTTCTTTCACTTCTCCTAACCTGATTGGTTTCCACTTGCTTTCTACCACCCTGTAAATCTCTCTGAGGTGTCTCTTTTTATGTAATGAATGCATATAAGTATAAATTGTGTTACGGATAGGTGAGAGATGATAGGGATGGTTCCCCCTTTATCACCTCTCGATTGACCTTTTTAAAAAGGTGTTTTTTAACCCCCAAGTGCTTTAATTATCAAGAACAGACAAATGACAGGTTTTCATGT